>NC_133972.1:68690075-69290075 GCF_047716275.1 Strix uralensis | reverse complement strand
GTAATACACATATTACTGATCTGCTCATTACCATGTTATTAAATCCTTTTTTACTTACCTATTAATGCTGGGGCCTGAAAACCCAAGGCAAAGCTTTGTGGCAGGAGTGAAATTAATTCAAGCAGTTTGTTCACAGCAGATCAATTACAATATTCATTCACTATGAAAGTTTGCTTTGAAAGAACATTAAAGCTATAAATTAAATGAACAGATTCCAATATACTCATAATTAGACTTCCCATACCATGTTTATCTGGGGTGCAGGTCTACAGTGTAACAGAAAATTACACTGGTGTATTAAGAGCAGGATTAAAACCGCAATACTGTGGAAATGGTTCAACAAGGGATAACAGCAGAAAAACCACAAGCATTTTTCTAAAGGGAAAAATTCATTTTTGCTTGTCACTATGAATTATGAGAAATAGTATGTCCTAGCTGATAGGATTCAGAGTTGTGGTTCAGGTTTGCTAACTTCTATTCCTGTTGCTGCTATGTTGTGTGAGCTACCAGCTTGTTTTGTCATTCTGTGCCTCCATTTGCCTGTGCAATGAATGAAGTTATGGTATTTTTCGAAGAACATTGTAAGTCTCTAGCAGATAGCTATTTCTCACTTACCAAAACTCACTTTTCCACCAAATCCCAAAGGATCTTCCCAAAGGATGGGAAGAAAATAAAATAAAAAAAAAAAAAAAAAAGAAAAATTAACTTTAATAGAATTTAATCTATTGTTTCTAGACAGACATTACATCACTTTTTTGTAGACAAATTAGGGCTTTTTGTGTTTGGATTTCTTTTTCTTTGTGCCAACTGTGCTGTTTTGTGCTGTTAACTGAATGCAAAGTGTTTTTGTGTTGTAATACCTTTCTTGCAGCCAGAAGAAATCAGAGCTTACATTTTATATGAAATAATCATTTCTTTATAGGAATAGTTTCAGTGGTAATTTCTTCGAGCTAGTGAGGACAATATTCAGTACCTTGGGCCAAGCATAAATACAAATGCTCTGTATATGTAGTTTTATAAATAGAACATTGTCTCTGCCTTCATCTCATGCAGCAAAGTCACAGTATTGTAAGCAGTAGATGTAATTCAGTAAATGTGAAATTCATGCCTGATCAGGTATGAGATAGAATTAAGAAGCAAAGCACTAGCTTTTGTGTCTGTCAATGAAAGCTCAAGCAACTAGAAATAGAAGAGTTAGAGAGCTTTCCCGAGACTGCAGATTTCTTCC
Source organism: Strix uralensis (assembly GCF_047716275.1). Classification (NCBI taxonomy): domain Eukaryota; kingdom Metazoa; phylum Chordata; class Aves; order Strigiformes; family Strigidae; genus Strix; species Strix uralensis. The sequence goes on along the minus strand of NC_133972.1, from coordinate 69,288,847 downwards.
TTGAAATCTCTGAAGCCAAACACACACCAACAGGAACACAAAGGGAGTAATGCAATGACCCCCCTGTTTGTATCCCTATGCCAGCTAAACTTTAAACTTGAATAAATTGCATCTATCAAGGTATGGGCAACAGTTTTGCATATGTTCTTTTATCTTACTGTAAGCTACGTATGTGGGTCCCATTGTTTATTACCCCTTTTACTGTGCCATCCCATACCATTTCCAATGTGTGGTGGTTTCATAACTCCTGCACGTGAACACAGAGTCTGTTTGAAGTATCTGCCTAAGCTGAGTACTCTTACTGAAAACAAAATTAAATTAAATTGATTTAAGATTATTTCCCATTCTCTCTTTTGTGTGTTCTTCATTACAGTTTGCTTCATGCTTCATCTCTTGTAGGAAATGTTTTAACCAGTGTAATCAAGATCTATAGTCCCATAACCTAACATGGATCATAACCATTGCAAGTGTCTAGAATGAGTTTTGTCTATAGATTTTCCAAGATTTCCAGGAGCCTAACAGCTCATATGGATAATATCCACTGTTAAAATTTATTGTATCTTCTGTTTACTGATTTCTTCCCCTTTTCTTTTAAAATTATATGCATGTTTACATTTATTAATTAAATACATATGTGCAACATAATTTCTATACATAGATCTATATGCAAATATATATTATTTTCCCTAATAGGAAAGCTTGTGTATGGAAGGTAGAAAAAATTGCTATTTTTAACTGTTTTATAAATTGCCCTGAAGCAAACACAAGCTCCAAGATTTCTTGAAATCCCCCAATACAGAGATGCAAATCTAAACCAGTTTCTTAATTAGTGAATTCTTTGTAATCATGGCAGCTTGAACCTAGGTCCCTCATATCAATTACCTTCTACATTCTCCTAAACATAAGTATCAAACACCAAGATCTGTGTTTGGAAAGCAATTTATGACACATGTACACAACTAGTTTTATACTATATTGATCCAGTTGAACAGGTAGTGTAAAAAGTGAGTTGAACAAGACATGGTAGGAGCTATTCATACCGATATTTTTCTCTGAGGTTGCTTGTTGTTCCCTGGAAGGTTAAGTGCTAAGTTATGTTTTTATATACACTACTACTTTAAAACTTCATAGGCAATAGCAACTTCTATTGTAAGGAACATTTGGTAGCAATTTCATTTCTTCAAGTTGAAAGACATCGTATGCTGTAATAAAATGAGGAAAGAAATACATACTCATTGCTCCTTCATATTTTTTCCGAGGTACACTAGAAACAGCTCATTCAACTGCATTATAGCGCAGTTGACAAGATGAACAAAAAGCCATCACCAAAGATGTAATTTAAATTTCTAACTCATTTCCTCTCTTTCTGTTTCACAGTCTGTGTTGCAAAGGCTTATCCCTCAGCTCCTAGACAAAGGCAACTTGTGAATAACAAACCTCAACATCAAAAATGTCTAGCAAAATGGAAAAAGGAAACAATTAATCAGAAAACCTCAGACATCCCTTATCAGGACCTATGGATAGCGGCTTTAGCAGTAACAGTAAGTTAGTGATGACATATGATATAGCACTGCTTTTGCTGCTTCTCCTGCGACTGAAATGGTAAACTGTATTCTCTGTGAAGGACATTAAGCTCATCTTCTATGAGTGCACGAGTAACCAAATCAATCAATCCAAATCAAAGAATGTACTATTCTCAAACAGCATTCAGAAATGTCTGCTTTTCAAAACAATCACAGACTTTTGTTGCTCAAGTCTGGCAATTCAGGCAGAAAAATCGGTCACCACTGTGTGTTATATGAAATTAGAGCTGGTCAGAAATGGTAATTGTTTGAAACACTATTATTTAGTTAGCTGCATGTCAAGAGGGTTCTGTCACACCACCACTTGGGCTGAATAACCCATTTCTTTTAAGAAACAGCTCTGCTTTTGTGCTTCCTTATAGACACAATCAAAGCTTAACCCACCTGGTGGACTGCATTTGATATCAAGGGCCATGAAATATCAGAATTATGGCAGCATCTGTAGTGGAGTCCCATAGTCCATTGCTCTGAGGCATCACTGGTGATGGAATGCATGAAAGTTGAGAAAATTTCAAGAGGTATGAGCTGCAGCTGCTGCCCACATTGTATCATTCAGACTTGAGGTGTTAAAACCTAATTGTAAGACTGTGGACAGTGACTGAACAAAAGAAATACATGAGATAGAGTTGGATGTAATGAAATATAAGTAAATATAGTCTTACTGTTTATTTGGCTGCCTTATTGTTGTCAGACCTGTGTAGACTGCCAGGCAGAGAAAAATTCAGCAGAAGACAATGCAATAGCTCTGTCATTATTTCTGAACAACTCTGCCCTTTCATAACAGATGGCTTAAAACATACTTTGGGGTGAAGTGTAGGACAATACATAATCAAACTAATCAAAAATCTGTCTGCATGTTGTCTGATAACTAGCACTGCTGTTACTGTTGCTTCAAGTGACTTCCTTTACAGGTTCCCTAGGAGTTCTGAAAGTTGCTTCATTTGAAAGATTTCTTATTTGTTTTGCCTCCGTAACTCCCAGATTTCTTAAAGTTCTTTCTTCTGCTTTTTATTATTTTGAAAGTCCCATTCTCTTTACCAATATTAGCAGGGAGATCAAAATTTGGCTTGGAACTTCTTGGTTATAACTATCCATACTCAGGTAAGTATTTATTCAGTTCCTGTATGTGCAGAACATTAAACATCGGATGAGGCCATTGAAAGTCACTTTACTTCAGTGAATTATCTTGCTAAGGAGCTGCAAGACAAATGTGTTTATTCCAACGGGATCAAAAGTTGTTAACAATGCAACCTTAGATTCTGATATGTTAAAGAATACTCAACTTGTTTGTTATTTATTTACATTACTGTTTAAACTCACTTTGCTTAAGTTAACAAAGGAAGTGTAATGCCTTCAAATTGTCTGTAGAATAAATAATTTGTTAGTGGTGTGTGTGAGTGTGAGGGGAAATACAGGGACAGGGAGATAAAGAACAATTTCCCTTGATTTTCAGATCACTTATCCAGGTCTCAAATGAAACACCTGATTGCATTAGAGACTCAATTTCACCAAAATTTTAATGTAGCCAGCCACAGTGTTTTTAACAACTACTGAATCTCATGATAAATTGTAACAGCTGAGGCAGAAGCTCTATGGGCTGTGAAGAACTCTAATGTCTTGTAACTCAAAAATAACTCTTGACCTCTCAAAGACATTTTGAAACAACAGACGTATTTTGAAATGAAGTACTTAACATTAGTGTGGTCCTATCCAGGCAGAAACTGATTTGGGGATGCTTTCTCACAGTCTCTGTGAAATTCTGCTCTCTCCCCCAAGCAGAGGAACTGCTTTCTCCTTATAGAATTGGCTGCAATCAGATTCTTATGCCTACCACACAGACTACAGCTGCTTTCATAAGCTGTACTGTGGTGGGCAGCTTCCGCCTTCGTCCAGGGTAGGAGAGATGCAGGACTATGGCTGCTAAGAGATAGGATGGCATGCTTCACTTCTGCTTACAAACTATGAAGGTTTCGCTCTTATGCATGGATAAAGAAAGTGTCTCTCTTTTCCAACAGCACTGGGAATAACTCTTTAATGTCTCTTAAGTACATCAGCAGGATGATTTATAGAAATATCTTAAAAACTGTGGTTTCAGGAGGTGAATTAGATGTTTACTTAGGTCTATACTGCTGCTTTTGCAACATGTAGGTACACTGCGGTTATTCACATACCTTCCTGTATGCCTATTCTTATGTTAGCTTGATGGTTGAGAGACATTATCTGTACTTTTGGTCTTTTCTGAACATATGTTAGTCATGCAAGCCTAAATCTAGTTTCCATAGGCCAATATTGCATTTGGGTGTTTAGAGTTCAAGGAAATTCTGGTTTTCAAAGTGAAGATACCCAACGACAGAATTAGAAATTATTCAAATGACAAAACTTAGAATGAAGCTTCTGAAAATCATACTCCAAGGTTTTTGGATCAAAGAACCTATTCAAAATATGGACATCCAAAATCACAGATTTGCACTGTGATCATCTTCATTTTCAAAGGCCCAGTGTTTATCTCCAGTGTAGGTAATAAAAACTGTGAGTAAACTATGTTGAGATTCTTATATGAAAGGCTTATTTAAAGAACTGAACCACAGAACAGTGATATTTTTTGTTTCCCATTTGCTTAGGCAGATTTGAATCAGTTCCTAAATGCAAAAGAGAAGATCTAAATCAAGCCTTTTAATGTTTGCCTGTTGCTAATCTGGAACTTGATATATGTGACAGACCTACTATTCAGAAAATATCCATTTTGGTCCTCTCCTTGCCAATATGATTTTTCTAAGCTTTCATTTCCCTGGAAACATGCCCTGAAAATCAGCTATGGAAAAAATATCAGATAAGAGAAATAGTATTAATTTCATCTCCCTCCTAATCTACGTGAATGTAAGATTCATGTCTTGATACACTGTCAATTTATCCAGGCTCCTGCTATTATATACCTAGCTCAGTAATATGATTCTGTCTTCATGCATTTAATTACACTCACTGTGTTCCTACTCATAAAGAACCTAAAATAAATAGCATGTGGGCTCAAATTAGATGATTCTCCTCTATGTAGATTTTAAACCATTTTGGTTTTGTTCTTCTTGTACAGTGGAAAGGTGCAAAAATAAGTATAACTAATATAAACATATTGACTTCAGAAATGTGGGGTAATCAAAATAAGTCTAGTAATATACATTGAAGACATGCCTGAGGGCTGTGTTTTAACATGAACAGTCAATATGAAGTCTTCTTGCTTGTTTCCATGTGTTTTTCTATAAAATATTAAGAATAAAATTACACATCTGTAGGATGATACAAGTGCCCAGAGAAAACCACTTTGTACAATTACATATAAAACAACACATTCACAGCAACATTCTCCTCAGGAGAAGAAACAATCATATTAACAGAGACATAAAGAATGTCATAAAATTCAAGGTTGATACTAATTTTACAGGACACCCAACCACTTGAAACTATTATATTTCTGTTATGGTGAAGCCTTGCCTTAGTTCTTTTAATGAAATAATACTATTCCCTGACTTTGAAATGTCTACAGAATTTCACTGATTGCTTTTCTGGTTGTTTATAGAACTATAAATATTGTTCTTTTTTTTTTTTTTAAGGAAAAGTACAGATGGAAATTGAAGCACTTAGAGGTGAGTAAATTAAAATACCTGCCAGTCTTAATTAAGTTTCTTGATGTAGATTCATTGAGCAACATTGCATACAGGTAGCCTTTAATCATGTGATTACATAGTTTTCCTCATCTTCATCATGGAGCAAATGACAACCACTTAAAGATTTCCTAATATTTGCTTTATACTGGACAATATTAGTTAATCTCAATATAGGTGGTACAACTTCCTATAGGCAGAAAAGATGCAACCTTTTCTAACAAAAAAATATAAAACACAATTGGTTACAATAGAGTCATGATGGGCAGCAGAAATTTATGAATAAAAGAGCAAAACTCCTATGGATATTTTTCAGACAAGATTTTATTTGAAGTTTATAATGCCGGATATATCAGCTAAGGTCAATTGAGGTTGTTTTTGAGAAATATAGTGTGGTGGGTTGATCTTGGCTGGCTGCCAGATACCCACCCAGATGCTCTCTCACTCCCCCTCCTCAACAGGACAGGGAGGGAAGACAAGATGGAAAAGGTCATGGATCGAGATAAGGACAAGGAGGTCGCATAGCAATTACCTTCATGGACAGACCAGACTCAACTTGGGGAAAATTATTTTAATTTATTGCCTATTAAAATAGAGTTGAATGAGGAGAATCAGAGAAAGTTTTAGGCTGGAAGGGACTTTCAAAGATCACCTAGTCCAACTCCCTGTCATGGGACATTTTTCACTAGATCAGGTTTCTCAGAGCCCCATCCAACATGTCCTTAAACACTTCCAGTGATGGGATGTCCACAACTTCTCTGGGCAATCTGTGCCAGTGTTTCATCACGTCATCATACAAATATCTTCCTTATATCCATTTTAAATCTACCCTCTTGCAGTTTAAAACCATTTCCCCTTGTACTGTCACTACAGGCCTTGGTAAAATGCCTCTTGCTGACTTCCTTATAAGCCCCCTTTAGGGCCTTTCTTTAGAAAGGTCACAATAAGGTCTCCTAAGAGCCTTCTCTTCACCAGGCTGAACAACTCCAACTCTATCAGCTTTACTTCATAGGAGAGATGTTCAAGCCTTCTGGTCATTTTTGTGGCCTACCTCTGGACCCACTCTAATAGGTCCATGGATTTCTTGTTCTGGGGGCCTGTATTGGGTCTGGCTGAGATGGAGTTAATTTTTCCCACAGCAGCCCTTATAGTGCTGTGCATTGTACTGGTAGCCAGAAAGGTGTTGCTAACACACTGATGTTTAGCTACTGCTGAGTGGTGCTCGCACAGCACCAAGGCTGTCTCTCTAACATTCCTCCCTCACCAGCAGGCTGGGGATGGGCAAGATCATGGGAGGGGACATAGCCAGGACAGCTGACCCAAGCTGACCAAAGGGATATTCCATACCATATGATGTCTGCTCAACAAGAAAAGCCAAGAGAAGGGAGGAGGAAGGTAGGGCATTTGTTATTACAATGTTTGTCTTTCAGAGCAACCCCTATGTGTACTGAAGCCCTACTGCCTGGGAAGTGGCTGGATGTCGCCTGCTGATGTGAAGTAGAGAATAAAATCTTTTCATTTGCTTCCACATGTGACCTTTGCTTTTGATTTATTAAAGTGCTTTTTTCTTGACCCACAAGGATTTCTTCCATCTATTTTCTCTCCTACCATCCTGTTGATGAGGGGAGTTATAGAGCAGCTGTGTGAGCCCCTGGCGTCCAGCCAAGGTCAATCCACCACAGTCCTTTTTGTCACCTAACATGGCGCATGAGGAATTGGAGGTAAGGATAGTAATTAGAGAGTTAATGAGCAAAACATGGACTGAACAATATTAAGAGAGCAGAATAATTCTGGGGAATTCTTATGTTGTAGTAATTGTGGTGAAAGGACGAGGGGTGGATTGTGTGTAAATTGTCCACTTTTGTTTGGTGTTGTGATGATGCTGTTTTGATTTTAGTGAGGGGAAATTCTTTTTTGTTGATGTGAGTGAAATTTGTAAATGTCAATGATGAATATGGATTTTAATGATAATCCTTAAATATGGGATTCAGAGGAGACAGGTGGAATGCATTGGGTTTGTGTGGCAAGGTTTTGGCAGCAAGGGAGCTACAGGAGTGGCTTCTGTAAGAAGCTACTAGAAGTTTCCCCTGTGTCCGATAGAGCCAATGCCAGCCAGCTTCAAGAGGGACCTGCTCCTGGCCAAGTGTGAGCCCATCAATGAGGGTGGTAGCACCTCTGTGATAGCATATTAAGAAGGGGGAAAAAACACTACACAACAGTAACTGCAGCTGAAGAGAGGAGTGAGAATATGTGAGAGAAACAACCCTGTAGACACCAAAGACAGTGAAGAAGGAGAGGGATATCACTCATTACTGGTTTCCATTTGAGCCATTGATTAATTCTTGCATGCAAACATCTAGCCAATTCCTTATCCATTGAATAGTCCATCCATCAAACCTATACCTCTTCAATCTAGATGTAAGAATGTTGTGAGGGACCATGTCAAAGGCCTTGCAGAAGCCCAAGTAGGTGACATCAGTTGCTCTTCCCTTGTCTGATGAAGTCACTCCATCATAGCAGGTCACTTGATTAGTCAGGCAAAGACAGAGAAACAAAGACAAAAATTAAAACTCTTTCCCTCAACCCTCTTCTTCACAGGCTCAACTTCACTCCTTCATTCCTGACTCCTCAAACTCCCATCCAGCCTCCAACCCCTGATCAACACGGGGTGATAGTTAATGCAGGGTTGCAGTCAGTTCGTAACAGTTCCTCTCTGCCACTCCTGCCTCCTCACACTTCTCACTTGCTCCACTGTGGCTGTCTCCACAGGCTACAGTCCTTCAGGATGAACAGTGTGGACTCTCCATGGACTGCAACTTCCTTCAGGAAATATCCACCTGTTCCAGCATGAGGCCCTCCGTGGGCTGTGGTGTGGATTTCTGCACCAGCGTGGTCCTCTCCATGGGCTGCAGGGAAATACCTGCTCTACCATGGTGTCTTTACTTGGGGAGAGTAGAGGAATCTGCTGGAATTATTTCTTTTCTGGCTGAATTGTTTCTAGATAGTGTCGTTATCTGTGAAGTTCTACCTAAATTTTTATCATGTATTAACTATAAATTTCCCTCCTTCCCTCTTGTCTTTGCTGACAGATTACACACTAGGGGCTGGATGAGCTGGTGCTGCAGCTCCCTGTTAATGACTACCAGACTAAATGAATCATTTAGATCTGCAGGAGAGACTGCCTAGCCTAGAAATGGTTATCCCTTGAGATAAAATCAACAATCCCTTTTTCCCTGTTCAAATACTTTTAAGTGCAACATCCTTTTCAGTATGTTGAAACAAATGTCTGTACTTTAACATTATATAGAGGAAAGAGGTGTATATATACCATCTAAAACACATGCCTACTTTAGGGACCCAGTATCTTCCAGCACTTCACAGAGAGAGTTTTGTGTCTCCAAGGAGCCATTTAGAGTGCTGGAGTTAGTCAACAGCTAGTTTTGCAGTTGTGGTGCTCTCAAACACTTTCTGTAGATGTCTGCCTCTCTCTTCTGAGTATGTTGTGATCTTGCACTTCTAGTTTTAGGCCTTTATTTAAATCCCTAAAGATGGCAGTGAGAAATCATCCGTTCCTCTTGGAGCAGTGAAGACAGAAATACGGTGTTTTGGTGTTTGCTTATGGAAAAATAATTTCAGGCTTCTTGTATTTTTTCTTACAATACACATTATCCTTATGAATGTTGAACAAAATTTCTTAGTTTCAGAGGTACTGAAAGTTGGATTTTTTTCCCTTCAATTTATTATCCCACATTATAAATCGATCTTTAAAGGAGAAAATATTTCCGCTTAAAAATAAATATCACACTTTGTATTGTGTAATTCAGAGCAATAAAAATCATACTGTGGTAATGAGAATAAAATTGCACCAGTAGTCAAGCTGGAAAAGTATAAATTAGAATAAGCATTCTAACACACAGTAACATTATTCAAATAATGCATTCAATGAATGTAACAGGATGCTGACTTCATTTATTACAATAGTGAGTTGTGAGATTTAGATGTTGTAGAAAAGGTACAACCTTTCAGAGTTAATGTAAACATGTCACTAGATGTTTTCAGTCTACTACTGCTTTTTATTTTCAATTTCAATACACAAAACAATTGAAATAATTCAAAAGCATAGGTGAAAGTACAAACATACATACCTCATCAATAAAGTCTAAAAAAGTGGTTTAACCTTAATGCTCAGATTGTGTTTTCATTGATACAGGTGGAGCTACCTGAATAGAGAAAAAAGAAGTGTACTGGGAAACTGCCAAGTGCTGGACCTGCAAGTTTCTGTGACAACTTTGACTGAGTGTTCTCTTATATCTACTTGAACTTTGACTTCGAGGTAGGTAAACACAGCCAAATTCTCATTGATTCTGCTTCCTTATGTCCAGAATAGCTAGAGACATTTGATTTCACGTAGGATCTTTACTTCCTTGTATTGATATTCACTTACATGCACAAATCAGCCTTTCCAGCGCAAATAAGCACTTTGGAACTGAGCCATCTGCAGAATATCATTCATGGAAAATGACAGGATAACATATCTTTTATGTTTTGGCTGTGTACATATTTATGTCAATGAAATTATGTTATACAGGCATTCACAGAAAAATGTGTCCTGATCAAAGCATGCTACTTTAAAGATATTTTGAAAACATTTACAGGGAAACACAAAATATAATTATTATTTCTAACTCCAGTGAAGCTCACTGTACGCTTAGCAAGTGTGTCTTATTAGGTAAGAAGGAAAGAATTCTAAAATTGCTAATTCTGACACACCATTTATAAAGTCATTAAAACAGAGATTCCCTTCAGTATTTTGTTACAGACTTAAGCGGGAATAGTAGACCCAAGCTATTCCTACCATGTGTATCTGTTCCATGAAATACTTTTTTCCCTTAAAAATGAGGAACTACACTGCACACCACAGTCTGAAATAGGAAATAAATTGAAAGCTCAAGAGAGTGAACAGAACCCCAACGGAAAGGAAGGAGCTGTTGGCAACTGTGTTCCATACAAACTATTAGCCATCATCAAGATTAGATGTGTGTAAAACCCTGGTCACCAGCAAACTGAATGGTGATGTCAAGTGAAAGTACAGTGGTTTTGTGATTGCAAGCTGCTTTTTGTTTCCATGGTCAGCTAAAAGAGAGAGAAATGACCATTATGTGCAATTTTGAATTTTTTGATTTAACACAAGAGGTGATGTTCTTTATATAAGGGATTAAGTTCTCTTGGTATAACCCTTAGAAAAATAATGAAAAAAACACACAATAACTGTAGTAATTGTTCTGAATGTGACACATGTACATTTTTGTGTGTGATTCTGGTGTTATTAATTCTTTTTCACTTGTCCACTTCTGCTGATTTTACTGCCAGGCTTGAAATACCAGTTTTTGTAAAACTCTATTACTTTTCATAAAGTCTAGCCCACACATATGAAGCAACCCTGTCATCTGGAGGACTAGAAACTCTCAAGTCACACAGCATATCCAGAGCAGAGCTTGATATAAAGTTTAGTTTCCTCTCCTCTACTTTTGTATGAAAAACTATATCATTAAATTGTGCAATAGCATGTGAAGTAAAGATACAGTTTTTAAAAAAGGAGATTTTGTTTGCAATGTGCTTCACCAGCAGCCTGTATTGCAGGTACATCATGAGATATTTGAAGGAAACAAAATTATTTTGGGAAAACTCATGGTGTCTTATGATAGAGTGTATTTCAATGGTAAAGATTGTAATGAGAACAAACTCTTTATGGTAATGGTTCTGACAAAGAAAGAAAAGATGATGATAGAATTTCTTCTTTGCTGCCACCCCAACAAAGCATCCAGCAACAATGTAATCCTCCGCAAATGCCATTAGGACAGACATCATTTTCCTACTTATTTTCTATTTAGAACCACACACAAAGAAACCTTCCATTGTAAAGCTTCGTTAACAAAGAAACAAAAGAACAACTGGTTGCATTTGTTGCCAAAATACAATTTGTTATTGCAGGTAACAAAAACAAAGGGTACTTTCCAGCCCTTAGGTACTACAGGGATTTTGCTCCCTATGACAGCTGGCATGTATTTCTATAAAAGTTAAGTGCTTTTTAAAAAATCTATGTATAGAATGCTATTGGGTTATTTAGGAGAGGAATATTTTTAATGCTATTCACTATAGAAATTATGTTTGCCCTTTTATTTCTTCCAAGTATAGGACAAAGACTTTGCAAAGTAAAGGGCATTCTCGACTGCAGGATCAGTTTTGCTGAAATTCTGGGTCAAATGCATTGGGATCATATGCCAGAGAAAGCTGGCAGAATATGTTTTGTCAGAACAGCATCACTTCACCCAATCTCTTCCAGACGAATATTATTCCATTACAGAAGTCCTGATTCACATTCCTTCTTATGTAAACCTTGCTGCTTCTTAAATTACATTAATATGTGTTTTAAATAATGCATAAATTCATATTTTATGTTTGTATTTAGTTCCTGAAACAGTCACTCAGATTCATGCGTGCCTGTCCCATTGGAGTTCTTGCAGTGTCAGTTGTGACAGTTCTGGTTTTGTCAGCACCCTTCTATGTTAATGGTGGAGCATTGTCTCACGTGAGAGACAGCTGCCACAGTATAAGTCACGATGCGTAAAGAGTGCAGTTGGTTTAGCCTCTCAGATTCCTGGATGTTGTAGTTTCTCACAGAAGGAGATAAAGGATTGGTAACCTTTCTAAAAGCTAACAGTGGCTGTCTTTCCAACTGTCAATTTTTATTCCTAACTGACAGGCCTTGTATATAACTCAAATACAGCAGGAGTCAAAAAGAGAGCTTTAAATAATAAATGACATTTAAAAAAGAACTAACATACTAATTAAAACTATGGCCTGCAAAAGACTTTTCTGTTTCCTAGTGGCAACTGAGAGATCTCAAGAAGCTGCAGTGTCAGCCTCTGAAACACCTTGGATAGAAGCTTTGCAAAAGGAAGTTGACCTGAGATTATCCACATGGAGTGCTGGAGAGGAAGAATAAAAAAAACCCACCCCAAAACCAAAAAGGGTGGAAAAAATAATTAAAAGAAAATGTATTTATCTTTTTAGATTCACCTGGCCTCTGAAAAGATTGCTCAGGATGTTTTTATTTTGTTTGCCTTTTTTTTTTTTCCTGAATTTCTTTGTTCATTGCTGTATTTTAGTGTACACTCTGCTCAGGAGAGAAATTGGCACGTTTATTAAATATTCAGACAAATACTGATGTATAGATGTCAAAGAATAGAAGATCAAAGGGACATTTCTTTGCACAAGAATCATGGCATTGATTTGTATTTCTAGATAAAGAAGATGAGTTTAGTGTTTAAGTGCTTGACAGACTGATTTAATCTTTGCCTGTCATGCTTAGTTGTGGTCATTTGTGGTCTACAGTACAGGTCTCGTGTCTCCAGCATCTCTTAACACTTGCCCTTGAAACTAGCTTTTAAATGCTTGGTTTCACCCTGGAGTTTTCAGTGCTGAGATGGGTGCCTTAAGCTATTTCTGCAGGGTCTGGAGGAAGTCTGGTAGTACAGAATAGGCTTTACCAACTGCCAGCACAGAAAACAAATGAATAATTTAACACAGGACGAACATTCTGGTTTTGTAAAACTCCTGCTTGACATTCCTAAACTGAAAAATTCCAGTTCTGTGGTAGACAGTGATTTCTTTTTTATAATCTCATCCTTAAAGTAACTAAAATGGAGAGCAATTTTTATTGAAGTAGAACATTATGAGTTGTTACTGAAACAAGACAAATGAATTTAATTTGCTTTGGATATATAAGAAAGGATTTCTGCACTGTCAACCTTTTGTGTATTCTGACTTTTTTTTTTTTTCCCCCTGGTTTGGGATAAGGATTTTTTGGAAATGTTTTCTGTAGGTTATGGGAGCTATTTTATGCCTTATTCTAATACCTTCACAATAGAAGCATGGTCAAAAAAAGCACTACTAGATCTTCTTTTGAATACAATGTACCAAAACTGATAAAGAAGAATGTGATAGCGTTTATTCATCCTACACGCCCTCAAGACCTCTCTGGTCTCATGAGATGGTTGCACCATTTCAGTGGACTGGTTTGTTGCAGCCTAGTATTTTAGTACCTTGTGCATTTTTATTTTTTTTTTTTAATACAGTGATGGCACAGTGGACATTCTCAGCTCTGTGAGCATAGCTGCAAGAGTAAAATAGGGATAGGTCATGTGGAAAAGGAGATGATCTTTTGTGCCTGCTCCCTGTCAAGCTGCTCTAGTGCTACAGCTGTAATGAATAGCTGCCTGAGGGAAGCAGGAGCCATCCCATCAGAAAGCAATGCAAACAGGGCTGCTCCATGAGGGTGCCAAGCTGGGAGCTGCAGGTGACCCCAGTGCAGACTGAGGGCTCATTGATGGGGTGCCTGCCAGCTCTGAGCTGGGCCAAGCTGGGGGTAGTTACAGGATATGTTGACAATCCAGGGATCACCAGCCAAGGCGAAGTAACAAGTCATGTTCAGGGTCAATCCAGGTAGTCCAGTGAGGAACAGCAAGAGGCAGTGCCAGAGACAGTCTGCCTGTAACATAGGTCCAAAATCACTCTGAGATGCGAGGCAGAGATAAGGCTGCCTGGAGTGCAGATCTAGTGAGTAAGTCAGGTCATGGGGGAACTGGGTTGAGCTCCAGGTGCTTGTAGTGTAGGTCAGGCAGAGTCTGGGCAAAATTTACTCTACTGTGGAAGATCTTAGTCTCTCTACATTCCCAATTCCAAGGTTGAAAGTTAATAGATCTCTGTGTTACACAACAAGGGAAACTCTTAAACTGAGCTGGATGATTTCAGGGTTACGTACTTTTTCTCCACCCCTCTACTTAATTAGAGACGATACCAAGCAAAGGGAGTACCGTATGTCCAGTACCAGGAACGCAGTTACATAAACAACAGATAAGGTGCCAGTAGACAGCACTTGGGAAGCTACAGAATGCTTTGGGGGATATGCTGAGCAATGACATGTGGTGTGCATGGGCAATGGGTGGAGTCACACTGAAACAAATACATCCTTACATCAAAGGAAACGTTGAACAGAACTTAGTGTGGAAAGCAAGGCTGGGGAGGAAGACGGTGGGATGAAGGTGTGATGGTGTTACTAATCACAGTAATCACAGTCCTGTCTGTAGTGTGTGTTTAAATAGACAGGAGGTAAATAGCCAAAGGAGCAAAAGTATTATTGGTTTTGCTGCTCTTTGGTTTAGGGTGGGCAAGATCCTTTTTTGGAGGGGGAAGGTTTTCTTTCATTTATGCACACTAGCTTGTTTGAATTCTGGATGCTTTGTAAAGTAGGACAGAACTGACACAAACTTTTTCAATCTCTTGGCATATTTTGGTTTTGCATCTCTGAAACGCCTCATAGTCCCTGCTTACCTGTCTGTCTTGTTTCAAGGTGTCTATCTCAAGATTTGCTTGCACATGGACTGTTTTTCAGACACTGCAAATGACCACAGAAATGTGACATCTTCGCTTTGAACTTCAAGGAAAACATATCCTGGGCATTTATATATACAATATATGCTTCTGTCTGCCAGAACAGACATATGCTAATAAAATCATAACTGTTTTAAAATCTTCAAAGCATCTCTTTTCATTTTCCCACATGGCCGCTCTGACTCTTGAAGTTCAGCGGAACCTTAGAAAAATCTTTCTATATCCTGAACATGTCATTCTAGTTCAGGATTATCTGTGTTTAATATCCTTAATTTTGAATAAGCGTGTTCTCAAGTGTACATTTGAGTTGTTCCTGTAATTATCTGAATAAAAAGTACCTCCTAGCTTTTTCTTCCCACTGCTAAAAGAGCAGTAGACTCATTTGTGGTGCCAAGACCACAAAACATTAATGGTGAGCTAGGAGACAAGGTAGGAGAAGCTGCCCAAGAATCAGTCAAGTGGCATGTCTTGCTTTGATTTGTCATCTTTCTCATACTGAGCAATACCATCCTGTTCACTCATTATGTAGCTTTCTCTTCTTGTTGAAATCTTTGGGTTTTGTTTTTGTGGTTTTTTTTTTTCAAATGTATGAGAATGTAATGCAGCTAGTGCACAGATTTGGTTGAAGTAGACGAGTTCAGCAGTAAATGACTGCAAGAGAGGCAATATGTTTTCACACGCATATATGCACACACATTCTTTTTTTAATACTATCTTTTTCACTCATGATGTCTGCCTTATTTTATAGTAAGGCATGAAGCAAAAGACTCAGATTCAGCTTCCCAACCCAGATACCTAGATGTGACTACTGTCTGTATTCTTTTGTTTCAGAGAAGTCATAAACTTCAGAATTTTGAGCTAGAATAATTAAAGCTGTAATTTCAGTATAACAACTTTATCTCTTACTGCTAAGAATTTTACTATGGCTGTTTTTCTTAATATTTTATAAGACAGCTGGCTGCAGACCTCATCAAATCTTGTAAGATCAACTAGCTGTCAGTGCATCTCCCTTTGCTTTTCTCCATAAGCTATAAAGAACATTTTTGTAGGTTGATGAAGTTCATTGGAAGGCAGAATGGCTTCTCTGAAAGATTGACAAGGTCAATTCCTGCATCTTGTGTGTGTATAAATTTCATCAAAGTGGATTTAATGTGAGGACTGTGCAATATTCCTCCCAAGAATAGCAGGGAAAACCACAGCTAGGTAGGTCTCTGTAAATCACTGGGTGTTGCTGTTGGATGTAACACTTGCCCTTTAACTTGCATATATTTGGATGTGTAACATATAGACTCAGAAAAGAAGATTACTAGAAGACCAGAGAAGAGTATTACTTAATACTAGAAGAACTAGTATTAAGTAACATTCTTTTAGTTCAGGGGCTCTTGTATCTTACAGCATGGCTGATATGTTATAGAAGGTCTCAAAGGAACCTCTTGTTCAGATTTTCTGTTTCCTCCATTTCTGTTTCCTCCATTTTCAGTTCCCTGTTTTAACATCAACTACAAAATCTGACGGTTAAATAATATTTATCTGAATCTTTGTAATTTATAAGAGCAGAGTCAGGATAAGACACCTTCACTATGTCTAGTCAATTTTACACTGACAGTGTGTGTGTGTGCATGTGCATACATAGATACTTGCGTATCTCTAATATTATAGGTATATGCCTATCTAACTATATTTAGATAGATTAAATTAATATCTTTTGCTGATTTTTACTTATACCCCAGTAATATGAGCAGCTGTGTTTGAAAAAACATTCCCTGTAATCAGAAATATTTGTGTGGATTTCTTTGGAGCAATATAGGTTCTGGTTGAATGTCTGTGCTACCTTTCACAAGTTATTTATTGTGGGGTTGTACACAGCAGTGATCTGTTCTACGGAAATACATTTGCTTACTTTGTCATGGTGCCAACAAAACAAACATTCAAGCTTTAGGCACAAAGACAACAACTTTAAGAGGAGAATGAAGAGGCAATAATTTTCAGATATGCCTATCTATTTCACTTCCCCAAATGGATATCTTGTTATAAATAACTACATAATATTTCCATCACAGCCACTAATGTACAGGGTTTACAGCATATATTTAAGTTTAATGGATTTTAGTTTACCCTTGAGAGAAGGGCAAAGTCTCAATGGGGCAACCTTACTTCCTTTAGACAAGATATAAGCAACAACTCTGCAAATGCAGAGCAGGTCTATAAATAGCTTTCTGGCAATACAGTACGAAGCAATGAAGTATAAAAGCAAGATACTCAGTTTTACACTGCAGTTAGCTGCTCACTGGAGATTTTCTCAACTTTAATTCAAAGTATTATGAAAGAGCCAATAAAATATATATGTACATAAATTTTTGTATTACATAAGTTAACTGTACTTCATGGAGTGGCACCTGCCCAAATGCATTGAGATTATATGAGGGAAATGATAAGGTGCCACAGTACAAAAAAATCCTGTTACAGTAGTACTAATAGATGCTTGGAGAAGTTTTAGCAACTATAACTAAATCTCCTCCTTTTTCTCACTCCCTTTAAAAAAAAAAAATAAAAAAAAAAGAAAAAAAGAAAGAGAAGGGCAGTTTGTTGCAAACAAAGACAATGACTAAGAGACAAAGACAAATCTGGGTCTATTTCTGAACAAGATCTTCAGTT
The DNA here is from genome assembly GCF_047716275.1 of Strix uralensis. Classification (NCBI taxonomy): domain Eukaryota; kingdom Metazoa; phylum Chordata; class Aves; order Strigiformes; family Strigidae; genus Strix; species Strix uralensis. The sequence goes on along the minus strand of NC_133972.1, from coordinate 69,271,500 downwards.
TTCATTGGTAGCCACCCCAGCACCCTTTCAGCAGAGCTCCTCCCATCATTTTGTGCAAGGGTGAATTTAGTTCTAGTGATACATTGTTCACCAATCCCACAAGTCAAGTAAGTTTTTACACTTTCTAAGCACTCTGCTCATTTAGACAAGAATGAAAGTCATTCATGGCCCTGGCTGAAATTAAATGAGCATCCTAGCAAAATGTGGTTGTGTTGTATATCATGTTGAAGTACTGGTTTCTAAGCATACTTTTATCAGTGAACTCTACTTTTCAGCACTTCTCATACTCACCTTTTAACTGAGAGCACAGAGTGCATTGATCAATATTGCTTCACGGACCACTTAATGTGATTTGATAGAATGGATAGTCTGGTAATCACCCCTCAAACACATTTATAATCAATTAAGGAGATTTTTGGTTTAGTTAATTTTACTGATTGTTACCAAATCTATATATTCACACTCATGTCTTGGCTGCATAGCTAGTGTGTTCAGACTTATGCCCATAAATTCACCCAGAGTAGACATCTACAGAATGAAGAAGGTTTGTTTTAAGATTTTCTTCCAGTTTTCTGAACCCTTGCTTTTTATCTGGCCCACAGGTCACCTGTTATTCTTAAGGATGTGCACCAATAAGTATTTATAATGACTTGAAAACACACATATTTGTTTTCACTTTTTAAAAAGATATCCTGTAATCACCATAGTATTGCCTACTGGCACTGAAAATACTACCCTTAAAAGGTATTTGAGTGACATTCTGCAATATTTATCTTCAGTGAAGAGCCATGGCAGTTAGCTATCTGCATCAAGACCATGAGAAATTTTTTCTGTTCTTCATCAGATGCTACATAAGCTTAATAAATGTTTTCATTATTAGATATCCAGATACACATCTTTTATTATTTGTCATCCTAGATTATACAGTAGGTATTTGCACCTCAAGCTCCACTCACATGCACACACACACAGATGTACATACCAGTAAACACCTACCTCTTAGCTGTATTATTAGTCTGTGGCTACTTGAGACAAATACATTTCAGCACATTGTGCTAAGAAGGCTGCCACTTGTCTTCCTCCTGTCCCTTCCAGAATGAAAACTTATGGGAAAAGAAATGTAGATAGTTCTAAAATCAGATTTTCACACACAAATCTGGGGCAGTGGGGGTGTTGTAATTTATTGTTTCTCTTGAACTGTTTATTGTTCTGTAGAGGTTTACATGAGTGGAGCAGTTTTTTTCTTTTATTGCCAAAGGAAGGGCAGATACACTAATGGACAATTTGCAATAAATTAGACCTTTCTTACTGGTGTTTTAATAGTCAGAGGTGGCACCTTTAGACACAAACATCTATGAGTTCTTCCTCCATCTGGGGGCAGATCCTCAGTAGATGTAAATAGCCTTAAGCTGCAGTGAAATCACTGGCATTGGAACAGAGTGAAACAGCTGCGTCAGCTCATGGGAACCCATAAGGTACATTGATGAGCCACGTACATTCCAAATGGGGACAGAAGAGTAAGTTCTGGACAAGGCTGACTACAACTCTGAAGACAGATATGCTCTCTGGGGGGTTGGAGGTCCTCCCTCCTAATAGCTGTTTTGAGAATGAGTCACATGCAGTGGACTTACAGTTCTTTAACATCAGCTTGGTGTGAATGCATGGGGACTGTTTTACCATGTAGTTTAAAACCCTTAAGATATAGCATTTATTAGAGCAATGGAAGGGGAAGATGGAGTAGTGTATGGGTGTACTTTGAATCTAAATGGAAATAAATCTCTACAATATTAAGAAATTAAATTTTGGAAAAGTTTTGGTGCTACTTTTCAAAGAGTTTAGTGTCACCAGGATATCAAGGACACTTGAGTTCTCATGGCTTCAGTGGAAATGGAGAAATCTTGATATAAAAAGAACAGGCAAAATAATTAGCTTAATTTTGGACAGATATTGGTTTGATATTTCTTAATTTCTTAACTCTATTTATTTTTAATTTAAATGTTGATGGCATTACTCTTTAAATTTGGAGTTAGTTCCTCCTTCTGGCTGTTGTATATAATGTTATCTTTCTACAAAGTCACCTGAAAGTTATTACAGTCTTTACAGAGCATATTATGTGTTTGAACAGCAGAAGCAAACATGATGCAAATTTAACTCTCCAGCGCTGAAAAAGGAGTTATTTCAACACAATGTAAAACCTCTTAACATTTTCTTAATTTGCTTGCTACCTGTTTCAATTTGGCAGGAGGCAGATGAATGACAGATATCAAGTCTCTTGATGCAGAAAAAGCGTTACAAAACAAACTGCTCAAATGTGTCCTTTTTACCTCTGAAAAACTGTTTGATATTCACATATATTTCTGAGTAGAAGCATGCCTTTGAAAATACAGTATGGGATAGCTTATACAATATTGCACCTGTAGTGGAAGGCTGACAGCCACCTAATCCTTCATTGCCAAAACTTGATTTTACAACTGTGTTAATATACTTGGTATCAACCATACACGAACACCCGAAGTCAAAGTATATTTGTTGATTCATGCCCCTACCTTCTAATCTAACACACAAGCTCCTTATAAGATTTCAGCCTCAGATCTTATACCTCTTCTCCATTATGCAAACTAACAAAAATTTGAACTGCTTGACCCCCTAAAATGCTATTGGTTTGTGACCTGAAAGTTTACACAAGGCTGCATTTCTCTAAACCTTGTATTCCACACACACAGAGAACTCTGATCCTGAGCATCCAACCTTGAGAGCATCCAGGCTTCTCAATTTCCTCTTCTGCTGAAGAGGATGTAAATGCACAGCTCTCACCTTGAATAGGTGTCAGCTGCATCTTGGATCATTAGTTGTCATAGAAAAAATGGATTCTGATTTGGTGAAAACTCAGAAAACCAGGTAGTTTTTATAATACATGCAGTAATCTAAACCTCTGTTCTGCCGCTGGCACCTTAGGTGGCTAATATAAAGCCAGCCTAGGTGTATCTATCCTGCAGAACATTTGGAAGCACCTGATGGATTTGAAAAGTGATTACAGTAAACCACTGATACATATTGTAAACAAACACAAGTTAAATTTAAGCTACCTCCTTGAGTGGTGTTGCCAGTCATGTTTTTATAACTGCATTGCCAATATAACCTAGGTCCTTTTTCAGATTTGGACTTTGGTTGTTTATCTCTCTATTGTTTTGATTAGAACTGAGCCCCCATTTACTCTTTAAACAGGGTGCCTTTAAAACCTTCCCCTCCAGATGAGAATATTGTCTCATGTTTCAAGATACTTAATTTGTTTTATAACACTTTTTTCCTTCTGTCAAGATGATCCACCTCTTGGTTGTTTTGATGCTCTTCAGTGTCCTGACTCCAGGGGACATGAGCATCTATGCAATATACTTTCACAACCAGGTTCTCTACCCAAGTGGCAAAATCTTGCCATATTTTAGTGGCCCAGATGGATTTGCCTCTGTACTGCCAATTGCTTCATTTGCATTGCTGTAACCACCCCCACAGGGCATTTGCCACTATCCATGAGTTGGCATAGACCACTGGCACTAGCCACCTTTCTCACTCAGCAATAGCTAAGGCCAGTTAGATGGCTTTCACCTCTGCAAACTGACTCAATTCACCTTCTCCTTCAACAGCTTCTGTGACCCGTCACGTGGGGCTCCACACAGCAGTCTTCCACCTTCTATGTTTCCCTACAATGTGACAGGACCCATCAGTAAACAGAGCATATTGTTTCTTATTATCTGGTAGTTTATTATATGGTGGGCCCTCTTCAGCATGCGTCACCTCTTCCTCTGGTGAAATTCCAAAATCTTTGCCTTCTGGCCAATTTGTGATCACTTCTGATATTCCTGGGTGGCTAGGGGTCCCTATCTGAGCCCGTTGTGTGATCAGTGTGACCCACTTACTCCACGTGGCATCAGTTGAGTTGCATGGTGTATAGAAGGGACACTCCCTTTGAACATACAGCCCAGCACTGGCAGCTGAGGTGCCAAGAGGAGCTGTGCTTCAGTACCAACCACTTCTGAAGCAACTTGAACCCCTTCATATGCTGTCAATATCTCTTTTTCAGCGAGCCTCAGATTGTCTATATCCCTGTCTCAAAAACTCCAGGGATTGGCCCTGGGCCTCCCCTGGTGCTCTCTGCCCAAGACTTCAGGTGGGGCCCTTCTCCCCATCTGCAGTGTAAAGCACATTTTTAACATCTTGTCCTGCCTGGACTGGCCCAAGGGCTACTGCATGAACTATTTCCCATTGAATTCGTTCAAAGGCTTCTTGTTGTTCAGGGCTCCATGTAAAATTGTTCTTTTTCTGGGTCACTTGGTAGAAACAATTTACAATCTGACTGTAATTTGGATTACGCATTCTCCAGAAACCCACAGCACCTGAGAAAGCCTGTGTTTCCTTTTTGCTAGTCAGTGGGGACATAGCTGTCATTTTATTAATCACAGCCTTTGGAACTTGTCAATGTCCATCTTGCCATTTTATTCCTAAAAATTGAATCTCCTGTGCAGGTTCCTTGACCTTTGCTTAGCTCTCAGAAGGATTTGGATTATTTTCTCCTCTTTCTCAAAAACTTCTGCTGTATTACCCCATATGATGATGTCATAAAACGTATTGCAGCTGTTAACGGAGCTTCACCCTGTTCTAGTGCAGTCTGGATCAGTCCATGACAAATTGTCGGGCTGTGTTTCCACCCCGGGGGCAGTTGATTCCAGGTGTACTGGATGCCCTTCCAAGTGAAAGCAAACTGTGGCCTATGCTAGAGGGAAGGGATGCTATTCAGAGGGACCTTGACAGGCTTGAGAGGTGGACCCGTGCAAACCTCATGAAGTTCAACAAGGCCAAGTGCAAGGTCCTGCACATGGGTTGAGGCAATCCCAAGCACAAATACAGGCTGGGAGATGAGTGGATTGAGAGCGGCCCTGCGGAGAAGGACTTGGGGATATTATTGGATGAAAAACTGACTATGAGTCAGCAATGTGTGCTCACAGCACAGAAAGCCAGCCGTATCCTGGGCTGCATCAAGAGAAGTGTGGCCAGCAGGTCGAGGGAGGGGATTCTCCCATTCTACTCTGCTCTCATGAGACCCCACCTGGAGTGCTGTGTTCAGCTCTGGGGTGCCCAACATAAAAAGGACATGCACCTGCTCAAGCCAGTCCAAAGGAGGGCATCAAAGATGATCAGGGGGCTGAAGCATCTCCCTGATGAGGACAGGCTAAGAGAGTTGGGCTTGTTCAGCCTAGAGAAGAGAAGGCTCTGGGAAGACCTTGTAGCGTCCTTCCAGTACTTAAAGGGGGCCTACAGGAAAGATGGGGAGCGACTCTTTATCAGGGAGTGTAGGGATAGGACAAGGGGTAAGTTTTAAACTGAAAAATGGTAGATTTAGATTAGATATAAGGAAGAAATTTTTTACTGTGAGGGTGGTGAGACACTGGCACAAGTTTCCCAGAGAGGCTGTGGATACCCCCTCCCTGGAAGTGTTCAAGGCCAGGTTGGACGGGGCTTTGAGCAACCTGGTCTAGTGGAAGGTGTCCCTGCCCATGGCAGGGGGGTTGGATCTAGATGATCTTTAAGGTCCCTTCCAACCCAAACCGTTCTATGATTCTATGATTCATGCTTTTTCCCCTAATATTTAGTTATGGTATGTGGAACACAATTTGCACCAGTACAGTTTCTCCTGGTTATCTTTCTGCTGTAATTTATGCTGCTCTTGCATAACTCAAGCCTACAACAAAGCTGCAGCTGTGCAAACCAAACATCTGGTGAGCATCTCAGTGGTTGCCTTTCTCACTCTGTACTATAACATGAAATTGCTCCAGTGTTTCTTTTCTCTGTACTGGGAATAAAGGCTGAGGTACATAGAAAGTGGACATACTGTAAACAAAGATCAAACAGCTAGTGTTAACAGTATTTCCTATGTAAATATTCATATTGCTGATTTAAGCATGTATCAAAGTGTCCTGAATATTACGAAGTCTAGCTGATTGGGAATATGTAGTTTAAAAGGAATTTGTACTTAGGTCTGATACAGTTATTTCATTGTACAGAAACTGCACCCCTAAAAATGCTCTGCAGAACATAGTGAAAAATGAAAGACTTCCATCTCTAATTTGTAATGCATAACTAGTAATTAATTTTGGCAAAAGTTAAAATCTTTGTTGAAAAGAGAAGGAAGGAGAGAAATCTTTAACCATCATGCATCTGAACAATAGAGTTGCAGTTCTGAACATCTTAAATAGAAGATGCTATTAGTTTTTCTGTCCAGGCCTCATTGTGTTATTTTTCCCAAACATGCTATGGTTATGGATACTACATTCATAAGATTCCCTTTATTTGTGTTACTGTGGCAGCAGAGAAAGGGAAGAAGTGGTGTACAACAGGGATTATTCTAGCATGAACGACACTTTAATAGAGAACCTTTTTTGTAAGTTAGTTCTTCCTCTGCTTTCTTTCCAGACTACCTAGTTCTAATACTTAAAACATTCCTCTAACATCTAAGGTAATTGCTGCTTGGAAAAGTAATATTAAATGTACTTCATTTTTTTTCCCATGTTTTGAGGACTGACAGCTCTCTGATGAAGTCCGTGGGAAAAACCTTTGAGAGCTTTTCATGTCTTTCACTGACTTTCAGTGACATTTGTAGCAGCTGGAAATCTTGTCCTGCAACAACACTGTGAGTGACCAGCAGGTCACGGATGACTCACTGAAAAATTCCTCTACATGGAATCTTCCATTTATGGCATCACTCTTAAACAACCTTTCTTCTTTCTACCTCTTTAAGGATAGGTTTTATCATCAGTTCCACATTAATTAGAGTCTCCATATGCAAGTGATCCTTCTGACAATTGCTTAAGCTGAATGAGAGAACCAGAATTTTTTAACATTGCTCTTTGTAGAAATGTTATGTAACAAATGTTGAATTTAAAACAATAAAATTCTCTCAAATACTTTCAAAACCGGTAGAATATAGGATGGTTATAAAGTGTTTATAGTTTTTAACTGCCTTCCAAATCAGAGGGATCATCTTTTCTCTTGAGCTAGGCTCTGCAGAAGAAAAGCAGCACCACTCAACTCCTTGAGAAAAGTTTGTGACTTTATTTGTATCAGAGGAAACACCATGTCCCTTGCTTGGGATTCAGTGCTTATCCACTGGAGAGAAGAAACCGTGTAGTTCAACTTAGATCAGAGTCAAAAATGCAAGAAATGAAATCTTACCGTCAGAGAAATTTGTATTTCCAAAAGCAAAAAATACCAAATTTTGTCCAAAACCTAGCCACTGCTGTTACCCATACATGTCAAACACATGGGTATCAGCATATAATTTTGTAATAATAGACAGCATTATACTGTACTTCTGTAATTATGCAGTAAGACACAAAATGCTCAGTGGAAATCCCAGCTCCATGGAGGTCTGGTTTTGTTACTAAACTGCTGGATTTCTCCCTTTACGCTGGACAGCTGACACCAACAGTGCAGGGACAATCTGAGATGCACTGATGAAGACTTTGGGCTGTAAAAGCATTAATAATAGAGCAAAGGTATTGAAGCTCAATCTGTCAGCAGGAAGGACTACAGTTAAGCAGACATACTGTTGGCAGAGATCAGTGCAGGAAAAAATAAATTATTCGCAACCTGTTCAAGTCAGTTACGACACTCACTAGAAGGCAGATCACTGCTACTACTTTATTAACTTTGAAAACTAAACTAAGTCTGCCCTGAGGGTTCTGGCTGAGGAGATCAGAATGGTGATGCTGAAACTGACCCACTGCAACTTCAAGAATAATCTAATAAAGTTAATGCTGGAGGTGGTATTTCAGAAGTGCTTGTAAAGGTAGCTGTCATAAAGCCCAGGAAAGCAGAAACTCCAGGGACTGTACCAAAAAACAGGAATCTGAAAACGTGAAGCTGGTGGTGGAAAGAGGAAAAAATAGAAGTTTAATTAACAACATAATTGGGTTTGGAAATCAGTTCAGCCCTTCATTAAAAGGTCATTTGAAACTCGTAGTGAAGGAAATGTACCTTCAAATATTCTAGCATATACTGAAACTGTAAGCAGACCAGGCACAAGGTGTCTAGAAGGGGAAGGGATTGAAAATATGGATTGAAAAATGAATTGAAATCATGACATTTTGAGACAGCTATTCAGCTAATCCAAGTTGGTGTAACTCCTGTGACTTCTGTAGAACTGTACTCATTTACATAAGCTGAGGAGCTGACTTAATATATATCACTGCAACTGGGAATGAAGGTGGAGTTTTGAGGGGGAAGATAGAGACATTTCTCTATAAAACTGGTGAGACTGAATCTGAGGTGCTGGGTCCAGTTGTGAGTTTGCCAATATAAGAGACATGGACATACTGGAGTGAGTCCATCAAAGGGCCTCAAAGATGATCAAGGAGTTAAGAGTATCTGATATATGAGGAGAGGCTGAGAGAGCTGGGACTAATTAGCTTGGGTAGTAGAAGAATAAGGGGGACCTTAACAATGTCCTTAAATACCTGGTTGGAGGGAGTAAATAAGATGGAGCTTGAGTCTTACAAGTGGTGTCCAGTGAAAGGGCAAGAGACAATGGATGCAAACTGAAATACAGAAAATTCCATCTAAGCATAAGAAATACATTATTTACTGTGAGGGTGGTCAAATACTGGAAATGGCTGCCCAAAGAGACTCTGGATATTCCATCCTCGGAGACACTCAAAACTTCGGATGATATCCAGAGCCAGATAGTCTAATTGACTCTGCCTTGGGCAAGAGGGTTGGTCTGGATGATCTCCAGAGGTTGCTTCCAGCCTCAACCATTCTGGGATTCTTTCATCTGAGAAAGCTGATAAAGGGGACAGGGGTGAAGAGGCTACATCTATTATTTTTTTTTTTCATTATGAAGATTTATACTCTAGTCTTGGTAAAGAAATTGAAATCCCATTTTCTTGAAGGCTAATATGCAAGGGTGTGAAGGAAATGTCTGGATTTTTTTTTTTGTTTGCTTCCAATATGCTTTTGGAAGGTCAGCTTTTCTAGAATTGCAGCTAGCTTTAGAAGTGTTTAGCAGGCATGTGGGAAGAAAAAAAGTCATTTCAATTGCAGATTGAAAGTTCTTGGAGCAAGTACTGTGCTTTTCTCTTTCAGCTCTTCTAGTCTACATTGTGCTCTTACATTACTGCCAAAATTAAAGATGAAACATGGAAGAAAAAACTACTGCTTTTTCAAGTAGCTGCTAGACTGAGTAACTTCCTGTAGGAAATGTAGGGTATGCTAAATGGCTTGGAGAAGATAGCACAGGAAAAAAAGGGCATGCACTGAGCAGGAGGCAACATATATTGATGTCTTTTTTAGTCAGAGAAAAAAATCACACAAGTCAGTGGAAGATGAAGATGCTCCTATTCCTTCATGTGTAGTTGTACAGGGATCTAAACCATTCAGGTTTGATCCTGTACTTCCTGGAAATTAAAGTTGTCATTAGTTTTTGAGGCACATAGAATTGTCCGGAATTCTGTTAGCCTGTGACTTGAAAAGGGCATCCCTGTTTTAACATTTAAGTCTAATGTCCTGTCTCATCAAAGAGGATGATACCTGTTCTGTAGCACTCACTGTAAGAGGAGATGCTCCGAAACAGAAATAAAAGGAGATTCGGCTGTTGAGTCCAGTGAGGCAAGCAGTCCACCTAAAAATTTCCTTCTTTTAATCTGTGTGCACTTGTTTTTGAAATACATTTGTTTCCACAACACTTCTTTAAGGTGAGGAAGTTGTGCAGCCCTGTTTCTGTGCAACAAGAAAGTAAATGATTTGCTCAGCATCCCATGAATAAGTTATGATGTGATGACTGGATCTCTTTGGTAACTGAGGTCTTAACTCAAGAGAGAAATCCATCTCTAGCAAAGGCTATGTAAACTGTTCTGAGGGATTGACCTTGGCTGGCTACCAGACATCTACCTAGCTGCTCTCTCACTCCTCAACAGGACAGGGAGAGAAAGTATGATAAAAAAGACTGTGAGCTGAGATAAAGACAGGGACATCACTTATCAATTACTATCACATGCAAAAGAGACTTGATTTTGGGAAAAATAATTTATTGACAATTAAAATAGAGTTGGATGGAAAGGAAGAAAGACAGAAAATGAAAACACTGGATCACACCCCCCTTATTCCCAGGCTCAACTTCACTCTTTCATTCCCGACTGCTCTACCTCCTCCAACCTCAGCAAGGTGGTTAATGGGAGGTCGTAGTGAGTCCATAACAGGTTGCAGTCAGTCTATAACAATTCCTCTCTACTAATCGTTCCTCCTCACACTTCTCCCCTGACCCAGTGTGGGTCCTCTTCAGGGACTATAGTCCTTCAGGATAAACCTACTCCAGCATGGGGTCTCCATGAGCTACAGTTCTTCAGGAAATGATCCACCTGCTCCAGTGTGGGGTCCTACATGGGCTACAGCGTGGATATCTGCTCCACTGTGGTTTCCTTCACAGGCTGCAGTGAGGTTTGTGACTAGGTGCTATTGCTATTTTGGAAAGAGTGAATATTTCTTTCCTATTGAAAGTATTGGATTTGGAACTACAAAAATGCTCCCTGAATAGACAGAAAGCAGTAAATGGTATAGATGGGTTAAACGTTTAATCACAGTGTTGAAAAGTAGGGAAACTTCTTTCATGGAGAAAAGGCTTTCACCACCACTGTAAAAAGTTTTCTGTTGGAGCAGAAATATGTGGCAGAATATCATTGTGTCAAATCAACACTACACTTCCAATATTCACGTGCAATAAGTCAATAATCTTCCTAGCAAAATTTCATGCCCTTCAATATAGCCCCTTCAAGGCTGAATGTAGCCTGAAATACCTTTATTCTTTTTTTATCATGATTATTGCACACTTATTAAATCCATGTACTGCCAGCTTCCAGCCTGCAGAAGTTCCAACCTGAAAATGAACACCACAAAAGCTTTGCTGAATGTTAAGCTTGTTTTATTGCCAAAGTTAACTGCTTTATCTAGTTTGCTACAAATAGTACAACAATTATTCCTAATCCTTTGGGATGTGTTGATTGACAAGTGATAAATATCTCATAAAAACAATTTATTTGAAGCACTTACAGCAGCCAAAAACCAATGATTAATTGATTAGTGTCTGTTCTGTAGATTAGAAGTCCATAATTTATTTACAGTTTTACCCTCAAATGCTCATTAGAGGCTAGAACATGAAAGTCAGTGCACTGCTTACATTGTTTTATTGCAAAAAAAGTATGTTTCTCTAGTTTAAATAACAAAACACTGATGACTATCTTTCCACATTCATTTATCAGAAGAAAATGGTGCAGATAGATAGGCAATGTATTCTGCTGCTTCTCAGTAAAAAGAAAGAAATAAAAAAGAAAAAATATATTGATGAAGAAAAGTACAGAGAAGGGAATGATTCCAGATTCTTAATGAAAATAATAGATTTTTGGAGGGATAATGCTTATATTAGTTATTTCATTCTCAGGGGATTCCTTTAAATCTGATTCTTAGACTATTGCACCTTTACTCCTCACCTGTAAAATAAGAAACCCAACACCTTCTACGTTCTAAGTTCCAAATATGAGTTGGGGTTATGATCTCAGATAATAGAAGTGGAGGTTATCTTGATTGATTATATAAAAAACTTTTTATGTTATACAAAGGCTAAGCAACACAAGTATAAGCACACTGTGAATTTCATGCTACCTATCTAAAACCAGGCTTCTTTGTTAAATGTTATGGTAAGACTTAAAAGATGTGTCTTTTCTGGAAAACTTCTTGAAAATCTCCGACTGTGACAGTGGTAGAAATTAATGGCTGTGAATACTGAGTGCTTTATTAGAATATTTATGTGTGAATATATTGATTTAGTTAAATGGACAATGTAGGAAAAACAAGCAAGAAGGTAAGGCCATTCTCAGCAAACACTTTAGAGCTGTTATGAGACCATCGTAGGATGGAAAACAGCCTCAGAATCACAGCAAGCAGTACAATTTAATAAGGGCCTTTATCCTCTGTGTGGGGACAGAGAGTAGTTTGGTAGCAGTATCAATTTATTTTTCCTGCTGTGTTGGCTACAAAAGTTAACTGTCTCTGTTACCTTCAGGTACTGCTGAGCTTATATGGTCATGCATAAACTGGAGACTGTTTAAGAAATTCTTGCAGAATTAGTCCCTTCTGTTTTAAATGAATAGTAGTTTATTTCAAAGCTGATACCCATTTCCTGACCTGTCACAGACTATTTATTTCAGAATATACTTCTTGCATGACATTTGACCTTCATGATCTTCACAGGATCAGATGGTGTCACAGCCATGTACTTTTTAGGACATGTACTTTTTAGGACAGTGTGGAGTAAAGAACTGGTGTGTGCATTTTTGCATGTTTTGTTTTCCATGGAACAAATACCTAAGGGACTTATAAAATCTGGTTTGTAATGAATATAAGGCTGACTGTAGCAATCATTTTTAATTGTAAGCAGCTATTCTTTTAAAGCTTAACTCAAAATAACTTTTTCTTTTCTTTGTTACTACCCAAGAGTTTATTTTTCACTGATAAGATGAATATAGACAGTGTTATAAAATCATAGCAGTAAAAGTAATGCTTGATATTCGTGACTGTTTAAGAAGAGGTAGCACCTGCCCTAAGGAATTGTACCAGAAAATAGACAGATGTCATGAAGAAGGGAGATTAAAGACATAATGTATTGTGTAAATTGATACAATTCCTTTTGTCAGCTCAGCAGTAGCAGATACATAAGAAGGAACAATGTGTGGAAGAACAGGCTTTGCTCATTGTTCCATGTACAAGCAATGGGATAGTTTAATTTCCAAGTTCAAATAAGGATATTTATGGGCAGACTTTTAGAGGCTTTATTTCTTATCCAACGAAATTAGGAATCAGCAATTTTATGCATTACATTTCCTGTTGGATAAACCAATTGAAAATAAAATCAAAACTGGATATGTTTCTTGCCTTTTATGGTTTTGGATATGTTTGGTAATTCTCTGCCTCTTTTCTGTTCTGGTTCTTTCACCTCCTCTCTTTTCTTGAATATTTAATAAAAAAAAATTAATTGCATTCTCCAGTCTTCTTACTACTTCGTCACCCACTCACTGAAGAATTAAAAAACCAACATCTGATCATAAACACTGCCTGTTTGTGTTAGTTCATCAGAACAAAGAAAAGAAAATAATAGTACCTGACCAGAATTAGATAATATCCGTACAAAGATAACATAGCCTTTTCTTTTGCTTGCATTAAACATGAATTTTTAATAATAAACTTATGAAAATCAAGTCTATTCAGGAACAAGCAATAAAACCAGCAGCATTCATTTGATAAACTGAGGGTAGTGCACTCAGCTGTAATGAACTGTGTATTCTGTATAATTCCATCATCCTATTCTTGTATTCAGAAAACACTGAGAATGTTGTAACACTAGCAGAGTAAAGTAGAAACAAAGAACTCTCTGGAAGTGGCAATCAATAAATATCATTCTCAAATGTTCTCCTTCAAGCCTGTTGTCTTTTCTACCTTGTCTTCTCATAATTTCTTTTAAAAATTTGTGTACATTTTCAGGTGAATCTTTTTAAATTGTCACTAAATAGGTGTTTCTTGGAGAGTGGAAATACTCTTTATTCTTCATAATACAGAGCACTGTAGAAAAAAAGATAATTCTGAGTATGCAACATAGTTGAAATATGGTGCAGCATCAATGAGACTTAGATTCTCTAGAGAAAACTGTCACTAAAGCAAATGGGTAATTAGCAGAGGTGCTGTGTTACTCTAGATGGTAGATGATTAATTTACCATCTCTAGATGGTAAATGGATTTATTACATTTATTTTGCCTAATGTAATGAAATATAGTATAATATCATACTCAAAAATCCTGGAGGCGGTGAATGACATGAACAATTTAGCACAAAGCCAAACTAATCTCCAGTTGTCATATATGAAAAAAGAGAATACATTATCCATAAAATGGAAATCTATTAGTCCCTATTTTTTACTCCATATTTAGTTATTACTGAAAGTATTTCTTTTTGAAAAGAGATTGGGAGGGAGGGAAATAAGAGTGAACTAGGTCTTTTTTTAGTAGATAAACTAAACTAGTTTATGGGTCAGCATGTCATAGCCTACAACGTTCTGTAATCTAAATAAAACACAATATAAAAATGCCTCTTCTGTGATGGAAAATTTGTCTTGATTAGTGAAAAATTATTACCACAGTTTTAAACTCAACACTAGCTTAACTATGAAGGAATTGATGTGTTGGGTTTCTGGCTTGCTAAAATTTTTTTTACTTTTTTCTTTCCATGTTCAATAACAAAAGTTAAATATCATGCTCACACTGCCATTGTCTTATGGGCTAGAAAAATCTGTGTGCTTCAACGATGCAAATAATAAAAACCTTTCTTCCTTGTCTATACAAAAAAAGATAGGAATGTTTAAGTCAACTAAAAATGTTTTTTTTATACATTCTAAAAAGTTGCATTCATTAAAAAAAAATATGAAAGACTTTGTGATTCATCAATAGGCACTACCAGTTCCTCACAGAGCACTTAAGCATTATCCTTTATTCTCCTTCCTTACAGACTACATCAGATCCCATTGGTGTTAGACTGACAGTTTCATCAATACCCATCACAAACTGTATGTTCATGCATTTCCTTAATACATGTTTACTAATGGAGCTTGATGTTTTTCTTGGCCTATTGATTATGTCTATCTGAACTGACCGTATTTTCTGGTTCAGCAAATGTAGACTGAAAGTCTTACTCTAATACTTAACTGAGATGCTACAAGATCAGCCTCTAGTGGGACTTTGTTAGCATTTCTGGTCAATGGAAGTGGTAGATGAAAATGTTAAAAACACCATGGAATCATGATGGTGTCTTGCTGCTACTCTGCCAGTCTTTTCCAAAGAGAATCTGTTCCTCTTACACTCTCAGAAATACTAGAATTATTTTTTACTATTTTAGGGAAATCACTAAAATTCTGCAAAAAAATACCAAATTTAGCTCTGGATTAAATTGTAGCTTTATTGAAGCAATGACAGTGTTATTGTTGACCTTAGTGGGGAGGCATGTGACCTTACATGTTTAGTTAATATACTTTGCCTTTCAGGTAAGAGTATGATACAAGATTAAGAATTATGCTAAAAAGTCACATATGATCAAATCACGGAATCACAGAGCGGTTGAGGTTTGAAGGGACCGCTGGAGGTTGTCTGGTCCAATACCCCTGCTCAAGCAGGGCCACTTAGAGCAGGCTGCCCAGAACCATGCCCAGAGCTGTCCAGAGTTTTAGAATTGTATCAGCAGGTGTTAATGTCTAAGATCTAAGGGACCTGTGGTGAGGCCAGGAAGATACAGTGTCTTGAACCTTTACTAGTTGTATTGCCTATCTGTCAAAAGCATTTTTTTTCTTCTCTCCTATTTTCTCTGCTTCCTAAGCATGAATCTGAAGACTGAGGGAAGTGCAGAAGACTGTGTCACTGAGTGGGTGACACAGTATATAATTTTTTCTTTTATTTTTTAAAGCACCGCACTTTTAATTACTGGATAAACAGTCCATGTATAAGTACGATTTTTGTGTATATTTATCCAATACAATGCTGTATTTACTTTGAACTATGCAGTATGGTAATTATAAATACTACTTTATCTTGCATTTTCTGCCTCATGAACATGATGACTCATGACATGGCACTAAACTAAATGGATGTCCTTATTACTATGAAGTGTTATGGCTGAATTATGCTTTCAGCCAATAAGCATGGGGTACTGCCTTTTTGGTATTCTTCACATTTGCTGAGACTTTTTATAACTTATTTCTCAGATGATGCCTTTGAAAGGCAATTTTCTTGTTATTTACAGAGAATTGTCTATGTGAAAATGCCAATCATAACTTCATAAATAATTTACACTGGCTCTGCCATTTCATCATTCCCCACTCCAACCCTAGCGTTGTCTCTCTTCCCTGTGGCAACAGAACCATTTCTGTGATCATCTGACAACATCAACAAACACAGGGAACATGAAGAGTTAAACCTCACAACTAGGTTTTTTTTTTCTTTGCCAGTCTATCATATAGTCACACAAAAGCTTGTAATGCCAAAAGCAGTAGATGGAAAGAGGCCTGGAAGGAACAGAGAGGAGACAGAGAGTGTACAGTTCTGCTTCCTCCTATGAGTATTCTGATGTAGTGCAGACTGAGTTTGTAGCAATAGCTGTTGAACTTTAATTTTGTTCTTTGGATTGTGCATCATAGTGGCATTTTAAAAGCCACATTCAAAATTAATCTGGGCAAGTAATTGCAGTGTCGGGGCATATATCCAGAGTACCCACTTTTGGGCAATTAATTTAGCTACCTAGTTTCCATTTGTTCCTCAACTTCTCCAGGTTAGAATCCCTTTGATAAGGTGTCTGCACTGGACTGCACTCTGGAGAAGTTTCCTTCTCTCTGTAGCCCACAGAGAAGATGGAAATGTTCCAAGAGAAGTCCTGAAGGTTCTGCTTCCTAAGTATGGGAGATCAGCTCAAAGCTGCACCTGCAGTACATGGGATCTGTGCTTTCCCGAACCTGCATGAGTGCTCTAATTGCATAAAAACTACATCCTCTTGTAAAACACCTATGTTTGAGAGGTAGCCATCTACCCCAAATATGAAACCTGCTTCCCTCAAGGTAGAAATGACTCTGGTTTTGGACCCAACTGAACAGAAGAGGGCAAGAGACCAAGCTGTCAAGACCAAACCATTTGTTCATCTGTAGATTTAGAATTTACGGAAATAGGTCTTGATGTAAATGCTGGTGTTCTTACCTTACCTTTGGAATACTGCTTTGAAAGCACAGTGTGTGCTAAGTAAAAGCTTGGAGCACTCACTGATGGTTGGGAAGAAGCCAATGGTACTGAATGTCATTTCAGGTACTGTGGGGAGGAGCAGAGACCCTGTGAGGAAAGTAGCACAGGTTTCAAGAATTATTTCCTAGCACTGGTGCACAAGTGTCTGGTGTTTGTTTGGTTTTTTTAACAAGCAGCAAAGAGTTGAGGTAGAGGAGAAGAGGGACTATTAGGGTCTTAGTCTGTAGGAATTTTTTTAATGTTTGCAGTTTTTTTTAAAACTGGAATTATGCAATGTGTCATAAAACCAAATTTTGGATTCCCTCCCAAGTTTATTCTTCCCGTTCTATCTGATGCGCAAAATCTATGGCCATGTTAGATATGCTGGAGTGTACTAAACGCATTCACAATGGTACAGTCTTGTTCAGCACCTCAGATGAGAGAGGGCAAGTGAAAACAGGAAGATATCAGCATCTTAAACCTCCTTACTTCTACATCTGAGTGAGTGCTCCCTAGTTGATTTCAGAGTAAAGTTAATGCTAAACTTTTATGTTTTAAACTCATGATGTTTTAAACTAATTTGGCATACTTTGCACAACCTTAGCAGTAGAAGCCCTTGCACAGTCAACTACAGTGGTGTAGAAAACTTCTCATAAGCACTGTCTGTTTCCAACTTCCAAGTGAAACCAGATCATTAAAAGGTTTGCCAGTCCTCTGTATCTACAAGATATAAGACTGCATGCTTAGTCATGCAGGTGAGTCTCCACCCTCTCCACTGTGCTATTTTATTCTTGTCAGGCATCAACTTTTTCACACTGCAAATGATTTATGTGTGAATGCAAAATGTTTGCAAATGGTAGTACAGAGTCTATTTATGTGTGCCTGTGTTCCTGTAAGTATATATAGAAAAGGCAACAAGTTTTTTTTTTTTTTTAAAAAAAAAGAAAAAGAAAAAAGTAAGTACTGTGAGAAGCAGAGGAGGCAGTGTAGTTCCCAAGGCAACTAATCTTTTCTCTTTTTGTTAAACCCTAGAACTCATGTAGGCAAAGAGCAATCCTCACATCTCCACAAATATATTCCTATTTTTTTGACAAACAATCTCTACCATTGACTAACATTGTCCAAGGCAGAATTCATCTGTTTAAAGGGGGAGAGATTGATGTTTCCAGAGATGAAGGATTATGTACTTAATGACTAGTATGCTCTCTTTAATCCTTTTGTTTCACTTCTTGAAATTTTACTTGTTTTAGTGGTACCTCCTAGAAAGCAAGAGGGATTTTAAGAATAATATCAGAATGCAAAATCAGATCTACTCATTCAGGTATTTTAGTCTAGTTTTTTTTTAATATAAGTCAGATAAGTGCTACTACAAAAATCTACAAAAATGTGTAGAACAGTGCTAATGTAAATATTACTCAAATACAGTGCAGCCTTATTCATTCTGTCACCTTAAACTAGTGAACATTATGATTGCTATAATGAATAGGTGGTTCTATTCACATTGAAAACCTCAGCCTTGTTTCCTGAGCTACTTTTATTCCATGCAGTGTGTGTGTGTGTGTGCGTGTGTGTTTAACTCCCAATGAAGGAGAAAGTGCTGTTCATTTCTGGCTGCAAAACCACATTCTACCTGCATAAACAAAACCTTACTTTCCTTTCTGCAGTGTCTTTAGTGGGAACTAAAGAACCAAAATCCATTCACCCTTTTAAAGTAACCTTAGTTGATCCTATTGAATGTTTGTTTTTAGGAACTAACTTATAAATGTAGAGGACACAGTTTGGAACACCCATCTCATGAAAAAGTAATGAAAGTAACTAGGATGAAAACAAATTTAAGACAATATGAAGAACCTGTCTTAGAGAGTCATTTGGGGTTTTTTGAGGTTCTTGCATATGTCTTTCCAGCCTTCTGGAGGACATATGGACTTCAATGTGAGCTTGTAAGAACTTTTAAGCAGGATTTTGGTCACTTATCTGTTGTTGCAAGGACCCTTAATTTACTTGGTGGCCTGTTGCTAGTTTTTGGCCCAGGACATTTACATTTTAATGGAGAAGACTGATCCATAAGGAAGTGAGAAAATTGTTGCAGAGTCAAACTGTGGATAGGCTGTAAAACGTAGAAGGAAACCCAGCTGTCTTGACCTTCTAGTCCTGGTCCCCAATCATTGCACAACATGGTTTTCATAAATTTATACGATACTTTGGGTTTTAAAGAGACATGTTTTTTTTGAAGCTTTATTAATAACAGGAACCAAGCATCCTCACTGTGGTACATTACACTCAGTGCTTCCATCAGCTGCTGATTTTCCTGGAGAATATGATATCTGACTACAGTAATATAGGTCCACCAAACTAGGAATATGTTAGTGGCAATCCACTAACAATATTTATAACTCCATACTTGTTGTTGGCTTAGTCCAATGCAGTGAGCAAAACAAGCAGTAAAATCACAAGACTTTCTCTGCCAGCAACCCCTGGCTTAGAAAATGTCCAACAACTCATTATGGACCTTAAACTCTATTACTAGGAGTCTCTAATGTTGCTTTAGTGCACCATCCCCATCAAAATTAAGAACACTGTTTAGCATCATCTGGTGACTTCCATTTCTACATGAACCTTTTGCATACTGCCAAACAGAAACATTCATCAGTAATGGGCTAGACAGATACTTTATAGCTGTTCTTGCAATACCAGCACAGAGTAATAACATGGAGAGAGCACTATACCTTTAATAAAACAAAGGTTTTGGACAGTGGGATCAGGGTTGAGAGGCCAGGAGCCAACTAATCCCATTAATTGTCATCATTTGGTAATATGAATATTTTAATAGAAGTAAAGGAAACAATATATGTAGGAGGACAACATTATTGCCTACTGCTTAGGGCAAATTTTTGTGGTTAAATTTTGTGTTTGTACTTGACAATAACCTTTCATGTACTCAGAAATTTCATTGTGATATTAAATCTAGAATTAACCAGATCACACAGCAGATTGAAGAGTTAGAAATTTATTAGGACCTACACCATGGATCCCTGAAATAAATGAGAGTATTTTCGTCAATTTCTGTGGCCTTAGACTAAGGCTGTGAATGTAGAGATGTACTCAAAGGAAACTTGGCTCTTTTGTTAGGCCTTTAAAACACTGATGTTATTTTTCCTATTCTATCATTTTACCCTCTTATAGCTTATGTCTTATACTAGAAATACTGTTTATCGAGGAAGTATCCAAAAGCATGGACTATTACAGAATTTTTGCTATGCCAGATGTCTTTCATATACAGAACAATAAATTATGTTCTCTTCAGTAAAGCATTTCACTTCCAACTAATATTAAATGAAGTTTAGAACTGTTACTTACACCAGCAGAGTATGTTGGGGAAAGGAGAGAGCTAGATGTATCTAGATTTTTTAGTTTCCAAGATTAGACCCAAACTCAGGATATGAATCAATTCTTTTCTCATTCTAGCACTGGCAAATTTGTACCAAGAAAATGCTGTTAACACAGACCTGCCCTTATTCAGATATCTAGTTTGGTGCACCCTAAATAACTGTACTGATTTTGAAATGATTCAGTATGGAATATTCTCTCAGGTTGGAGAAAATGTAGAAATGAGGCATAAAAAAAAAAAAAAAAGAAGAGGGAAACAAAACATTTTCCTTTTAAAGACATGTAGAACTACAGTGCAAATATATTAGGGAATATGCTCTTAACTGCCTAGGAGATCTGGATCAGAGCAGAGATCCCTAAAATATTTCAGTGTCCGTCCTCCACATTTCAGCTATAATTGTTTTTTTTTCCTTGCCAGGACTGAAACTGCATCAGTCTAGGCAATTCTGTTACAGTACTAAAACTATCACTTGCTAATCTAAGCTGTTAAACATGATAGTGCCATGTGATGATCCAAGAAGGCTAGAGGGAAAGCACAGGTTTTTCACTGACATGTCAAGGTATACTTAAAATACTGATCATCCCGTTCTTCCACAATTTTTATTTATACGTGAAAAGCAGGGATATGAAAAAATTAAAAGCTATTTTAAAATGTGATTTTCTCTTCAAAATTAGACAATATGCAGAGAATAAAATCTTTGGAAATTTCATGTTCTTAATATTAAACGGAGAAAAATCTTTATAGGACTCTCAAGCTGACATCGTTTTATGGAAAACCCTCTTTAATTTGGAAAGCAGACATGATTTAAAAAAAGAAAAAAGATTTTGGAAAGTAAGTATTTTTCAAAATCAAGTCTGAATCCATTAATCTAAATAATTTTGTTTGTGGTGTTTATATGTGAATCAGGTTAACTTTATTTGGATTTTTGTTGTTGTTCTATTCATTGTTTTTTAACACAGATAAGGCCTAACATTACCTACAGAGATTTCACTATATAAACATAGCATTATTTTCTCTTTCCACCTCAAAAAATAAAATGACTCCTTTTTTCTTCAAAAAACTCAAGTCTTGGTTGCAAATTAGCATGACGATTAAAGCTGTATTTCTCCTAGGGGCTCTTATAACTGGAATTTTACCTTGAGTTACTTGACTGCCAGGTAAGTCACAGTAGAAACTGTGGTTGGAAATGCTAGGACATCCCTGGGTAACAATAGAACCAGGAAGGAAGTAAATCTCAGAAATTTGTATCATAGAACAGACTTTTAAAGAATTTCTGGAGTAACCTTTATAAATGCATTAATTGGCATTTATCTAACCTGTGGTAGGAAATGCTAATGCTAGGTCTTGTCTCAGCTTCAGCTGTTGACTGCTGAAGTCAGGTACTGCCTGTGGTGTGCTGGGCCCCACGAGGATGCAGTTGTCCACATATGCCTCTGGAGCCTGTTGGCAGGGCTCTACTCCTGCTGGACTTCCAGGGCAGCCAGGTGGTTTCATAATTGATCTGATATGGATAGCATTCTTGCACATTCACAGGTCACTCGTTTTCACTTGCAATCTAAACCAGTGTAGAGCGGGATTTCTCATGATCCAAAAAAACCCCATACATGTCTTAAGAGGAGTGCAGCTGTAACCCTGTTTGGTTTTCTCCACTAGTCCTCAGCAGAGAAGCAATTTACCATTGCTACTCTTTGGATCCTCATAATAGTAATTCATTGTACAACTATAAGAGCTGCCTTTATAAATGTCACTTAAGTGGGACAGCACCCCTTAGGAACTGACTGCTGGAGACTACGGTGAGTTTGAGTAATTTCAGCATGGAGAAATAGCCAGTCCATTGCCACAGGGAGACAATCTTTTAGTGCTGCTGTTGCATTCTAAATGCTATGACCTGGCTCAAAGCCTGATTGCAAAGGCTTCAGAATTTTGGCAGGCATGCTGTTTTGCTGTAGCTTCCCTGGCATTACTTTCTCAGTGGCTTTACCTATCAGTGAGAGATGGACTAGAAGTCAATTACATTCCCACTCTTTCCAGGAGGGCAATTCAGAAAAATGGAGCCTGAAACCATACTTTTCCTGACCTGCAATTTGTACAAGCCCTTTGATTTCTCATATGTCCTTTTTTGTTTGTTTGTTCTGCAGCTCACTGTAGCAATTTCATGAGAACAGCAGTCTTTAGGGATTTTTTGGCCCAGTCTCCCACACTTGAGAGGTTTGGATGGCTCAGATAAACATGTGAATTTCTGAGGCCAAAGCCTCCCACACTCAAATACTTAAAAATTACTAACTGAAATACAATATTGCAGTGACAGAAGACATTCTCTTTAAATGCCACCAAGATTAGTCTTGATGCCACGTACAAGTAAAGTGGGTGGGAAGGCAAGTGAGTAGGCTCCTTGAGCTGTGTAGGTCTGTAGGAAGAGGTTATAGCTAAGTAAATGTGTCATTAATATTTAATAAATGTATCTTACCCACCTCATTACTGTTAATTTCTTAAAATGAAACTAATCTTAGTTCTGTATTTGTGGGTCATCTTTGCCTGGCAAAATGCCTCCTTTTTTCCTACTCACTCTATTTATGAAACAGATGACTGACACAATCAGTGTGGAGCAAAATAGAGCATTCAGTAAAATCTCCTTCCCTTCCTTGCTGTTAAGAATAGAAAATTCCATTAAACTTGTTTTGATTTGAACATGAATTCTTTGTCAGTTCTAAAGACTTTAGCATTCTTTGTATTTCCTTGTGAAAATGACAAATGAATTTAGGTGTAAAATTTATAACCCTCTTATTGAACAAAGAGAGAATTTTAAAAAAGGGGGACACCAGCTCAGTAGTAACAGCTTTTATTCTGGCCCTATATAGGTCAGTGGATTATATTTGACAATAGACTTCTGTAGAGAGTGTACAATTTCTCAGTGTTTTTGTGTTTTTAAGCAGAAAGACTAAATGTATATGTGTGTAAGGGTAGAGGTGGTTGCACAGTCATGTGTATGCAACAAACACAGAATCACGGTATCCATTAGGTTGAAAGACACCATGGAGGTCTCAAAGCAGGGCAACACTGACCTGAGGGCAGGTTGCTCAGGGCTTTTTCTACTTGAGCCTTGAAAACCTCTAAGGTTGGAGACTGCATAACCTCTCCAGGTAGCCTGTTCCACTGCTTGACTTCCCTCACAGGGAAAAAAAGTTTCATCAGACTGAACCTCTCCTGTTTCAATTTTTACGTGTTGTCTCTCGTCTCCTACCAGCAGCAGAGCTGCTCCACAGCCAGTCCCCACACTGTATAGCTGCAGGGCTAGTCCACTCAAAGTTGCTAGAAACATCGTTTGTCCTTGTTGACTTTCCTGCAGTTCCTGTTGGCCCATTTCTTCAGCCTGTCTTGCCCTCTCAAAAATTTCTACCTTGCCTCTGAACATACTGACAGTTCACCTCAGTTTGTAATACTCTACAAACTTGATAAGAGGGGGCTCCATCTCCTCCAGGTAATTGATAAAGATATTAAACTACTATAGGCCCCTGTGGTACTCTACTTTTAACCAGCATCCAAGTGGAGTACAAACTGTTTACCAATACCATTTTGAACCATTTTTTACTCGTCTGGTAGTCTATCCATACCAATCATAGTGTTCTAACTTAGTCTTAAGGATGCTGCAAGAGACCATGTGGAAAACCTTGTTAATGCCAAGGTAATCGATATCCACTGCTCACTCCTCATGCACAAATCTAGTCATTTCATCATAGAAGGCAATCAGGTTCCTTTTGCCTCATTCATCCTTGATAAACTCATGCTGGTTATTTCCAGTTATCTTTTTGTTCCTTCATCTGCCCAGAAATGTGTGTCAAGAGGTCTCACACTATGATTTTCTGGGCACTAAAGTGAATCAAAGCAGCCCGTAGGTCCCCAAGTCATGCCTTTTTGAGGATGAGTACCACATTTGTTTTTCTTCACCCATTGTGGGCCTTGCCTGATTAAATGACCTTTCAAAGATGATAGTGTCACAGTGACATCAGTCAGCTTTCTTAGCACCCCCAGATACATCTCATCAGGTGCCACAGACTTGCATAGGTTGAGATTTCTCAAGCAATCACTGACTTGGTCATTTTCCGCTGCTGGCAGATTGTCTGTTCCCTGAACCTTATCTCTAGGCAGAAAAGCCTGGGATATTGGTGAAGACTGAGACAAAGAAGTCATTGAGTACCTCAGCTTTAACTGTGCTATTTGTTGTACAAATAAATATTGCAACAACCAGGAATAAAAGGTGAAACTGTTACTAAAAGTCTGACTCTAAGTCCCTATGGTAAAATGTGTCCATTTTACAAGAGAATAATAACTGTGTTGTCTAAAGCTTCCATGTTTCTGGAAATAAGGAACTAAAGTGGGTAACATTTTGAAAGATTAAAATTCACAAGCCAGAAGTAGCATTTCCTGTCCATCTTTTTCTAAGGGTTGAAAGATCGTTTTACTGTAAAGTTTCCAAGCAAGCCTTTTCCAAAGAGAGACGTTCTCACTATGTGTAGAGTTCAGTCAAAGACAGAAAATGTTATTGAGTATGTTGTCTTCACATATCTGACCTATTATCTGCATTATTTATCCACATGTATGCACATTTACATATATAAAATTACACACTTATATGCATATATATACACATACAAATTTCTATATACTTGTATATAAAGGTGGATCTTTAGTACATTCTCAGAAGCACAAGGGAGGTAAAGTTTGAGCATGGTTTGAGTCAAGAATGAGTCCTGGAGCAGTTGAGAATGGCACAATTAAGGGTTTTCATGTTATAACTTTATCTGTCAATGAGTATTCTGCGCTTGTATCCCTGTAAGCACAACGGGGATGCATGAAGCCAAATCCAAGTTAATCTAATAAGCATAATAATGACAGATAGGCACTGGTTGTGGGGTTTAGTATGTTTAAAAATTCTCTTAAGACCACCCACTAGCCCCACAATATAAATAGCATCAAAGATCTATGTTCTTATGCAGCTCTGAGGATCTAAAAAAAAGAGTAAAACAAAGGGGCAATGGAGAGGAAACAAAATGTGCCAGCCGAGTTAATGTCCACAAAATACTTCTGCTATATGTGGGGGAGAGGGGAATTTAAGATATTGGAAATTCTTTCTCATGTGACTATTCATTTGTCCACCTTTATTTGCTGCCTTTTTCTCTAGGCATCCATGGTGTCTTAATGAAATTTTTTGGAATTATTTCAAAACCTTTTCATGAGGAATATTTTTCCTTTTCCAGTTACATCTGAAAATGATTGTTTGAAAACATATAGAATAGCTAAATTATGCAATCATCTCCTATATTACTGAGTCTGTAAACTATTATAATGGTTTTATGATTAAAGTCTGACACAGTTGCAATAAAGTACCCCTGTTGCAAGTATACTGCCCCTGTGTGAGAGGATTTGACAATAAAATGATACATTGAGAAAGTATCTATATGTAAAAGACAAGATGATGGTATGTGTAGGGCATGACCAGGATAAATATTGAGAATAAATTGGTTTGGCAGTTTAAAGTCAAGCTTCAGGGTATGTCAGGAGTTGAAGAGTACACCCAGGAACCATGAATCTGTATTAAGATTCATATCAAGATTCAGATCTCAATGAGATTTCATGAATTTGGGTCTCATTTTTATGTGCCAGCATTTCCTTCTTATATAACAGCAGAGCATCTATGTCAAGGTTCAGGAATAGCTAGTCTATCTGCTAGGTTTTGTGCACCTTTACGCAAAAGAAAGTTTCCGATATTGGATCATAAAAATTTTCTTCTTATTGCAATACAGAAAATACTGCAACGACTGCTATTGTTGTTGTACGATAAGGAAAATGTGGGTTGCAGAAAATCTGAAGTGCTACTGTGTCTTGGCTCATCCATACTCTGCCACCATCTGCATGCACAATGCTGTGGTCTTGTGAGTAAAGAGGAAGAAGCAATGTGGGAATTGAACGGCTCGCTGTTAAAGGAACTACCAGAAATAGGTGCATATATATTGTCTAGCTAAACCGAAGAGAACAAAACAGCTTCCCATGGAAGAGGATCGTAAAGATAACGAAAAGCATCATGCTATTCAGCTGTTTGAAAAGGACATCCAAGCTCAAATAATGTATGTTTCCTTTTGAAGTATTTGGAGTGTATATGAGAATGGTTTAAACTAAAACTCTCTGTGGAACAATGGGAGCCTTAAGACCTAAGCAGGATCAATAAACACACATTTTGTTTATCAGTGTATGTGCTTATTTTGGGTTTCATTTTCTTACTATACCTTTTTTATTTAGCCTGTTAGTATGGAAGAAAGAGAAGATACCAAAACAAAGCAGAATTATATTCCTCTGCTTAACCTATAACTTCCTGTATGTTTGGCTCTCATTTCTTCATACTCCTTTTCTCCAATCAGGACAAAATTGCTGTTATTGAAATCAAAAAGAAAACTGTGGAAGTTTAACCTGCTGGTTTCTTCTACAGTGGAAGTCTGGTAAGATCTCAATAAAAGGCTCTCAGCATAAGGGAGATCCCTTTTGTACTGGTTTTAGAAATTAATATGATGATCTGTCTTACGGTACCTCTACTGTCATGTATTAAGAATGTCCTCATTATATTGTTTGCTTACAATACTTCTCAGTGTATCTAGGGATTATTAATTCCTGCAGAGCTACCTTCAGCAACAGGAGATTGTTTCTGGGATGGGGAAAAATGGGGTGTGAAAACAGATGTTTCATCTGGAAGATCTTGTCAGAGAGAGGCCAAAAAGTGAATCCCACTGGTGCACCAGAAGAGCAAAAGTGCAAGCTACTTGAGTAACAACAACAAAAAATCCTCCTATTTAATATATACTGAATTTGATGGAAGGCTTCTGCTGATTTTCATGGGCATTGTGCTTCTGTTGCCAGTTTTTCTTGAATGTCTGAGTCTGTGTGCCTATACTAGTCCTGTACATTAACTGTGAAATATGTTTTACTGCCCACATTTGCAGTTGGGATTGGAGGCACTCTACCTGGGTTTAGTATTTCTTGGGCAAAATGCTAAATGCTCTTCCAAGTTCCCTTCTTCCATGTGAACCAATCATCTTCTAGGACTTGGTATAGTCTCTTCTTAAGGCTTTCTTGAAATAACAGGAAAGAAAGGGAAGAAAGGAATGGTAGGATTTCTGCTGGCAGGAAACCTTTTTTTAGCCCCAGTGCTACAGTTAAGCTCTAAACACCCTGACAGATCTGACAGGCTAGGAACTATATAGAATGAGTCCTCACCAGTATGAGGTTTACAACATGAATAGTCAGCAGATACAGGTTTTCTCATGGGTTGAAGGGTAATCCTACTTATCAGTTCTGATACAGCCTGACTGTAGCATTCTTCTTCCAGTTTCTTACCTTATACACAAATTCTAAACCCAAAGAACCAAAAAAAAGTAACAACATTAAGTTAGAAAACATTTGAAAGGTCTACTATTCTTAAACATCAGGTGATTCAGAAATCACAGCGCTCTCAGGTTGCTAGCTTCAGAACCAGGCTGGTGTTTCATTGGATGTTTAGATTAAGCTCCCTCTTCTTATTTGTGATAAACCTTCTGTCAGAGATGTTTTTCAGTCTACCCAGAGGTGAAGGTAGAGTAAGTTAAGGGCACAATATCTCTTCTGTCCTATATGCTGAGAGATTGCTTCTCCCTGACTCCCTGGAGTACAGAGTGAGGAAGATGCCTCTATGTACCATTTTTTTCCAGGCCAGACAAACTGTTTGTTATAGAATTTTTGGAGTTAAGGTAGTGATAAATAAAATGAGAAACCCATTGCACATATAGCAATTGGAGTCTCACTACCCAGTGAAGAATTATCTGTTCCCAGTAACTTAATGTGAAACCTGTGGAAAAGCAATTTATTATGTGAAGATGAGAGTGATCTAATCTGCAAGAATAACAAACTGCATATACCAATTAAGAACCCAAGCCATCTGGCCCTTCAGCAAGGCTTGCTGTATCTCCACTTGGTGCGATAAATTAAAAAGCTGTTTCTATGTGCATACTCAGGCCAAACATATTTTCTTCAAAAATATCTGCTGTCTTAGCCATTCATTAGGTCAAACGGGAGTTTTTTATCTTGTTTTGGTTACTGTTCTGTATCCTCCATATTCTCAGTTGACATCACCTCATGCTCACATAGATAATTATGTGAAACTCAATGCTTTCTTTTCACAGTAGAAACTGTCTCTTCTGTAGTGAGGAGTCACAGTCCTTGAGTTTCACTGTTACATAGAGGGAATTTCCTAGAACTGGCACTCTGATGCTTAAACTACATTCTCCCTGAATAGTTATTCACAGCTCCAGTTTCCTTCAGCAGCTGAAACCTTTGGATATATACCAAAGCTTTACCCACCTCACTAGTACATGTAACCTCCAACTCCGAACTAGGAATCTGTACACTTTCTATGAGGGACTTGCCTGAAGTAACCAGTAAAAGGTGATAAGGTACAAGAGGGACCTGAGTAGCCAAGTGCAACTTGGAGTGGGATGCCTGCATTCTCTCAGTATTGACAGCCTGGATTTTTTTCCTTGAGTTGAGACCTAAGTCTTTCTTACACAAAACATAATGACAATCTAGCACCCATTAATCCCGTAGTTAGAGAAACCATTTTGCTGTGTTCAGAGAAAGAATTTGAATCTAGCTTTCCAGCAAGGGTGTTGTCATCACTTGCTGATAGACTAGTGTGCACCAGCCCCCACTGGTGAAGCTCTTTGATTCTGTGTAGATAGGTATCCAGCAGACTAGAGAGAGGAAGACAGAAAGTAACTCTTGGTGGCTAGGTGCTGATGTGGGTGAATCAAATTCGTGTTTTGATTAATCTTCAATTGCTTCTGGAAAGAAGAATGGATTTATGGGGTTTGAGTTGTATATTAGATAACCTGATGATTTCTGGCATTTTGTCTCTAGGTTGAGACCCCTGGCTCAAAAGGAATTTTGAACCGTATCTTGAGAGGTATGTTTTCAGCAAGTGCTGTAACGCCTGAGCTATAAGTGATGACACAAGCAGCTTTTTCTAGCTCTGTGTGAGTGTGGGAGAGACTGAGGGCACTGGAGCACCAATAGTGGGAAAGTAGGGCTAGCTTTTACAATTCTTCATGCAGGAGCAATAACTACTCAAAGGACAGCTAAACTTGCCAAAAAGCAGCCATCATAGCAGACTTACATCACAGAATTCAGGATTCAATAAATCTAAAATTCCAGCCCAGAACAGGCTGACAAGGTTGCAGAGCCCAAATTACTCCTTCCATTTCCATCAGCAATGGAGGACTGATTCCTTGAGTGAGATCATCCCAGAGGTTCCATTCCCTGAAGTGGGGCATTTTGTGGTTCTAGGCTATGCAAAAATATTAGTCTGCAGGTCAAGACATCAAGAAAGCTGGTTACCCTATGAGAGTGTGCACACCAGCTCATGCCCCACAGATGTCTATTGATCTTTTCCACTTCAGCTGGTGAATTCTGCCTGAATTTTAAGAGCAGGGCCTTTCATCTTGAGAGCCATGTGTCTGCCTGGAGACATTATAAAATTTCCTCTGGAAATATAGCTAAATTCTTCCAGGGCATTCCCTGAATAGGAGTGTTAAGGCTTAAATTTCAAATATTGGCATTTAAAAGGAAAGTTAATTATTATCTTTTTATTCATCCATTTCAAAGAGATCTTGTAAATCAGTCTGGAGGCCTGATTTAAAGACTCAGGCTGCTGCTGTTTTGATCTACTTCAAGTAAGCTTTTAAGTAATTTTTAATACATCTCCCAGACTCCCATACTATAAGTCCTCTTGCGTATACCATCTCTCTATGGAAATAAATATTTCAGGATTTGGAAATGGATACAAAATTGTTAAGCATTATTCCATTGGTTTCTAAAAAAATATTTGGATGCCACCAAATATTTGGGCTTGCTCTGCTAGAAGAGATTTGGATCCAAAGCTTCTCTTTCTGTGCCAATACTTCCAAAATACTTAACAGCATCTACTAGAACAACATCTACTAGAACTAGTTTCTAAATAAAACTGATTTGGGACTTGTTGCTCATTCCTAGCAACATTACACATTCATGGGAGAATGTTAGAATTTTTTATCTCTTTCTGTTAAGTGTATCTGTTGGGGGGGGGGCGGGAAGAAACCAATAATGCTTCAAGGAAACTGTGACAAAAAGAGGCTGTGGTCACCAGCCAAATAGTTTACTAAGACACATCAATACAGTCTTTAAAGTTTTCAGCTTTAAACTTGGCTATATCGTATATTTATGATACGCATACCGCTCTTCTCTTGCTCCCTTCATCTTCGTAACACCAATAGTCAACCTATTATTATGCCTCTGAAAGTAATATGTCTGTAAATAGGAACTGTATGAGTAGTTCAGAGGGCATAATTTTTTACCTTGGTCACTGTTTTCTGGTGCTTGGATGTGACAGCAGCTCAGACTGGTTTTGTAATATTTAACAAATTGCTCAGATTTATTGTATGGCATGTGCCTAATTGCCTTACTATGCCTTTGCCATTATCTTCAAAACAACACTTCCACAGATAGGAAGTAACCTCAGAAAAAGAGACTAATTCTCAGTCTTTCTCTTTTACTCTTGGCATGTTGCAGGTCATGCGTTTGTTAACAATATTAGGGGTAGGTATCTCCATTGTGAAAGGCTGGAGTCAAATGGAAACTCTGAACCTGATTGCATGTAGTTTTCAACTGAAATACCCATCTATGCCCTTGGTTTCCTTCAAAACATTTTTCCTTCCCTAAATCTCCCTCTCCCCATCTCCCACCAGCATGAGATGAGAAGATGGAGATATATTATGTGCCAGTGAACCATCTGCTTATTTTTCTTTCAAGAGCCTCTTCTGCACTGACTGGTCTGTTCACCTAAATTGATCCATAACCTTTACATAGAGTGGCTTATCTGAAACTGTTTTCCATAATAGAATATAGTTTCTATTACACCACAGTCATCTTTCACAGCATTTCTGCTTAACTTATAGAAGATGCTTCTACATTGCTTGAACGTGACCCAAAGCATGTGGGATGTTAGAAATATCAAAATCTCCATTTTAAATCACACTCACTGATGTAAGTGTGGTAGGATTGTTGTCTGTGTGTTTCCAACACTTGTGAGAAACCTGTAAGCCTTGTTTGCCTGTCATTATTGTAGAATTTTGATTGTGCTGCATATGAAAGAAATATGTTTGACACAGGTATATAAGAATATGTATTGCCATCAAATCTCAGATTTTATTCTGAACAATGTCAGTGGAAAAACTGAATAAATAACAGACAATATTTGCCTTGAAACCAAAAACTTGCTACTTAAGATGCATGCTTTTGAAAAGAAAGAGTTGTGTTCTTAGAAAAACCTTAAACACAGTAAGAAAATGTTGGCAGCTGGAAGATAATTAAAAGTGTATACTGGAATATAGTCAATATAAGTAATTTCATTTGTATTAAAGGTAAGAGGGGAGCTTTTAAAAAGATAGTAAATTATTTCTTATGGATGCCTGCATTACAAATATGAAACTTGAACTTGTTGTTGTTGAAGCCAATGGCAAAGCTCCCACTGGCAGCTGTGAGACCAGCTTTGAGACTGCAAACTGTTACAACTGTATGAAATTCCTCATATTTGCACTGCAAAATGTATTGCTGATATAATAAGTCAGGTAGAAATTGCCCCATAGTTAAAATATATATATATATATTTGCTTTATGCTGTACATCCTAAGATAATGAAAAGTGAAAATAAATATTTAGTTCTTCTGCCAATAAATTAGTCAAGCACAGATCTGTAGATAAAGTGCAGGATTCCAGAGAATTCAGAAGTCAGTTTTGGCTTATGTGCACTAAAATCTACCTCTGCTGCCTGCTCAGGAAAGCTAGAGCTGAGGGTAGATAGGGGAAAGCATAAAAAGGAGACAGAAGGAAAATAAG
The DNA here is from genome assembly GCF_047716275.1 of Strix uralensis. Lineage (NCBI taxonomy): Eukaryota > Metazoa > Chordata > Aves > Strigiformes > Strigidae > Strix > Strix uralensis. Next base: position 69,239,318 of record NC_133972.1, on the reverse strand, counting down.
GCTTGACAGGCTCTGACAGCACAAGGTTAAAATGACAAGGATACTTATGCTAATGAGTCTGTCATAATACACTTACTCTACTTCTGTCTTCTGTTAGAGTCTGTATTTACTTTTATGGCAGCATAAAATGTTGAGAGGGAAGGAAAGAAGAGTTTGGTATAATTTCACCAAACCAAAACCATACGTATTTCTGTCACTCAAATCACTTTACACTCTAGAAGAGGTTGCTATGTTTGCCATGCCTGATTCCATAATTCCCAACTTTGAACCAGCCCTGAGTATAGAGGTAGATACTCAATGCACAATCACCACCAATAAAGGTGGATCTGTCCTCCAGGGGGTATTATGAGTGGCAATGCCTTCCTTGTAATATTGACAGCATTGCCTGAGAAAGGGGTCTTTGATGTCAGCATCTTTTGTGTTAGGATCCTGTCACGTCCTTCCTAGGACTGCAGTGAGCTGATTGGGCAATACATGCACAAAACATCAAATTTTGGGTTGCATCGCTATTTGTCTGATGTTATGTAGGTAAGCACATGCATCTTTAAGTTCCTTTGCTATCATGAATTTGTCCAGTAGTTTTCAGTTAGGGCATTATCTGCATATCTCAAAAACAGAGAATAAAGAAAGAGATGGGGAGTGTTTTGTTACTTGTATGCAGGGCCCCTTCTTTATCTGTTTAAATAAATAAATAAATCCTGTTTTGATCTTTGAAAGCAGGTGGCTTATTTACATTCAACAATCTGTATTAATCTGAGGGGGTTTTAAAATATTGACAGAGCTATTGATAAAATAGGCAGCCTTCACTGAGAAAAGGTATTTGAAGCGGGAATAAGCAGGCCTATTCAGGCTGCTGCTTTCGTAATTCAAGCTTTCCGCCTTGGCTCAATGATTTCATCAAAAATAAGTCATCAGGGGAGAATCCCATTTTGTGCTTTGTTTGTTCAGGAACCAGGTGTGGCACATGTTTGTAATTTTAAAGTGCTGATATTCTGCGATTTCTGCAGCATAGGTGAAATCTGCTGCAAAACAAACCTCACCGTCCAACTCGTTTTTCTATCTGCTAGTCAGTAAGGTGCCTTTCTACTCAGCTAGAGTTTTCTGAAAAAGCTGACTCTCTAAAGATGCATCACACAGAACAAATTATTAGCTTAACATTTCAGTTTTGATAGATATATATATTCATGGCTTTTGTATTCATTTTCTGTTCCATTATTAAACACGTGAGGAATCAACAATTTAGTGAAAATGGGTTTTTTTGTGAAAAAGGGAATGATTAGCCTCTGACATTTTAGTGACAATCAAATAGTCGTCAATAGTGATAAATAATCAAATATTCCCAGTTTCTAATTTTCTTCATCTTATAATTAGTATTGACAAAGCTGTCATCTATCTCCAGCTGACATAAAATTAATATTGGCTCTTGAAGTCAAATAGTTAATTTCTGGCAATTAGTCAATTAGGAGTCCCACCACAATAATGTATATCACACATTTATGGAGTTATTGTCAAGAATAATTTCCTCTTGTTTATAGTATACATCTTTGTAATTAAAAAGCACACAGAGATGTTCAGTTATGATTGCTTTCTCCTAGACTATAAATTATTAAACAAGGAAAATGAAGGCTTCACAGCACCAGGTGAAATGGGTTGTGCAGGGAAGGAGGTGGGAGGTAGCATATGAGACAGCCCTGTAGTAAAGTCAATGTGCAGTGGTTTCTAGCTGGCACTTGGCTTTCAGCATCCTTCAGGAGCCACATCTGCCTCAATAGCATGAGATGCCCTCAGCATGGAATGGATGGGGTTAGGAATGAGGAAACCAGAGCAAAGTTGTGTACTGAGGCAACCACACACCATTTGTGATGTGTTTCACAGCACATTTTGCTGCACTCACCTTCAGTTTTCCTACCTCTAAAGAGGAGAAAAGTGGTACTTTTCTCTTAAATGACACCTTTAAGAGAAAAAGAGAAAACATCAATCTTTACTACTAAGTATTGCTATTAGTTACTAAGTTTGACTTCTAAAAAACTCTTACAGTACATTGTAAATTGTGGAAAAGGTAAGAATGCCTGCTTTCACTTTTTGAATATTTATTTATACTGGTGTTTGAGATTCTCCAAATGAAACTAGCTTGTGAGACAAGCACAATAGGGAAAGCTTCTTTTTAATAGTTACAGTCACCAGGATATCATAGTAATAGTTTTGCTAAGGATGCTTGCACTAGCTGCAGGGTTTTAAAAAATATTAAAGAAGCAATATTGAAAAGAGGATTCTGGGTCCTCAGCATTTTGCTGCTTTACTGTGGGGCATGCCAGATTAAGGGTTTAGCATTTCTTGGAATGTACCAGAAGGGTCTGCCTGATTCCACAGTAAATCACCTTATGTGTAGGGTACCAGGTATCTTTATCTCTGTCCTTACGATGATCTCATTCTGTACCAGTCTGACATGTTATTGAACTAAACACTTTTCTTTCACTTACACTTTGCCAAAACATCTCTTGATTGTTTTGTTTCTTTTTCTGTTTTACTAACAAATGAAGACATACAGGCTCAAAGAACAGTATTACAACACACAAGGGAACATTTAAAATTAATGAGGAGGTAAACATGTATTTTGAATGATCTAAGAAGGATCATTTAAAGTGAGTAAGTGTAAGTATATCTTCTACTATAAGTACGATACCAAGTATATCTTCTACTACAAGTACTTCTATAACTAATTCTGGAAAGATTGTGTAATCATAAGTGCATTAATCACAAAGACTTAAGCACAAATCCCATCAGACTATCAAAGTGTGTACAATTAAAGATCTGTGAAAATTTTACAAAATGGGAAGCTAAAGGACAAACGGTCTGAAGCCTGTATATTCATGCTTTCTGTGCCTGCTCAGTGTCTGCTGGAACGAATGTCAGTTGCAGGTGCTCAGTGAAGCCAAGCTATGACCTAAATATTTACTTAGATATTGGGGGGGTCTTTAGATTTTTTTAAATGTAAGACCCTAGAAAGTTTCTTGACAATTTTAAGTTGACCAAAATATCTGCTGATCTATTACAATCTTATTACTCTAGAAATTAAGATATCTAAGATTCAGTTAAGATATCTAACGATTCAAATCTTTGAATAGTTTTATCACAGGTGTGTCCATGAGCAAGAAAAATCCCTTTACACCTCTTTATAAGTGGAGGAGCAGAAGTGCAGAGACAGAAGGCTGAGTCTTTGAGACTGCTGAGATGTTGAATATGCGTGAGAAGAGATGAGACTGTCTTCCAAGCTTCAGGCAAGCACCAAACTTTCTTTTCTGTTCTTTAGACAGATCTTCTTAGAGTACTGCCATTATTTTCATCAACACTTCTGCAATATGTAAAGGGGAAAGTGCCATGAAGCCTTTTATTGCTGTTTTTTGTGAATATCCATTTGTAAAAGCTATTTCTTATTTCCTTAGCAGTTCACTCTATTGAACCTGAGCAGATTACACAGGTCTATAGCCTGTAACTGGTAAGGAGTTGAAACATTTTTAAGTAGAGCACATCATATTGCCACAGGCTTACGTGATTTCCTTTATGAATGATGAGTATGACCATGAAGAATCCTTTGAACATAAGATATTGAAGTAAACATTGTGTGAGTAATGCCTCAAAGTCAGAACCTTGCCTGCAAATTCTCTAGGCCTTGAGACAGTTGTGGATTTTAATCGAATCAAAGAAGGTTGGGGTAAAAGGGTACATGCAGGCAACTTTTATGAGAAAGAACCTAACAAAGATGTTGAAGTAACACATACTCAGGGTCAGAAGTTACCCTTCACTGTAAGGTTTTTGGGTTTTGTTTGTTTTGTTTTAACAAAGGGACAGTTTGAGATTTTTACTTCAAATCAGTCTGTCTATACCTGCACCATTCATAAACTTTAATTTCCATGCCCTTAGAGGACTATTTCCATTTTCCTGGTGGGATTCAGATGGAGTCCAACAAGTCCTCTCTGCCTGTGTTGATCAGGAGTAATTAGCTGTCAGCTCTCTGCTTTCACAAGGCAAGGTGTTAGGGAGAACCTTAGGGAAAAATTTGAACTGCTATGTTTTTTTTGATATTTTACTTTATGGGTGAAATTAAGTTTGTTTAAAAACAAAGTAGATGGTCAGAATTGATGTTTTTCCCTTCATAAGTGAAATATGGTAGTGGGGTCTTCACCATGACTCTTAGAAGTTTCTTGCATAAAGATGAAAGCCTGACCTTGCATTGTTATGCTGTTAAATCACTGGCACACAAACATACACCCAGAAAGCATCATGTCAGTATTATTGCATTTTTTAAAACCAAAAGTGACTGACTAAAGCATAGGCTAATACACAAAATGATGCAGGCTAAAGCTAAACATTCATTTGTTTTCATAGGATGAACTGAAAAATGTCTAAACTCTTTCTATCTTCTCGAATGCTAATTAATGTATTGGTCTTTATTATGATAATTACTATAGTTAGAGGCAAGTGTATTAATCAAGTTCTGTCTGGCTTCATCCCAAACCCTTGATCTGGATCTGCTCCCTGCCCCTGAACAAATATGAGCTGAGGACAAGAAGAACCAGGCCAGAAAAATATTCATACATTATACTAGTAGTCATAGATGAAGAGTGTGGTCAGGCACCACACTCAGGCCAAAGCTGTCCTCAGAGGTCTCAGATCTACTCTGACTGTTTTAATCTAACTGGTAGAACTGTTCCTCAGCCCCCAGTGGTCTGCACTGTAGCAATGACATGCTCTATATGATAGCCTGATGGTAGAATAAATTACCCAGCACTATTTTATCTACAAGAGATATGAGACACTGTTAATTCCTGTATAACAAATAATTGCTGTTCTTAGGCCCCTGTTTCATGACCTTTGTCTGGCAGGAGGTACAACTCAAAGCATTTCCTCCCAAATCAATTTGTCCCTTAGCTAAGGAACATCCCATTTTCACCTTTTGGATTGTTTGCTCCTCCTAGTGTTACTTAAGCAACTTTTCTAGTTGGAAGGAAAGACAAGCTAAAAAAAATCAAGTATTTCTGCCTTTTTAAAGATTTTTTTTTCTTTGTATTTAGAGCTTTCTGAGCAATGATGGGTTAACAGGTGTGACCTCCATATTCTCTGCTGATACCTCTTGCCTCCTCAGCTGTGACTGAGCTGCACGCTGGTGCTGGGCTAGACAAGTATCTTTCTGCCAGAAGGACACCTCACAGTGCAGTCATGCAACCAGCAGAGATGGTGTCAGGGCAGGAGAATCCTTGGGAAAGAGATGAGGAAAGTGGTGGGGCAGGCAGTTGTGCAGGTTGTGGGGCTTTTCAGCAATGTATGGAGACACTGTCAAGGCATTATCAACAGAACATTGCTTTGAGACAGGGAAATATTTTGCCCCTTTGATAAAATGAGAGCTTGACGCAGAGAAGTAGGACTAGACTCCTGAGTTTCACTGAGTACTGTCTTCCATCTCAAAATGCCAGCAGAACAGCTCAGCTTTCCAGTATGCCCAGTTTAGTTCCCTGTATATATCCTGTATATATATATCCCCAGTTTAGCTTCCCCTATATAGCTCCATAAACACTGCTAAGAACTTATGAACTCTTTTTCTTCCACCTGGGAAGAGCAATTGAACTATAGAAAGTAAATGTTACATTTGTTATCAACTGAACTCACACATTCATGAAAATAAAATAATAATTGCGTACCCTTACAGTTCCCTATAAGTTTAAGTCCCACCTAAAATATTGTTAGTGCTTTACTGCCATTGACCCAAAAGTCTCTCAGACATTAAAGGAGTTATATTCAAAAATCCTGAAAAATAACTGACTGCCTTTCTCAGTTGTATGCTGACAGTCTCCTCTTAGCTGACATTTCTTTCTTTGGAGGTCACTATGGGGATAAGTTGACATGTTTTTACATCTTAAAGAACTGTAGATGGTGGAACAGGAAGCCTGTTCTCTCCTGTGTCTTGCCCTTCTTGAGGAGGTCATAGCACAGAATGCAGGCGGTTGAACTTCCATGTGTAGGAATCTCCTCTATTCTAATGATTTTTTTTTTTCCCAGAAATATATTCCCCTGCAAACTTTTAGAACATTTAGAACCATGGTAAGTATTGAAAACAATTTTTGTGAGGAAAATTGTTTAATATATTGTATTTGTTGAATCAAATCCTTCTCTAGCTTTACTCACATGTGCTCACACGGGCAACTGAGACATTTTGTAATCATTTTTATAATGTGTTCATCAACACAAAGTTAGTGAGACAGTAATATTGAAATCTGAAGGCTACATGACTTTTAATGTACTCACTCCTGTTTAAGGTTGGTTACAAATCATATTCAGAGAAGAAACAAAATGGCATATGAAAATATCTGGATATAGAAATTATTTTTTTGACTATTAAGTTTGTTTGGTTTCTTTGGTGGTTATTTTTGTGTGTTGTTTTTACCATAAAGCTCATTGCAAAGCATGTGCATGTGAACATAATATATAAGCCTAGGATTTTAGTTACAGATGAGTTAATCTGCAATTCTATAGTTCTAATATTCTATTAATTAAGTCAACTGTGTGTACTTGAATGTATTTCCTATCAGTAAGCATTCCAGCCTCTAGTAAATGAAGATGAGCTAATGAACGAATTGCACATACAGACAGACACTCATGGTGTGCTGTGTACAGCAAAACCAGGAAGTAATATATTAATATTACAGAAGGATGAGAATTGTTCTTGATTTATATTTGCAGAATGTGGAATGATACCTTGTATACATGGTATTGGATTTAAAATTACCACCTTTGAAGTATAAAATGAGATCCATCAGAAAGCAGTTAAATTACACCTTGCATGGGGGTTGTGTGGAGAAAGGGGATATTTTTAGGTTGGAAGTATAAATTGTTGACAGTATAAACTGTTATTGTGGCAAATGAGCCCCAGCAGTTTTAAGGGTCCTGCTGCTTGTTCTGATACTGTGTGCTAAGCATCCTTACAGTTAGTTGGCTGTGGATTATGTTGCTCACCACAGGTAATGATTATCTACTGCTATAAAACCTGCAGTACACCAGAAGGCTTTAAATAGCTTTCTGCAATGGACACCTAAAGGAACTGCCTGTTATTAGAAGAAAATTTTAGTCTGACTAATCTTCAAAAAATTCTAAAGCCTTTCAAAGAGATGCATAGGAAATATGTACCACAGTGACATTCTGTATCTTATTCCTTCCATCAATTTGTAGCTGCTAATCTTTTAAAAACTGTGGTTCGGTAAAGTCTGTGTACATATCCTGAAGTTCAGAACTGGGAGAATTTTAAAAAAGTAAAAATATTCTGCAATTTTCTCCATTCTCAGTAACTCTTACTGATTTATATTTGTATATGAACCTTCTGCTGGCAGTTCCAATTTGTTTATGAGGTCAAGACTTTCAAAAGAACAGATGCCATGCACAGTCATTTCAGGCCAGTTCTTGTAGGTCCCACAGCAAACACCAAACATTCAGAAATCAGAAGGGCAGGTTTAAATACAGCAAACCTCAGTTTTGTGCATGTGGTTATATGGAAATACTAGTTACTAGATATTTGAGAGCATATTTGGTAAATGATAGCTTGCCAAGTGTATTACCTGCATAACATTTTCTGGCACTGGAATGAACATAAAATGTTTTATGGTCTGTACTGTATATGGTTAGGATGTTCTGAATAAAGTGCAAACCTATTTGGCAAACTTGGGCCTTAGCTGCTTAAAAATTAGTTGGACATTTCTATGAACTTTTTTTTCCTTTCTTCCCCATTCCGTGCATTAAGGACACTCAAAAATTGTACCTTTTTAGTACTGGCATTTTAGGGCAATTTGAAAGTTTCTTAAAGGACTGTCTCCACTTTCTTCACTACTATGAGGACTGCAGTGCCAAATCACTGTTGTTGCTGTGGCTGGAGTCTCACAAAAATCATGATTTGTGTTCTGAGTATAAAATATACAGTAGAAGTACAAGAAGACTTCTGGGCAAGGTGAAAGGATTAAGATGTCTGTTGCTGATGTGCCTGCTGTCTGTGCAGGAGAAAAAGTTCCAGTCAACAAATATGTTCTGAACTGGGAAGACTGGTTCAGTTGTGTCAGTTCTGGGGAAAGTAACACAGTAAGGTTTTCAGCTAAATTCTTAGCTCTAACTCAACCTTTCTTTGGGAAGAAAATCCTTCAGAGAGTGATGGACAGATATAGCAATCAGTCAAGACTGAAGAGAACAACACAAAGCCAAAGAGACTATATTTAGCCACCTGCCACAAAATTCTGAATGTATATAGTCATACTAGTGTATGTAGCTGTGCGGAAAAGGTTATGACAGACTCGCCAGTAAATTAAAATTCTTTGGGTGGAGAGAGAGAGAGAGAAAGCTATCTTCCTGCCTGTCAGCCTTCAGTATACCTTGCATGACTGACCTCATATGCTGGAAGAAGCAGAATGAAATCAGCCTTCCAAATGTATTTGCAATTGCAATGTACGCCCAAAAGGCTCAGCTCAGCTGTGTCCCAGTGAGGGACACCTCAGTGTTATTTTGTGTTGATCACAGATGCATTTTGCCCCCCTTGAAGATCCAGAGAAACATTGATTTTTTTCTTATCAATTTGATCAGTTTCAGATTTTAAACACTGTTTTAGAGATGGCTTTTGCTTTTTTATTTGGGATCTTTCTACATTTCTAAATTGCAGCAGAGAAATTGTTTTCCACTATAGGTTGTATTAAAATGAACAATTAGCTATTGGAAAAGAAGATAATTTTTCAAGTGCATGCATTTCAAGTGGTCACATTCAGCATTGGAGCTGTGGTACTTTCTCTGCAAACTTGCAGGGCCTTTGACATGCAACTCTTACTCAAGTTCACATATTTTTACCCTAGACTATGTCAGATCACAACAGAAAGGAATAGTATCCTTAACTATGCAGAGCAGGTCTCTTAATTTATCTTAGGACAATGCAAAACGTACACTAGTAATGTTGCAAGATGTACTCAACTAGCATTTTTCATCCTTCCATAAATGTGAAATTTGACTGTTGCCAAGGAGGGATGGTAGAAATAGCCCAGTTTTTCACTCTGGTTGTCTGGCTAAAATCCCATAAATTCCATTTAGTTGCTCACCCCAATAATTATTCTAAGATAAAATCATCTCATCCTCATCTGCTCTTAGTGCTACCTTGTTAACCCTACTCTAGTCAGCTTCAGTTCTGTAGGATTATTTAGCATCTGGGAAAGGACTGACAAATGCATAAGAATACAAAAATGATGTAGCCTTTACCACTGAGCTTAAGAATACATGATGCCATGAAGTGCATGTGCAGAATTTGGCCCGTGAACTCAGATATTGGTAGCTGATAAATGTCACCATACATTCTGATAAATTGTCAGCAATTAAGTGGCAGTCACTTAACACATTGGAAGCACTGTGAAATGAAACATTTCTTGGAATGTATAATTGACTGGTAGTTCAAAGTTAAAAAAAAAACCCTAATAAATTGTTGTCTACTTTGAATTTTGAACTCCATTTTGCCTCATAATGCTTTATTATTTATCATTGGATATGAAGAATGTTGAAAGAGCTTATATGTCAGCTAGAGACATTTCTCTTTAGAGAATCACTAATAGTTAAAGATAACCACAGTCAAAAAAGTCAGTCAAAAAAGTAAACTAAGTGTTTCTTTGTTATCACAAGACAAACCAAACTAGGAAGTTATGATAGTCTTTTGTTAACCCCCCACTATATGTACTTATTTCTGGTATTCAGGAAACTGAATTCTTTTTATCACATTTAAGCTAGATTTTGGAGAAATATCTCAGCAGTGATCTCTAATAGATTATAGCATTTATGATATGGAGCCATATAGCAACCAAATTAAAACATGTTTGATGGTGCAAATCAAGAAAATTTATTCCTCCATGGGGATTATTCTAGCCAAAGATGTGCAATGTTAAAATGCTCCCAGTGCTATAATTAGTATAAAAATGTCTCTTGTTCCTTTAGTTACAAAATCCAAAACCAGTGATGTCAAGGGTATCCAAGGTACCTCTACATTAATGTATTAGCTTTGCTTGGGTATTTGCTTTTGAAACAAATCCCCTGATCATCCTCACTTACCATGCTTTCTTGCACATCACAGAGCAGTCTCAGGGCACATGCACTGGCTTTCTTCAGGTTTGTGCTGGTTTTGCCTGGGATAGAGTTAATTTTCTTCATAGCAGCTAGTATGGGACTATTGGATTTGTGCTGAAAACAGTGCTGATAATACAGAGATGTTTTCATTACTGCTGAGCAGTGCTTACACAGAGTCAAGGCCTTTTCTGCTTCTCACTCCACCCCACCAGTGAGGAGGCTGAGGGTGCACAAGAAGTTGTGAGGGGACACAGCCAGGACAGCTGACCCCAGCTGACCAAAAGGAATATTCCATACTGTATGACATCAAGCTCAGCATATAAAGCTGGAGGAAGAAGAAGAAAGGGGGGGACATTTGGAGTGATGTTGTTTGTCTTCCCAAGTAACCGTAATGCATGATAGAGCCCTGCTTTCCTGGAGACAGCTGAGCACCTGTCTGCCGATAGGAAGTGGTGAATGAATTCCTTGTTTTGCTTTGTTTGCGTGCGTGGTTTTTTCTTTATCTATTAAACTCTTTTTATCTCAAACCATGAGTTTTCTCTCTTTTACCCTTCCAATTCTCTCCCCCCATCCTGCTGTTGGGGGAGTGAGTGAGCAGCTGTGTGGGGTTTATTTGCCAGCTGGGGTTAAACCACGAGAGTCCTTTTTGGCACCCAATGTGGGGCTTGAAGGTTTCAAGATAATGACAGGTTTGACTGGAATGTGCTAGATCAAATGTATAGTTGTTCAACTATCAATTGGCAGGCTCTTGTGATTGCCATGGGGCTTGTTTGCCTTACTGTATATTAGAGTCTTGTGCTCATTAGTGGTTGCTTTTTGCTGTTGCTGCTTGCTGTACTGCCATACTGCTGATCATCTTATACTGCTGTGCCTGGGAACATTTTGATAACAGCAATGGCGATGTGCCTGGGCTGGCAGATGGCCAGGGCATTGCTGCTGTTTCTGTGCTGCTGTACTGGACAGGCTGGAACTCCAGTGTAAACTCAAACTGAAGGGACTGTGACCTGTGGATGAGTCTACGTGGGAGTAGGATGCTGCAAAGTGTCTGTGGCCATGGATAAGTCCACACCAGAGCAGGTACATCTTGAAGTGTTTGTGGCCGTGGTTATGTCTGTGCTGCAGCAGGTATACCTCTGCAGGGATTGTGGTCCAAGGGTAAGTCCACACTGGAGAAGGTACACCTCAGAGCATCTGTGGCTGTGGGTAAATCCATGCTGCAGCAGGTACACCTCAGAGCATCTGTGGCTGTGCATGAAGTCTTGCTGGAGCACCTCAAAGCATGTGATCATGGATAAGTCCATGGCAGAGCAGGTACGCCCCTAGAGGGACTGCAGTCATGGGTAAGGCCATGTTGAAGCAGGGACTGTGGCTGTGGGTAAGGCCATGCTGCAGCAGGTACACCTCAGAGCATCTGTGGCTGTGCATGAAGTCTTGCTGGAGCACCTCAAAGCATGTGATCATGGATAAGTCCATGGCAGAGCAGGTACGCCCCTAGAGGGACTGCAGTCATGGGTAAGGCCATGTTGAAGCAGGGACTGTGGCTGTGGGTAAGGCCATGCTGGAGCACATACACCTCTGAAGGCATTGTCGCCCATGGAGAAGGCCACTCTGGAACAGGTGCACCTCAAAGCAAGTGTGGCTGTGGATAAGTCTATGCCGCAGCAGGTATACCCCTGGAGAGACTGTAGCTCATAGATAAGGCTCCACTTGGAGCAGGCACAACCCTAAGGGACAGCAGTCTGTGGATAAATCCAAGCCAGAGCAGGGGCAAGGGGAGGAGTTCATTTCAGTGTTACACCTGATGGTCTGGTACAAAGGGACCAGGGGTAGAGATTGTAATGGAAATACCTTTAAATTTTTCTAACCTGGGATTTGAGTTGCATGTTATAGGAGTTACTATAGCAGGAACCACCTGAACCAGTGGAGGACAAATCTTACAAGAAGCAGTGCAAGTGCAGCAGTGACTGAACCTGAGCTGGCTTTGGTGCTCAATAATTCCACACAACACACCACCTCTCCTGTCCTGAGTGATCACCATAACAGAGGGAGCCCAAAGTCGTGAACTAAATGACACGCCAAGTGTGACACGTAATGCCCTACAAACACCAACATGTGTTCAGTGAATGGGATCAGAATATATAAGTCCTAAATAAGCCTTCCCTCTCCACACCTAAAACATGTGTCTGTGTTGGCCTTGCACTGAGAAGGGTGGTTAGACCTGGAGAAAGATCCAGGACTCTCTATTACCTGCTGCACTAGGTCACTGAATAATATAAATGTAATATTATAATGACATAATTATATAATTACAATAATAATTCCGCAGTCACCTTCAGAAAACATTTTGCACTTCTCTTATTTTTCCCCATGCATAATAGTTGCAATTTTATTGGCCTTTTGCAGTGCATCAAGGAAGACAAAAAGTGGTCTCTTCCCTCTCACAGAATCCCCACATATTCAAGCATCTTTATTGTTTTTCTATGGTATTCATTAGCATGTATCTGAGCACTGGGTGACCGAATTGTCATTTCCTGTGCTTTGTCTAAGCACCAAAGCACTAGAATTTTCAGATGGTGAAAGGAGCCACTGTGAATCGTTCAGTCTAAATCTGCAAGGGATTGAGTGTGGGACTCTGTTCATTGGAACTTAGTAAGTTGTAGCAAGAAATTTTGAGGGAACCCAACAAGAAGTATTTTATTAAAATGGACAGTTTGACATTTGGGATTTTAAGCAAAGTTCTTGCAAGGTTTTGTTCGACCTTTGCAAAAGTACTCCCTGCCCCTGCAGGTGTGTTCTGCTGGAAAAGGCTTTCCTCCTTCCAGATTCCCCCAAACTTTCTGTTATTGCAGTGAGACCTGAACAGAGGTCAGAGGTGAACCAGTAAGTGGTAGATATTAGCTCAATCTCTTCAAATATTTATTAAATTCTAGCAGCCCAGATGCAGAAGTTGTATGCCTGCCCTCTGTTGTGGCTTACTGATAGAAGAAATACATAATGATACTTACTGGGCTCTCAAGATATAATACTAATATTAAAACATGAGAAAACAGTTTCCCAAACTGCTGTAGGTAACTCAGTGTGGCTATCCTTTAAAGTAAAAACTGCTATGTCTTTAACAGTTAATTTACAGGAACAGGGGACAGGAATAGTGATGTTGAATGATAAAAGAATATATATAAACTGATATAAAGCTTATATTGCATTAGAATGAAGCCTTTTAAGACTGTAATGTTGAAGAGTGTAGTGGCTTGTGTGTAATTATTTTAAAAAAACCATAATTATCTAAGCTGGTTTTGATACAGTGTTAATAGGAGTTGAAGGAGAAACAAAAATCACACATTTACAGATATAGTTAGCTTTTTTAGTGTAATGACAGTTCTTAAACATAAATCTTTTCAGCTAGTCAGTCTGTGAAGCTCCTTTTAAGTTAACAGAACTACACTGATTTACAGTGTATCTTTGATCTTCTCCATCTCCTTACACAGGAACTTTCTTCCTTCCTCTGCATTACTCCTGACAGATTTGCATCTGCATCCTTAAAGCAGCATTTCCTTATTAGCCTTTTTTCACAATCCCTTTACCTGTAATATGCTCCTGTGGTTTATGACCACAGTGGTTTTCTGACAAAGTTCATTAAGCGGCATGTCCTTTGTACTTGTGTAGAAGTTCTTATTGAGATGCTTTTTCCTTGGAGATGTTGTGACAGAGCTTCAGAGTTTAATTATATTACTCTTTGTCTCCAATTGCCTTGGGAGTGACTACTTGATAATAAAGCACTTGGAAAGTTACCCTAAATTAATACTTTTGCTGTTAGCTGCAACATTGGCTCACCAATAGATACATGCTAGTGATGAAGGCCAAAATATCTCCTTCATGAGCAAGCCACTTGTTTCCCCAAAGGCTTTGATCTCTGATCTCTGTTTAGGCAGGAGATGTGAACTGCTTTGTCTGCAGAATATAACTTTACTCCTCCACTCACCTCTCACTGCAGAACAGGTAGACATTTGGGCCGTTAAACTCACAGTTCCCCTGAGAAGTGTCAATATTACACCTAGACAGCAAGTCTGACATGGTGTAAAATTTTTGTAGCACATCAAACAATGTTTCTGTTTGTTTTAGTGCTTTTGGAACAAATACATGAGTGATTTCTACCTGTGAACAAAGTACAAACTTGAGACAAAAGCAGAATAGTCATTCTGTGAATTTTCACTGTTTATTGCAAGCCAAAATGTTGAGAGTCCTTTATTGCATGTCAAAGTAGCCTTTCAACCCCCCGTGGAGTAAAAGACTGCTGACTATAAAGAACTAAAAATGTTTTTTCCAAGTAGATTGAAATGCATCTGGCTAGCACAGTCAGTCTGGATTAAAAATCAAATAATGTTTCTAGATATGAGTGAGCAAACAGGAGAATAGATGATAAAACAAAAAAGTGAAAAGTTATTGTTGCCAAGGTGATGCATCTCCATATAACCAACAGTTTCTGACTTGTGCTTGCCATCTAGGAATATTGTTGGGCCTGAGCTATAATGAGATGATCTTAGCTTATATGCTGGGGGGGTGGAGGATTTTTTTTGTCTTCCTGCATATCTGTAAGAGTTGTAAGAGCTTGTGCATTGAGTTGGGGATAAAGGAATCCCTGGCCCTAGCTACCAGAGCTTCACTTGCCTTGAATCAACTGGTGCCATTTCCTCTTCAACAGATAATTCAACTGACTATCCCAATAGACAGCTAAATCAGAAGTAAAAAAAAAAAAAAAATAAATAGAGAGGGAAAATAAGATTTTGTTGTTGTTGTTTATTAACTTGAATAGTATGAGAACTAAAATATTTGCTAGGATGGAACCGTGTGACCAAGACAGAGGGGCTGGACTGAGGGAGGACTGGGGAAGAGACAAATGTTTGTCTAATTCAACCCCTAGATAAAAGTAGTACTTCTTTGTGCTTCAGCCTACTCAGAAATCAAAAAATTAGACTAATCTTTTTTGAACAGGCAAGTTGTTTCAGAACTTCTGTTGTTCAAACTTATTTCATCTTCAACTGGACATATAGTAAGTCCAGCTCTCATGATGAACCAGTTTAACTCACTGACCAAGCAGAAAATGATCTGTAGAGTTTTGGACCTTTTTTCCTGTATTAGTTTTTGTGTAATTAGTTTTTAGTTATTGAGCTGTTTTGGTTCATGGACCAAGGAATACCTGAGCTGGTACACAGTAAGCAGTACTTATTTCTCTACAACAGCAGAAAAGCAGAAATAGATATCGTACTATCTAACTTTCTTATGCAAGTTCAAACTTTTCTTTTTGCTCATCATTTCCATGCAGCAGATGTTTGATAACTCTACTTTATAAAATTTAGTTTAAGGGTTATAGAGGATTTAAGGAGGGTAATGCTGTAATAGAATCTCGGGTGGAATAAGCCTGTGGGACCTGCTGTTTGCTCTGGTGCGAGCCTAACTTGAATATTATAATAATTCTTTTCTATTTCTACATTGCTGTTATTCTATAGTATGGAGAGGTCAAATGCTAAAGTAAATCCAGCAACAACTACAAAATATAAAACTGATAAACTGTATGATAATTTGAGGAATACAAATATTGAAGCCATGGCTCATTTTTATTCAGCTCATGTTTCTGATCATATCATATTCTTTTATTTACTTATTTATTTATCTATTTATTCATTCATTTATTAAATAGAGTAGTGTGGATATAAACTCTCTCCATACAAAGGAATGTCCCACTGAAGATTAGGGAAAGAGTGTGAAAGAACAGGTAATGCTTCACTGCTGACATGGGAAGTTTTTAATGAAACCAGAACAAACTTTCAGGATGTCTTAGCAAAATTCAGAGAGAAAGCTAGGCAAGAGGGAAAGACAGCCCATTACTCAGGATCAGTGTAACATTTTCTTACTCTCCAAATGACAACAAAAAAGAAATCTGAGCACAATGCACAGTCTTTCTAGAATATGACATATATGCTCTGCTTCTCATAATATGAGTCACCTGCCCATCTGAATAAGCTGTGTCTTAGCAGTTGAAATGATGAGAAATGAAGAAAGATTGTAATAGGTATTGCTTAATTTGTCAAACTTCATAACTAATTTAATTGGACAAAATGCTTGGTTTAGGATTTGTCTCTTTCTTCAGTTTGGAGGAGGATTGATAAAGTTCCTTGAAAATTATTTACAAGAAATATTGCCTCAAGAACCCCTTATACAGATAAACACTATATCTGTACCACTTCTCAGTGGACTCTGCACTTAAATTCCTGGTGATTTTTGTCTCCCTCTTTCTGCAACTAGACATGAACAGAACAAGCTTATTAAGCAGTCAATAAGGCCATTTCTTTGACTTTTGTATGGGGTTTTTTTCAATAAGTAAAGATTTCTTTTAGATAAAGGTACTTGTAGTAATTGTGTATGTGTGCAGCTGTGTCACTAATATGACCAAGATAAAGGGTGCTATGGGACTCCTTACTAGTTTTCCTCACATATACCTCTTTTCCCATAACCACAATTTAGAAGATCAATTAAACTAACTCAATGCATGTATATATTCTACTGAGGATGACTGACATACATACTTGGAAATATTTGAACTGTGTAATAGCTAAGAAGTGCAGCAAAGAAACCAACTGAGAGCTCCTGTGCCTCCAAACACTGGTAGCTTTTTAGAACATCTTTACAGTAATTTTAAGCAGATGAACAGAAAGGAAAGTGTCTGTCTTTCTGTCTCTCCTTTTTGTGTTCTCAAGTTATCGCAAAATCCTTGCTCAAGTGTCAGCAGAAGAGTAGGAAGCTCATATGGATCAGAATTTCCTATGGAAGGGCTAAACCTTCATATCCCAGCATAGATAGAAAGCAGTGTATGCTTATGAGGTGTCACTGTGTCATTTTGTCATCTCTCTGACTGATGCCCACATCTTCTCACCCTTTCCAGTGCCCCACCCTGCTCATACCTTCCTTTTGTCATACTTCTCTCACAGTCCCAGATTGTTCTTTTCCCTTTCTCACCCTACTTAGGATCCCTCTGTAACTAAGTTTTACCTCCCAGAACTTCACACTCACCTTTTTTATTTTTTCTGGTGGTCATTTACCTGTGCAGTTTTATTCTGTTTGAAAATTGATTAAATGCCTTCTGAATGTACTCCAACAGAAGAAATTCACAAAATTAAGCCAGCCAGTAAAAACTGAACAGGAAGATTCAACAGGAAACCACAGATATTGTTTAACTCTGTTCCAAAGTCAGGTTCCAGCTGACTGTACCTAGGTTCAGTGGGTGATGGCTGGTCTGAGCATGTGTTGCCAGAATACCCAACTCACATCATCTATGCTCAGTGAAATCTTTTTAGAGCATTCAGCTAATCCCTGAATACTTCAGTTTTACTTCTCAAAAAAAAAAAAAAAATATAGCCACATCTGTAACACAAGTCCTGCATACTGAGACATTCCTTCAGCTCCCTGCTCTACTAAATTTACTGGAATTAAATGTTTGAGCAACTGTGACCAAATTGGACACACTGAGAGATGCAATTACTTCCTAAAATATGAAGGGAAATGGAAAATAATAAAAAGAGGTATGGTTTTAAAAAAATGTTTTATTTGAACTATATTTCAGAAACCTGTTGCTGAACTGACAGAGTATTTTGACGCCTCTACTCTAAACTTTCCCAAGATATGATAAATATTACCATGAACCAAAGAGAGTACGATTTGAAGGTACTCAGCAATTAACTTTAAAGTGAAAGTGTCTTCAACCTTTACTATTGCAAAGCAGAACTCTGCAGTCATGCAAAAAAATGCTCCAAAGTGCCATTATATTAAGTGTTCCTGTGCTATATCACTGAAATAAGTTAATTCTACCACACAGACTCCCAAGAGCAAGCTCAAGAACCAGAGGCTCTCAAATGTTTTTATTCATGAGAAACAGACTGATAATTCTGCGGGATGAAAACATTTAGTTGCTCTTATTTCAAAAGGAAATAGCTGGCCACAAAAGTTTTAGGTTCAAATGATGCTAGTTTTATTTTCAGAGTAGATTTCTATGTGTAAGAGTGCTTTAAAGCACTCACAGTTGCTTGAGTTCATCCTCCACACTTTCTTATGCTGAGAGAAACATAAATTTACGCTGGGCAGATAAAACATCTTAAAATGTATGAAGAGGCAGCCTTATAAAATCAACAATACTTCCAGAATAAATACCATTAAACTATGTTAAGGATAATATTTAACTTTTGGTGCAGTAATAGCATTTCAAAAAAGCTTTTTTTTTTTTTTAAGGTAGAAAATCATCAGTGTACATTTTATATTTCAATGTTTTTTGTTACTACCGCACCTCATGTCAGGGGTGTGATGGATCAAGCCAGTCCGTGATGAAGAACATTTTATTTCTGTTTCTTAAAAAATGTTGAGAGAATTTAGTGAAGACTTGGTAATGGCAATGAGAATTAATTTTCCCTTGCAAATCAGATATGTTCAGAAAACAAAAGCTAACAACCTAATAATGTCATATGTGTGCATATCTGGCAGTTGTTGTCCAACTGCAACATTTTACTTTCTGAAGAAAAGTCTCAGCAGAGCTGTACTGACTTGGAATGAATTTTGCAACAGCTATGTGTCAACTTCATTGTGCTGCAGAATGGGTACTCTTAACCTGTATATTTTAATGTTAGAAATAACTATCAATTTGGTGGTGCTGTGGGAACATCAGGAGACCAAAGGAAAGGCATGCCACCTTTCTTTGTTTCTATGCTGTGAGGTTTGCATGATGTAAGACTTGGATGAGATTGATTATTCTGTGCCAGGAATGGTGAGAAACTTGGACTGGTTAGAGATCTAAATAAGTTCTCCTCTTGCCTTAAGCATCTATCTCCCTTTCGCACTCCTGTAGTAGGATTTCTTGTTTGTCCTAAAGATCCCACTAGAACAATAATGATGCAGAAGCATTATTCTTCCAGGGAAAAAAATGGTGTATAAATGTATTTCTTTCGGGAATGCATGTTTTCTTCAGGGAACTTACCCATTAGAACGGTCTAAGGGTTCTGTGATAAAGGACACTGAGACAGTCTAGGGCAGGTTAAAAATCTTAGATGCCCTAATAAAAATGGGATATATTCCTTCAACATTTAGTTTTCAACTGAATTCTATATTAGGACACTCAGTCCACATGTAGGTTCTCAGGTCTTTGCTTTATATGCTGTCATCTCCACAAAGTCATTTAAGACAAACAATGGAGAAGACAGAGATGCACTGAATGTGCAGTGTTCTTAGATACAAGTGACCAGCGGCTTTTTTCTCAAAGACGTGCTTTTTTTTTTTTTCTTTTCTCCTCCTCTTTCTGCTGTCCCTTCCTTCCTAACTCTTCACACCGCTTATTTGCCACCCTTCTTCATCCTTCACAAGTTTATTTGCTTTCCTTTGTTCGTCCAGTAACCACTTACAGAGAGTGTTAATTTTTGTAAGCTGGTGTGGTGGACTGACCCTGGCTGGATGTCGCTCTATCACTCCCCCTCCTCAGCTGGACCAGGGAGAGAAAATATAACAAAAGGCTTATGGATTGAGATAAGGACAAGGAGAGATTACTCACCAATTACTATCAAAGGCAAAACAGACTTAACTCGGGAAAATTAATTTAATTTGTTACGAATTAAATCAGAGTAGGGTAATAAGAAACAAAAGCTAAATCTTAAAAAACCTTTCCCCCCGCCCCTCCCTTCTTCCCAGGTGCAACCTCACTCCTAAATTTCTCTACCTCTTCTCCCCCAGTAGTGCAGGGAGATGGGGAATGGGGGTTGTGGGTCAGTTCATCACACCTTGTCTGTGCTGCTTCTTCCTTCTCAGGGAGAGGACTCCTCACACTCTTCCCCTGCTCCAATATGGGGTCCCTCCCACCAAGACCTTCAGGACTTCTCCAAT
This sequence comes from Strix uralensis, assembly GCF_047716275.1. Lineage (NCBI taxonomy): Eukaryota > Metazoa > Chordata > Aves > Strigiformes > Strigidae > Strix > Strix uralensis. Next base: position 69,219,281 of record NC_133972.1, on the reverse strand, counting down.
GTGAGTCCTTCCCATGGGCTGCAGCTCTTCATGAACTGCTCCAGTGTGGGTCCTTTCCACACAGTACAGTCCTTCAGGAACAGACTGCTCCAGCATGGGTGCCCCATGAGGTCATAGGTCCTGCCAAAAAACCTGGTCCTGGGTGGGCTTCTCTCTCCATGGGTCCACCAGTCCTACCAGGAGCTTGCTCCAGTGTGGGCTTCCCATGGGGTCATAGCCTCCTTCAGGTGCATCCACCTGCTCCAGTGTGGGGTCCTTCATTGGCTGCAGGTGGAGATCTGCTCCATCATTAACCTCTATGGGCTGCAGGGGCACAGCCTGCCTCACCGTGGTTATCACCACAAGATGCAGGGGAATCTCTGCTCCAGCACCTGGACCACCTCTTCCCTCTCATTCTTCACTGACCTTGGTGTCTGTAGGGTTGTTTCTCACATATTCTCACACCCCTCTGCAGTTGCAGTTGCTGTTGTGCAACATTTCTTTCCCCTTCTTAAATATGTCATCACAGAGGCGCTACCACTGCTGCTGATTGGTTCAGCTTTGGCCAGCAGCATTATTGGACATAGGGGAAGCTTCTAGCAGCTTCTCACAGAATCCACTCCTGTAGCCCCACCTCTACCAAAACCTTGCCACACAAAACCAATAGATCTGGAAAAGCCTCCTTCTCCTACCATGGCTTCTCCTTTCTACTGATCATTTATGATGGTTTCTTCATAACTTCTCTAGCTTCCACTCTTTCATTCTAGAACCAGAATCCACAGCCATTCTAAGCACAAATATTGCACAGCAGACATTTCTCATTTGCTTACATCCCAGTATTAGTCTATTCAGGCTTATGGATTGAGCAGAAAATAAAGATCTTCTCTAAGATTGGGTTGTTTTTTCTTCATGTTTCTAAATAGAGCTTTCACATTTGTTCAGAAGGCTTCCTCTGGACTCATTAGCAAGTTGAAGCAGTGCAAGAGTGTCTCCTTTTAACAATAAATTCAATTAATTTAGTAAATAAGTATGAAGATAGCAAACAAAAAAGATGTCATACTGCTTCTAAAAGGGCAAAAAGTTAACATTTTACTGAGGTCATGTCTTTCCTCCATTATCAGGTATGATGCAGTGAAATTGTAGGATTCCTGCAGGTGGAGAAAGTGCTTAATTCAGCCAATTGAATTTAACATCAGAGGATTATCTGATCTGAATTTCTACTTTACAGTTCTGGCCAACAGTAATAAAACTCTTACCTGAACTGTTCTCTCAAGAGTTCATCGGCTTATCAGCTCCAAGAAAGGCAAAAGTGCATTTAATTTACATATCTCAATTAAATAATGCCCCTGTAGTTTGTAGTAAAAGATGGTATAGAGTTTGGCTTTTCATTTGGATGCCCATTTTCTTTGAAAGGTCAAGGTTCATGTTTTCTGTCACAACTTGCCGTAGCTTTTAGTAGTTGGAAGTGCTCATGAAAAATGTCTCTTAAGATTGAAATAATGTTGTGTATTATTATGAATGTATGTGTATTAGATATGAATATATATAATGTTATATATGGGATATGTAATTTTAATATATATATAATTAGATACGAATATATGTGTATTAGATATGAAAAGAGAATGCCTAAAAGTAAACTTCCTACCTATTCAAGAATAGGATTTGGGGTATTTAAAAGTTCTAGGCATTGCTTATATCACCTACATTTTTCTAGCTTGCATCCTCTATAATCTCTCCTGTAATCAGGATGTAGGGTTAAATACATTTTTATAAACCAGTATAAGAGGGCTGTTGCTGGGAATCAGAGCTGGTTTCTAGTGCAAAGTACGCAGACAGTGTAAACTTACAGGACAGGATACACGTAGACTGGGAATTAATAGAGCTGTATATTTGTAGTCAGGAAGCTAATATTAAAATAAACATCTTTTGTTACAGTTATGTGAAAAAAAGGAAGAAGTTTGTTATCATATGGTTTAGACCAGGGCTATCTCTGCAATGCTTAGTCAAATACGTGGTGTTTTCTTCAGTGGGTAGTTCTAGTAATTTAAACAGAACAGTTAATATGAGTGGTATTTGCGGTATATGAATTTCAAAGAATTTGACATAGCATGATTAAATGGCTATAGATGACAGATTTTTCTGTGTAGCCTTAACTTTCATTGTAATGCTGTGTCTGAGATTCTTCAGTGAATAAACAGGGGAGTAAAGAGATGCTTTTTATTGCTGCATACAGAATTGAAAATGCATTGTTGGAGTAACGGAGTAACCTATAAAATCCCTATGTCAACATCTGAGAAAAATATATTGCAAAGTTGTAGCAGATGAAGAAATGATATTCATATGATTTGAGGTTTGAAGAAAACATTAGCTTAAGAAGAAAGACTTGAAGAATATCATCTGGAGAAGATAAAGTGACAGGATTAGATTGCTACATTCAAGGATACTGTCAAGCTAATAGCAGTTGGAGCATGAAGTTAAAAAGACAGGATCATTCCTAGACACTTCCAGATTAAGTTTAAGCAAGTGGAAGGAGGAAGAAGGTCAAGTGCCTACTGTAAAGTGACACTTCCCAGAAAGGAAGTGGGAATGCTGGGAGATGAGTTTGTTGGAGAAAGCTTTTTAAGCAGACCACTGTGTGAGCTAGGCCAGCTTGTCTCCATCCCAGTCCTGATTCCATGGGGAGATGTCATTACCAAAGGCCTCTCAGATCTGTCAGGAAAAGGAACCCAAAGCCTTAAAAATTCAAAAGGAAAGATACCATATTTTTTTAGCAGTGATGGTTCTTAGGCACAGGAAGATATATTGAGAGAAGTGATGGATTCTCTATCATCTGATATATTCAGATGGAGACTGGCTACCTTTCTGAAAGACAGGCTTTATTACAGCAAATCTCCTGGGCTTAGTGTAGTGGCATAGTGGCAACAGCATGAAAATGGCCTGAGATTAATTCACCAGACAGGGTGAACTATGTAAAACTCTATCAGCTCTGGACAACTAACTCAAGCGCTATTTCAGCTGGAAGAGCTAGTATTTCACCATTTAATAGAAGTATTGTTGAGTTTAATTCAGTTATGTCTGTAAGATACATGGACCCCTTCCTATGGAAACTACCCCAGAAACAGAAGACATAATTAGCTGCAGATGATTGTACTAATTGTGTGCTCAGGAACACATCTCTCTCTGTGTTTCCTCATAAGGAAAGTGCCGCATAAGCATAGTTCAATGACGAGCAAATCATATGGAAGAATTCTTGCTCGTGTTTTCAACAAGAAACAGATCTTTATGGAGATTAGAAGCTGCTCAATGACTTTCATTTCACCTTTTCAATCGTTATATCTATGCGAGAGGAAGGAGGCATATTTGCAAACTTATGCTTAAGAAAAAAGTGTGTGAGTGATGCAACACCTATTGTGGTATCATCTGCGCATTTGTTCCCCCTATACTCTGCTTAAGGAAAATGAATCATGGATTAGATGATTCGCAAAGGATATTTTGCATAAAATTATGAAGGACATTTTGGCTTTCAGATAGGATTACTGTCTTTCCCTCTTTTAGTGCAGATTATTTACCTTCTCAAGTCATCACTAACCACAGCAGTGTATGACCCTCTGACTTGAGATCATCCTGCCTCTTTCCCTAGTTTGGGATGAAATCTCTTCCTGTGCTCACGCCTACTAGCATACAAGAAAGTAGATTACTTGATTATGTGAATGTCTGGAGATCCACCTGCCATCTGACCAAGAAGAGAGAAATACATGCGCACGTTAGTTTCCATCCTCATTCAGTCATTGGTCTTTTTTATTCCATTCCTTCCTTTCTACATGTTGCTTAGATGACAAATTGTTCAGCCCACATTTCTAGCCCTCATGTGTGTCTATAATGACATAAACTGGTATTGATGTTATTTCAGTAACAAAAACCTCTTTTGTGCTTCAAAACTAAGACAGTGGCCTTTCATACCCACCACCTTGAAAAAATGAAAGAAAAAGGGAAGGACATGTTCTATGTCCTTTTGCCCTTTCAATGTGTCATCTCCGTGGCAAATTAATTTGTCAATATTTAATTAAGTAAAATATTATAAGTGTCTCATTTCACACTTGCTACAAAGTTACCCTTGCTGGATGTAGCTTGAGATGGTCTGGCAGATGCTTGGAAGAAGGAGCTAATTTTTAGCAAGGCTTCTGCTGAGTGCTTTTAAAGGTGCCTTCTAGAAAATATATTAGAGGCATGACTACTACTAATATTTCACAGCATGACGCAAGGCCATTGCCTTGCTGTTCATGGTAACTTCTGTTCTTTGGGGGTCTATAAATTACAGAGCCAAAAAAAGGAAATATGAACTTTAATGAATACTCTCTCCTGGAGGCTCCAAGAGAGAAATCTGAGTCTGAGAGTGAGGGAGCTAAGGAAAAAGAAGTTAAGTTATCTGACATTAGCATAACCTACCTGTGTATTAGATCCCTTTCAAAAGGAAAACAGTTGCAGCATTAGTGCAGACATCAAAACTGCGAGGAAAGGAGAAGTTGAATGAGGGAGTTGCACATTGTAGACATCAAAGTAAGTAGATTTTTCCCTGGATTATTTTAGGAGCATTTAAAAATGCTTAAAACAACTCATCCAGCCAGCCACTAGGATGGAGATAATGTATGACTCCAGGAAGAGAGTTTGAATGTAGGTCTCAGTCCCTGTAACGCTTTCTCTGAAAACTCAGGCTTCTCCATCCAGCCTGAAGTAGCATTGGGTGTAGGGGGAAGAATTAGACTTCTAATGTAAGGTGCCTGTCAGAGCTCCTTCAGCAGGGATACAGGAATGCTTGCTGCTGTACTGTATTTTACACTTGTCCCTAATTCTCTGCATCCACCCTTCAAGGCACTGTCAGCATGGATGACAGAAGAGGCAGCTGTAAAGCAGCCTTTTGTTGTGTTGCCAATGGCCACTTTGGTATGGTCTTTTGGTGGGGGTGGTGTTTGGATACAAAGGACCATTCCTCTAGGCATCTGTCCTTGAAAAAAACATATGCTACCCATACCAGCTCCACTTTTTGTTTATTCCTGCTGCACTTGCCTTTAAGAAGGAGGCTCGGTCTTCTCTTTTAATAATTTAGGGCAAAGAGCTAAGAGAGAGCTCTAAACTGCAGGAGAAATGTCCAAGAACTTAAATGGCTCGATAAAAATAGGCCTTTAATATAGTGAGGCGGCCACCTGAAATGTGCTTTCTGACTGCTTTTCCATCAAACAACCTTTAACACTGCAGCCACTACCTCCCAGTGTCCTGCAAGCGAGCAGTGAGGGATTCCTTCCACCTTCTCCTGCAGCAGCAGCACCAAGACCAGCAGCACTCTGCACAGAGACACCCTGCCCATCCATGCGTGGTGCCAAACAGCAGTATTTGAATTCCCACCCCACTCCAACCATACTCTAGTGATTTTCTATCCCCAGGTAAAGATGCAAAAGAAACAGAAAGCTAACATAGTTTGTTCAAAGACATGCAGACAGAGACAGGGCAGAAGCTGTGAATAGATTCCAAGCCTCCTTCCTCATATTCCCATGTCTGCTGCCCCAGACCTTGTCGCTTACGTTTTAATAAAGATAAAAATTTATTTTGTAAGCCTCCCCACCCTGCTCTTCTCCCTCCCTCTCTTCTCCTCTCCCTTCCCTTCTTTCCCCCCATCCCACCTTCTCTTCCAGATGCTGGAAGAAGTGAGACTCCTGTACAAACTGTCCCTGCATGTATGAGATGTAGAAGAGCATGACCCTACATGAAGGGGATGCTGTCTGATGTGCTGGCAGTGTGGAGGTCTTTTTCTGTCTTCTGCCAGAGTTCAAATGGATAACCTTGGCCAAAGCAAAGGACCTTTCTGTGACCCAATTTCCCCTCCTAGGGAAGATGATTAATCATAACACTGGGGATTTTTTGATGCTTAATTCAATGACATTCATGCAATAGTTTGTGATTAATGGAAGTAAAGATATGAAAAGAAATTAAACAGTTCTAATGCAGCTGTCTTGTTGGCACAATATTAAAGCACTGATTATGGGCACTTAATTGAAGGAAATGAGAATTATGATCAGTTAGCACAGAAGCAAATATGTGATCCACAGCCTGATGAGAATGTAACTCCACCCTTCTCTGTTCTGACATGGGCATATTTTTTATGTAAGTTGAAGATGCTTTGATAACTAAATCTAGGATTTCCTTTTTGTTGAACTTTTGCTTTGAAGGAGCTGGTGCAGTTTTGCAATGCACATCCTGCCACTCAGAATGAACTTGAGCTGCAAGTATAATTGTTGAGTTCACCAAAGGGTGATCAGAGAGAGACAGACTGAAACTGCACATGTCTGAACAAGAAACATTGCTCTTGCCTTGATGTCTTGATATGCTCTTCACAATCTGACCCTCAGTAGGGCAATCACTGATCTTTGCAGTGATGGTCTCTTCCACAAAACAGTTTGTTTTAAACAATTTGTTCTAAACCCTCCTTTTCTTTGGTGGTTTCTATCCCCTTGTTTGCTTTCTCTCTGCCTGGCTAAGAGTTTTCTAAAGGAGAAATCTCTAGCAGAGAAGCATGTCAGTGTGTTAATCCTCTTTCTGGATATACCTGTAATGTGCTTCAGAGCAATGTTTATCGCTATATGAACACCTATAAGCACTTTGGTTTCCCTTAAACTATTAGTGAACCACAGACATCTTTAAAGAGCATAAGCATGTTTTTGAGTATGGAAGAGGCGATAAAAAGTCAAATAGATTGTTTCCCATCACTTCTATCAAGTAGGTTATGGGCAGTGACGCCTGGCAGGTTGGGTCTGCTTGACTAATATATAAAGCATGAAAGCAGTTCATCGGCATTTTACTTCTTGTTGGCAGACGCCTTCTGCCTCTGTGCCTCTTACCACGCTTCTCACTCTCTTTCACCCCTTTTGTTGCATCTTTTATTACCCTCCTTTCCTCCTGCTATTCTAAACATTAAGCGATGCTGTAGAGCAGGGGATGGTCACTTTAATAGTCCTACACTGTATGTTTGTTTTTAACCAGTATTGTCCCAGAAAACTTTATAGAATCTTCCATTCCATTTGTGTAACATCTGTCAAAGTCTTCTGTTATCAAGGCTTGTATGATATCCAGGGGAAGGTTTCCAGACACTTTCTGGTATTTTATAGCAAATAATACAGAGGAGAAAGGAAAAAAAGGGGCATTGTCACCAGCTTACAGTGATGTTAATGACTTTTTATCATGGTAAGCTTGAATTAATTTTTAGTCTTGAGTCATCACAATAAATATTGTACCTGATAGCTAAAAAACCCTGGGATCTTATTTACATAGTGTTGTCACTGTGTTTACATTCATTTTGTACTAATGTGCCCTCAGAACCCCACATTTATTTTCTTTAAACACCTGAAGACCTGAAAGCACCCCTCAATCTAATTTCATGATCACTCCATCTGTCTTGCATTATGTTTCCATTTAACACTGATATAAACGAGGAGGGACCTTGCTTACATTCAGTAATTCTTCTTTTGAAGTATACATATCAGCAGGTACGTATACTTGAAAACTCTTAAAGCAAGGCACTAAGGCACTGGTAGCACATGTAAATCTAGCAAAACCTTGCCATGAATAGTGATATAGCCTGATAAGAGTGAAAAAAAAATAACCACCCACCTTGCAGAGGCCTGATAGTTCTCTTATTGAGTGTGACAATCCTTGTTGTTGGGCTGGAAGTTACCTGGAAGTTACAACCTTAATTCAAAGCGGAAGCTTTGATATTGTCATCAGAGAGATATGCATTAGGTGACATCCACAGCTCTGAATCTCTTCCATTTTAAATGGCACGTATGACTGCAAAAGATGGAGGTGGATTAAATTTCCTTTCCAGAAACAGCAATGTTTCAGAGGGAAGTTTCTGAGGGTCAGTATTTCTTGGGCTTTGTTCCAAGTTAGCCCATCTTGCTCAGTATTCTTTGCTCTAAACTGTACAAGGACAGTTTAGTACTAACAAAAAAATTATATTTTGACTTGCTTAAAGGTGTTTTATGGTCAAAATACACTTGAGAATAATTCAAATCCAGCCTTATCTGTTGAATATCTTGCTTTGCTTTTATTGGCTGGATTTTCACTTCAGTTGGCAAACTTTTCAGGTGAGTAGTAACTACCTGCTGAAAGATGAATGCAGAATACAAAGATGAAACCTAATTCTGTCCAATTTGCTCAGGCTGCCAAGTAGAGAGGGATACTAGATACAAACCAGGCAAATGGTACACCTTGGCACAAGGGTAGACAGGAATCTGCCCACCTCACTGCAACTGTCCAGGTTTGAGGTTGATTTTGTACTTCATAAGAGGCTGGTGGAACACCAGAAAGATCTTGTTAAGGCTCAGATGAGCAAGCTGGGCTAATTCCAAGTCTCAGAGTTTATTTTCTTCCAAAAGCTGTGCTTCCTTTAGAAATCCGTGGGAGTTAATTCCCCATTCACAGATTTTTGGCCTTCTGCTCCTCAAATCTAGGCACAAATACTGATAAAACAGAGGTTCCCAATCTAACTGTCAAACAGAAAACATCATTACAGGTTAACAAATCTACCATTTTTCATTACTTCTTTAAAAACTTGCATGTGAAATTGATGCATGTGCATAAATCTTGCCAGGAAAAGCAGCTTACAAAAACCATCTTAAAACTGTTACCAAAGAAGGACCCTTTTTAAATTTTTCTGCTTCTTTGTAAGTAAGCCTCAACTACTACTATCTACATTTTGGTGCCAGAATATCTCTGCATTGTGACCACCATTTTGGTCAGCTCAAATTTGAAAACAACATTCTGCTAAAATGCCTGAATACCCATGGAGAGCCTTCCAGCACAATGTCTGAAGCTTTTACACAAGGCTTATTTTAGGTTGCTGGTTTTGTGGAAAATCAAAGGAAGGGACAGAGGTTTCCAGTATCATTCACTGGTTGTTCAAGAGAAAAGGAAATAAAATAAGGAAGGGAGTATTGCAGATGTTACTTTCCTAGAAATACAATGTGTGAGAGATGGGACAAATGCAGACAGTAGTACCACTGAGGCAAAGTAATCTTCTTCTCTGTCTGGAAGACTAGATGCCTGCAGGCTATGGTTCTAATTTCAGCCTGCCCAGTGCCTGTTTATAAGACATATTTTACCATAAGCCTGAAACGAGACTTTCAGATTTCGAAATCAAAGATTTCCCACTCCCTTTCATTGTCTCTCTGACTGAAAGATCATGTTCAACTTTGGCATTTCACTTTCTCCACCACCACCAGCCTTTTGCAATTAGAGAATCTGAATCTCTCATAGAGCACTCTGAAGATAAGGAAAACACTTTATGTGGTGCTTCTTTAGTGGCAGAGTTCGTGTCACATATACTTTTGCAAAGTGGAAGTATATTGATTAGGTTTGTTGAAAAGGGGTTGAGCATTTAATTACAGTACTTATGCATAACTTTCTCCCCTAACCTGTACCTCTCTTGTTGGGTTGTAAATCAGAGTAAGCTATTTAGAAGTTGTATAGTTGTATAGTTCCTAACTATGGTTAGGTGTCTATTCTCAGTTTAATAATACTTGTGCCTGAGCACTATTAAAAAAATTCATTTAAGTCTGTTATTTATTGGTACATTGTCATGGATTTGGAGTTTAGGTTTATTCCTTTTCCCCTTTGAAGCACTTGCAGAGAGACTGTGTTTCTTCTCCATTCATCTTTGGACTTTTTTTTAGTCTTTATGGTTTGTGACACTTCATTAGGCCTTTGTGCTTCCTCCTCTGGATTTCTTCACTTTTTCCACATCTTCCTTACAAATGTATTTTCCCAAAGTAGATACTATTCTAGCTGAAATAGGCCAGAGATGTCTCAGGTGTAAAACTTTTGTTTATAATCCCAGTCTCTGGGAGGAAACGGTGAAGATATAATAGTGTTAATTCATGTTGGGCTGCTGTTCTACTGTAAACCCTGGATGCTTTTTTTCAGAACTACTCCCTAGCCTTATCTTGTATTTATATAGCTGAAGATTCACAGTAACCACAATTTAAAATAATACGGAGAGAGTGAAAAGCTCAAACATTGCGTAATTTCAATTAAAGAGAATAGTGAACTGTTACAAACTTGGATCTAAACAAGGATATCCACTGTATAGATCCATGTTGCATTGTAAATGTATCATCTCTCAGTGGCTGAGCTGAGTTTAGCAGGAAACAAAATTTCAGAAATCCTCTGTGAGCAGTACAGTGTACATACAGGGAGGGGGAGGGAAGAAGTGGGTTCAGTAGATATTTCAGCATACTCCCTTTCAGCTCATTATAAGCAAAAATTTAAGGTGTCTTTTGTTAAGCTTCCAGCATGATCTGAAATTGATATGCCCATTCTGATGTAGTAAGTAATGATTAAGCTATAACACTGGTGAGACACTTCAAATTAAAATTAAATGTTGGACCAGATGATCTTTCAGGGTCCTGGGCTCAAAACCAACTTGAGCTTTTCCAACTTGGACTGTTCTATGTTTCTATGTTTTTATGAAAAAAGAGAAAAAAAGAAAATAATTATTTAAAATGACACTAGTCAGGAAGAAAAGGGGAAGAGGGAAGATCAAGATACTCATTGTGCTCTTAAGCCATGTAGAACCTTTTTTTTTTTTTTAACTTCTTTTTTCCTTTTAAGGAAGCTTTCTAGTTGTATCAGGTCATGCACAACAGGAGAAAATAGAAAACAGCACATTGGCTGTGCTGAGCAAAGGTACTGATAAATACAGAGTGGTTAGTAATTCTGCCCATAACTAGCAGCACGCAGGTCAAGCATTGGTTAATAGGACCCAGAAACTGAAGCTCATCCATTATATAAGAAAAATATATGAAGGCAACTGGCACAAAAGAAATAGAAAGGACTATAACCTCCAGAAAGTGTCTTGGACTGCACACTTGCTAGATGTCTCAAGACAAAACAGTACTTACTGCTGGGCTCCCAAATGTCATGGTTTGTCTGCCAATGTTGAAAGAGTGTGCCCAGCATAATAATGTTCAACTTGGACCTTTTGCTCTCGGCCTACATGATATGGTGTTTGCTGTTTGGCAACATCTGTAGAGGAGAGAAACAAGATGCGTGGTCCTGGAAACACACTGGACTGGAGCTGTAATGGCTCTGTGTGTGTGGCAGCTGCTGAAACAAAGGCACAGATGTTGCCTCCACTGTAATTTAGCACAAAATGAAAACCAAACAAAATCTCCTTCCCCAAACAGTGTTACCAAGGGAGTTAAGAGAGAAAATCTCAGTATGACCTTTCTACCTTTGTGGTCTGCAACATGCTGCATTTGTAGGGAAAAGAAAAACTGAAGGGGTGTTTTGAGGTTGAATTTGTCAGTTCTGTGGTGTTTCAGCAGTAAGTGTGATCTACTGCAATGAAGAGGAAATAAGGAGACGTACTTCCTCTCAGTTTTGAGATCCATTACACTGCGGCTCATTCAGCTATTTTCTGTTTGTTTTGATTATTTTTCTTTCTCTATTTCACCTATTCTAGTGAAAGAGAGTTGGGATATATCTTCTTTTCTGGGGTAGTTACTGATGTCTTATTATGCTATAATGGAGCTAGTCCTGCTGGTGGAAACATGGGGAGATTTTTCCTTCAAGATGTCAACTGCAGCCTGCCTGTATATTTTTGTTGCTTGCTGGTAAATTGTCTTTGGGACCAAAGTTGATAAAAGGTTTCCACAGAAGAGATGCAGGTGAAGTGGCAAATTTATCCTGTGGATGGATTGCTTTGACCCTTGGTGACAGTGATGAGAGTGCTGGCCATTTGTCATGCCTAATGCCCCTCTTCAGAAACACATCTAGTCTTATAAATTGCTACTGAGCCCTCGTGTTTGCCAAAAAGCCACAAGGAAAGAAAGTGCATGAAAAACAGAGCAGGCCCAGATCATTGCCAAACCTGAAAGTTTCCCCTTGCAGTTGTTCTTGAGTGAGGGCATAAAAATGTTCAGATCAGGTCTTTACAGCTATATTTCCAATGCCCATGTTTCAGAAACGGCTTGTGAGACTGCTCATAAACATAATTAATATTTTTTTTTGCTAGAAACTATGTCTGCGGATTCTAAGGCCTCAATGATAATTAGAAAAGGTTGAGAATACTGGGAAGAATTAGGAACCTAATTCAGAATAATAATAAGAAAGATAGTTGCAACAGACACAACTGTTTGAGAACATTTTTATTTATTCTGATATTATGTCACTGATATCAGAACCTTTATATTCCACAAAAGTTATTTAGACAGTAAGGCATGAAAGTATGCAGCAGACACAGACTGAAATAGACTAATTCTAGAAAATTCTAACAATTCTAAACTTCTAACAAAGTCCTGTGTCCCCATAACCTTACTATTATTGGATCAGCATCTGGACATTTCTTTTCCATTCGTTTCCTGGCTTCTGTCATCTCCTTAGCCCCTCCTGTCCTCAGAAAAGGATAAAACCCATGACAGAACTGCTAGTAGACCACTGCTTCTTTATATGCAAACGAGCAACCACTTTTGGGTGTCCACAGCAAAGAACAAAACACCTAAACTGCAGTTCTGCCATAACAGCATATAAAAGTACTTTCAAGAAAAGTCTATTATCATCCAAAGAGAGTTAGCTAACTCCTCCTTTCCCTTTGTGTAGGAGACCACTTGGAAATGCGTACCTTGCCCTGCCCTTTTCTTAGAGTGTTATGGTCTCTGCCAACACTAAATGTATTCAGTGTCTCTGTGTCATTTGGTCTGAACTGTTTGTTCTGCAGGCTTTCAGGAAGCAGCGGATCAGCTGGTATTGTTGGTGCCTGACTGTCCAGATGAAAAGAACCTGGGGGTGTTGGTCAACAGCCAACTGAATGTGAGCCAGAAGTGTGCCCAGGTGGCCAAGAAGGCCAATAACATTCAGGCTTGTATCAGAAATGGTGTGGCCAGCAGGACTAGGGAAGTGATCATCCCCCTGTACTCAGCATTGGTGAGACTACACCTCAAATACTGCATTCAGTTTTGGGCTCCTCACTACAAGAAAGACACTGAGGTGCTGGAGCACGTCTAAAGGGCCACAAAACTGGTGAAGAGTCTAGAGAACAAGTCTTGTGAGGAGTGTCTCATGGAACTGGAGTTGTTTAGCCTGGAGAAAAGGAGGCTCAAGGGAGACCTTATTGCTCTCTACAACTACCTGAAAGGAGGTTGTAGCAAGGTGCGAGTCAGTCTCTTCTCCTGAGTAACAAGTGATAGGACAAGAGGAAATGGCCTCAAGTTGCACCAGGGGAGGTTTAAATTTGATATTAGGAAAAATTTTTTCACCAAAATGTTTATCAAACATTGGAACAGGCTGCCCAGGGAAGTGGTTGAATTGCCATCCCTGGAGTATTTAAAAGATGTGTAGATGTGGCACCTAGGGACATGGTTTAGTGGTGGACTTAGAAATGCTAGGTTAACGGTTGTACTTGATGATCTTGAAGGTCTTTTCCAACCTAAATGATTCTATGATTCTATAATTCTAACCCTGGGAGCTGAATTAGTGTCTACTTTTGTACACCCATTTTGTGTATGTATGTCTGTATGAAGAATGCAGTATTTGACCCCAATGTTGAACAAGAGGAATAAAATGAATGTGGAAGGATAGGCTGGGATATTTGGAGTAGCATGACAGCCAGAACATTGCAGACTCTCACTTGCACCAGCCATCGTGGCATCTGTTCCATGTTAGGTGAGATGGATGAGGAGCTGCAGAGCCTACACTGCCTATAGTTGCATCTCACCATCAGGACAAGAAGCAGAATTGTACTGTGGCTTGAACAGTCATAGAACTGTTCAAGAGGGAAGAAGGAAAAGACTAATTGTCATGTGTTTGCGTAAATGAAAGCTGTAAGAGATATTTACAAGTATTGCCAACCCAGAGAATTTAAATAATATAAATCGCACCTCAAATCAGTGATTCTTTTTTGTTTGTTTATTTGCTTGCTATTTCCCTTACCTCAATTTGCAGAGCTTTTAGGGCAGGTTTGCAAACTTCCTTTGATGCTAGAGAGACTAGATGGATTTTGCTTTTAATAAAACCTAAGATATTTATGCAGTCATTGGACTCCAGGAACTGTAGCTTTAAGAAAAGTGTCAAATAATTCACAATGGCTATAAAATCTTGAAAGGGGAAATGAGCAAATTTTTGCCTTTGTGCTTTCTCTCTTTTCATGGTAGGTAGTCCAGAATGAAAGGCAAATGCTCACAGCTCTGAAATTAGTAATACACAGATAACACTACACTTCTGACAACAGTTTTATCTTTTGCTCAACTTCCTGGATCAGCCAACAACTACTGTTTCAAATTTTCTCCACAACATCTTTTACTATCAGCTGGAAAACAGAAAGTGATGCAGAGGAATAAGCAGGGGAAATTTGCCTTTCATAAATCTGTGCTATTCAATGTCTACATAGCATAGTGTGAGCAATGTCATAGCAATGATGTGTTTTTTAAGAAAATCTTTTTCTTCCATCTTTAATTTCTGTGACTGATTGTGGGTTGAGCTAGAAAATAAGAAGAGTTCTGTATTTCCTATGTTACAAGTAAACTCAGTTGAATTTACAGTGTTCGTTGGTCCAGATCTCAATTTTACCACACCTAGGAACTAAAGGAAGAACCTACAGGAAAAAGACTCTTGTGGCTTTTTCTCTGGGGTCTTATTCAAGACCATGCAGTAAGTGCTGGGCTATGCAACAAAATAGCTGATCTCCATAGTTTATTCTTTTGTTCAACTTCAGTAGGTAACCAGTGTCACTGAAACTTACATTATAACAGAATCCTTAAACAAAAGGTTATGACCAAGCTCCTGATGTTTTCCCTTCCATTACAGAAAACATCACAGACTTTTCTTTCTGTACCGAAAAGCGAGAGCTGGGCTTCGGAGAAGGCAAGCAGAAAACAGTTACCGTGCACTTTTCTATGTATGGATATTTTCTTTTAATTCTGTACTAGCATTAGTTGAGTAAATTTGGACAAAATTTTAAAAATAAGGAACAGCTGCTTTCAGGAACAGACTGTGCTCTTACACATATGGTAGCAGCACGCTCTTAAAGTGCAAGAAAACACAAGGAGCATGTTTTCAGATTGGTACAGTCAAGTTAGTGCTATGCAAAAGTTTCGTGCTGAGTGGCAACCCATTGCTCTTTAGTCAGTGTTAACAATGTGTTTTTCTTGAGCTCAGCCCACTCCTGTGAAAGGTTGACTGAGAGGGCTGGAGAGTTTGTGGTAGGTTTGGCAGTGCTTGCCTGAAACACCAGACCCTTTTGGAATATCTTTCCAGGAAACGCAGCATTTTAGTTTGGATCAGAGGCAGACTGTGAATAACCTGCCAAGAATATAAAGCAAGTGAAGAGCAGCTTACTAAAAGTATCTTGAAAGGATCAAGGTAGGAGCCTTTTCTGGGAATGGGAGTGTCCTGGAAGATTTTATAAGGGAGTTGGAAGACTGGAGGCAGAGGGGGAAAATTCATGATTAGCAGCACTGATTGTACAGCCATAAACAAATCATAATTATTTGGGGGGAATATTTATTTGATGTATTATAAACAATGGAAATTTCTTTAGCAGACTTGGTCCAGTGATGAAGAAAATACTCTTTGAAATGGGCGGGATGATGTATTTTTGTCCCATAAGGGTGACATACATTGTTCTGATGCATCTGTAATTCAAGAAGAGAGAAGACGCCTGTCCGAGATGGGCATTTGGGAATGATGGGTAGCTTGTGCCTCAGAATTTCATGCCAGTTGGCTGAGCAGCTTTGTAGCCTCTTGAGGAAATACTTTAATACTTTCATAAATCTTAAAATAATTGGTAAATTCTGAAAGACTGGAAAAGAGCTACTGCTGTGACTATGCTCAAAAAGGTCAGCCAAACGATACAATGAATTAAAGCTTATCACCAGTTCAGGCAAAGGAATGGAAAAGCAGATATGGGAGTCATTTGATAAAGAATTAAGGGATCAGACTGAAGCTGCAACCAGCAACATAATTTTATGGAAAACAGGTATCCTGAAGAAACCTGACTTCAGTCCTACAACTGTTGGGTTAATAAAGGTACTTGCAGGCAAACTTTAATAAAGCATTTGAACGATAAATTCTGAACAAAATGCTGACTCTGAGGACTTCTGTAAGCACTAATGAAGCTTGTGTACCTAAGAAGGTGTGCATGCTACCTGAGTTTCTTTTCTCCTTTGTGTATTCTTTGATGTCTACTAAAATGTGAGTTCACATTGAGGCTTTTTTCCTCAACCTTTTAAACAAGCTGTCTCTCTTGACACCAGGGAGCCTGTTTCCACAAAGCTATAGAAAGTTAGTAGTCTTTGAGCCTTTTAACCCAGACAAAGTTAAAAATGGTTAAATGATCCAAAATTACTACAGGTTGTGGGCACACAGGCAGATGAACAACACAGTGAATACAGAAGACTTGTTTCCAAAGCTGTGCTAAGAAAAATAAAATCAATATTAAGTAAGGACATTTTGATGAATTTAAAAACAGGCCAAATGAAAGTGCCAAATGGGTACCCATACCTGAATGGGATGCAGGATGGAAAATGAAATAGTTATAGTGATAGCCAACTATAATCTTTATAAATCAGTGGTAATTTTTGTCCCCTTCAGCTACCATTTTCAAACCTATTTCTGTGTCTCACATGGTGGACTATCTCTGGTATTACTAGTAGGAATAATTAGGTGCTACTGAAGATCCTACATGCATGTGCAAGCATTCATGCATGTGATACTGCCACTAAAGTTATGCCCAGGGATAAATACTTGATTGATGAGGCTTTAGTTACTGAACAAGGTGAAAGTAACAAATTCACCTGAGGTTTGTCATGGTTTGATATGTGAAAGTGTTGATGATGTGATTTCACATGCACATTGACTTCCAAGAATAGGAGGGATTTTTGGTTCTTTTACCTTGGGTTTTAAGTCACAGAGGGTCCTGGGGTCTTCACCTTTACACCATTATAACTCTTTTAGAGGTTTACAGTATCAGATTTGCGCAGAAAAAATAGAAGATGCTGGGCTATTAACATGATCTGGTGCAGAAAAAGAGTAAAATAATGCAAAGAGGAAGCTTTTAAAAAATAATCATGTCACTGAAACTGTACTTCAAGCCCCTGTGAAACAACAGTTTTGATACATACACATTATGTGCATATCTTTATCATTCATCAATCTTTTGGTCTATGCCATCATTCGACATCATGCTGTCAAACAAGAGCATCTGTGGCATGCTTTGTGCATGTGGCAAGAGCTCAGGGTAGGTTTGTGCGTACAGTAAGGAGGGGATCCCATCTCTGACTCTCTAGAGACTGCTGTTTTCTAGTTTGAATTAACTTAGTCTTCTCTATAAATTGAAAGAAATACAGGACTCTAATTTAGATAGGATTACCAGTTCAAATTTATTTTGGCAGCCAGAAATACCTGGGATTCAAAGTTTATGCTCTCTTCCCCTGCTAAACCGTCTATGCACACCATACAGCAGACAACAGGGTTTGTTCCTGCTGTTTAGGGAACTTTCTTCTGTTATTCCAGTGGAGTCAGCAAAATTAACTTTCTGCCTATGTTTTGTTATTTCAGCTTTAAAGTAGATGAATCAGGGTGAAGCAAACAGCATTTAGTCCACTGTTTCCTGGAACTCTCCATAATCTCTGTTTTTTAAGCAGATGGCTCCTAGATATATTTTATTAGCAGACAGTACTATTCCGTAGAACCCACATGTAGTCAGCCAGTAAAATGCAGCTGCTAATCAGGGGTTAATGTAGTAGTGCTGGCAGGGTCCCAGTGGATTCCTTCATGTGAGTCACTAATGACAGTGTTTGGGCACCAAACAGACATGCTGGAATGCATTATCAGGTGCCAGTCTGGAAAGATGCTTTGCATATAATGAACCCTGTTCTCCAGGCCAGAGGTTGAGGGAAAGGTATTTAGTATTCAAAAGAAAACATATTTTAGTGATATGTCAACTCTATTAACTATGCCGTGCAAAAAAGGAAGATAAATACTTAATACTATGCTATATAGAATTTCCCTTCTTAAATTCTCTTCCTCTCTCCTTTCCATAACCTCTTTTCTGAGTGTTTTCTGAGTGAATAGGTATTGCCACTGTCTGTTTGGCTTGTGCGGTCATAGTAAATTAGTAATGTCAATGAACTACACTAGTTGTTTTTTCCTTCTACCAAAGCATATGCTGAATACAAGGATGGAAGAACCTGTAGCTCCAGGGGAATGGGTGGGACATGGAGGAACTGAGTTTTGCTTGATGATTCTGCATGTTGGCCTGCACCAAGTGTAACTCCAAACTGAGTGAAAAATGCCACGTAATTTCTCAAAATTTTGAGTATTAGAGAAGGAATCTGAATAGTGGGGAATCAGCTGAGGTGCAGTGGAGAGTCTGCTTTTAAGGGCGGGGGAATTTGTACAGAGGGAAACTTTGCCAGTAATTGACACTTCTGGGGAAATTTTCAACAACACAGAAGTTGCCCGGGTTTCTGTTCTGGTCAACATCTACAACTACTGTCTGGTTTATGTATGACATTGTGTGTTTACTAGCAAAACATCTCATACTTTTTAACAGCCTGTCCCGAAAAGGAAACCTCAGGGCTAAACTTCCTCAGAACTTCTCTTCAACTTCTTTTCCTCCCTTTCCCAAACTGGGAGACAGGCTTTCTCTCATTGTTTTGACGCTCTGTCCTAACCACACCTTCATTTTGAATCATACTCATCCTTGTGTTTTATTCTGTCGGTTTTGCGTAACTATTACTTCCATCATTGTTAATCTGTAAGTGAAATTCTCCCCTTAGTTTTTCTTTTTTTCATTTTTTTCTTACTCTCCAAAGACAGTATGAGAAAGACTGGGATTCCCTATCCTGCCTCATATATCACTTTTCACTGGGTTTGATCCAGGAACGTTACTACCTCCCTGGCTCTTGTCAGAAGACAAAACATCCTTCATACTGCGAAACTTACAGTTTGGGTGCACTGCTCCACATTTTCTATGTTACCTTAAGTAGCATGCATCTGAAGAAATAAGGATGATACGGTATCTTGACTAGGAAATTAGATTAAAGCCTTTCCTAGTATTTTTCCTTTTTGTCAAAGCCAATTTTTTCTTTTCTTTTTTTTTTTTTTTTCCCCAAGTGAAAAATGCCACCCTTGCCATAAGGATCGGCCCGCTAAACTCACTCCAAGCATGTCGAGTGTGAACAGAGTGTTTCTGAAGCTTAAACAGAGTGTGACCAAGCTGAGTGCTTGAGGAAAAAAATCCCTGACTGCTGACAAATCTGGCTCCTTGGTGCTTCCAATATTCTCAGATGCATATTGACTTCTTCTGACTGTGTTTGTGTTTAACTGAGTTGGTGTAGGTTCTACTCTGGTACCTCTGACCATAGTAGGCACCAGACCGAATTCTTCCCTGTGTTGCCACATTGATTTCTGTCGTCTACAATCAAGGTGCAAACTGTGTTCTTGATAGCAGCATGCCATTTTTTACAGATACCATTTTAGTCTAGGTTCATCTCTCCGCTATGCCAGTGCAGACAAGCTCAGTAGCCTTGATGCTGCAAGTCACCATGTAGTACTTAACAGGACATGCAAAGTTGTAGTGCTCCAGGACAAACCAAAGTCAAACACGCATATGAATGACACACCCCCTCCCCTCAAGGAAATAACCCCAACACATAACCCCCTAACCTGTACTTGAGCTGTGAAGAATAAAGCCCAAGGGCAAAGAGATCTTATAGTGCCATTGATTCTGCAGAATGTGATGACTGCTGCTAATCAGTGTGTGGGCAAATGACATCTGTTCTATTAGCCAACAAGAGGCAAGTTGTTTATGTCCTTAGAAATAAAGCAAGCATGTAGCCTTATGTCCAGGACGAAATAAAACTTCAAACAAATGGGGACATTTACAAAATACCCACTAATAATAATGATGATAAGTATTCTGACAAAATTCTGTCCCTGGATCATAATGGAGAACAAACAGCAATATAGCGGAGGTATTAGGGGGAGAAAAAAAAATATAAAAAAAAATCAAAGGACCTGCTCGAGAAAAAATAAAGAAACACTTTTGGACGGGATAACAGACCAAGCAGGAAAGCTCTGGAAAGCTAGAGGTAAGATAAGTAAGAGACTGATTGGAAGTGAAACTTTCACCTCCAAGACCAGAGAAGTTACCCACCTTTGGTTACTCAGCCTGCTTCCAACTATTCTGGACTTCTGGATGCCTGAGCTCAAATTGTTTTGCAATAATTCTTTTCCAAGATCTACAGCAGCAACCCTGCAGCCTGAGCACACTTTGTCCTTAGATGTCAGGCTGCAGGGTTTACAGCTGTGTGTGCAGCACACAAGAAGATAACATCATAGGCACGGCCTATGTATGTAAAGCTATAGATACAGCCCGCCTGAGAAATTATCCATACTCTGAACATAAAAAGGATTTTAACTAAAAAAACCCTGATAAGGATATAGCGAAAATCAGTGTTGCAACTGCAACTCCATCTTCTTTTATTTTTTTTAATGCCAACAGCGTTGTCTCCCAAAGTCATAGAATTTCCCAAAGGAACTTCATATGTCTCACCACCTCACAGGATAGGAAATTAAATGCTCTTCAGCTCATGAGAGACTGAAAGAAGAAGAAGCCACTGTGAATCTGTTGTGGAAGGAGGCCATCATTGCCATCAGAAGAGACTCATAACTTTTTGGCCTTGTTGCATTGTGATTTTCCAATCATCCTTTTTAGAGATGAGCTCTAGGATATTTTACTGGTCTCTTTCAACCTGGTGGTCAACTCTGCGTCATCAGATGAACTGGTATAGCTCCATCTCATTAGGGACACCATCAACACCGGTATCTGTGTCAGTAGGTAGTTAACTGAAACTGAAAAACTGTGTTTAAATATGCCAGATGTGGGACAAGACGTGAGTCTCTGCCCTGATGAGATTGGGTGGGCAAAACAGGAATCTTTTTAAGATTCAGAAGTTGCAGTTTTTATTAATGAAAACGAAGAGAGAAACAAGGACAGCAGTTTTGACATCCAAATTTGGACTGCAATAATTTTGTTCTTCCCTCATGTCAGTGACTCATTTTAAAGGTCTATTTGCTTGCTATCCTACAAGATAAACTATTAAAATTTCAGAGATCATAACAATCTGAATGTATTTCACTTTCATTGATTCACTTTAGAAACTATAAAGGAGAGGCTGTGACAGAGGTTCAATATGGATACGTGCCAGCCAGTGCAAATGCATGAATGATATAGCCATGTTAGTGAGTCAAAATGGCCATTGCCATATAATTTTTGCTGTTTATGCTGCAACCCCAGGATTTGCAGCTTGGCAAGTTACTTTCAGAAGTGTGGGCAAGTTAGTTAGTCTATTGATTTTCTTCTGGCAGCAAAGCTTGCTTCTGATTGTAATGTTAATTCTTTGTCAAACAATTCAGGTTTAACACATTTGAGATTTGGTTTAATGAAGTCTCATTTGGCCAGTTTACTACTTGTTAACATTATCAGCCAATTAAGACCTTTTTTTCTGCTTTGGCCTTAGCAACTTAAGGAAAGTTTTCAAGGAAGAGAGTCTGGGTGCAAAATTGTGGCATCTTGGTAAGTGATAGATCTCTCCCAGTCTTCAGCAAGACCAGCACAACATTCCAGCTGTTGCACCCTGAGCAGACAAACCTTCAAAGCACCACCAAAGGTAAATAGGTGTGAGAAGAGGAAAGAATACTTCATTTTCCACTTCACCAACATGTGTAGCAGGAGGAAGGAAAGGAAAATGGAAGAAGAAAAGCATTTGGGGTTATTGCTGAATAGTGTTGGTCTTAAAAAGCATCATAAACAGAGGAGGAAAAAACTTTTAGAGGGGAATGTATGCTGATCTCTTTGCTGTCTTTGCCAGCAGACTTGAATATGAAAGCTGTCAGTCTTTTATATTCTGAGAAATTCACAAAGAATAACTCAACCAATATGTCAGGTCTTAATTATATGATACATCCCATTATAGATAAAATAATGGAATAATTAGATTTGAGACAAAGGAAAAAGAGCTGCTCTTTTGAAGATAGACTGCTTTGTTGTCTGAAATTTTGGAGATGAACTAGAGTAATAGGCATGGACACATCCTTGTGATAGTTTTCATGTAATTGTATGCACGTACAAAAAGAGAAGCTAAACCATCTCTTTATTGCTGGTAATAAATATCAATGAATGCATTTTAAGAACTGTCATTATATCAGAGTCAAACAAGTGTCCAAAGATTAATGGACTCTTAATTTTTCCTGCCTTTCACTGAATAGCTCATAGTACATCTGTGAAACCTCACAGTAAAACTAACATAAATCATGTTGCACATTATTCTACTTGTCTGTGATATGTCCCAGAATAGATCTACACCCCTTTCCCTGTACTTCCCTACCTATAAACACAGTTTCTGTATTGCTGCTTCTGGCAAAGGTATGGCTGCATATGAACTAATAGAAATAGGAAGTGCTTTTGGAAACCAGGAAAGTGACATTGGACTAGATATGCAAGCTGAAATATGGGGGTGAGGGGCTGTTGCAGCAATCTGAAATTGTGACGGTTTTGATATTGCAGGAATGCAAAGAAAGATCAGGCAGCGGCCAGCCACTACCTGTAAAATCACTGATGAGTTTAAAAAATCCTGTCCCTGTATACAAAACTTAAATTGAAGTAAATTACTTCCTCAGTATAAATTAAATAAAGGCTTTCCCCGTGTCAGGTGACTTGGGGGACAGGATTGCAAGATAGCTTTTATTCACAGGTTTTCCATCATTTAGCAGGTGTTATTGGGAAAGTCATTGCCCCTTCCAATGTCTTAGTTTATCCATATTAGGAGGAGATTCGTTTACTTTTCAAAACACTGCATTATTATAAGAATTATAAGATATTTTCCAGTTTGGTTCTGTCTTCTTAAGGGAAGTGTTTAAGAAAGAAAGTCCAAGTGCAAAATCATGGCAATTATAAGAACATAATATAAGAATAAGAAATTCTTCAATTATAAGAATAAAGAGCAAAGTAGTGGTATTGACAGTGTTTCTAAAAAATGCTGCACTTTTTTTAGTTTCCTGTGTTCTGTTTCTTCAGTGAATGAAAAAGATCATATTCTCTAAATCTGTCTTTCCTCAGTCACACAGCAATTGATTGCAATGAAACTAGACTTTACTGGAAGATATTATTCAGTGTGAGTTTGTATGGCAAACTTCACTCTTGCTTACTCAGTCATTCTAGCCCATGTTTTTAATCCATTTTATCATCAATACTTGACTCTAAACAGCACAGGCATGGAAAAAAGGAAGGTGAGTTATCTGAAATCCCCTTTTCTTCCTTTTTTTTTACAAAACCAGTGTTTTAACTGAATATCCCTTTAGACATGTATTAACTGTTGCAGACTGATAACGAGAAACTTAAGCTGGAAATATTGTTGGAACATTTAGATAGCGTTATTTAAAGTACATTAAAGTATGTATGACCTAAGCCTACTCTAACCAATGGTTCACATCCCTCTTTATATTCTTGCTTTTCATTATATATGACAAGATTTATAGACCCTGTCTGCTGCCATTAGGCTTTGGAGCATTGTTTTACCAGCTATAACACAAACAACATGTTACTAATTTTTATAATTTCTTTTTCTCCTTTACAGCCTATTATTTTGTAGGACAACATCCTGCCAAGAAAAGTACACTGATATCACTGGGGCCCCACCCAGCTTCCACCACCTCACATTAAATGAAAACTTAAGGCACTTAATTGTGATTTATATCTGCTAACTTCCATCTATTACATATTTTCCTGAAAACAAATGCCTTTTTAAAATACAGCTGCCTTAGACAATATGCAGTAAGGTATTGCTTTACTAATCGGGAGACTTACATTACTTTATCACGTGTTTAGCTTGTTTACTTCTTTTAGCAAATATGGCCAAATCTTTTTGGATACTCATGACATCTTTCCTGGTTGTCTACTGTATTTGCTACCTTTGTAATGACAGTGTTTCCTACTTCAGAGTCCAAACACAGTAATTTTTAAAGCAATAACGCACATATTCACACCTATGAAATATCAATTGGTAATATCTGTTTCTATGACTGTGCTGCCATCATACCCACAATATGGAGGGTATCTAGGAGGGGGAAGGAAGAAAAACCACCAGTATGAACCAGCTATTTAGCCACCATTACCAAATGATGATTGGGCCTATCAAGGAGATTTTGAAAGTGAAAATGTCTCTGCTTCAATATGCAGATGAACTTTGAGACCTGAGCACTCTGCCTGTCTTTTTCTTGAGTCAGTGAGAAGGTGTGGTGGAAGATTCAAGCTGTTTAAAATTTAGACAAGAAAATCCTGTTATGAGGTACAAGTGCTGTATCACCAAGATGGGCAATTCAATCAGTGGAGATGACTCAGCTCTTTGACTTTGGCCAAGTTACCCCACTGTATCAACATGAAATCTGTTCTAAAAGTGAAGGTAATAGAGCAACCAAAGGTAGGTTTCTTTTCCCAGGGTTGTAAAAAGAAAGCCCAGAAAATATTTGCTGTGACAATTAACAGATTTTTGTTTCTGGTGAGTTATTACTGTGTGGAGATTTGTGTTTTTTCTAAAGAAATCTTTACTCACATTCTTGCAAGAAATGCAAACAATGGCACAAAATAAACATTTTTTTTTCTCCCTGCTTATTCAACTTCCACCATCTAGGGTCCAGCAGTCACTCCTGAATGCTACTTTTCATCTAGATGAAGTCTACTTTAGTTAAAAACAAAAGATGTCCTTAAAGTGCTGTCAGTGATGGGGCTGTTAGAATAAGTTTGGTTCTGTCCTGGTTTAGCTAGGATGGCGTTAAGTTTCCCCAGCAGTGGGGGGAAGCTCTAGCCGGGTTATTCAATACCATGCTGACGTCACCTCCGGGCGCCAAAACGCGGGAGCTCGGGAGAATCTGTGAACACACGTGTTATGCGATCTCTCTGCTCTCACTGCTGTGTCGGTACATATCTTGCTCTGTTCGTTGTTATTACTGTTATTGTTATTGTTGTTGTTTGTTGTGTTGCTGTTGCACTCTTATCTCAGCCCCGGGGCTTTGTATTTCACTCCCTTTGTGGGGGAGGGGCAGAGGCCGCGTGGTCTCGGATCCCAGCAAGACCTAAACCTCTACAGGTTCCAAGTATGTATACAAATGCTTCCAAAAGCCAGAGTATCTACCCTTGGAATTTCATCTACCAGGATGGAAAAAAAGAGCATAATACATTTTTGTGCCTGTGATGAAGAAGTGCAACCACTTTGCTGTGTACAGAGCGCACTGCACAGTGTCCTCCAGTCAATGTATATAATATTTTTTGGACTATAATAGGGCTTTTCTTTTGTCTCCAGAATCACCCTCATAATTATATCCCATGAGTTTGTTTATCGCATGTAGGTCTTTTGATCCATGTTAAGCAGCTCCTATGAGTAGGTGGGGGTGAAATCTTTCTGTTTCCAAATTAAAATCTGATGAGAGATCCAGTTAATTAAATTTACAGTCTGAAAGTCATCAGTGCCCTATCTTTGATTCTTGTTCAATGGTTTCATATGTTTTTGACAAAGCTAACACAATTTTTTTTAAAAAACCCCTTGTCTTCAGCAGTACTTTTTTCCTACTTTCACTTTTAAACCAATTGTTCTCCCAGCTGAGAGGTATTCTTTCCAATGATTTCCAGTTACATGTGCTTTCCATATATTTCAAAACTACCTAGACTGTATATACATTCTCCCTTAATGCTAAAATGTTTCGGTTAACTTCCTAACAAGCTTTCTTCTGATATACCAGGAGCAATTGAGAAGGTATCAGCCTGACAGTTTCTTTAGATCTGATCCAAAACCTTTCCAAACCACTGAAGAGATTTCTAAAGATTGTGTTCTTCCTGATTTTCTTTACAGGTTCATGAAAATCTAAATTTTGCATAAATTCCATGTCTTCTGCCTGACTGTTCATGAATGTTGCTCACCTGTATTTTAGACTCTGTTGCTTTCTGGTTTGGTTAGTATTACAGAATTTGACATTGAGAAGTATTTTCATAGTTTCTTGAGCAAGTTCCTTGCTGTTCAAAGGGTGAGGACCTTGCTTTTCTCTCCAAAGATAACTAGATTTTTGCAAGTATAGTCTTCTGTACTAAAATGGCAGACGAGCAGATATAAAACTCGGAGGTGGGGATTTATGTGCAGTTGAAAATTACAAATTCAGTGCATTCTTTTCTGACAACAGTGTCAGCACAACTGTTGCTGTTCACATGGTTATCAAACCAGTACCAACAGTCTCTCAGTTCTAAAGCTACAGAAATGCTGATCTCAAGTGGAACAGTCAATATCTAAGATAAAAAAGGCTTTTATTTGCATATCAGTTATGTCAACAGAGAAGGATCTTTCTTTTACTAAATAGTATGGATTAGATATAGAAAAAGGTAAATGGATTAGGGTTAAAGGTGGAGGAGATAAACAATACTAGTATATATTCTGAATAACTGTTTTACTGATTAGAAGGGTTAGTCTTGGTGAGGGCTGAGCAGGAACAGAGGTTAGATTAGGTCACTTTTGGAAATCCTGTGCTTGAATTTTGCTTATGCAGACTTCATTTTGTGGATCTATCATACTGCTTAAGTACCAAGTGCACTGCTGGTGCTATGTACATTACTACACTTCTTCCTTTTTGTTTACTGGCCATTCACATTTAGTTGAAAACTAGTCTTTTTAGATGAGATGTAACCTAACCCAGTGCAATGAGCAGGAAAGTTAGATGTAACACTTAACTCAGCCATTATTTTTTCAACTGTGATTTGGTTATTTCAGCAATTTGTACTTCTGATAAGTTAAGCCTGAATGGCTCACCAATGGAAGCTGAGTAGTCATCTCATTCTGCGCAGTCTTCCAGGATACTACTCATGTGACCAAGTAGAAGATACAAAAGGTGAAAGTATGTGCTTAAATAGATTGGAAATAAGATTAAATTTGGGGTTTAAAAAAATTATATATGTGACCAGTTTGACATGTGATGGGTAGCTTACATATCATGCTCACTGCGATAGGGTAAGCATTTTTCTAGCAAGCAATGCAATAGAATGAGAACTTATACATGAAGCAAAGTCAATGAAAAGCCACAGAAAAAAATCAGCTTCGGTTCACTTGGTAAGTACCATGTAAGCAATTGCTCTGACCTGAAGAAATTATTTTTTGTCAGAAAAAGAATCAGAAAACTGACTCTGCTTTCAGATGAAACCTATCCTAAAAATTTCCTTCAGCTAATTGAGTATTTTTCCTTTTTTTTTTTTTTTTTTTTTTTTTTATGTATTTCCCTTATCTTCTATAGTCTCCTTCAGTCTTGTTTATTTAGGTTATAAACTCTTCAGGAATGGAATTATTATGCAATATACTTTTACAGAACTTTGCACAACTAAATTTTAAACCTGCTTATAGTAGAAATTTTTTATGGTGAGGGTGGTGAAACATTGGAACAGGTTGCCCAGAGAGGTTGTAGATGCCCCATCCCTGGAAACACTCAAGGTCAGGTTGGATGGGGCTCTGAGCAACCTGATCTAGTCAAAGATGTCCCTGCTCATTGCTTCAGGATTAGACTAGATGACCTTTAAAGGTCCCTTCCAACCCAACCATTGTATGATTCTCTCTTTTAGTATTATTAAAGTACAAGTAATTAATCCTTAAAAATAATACCTGCAATAATGCCATAGTTTAATGTTAACATTTTTGTATGAGTAAACAACATTCTAAATCCTTTTTTCCAAGACTGAAAAAATCAAGTTCATTATTGTTGCATTTTTTTACTTCACATCGTTCCTAAGAAGCCATGACTTTTTGTTATCCTTATTTCATTAGTTCCAGATGTAGAAGCAAAGGAAGTAGAGGAATTCCACCCTTTCACTACCTTGAACTAGTTACTTATTGCTATGAGTCCTTTTTATATTTTAAATGGGTAACAGTTGCAGTGTCTTAAAGTGGATCATGGAAAGGACTATATGCTTGTACCTGCCTTAGAAAATCCACAAATGAATGAACAAACAGATTGGTGTAAGCAACAAAATAGCCAGGTGGGAGTTTAATGGGCCATTAAAATAAAGCTTTAGGCCCAAAACCCATCTACAAGAAACAGATGCAAGCTTCAGTGATTCACAAATGATAAGCACAATACCATTTAGCAACCACATCAAATATACATAAGGTTGTTCCTCTGGCAAAAGTTCCCAACAGACTATTATAGTCCCTACAGGAGACAGCAATGATACCAAAGCAGGAAGGATAGGAAAAGGGCTTTGCTCCATTTATTGACATGTTATACCCTTATGATTAAAAAGAATTTTTCAGTTCCTGTCCAAGACTACATGGAGTTGGGTGTCCAATAAATGGAGACACCTAAAAAGGTAACTGAAAGGCTCCTCAACTCATGGTCTCTATTCTTGTCACAGGAAAAACTGTATTTTACAGTAAATCTAGCCAGATGAAGTTTACAAAGACAAGAAAAAAGGAAGAGTAAGGTCTAATACTGAACACTACTTTTGGACAAGTAGAAAAGGAGGTACTTTTGGAGCAATCTACTTGACTCATTGTTTATATATATATTTTACATCTCCCTCTGCACAATTCTCCCATGGTTCTCTATCCCAGGTATATCTGTTGTTGTTCTCACCCTTGGATACAGGGTACTGAAACTGATACTGTCTTTGTTCATTAGAACCATCAGCTGGAACATAGAATCACAAAATCATAGAATAGTTTGGGCTGGAAGGGACCTTCAAAGATCATCTATTGCCCTGCCATGGACAGGAACATCTTTCACTAGATCACGCTGATCAAAGCCATGTCCAAGACTGCATCTTGGTTGCAGTCTCTGGGTAGATGTGGTATGTATGTATTCTCACATAAACTGTGTTTACACTGTGGGAGAAAAACTTGTTCCAAAATAGAAGTGACTAAGCCGATCTAGTCAAATTATGTTAAAAATGCAGTGAAGAAAAGACATCTGCAATTTTTATTCTAATTATCTCTAAACCTGAGTTTAACCTGCTAACTCAAAATAAAGCCCAGGTGTCTCATCTTCACTTCTATTTTAACCAAGTTTATCTAGATGAAGATCACATAGCTTTTCACTTTTTTTTTAATGACTCTAGTAGAATAACCCTAGCCTACACTGTAGGTGTGCCAGCTTTTAAATATTTATGAAAATAATACCAGCTGAATTGCTTTGTATTATGGCAGGCATAATACCTTGTACTCATTACCATAAATGTATGCATAAAACTCCTTAGGTTAAAAAAAGTTCCCCTTGATGATAAATAGGTTTTGAAAATCTATTCAAAAGCCAGGTTGATCCATTTCAAATACTGAAATTTTAGAAGGGCATTTCATCTACTACGTGTAATTGCAATACAACATAAGATGAAGAGAAACATTAAATGTAAAGGGGTCTGTGAAGAGTTTCACTGAAATCATAAGGACACAATAATATGAGCACAAGGATGCTACTGAACCAGAACAAATGCTGTTCAGATATGGTGGGTGAATAGTATCTCATGTTGTTCACATTTCCTTTCTTTTAATTGCTTTGTTAGTTTAACCATGTGAATGATCAAAGATGGGGGAAAAATAATATTGAAAATCTGCAAATTCCATAAATCACAATATATTTAAAAGAGGAAATAATTTCTCTTTTTTAACATGATGTAGAAAATGGAGGAGACAGTTCCTGCACATAAAATATCCTGCCACTTGGAGTGGGGTTGCACCAGAGTGGTTTGCAGCCCCCTCCCCACATATATCACAGAATTGCAGCGTCACAGAATTGCAGCATCACAGAAGGTTGAGATTGGAAAGGAGCTCTGGAGGTCACCTAGTCCAACTCCCTTGCTTAAGCAGGGCCACCTAGAGCCCGTTACCCAGGACCATGTTCATGTGGCTTTTGAACATCTCTACAGATGGCAACTCTACATCCTCTCTGGGCAACCTGTGACAGTGCTCAGTCACCCTCACAGTAAAAATGTGTTTCCTGATGTTCAGAAGGAACCTTCTGTGTTTCAGTTTGTGCCCATTGCCTCTGGTCCTGTCACTGGGCACCTCTGAAAAGCACCTGGCTCCCTCTTCTTTGCACCTTCCCTTCAGGTACTTATAGACATTGATGAGATCCCCCTAAGCCTTCTCTTCTCCAGGCTCTCTCAGCCTTTCCTCACAGGAGAGATGCTCCAGTCCATTAATCACCTCCATGACCCTTCACTGCAGGGTCTTCCATACATCCATGTCTTTCTTGTACTGGGAAGCCCAGAACTGGACACCGTACTCCAGGTGTGGCCTAACCAGTGCTAAGCAAAGTGAAATGATCACCTCCTTCAACCTGCTGGTAAAACTTTTCCCAGTGCATCCCATAATACCATTAGCCTTCTTTGCTGCAAGGCCACATCACTGGCTTATGCTCAACTTGGTGTCCACCAGGACCCCAAGTTCCATTTCTGCCAAGCTGCTTCCCAGCTAGGTGGTTCCCCAGCATATACTTGTGCATGAGATGGTGCATGTGATCCCTGCACCATCAGGGATAGTACTTGAGTTTCCTACATCCTCAGAAAGTGCTCTCATGACTTTTTTGATTATTGCTGCTACCTCTTTCCACCAGGTCCTTGGACAAAATCCCCTGGGGCTCTTGGGGAAAAAAAAAACAAAACACAACAAACCAGCAAAAACATAGAGGTGAGAATTTTGAATGCTTAGTCAATAGGGCATTTCTCTTCAGTATTTTCTTGGTGGGTAAATCTGTCTTGTGGACATACTGGCCTCCGGAATCACCTTGCTGACTGCAGAGGCTGTTTCAAATCTCATGGAAGAGGTCAGTCAGTCACCCATATATCTTGAATGTAAATGCCCAAAAGTTACAAGCCAGGCATAAAACCCTGTAGAGCTGATGGAAAATATCCAGTCAGCTTCCTTAACCTCTGGATTCAGCCCGGTAGGATACGTTGCCACTGAAATCAGGGGAAGTTTTCTTAGGCAGTGTGATGAGCAGAGCTGGCCACCATGAGGCAGAATGCACCACTAGGCACTGCAGAGTGACACTTGGGGCTAAAGGGAGTGGAAGGTCCCCTTCAGGTTTTGGTGAGTTCAGTGCGGGGCCAAAACAGTACGTCAGTGTTGGACAATGCTGTAAAACCTACTCCCAAAAATAAACACAGGTTTCATCACTGTGATAGCAGTTGAATATTTCTACAGATTTTTTATTTTAACGCTAATATTGCCTTGCCTCCCTAAAATTATTTGAAAATCCATTAGGAAACCCTTTAGGAAAATGTATTCGCCCTTCAGCATCACCTGATACCTTTCCAGTAATCTTGCAGTGACCTTTCTCCCACTTAACTGGAATATTTAAACTGCCCAGACTACCACGTTGATTTGCTAAGCAGGATTAGGGGAAGAAAAATAGCACTTAACCTTGTTTAGAGAAGTGAGATATATTTCAGACTAGAGGATCAGACCCAATCTATAACGGATGTAGTTAGGCTTGTATGTACTCAGTCTAGAGTTAAAAACAACAGTAAGCTCTCCTCAGAGTAATGTGTCTCTGTGCTTTAAAGTGCTATCAGCACTGAGGAGGGGAAGCATTCTCAGGGATTAACTGCTAAAGTGCTACAAAAATAGCTGTACCAAATATACAATTAATTTTTTAGGCATGCAGACCTATATTTAAACTGCTGTATTTTTTATGATTTTTCTAAACAAAACTTGTGAGAAAAAATACCTACTTTTAAACAATATCTAAGCATCATTTTTATTTTGTTTCCAAAAAAAAAAAAAAGAGATGATCCTTGTGAGTCCCTTCTAACTAGAGATATTCTATACTCTATGAGATTTTAAATTTCACCTATAGGTTTTTAAAGAAACAACCTAATTTTGAACTGTAATCTTGCCTGATAAGCAAACAGGTTGTTGAGCAAGTAAATGAAAAAACAAAAATCAAAGGAAGACTGTGTGTGAAAGGTACGAAATGTAGTGTTAGTAACATCGCCACCTGACTACATAACTCTCAACTTGTCTCACTTAAGGAAAAATGTAAACTGTTTCCCTTTATTGTCTTAAAAAAAAAAAAAAAAAGAAAAAAGTCCTGCTTCTCTAAATTTATAAGCATACACACTCTCATGCATCCATACACATGTACACACACATATAGAGGAACCCCTATAATATTTGGAGTTGTTCTTAAGGCTCCTACTTTTGCATCAGCTCAGAAAATTTTGTATTTCCCCTAATTGTTAATAAGAGCAGTAACACTTATCTCTTAAAATTCCTTTTAAGTACACGATCTCTCTTTCACACCTTCACGCACACAAACACATGCACAGCATGTAAGCAGGAAGAAAGAATGGGACAAGCAAAGAATTAAGTTGCTTTACTAAGCTGAATTTCCAGTTCATCTATTTATAGTAACAGTGGGGCATAAGCTAAATAGCATTATGCAGGTTTATGCAAATTGTTTAGGATGAAAGGGGAGCACAGGTGATGAGAAAACAAATATAGCATTGAAGGCCACCGGAAATCTGTCTTAATGTTGAGCAATGATCTGACTAAAGGAATAGTAAACACAGCACAACATAAAGATGTCTTTTTACTTTTAACACCCAGCAGTTGTTACCTTAAAGAGGAGGGTGGCTCCATCTTGATGGTTTAAACTCAAAATAGATCCTGCAACATATGTGCTGTTAATTTGACCTAATTAGTTGTTGCTAGTTGCAGGACTTGCATGAAGAATCTCATTACATAAATTAGATAGCAAATAAAGGGAATCTTGGCCCTTGGGGGAGATCCAGTGGAACAGCAGTTTAATGTCTGATACATGCCATTTCTGGATACTCTGGTCACTGCAAGGCAGTGTTAGAGGTGAATCTCTAGTAAGTGTCTTCTGTGACTTAGCCTTCTGTAACAAGCTTATCCTTCTATTTGAAAAGCATCATTATGATTTTTTAAAATTCCACTAGTCTGGAGGATTGTTTCCTTGGGTTTACAAAAAAACGAAAGACTATGTCTGTATTCACCTCAGTGATGAAGTGCAAGTACTAATTGGCAGGGAATACACTGGTTGTCTGCAGTATGCTATGTCTTGAATCTATTGTTAGCTTCATAGTTATCATCAGAAAACACTAAAATTAGTATAAAAGAGCAATTTTTTTCCTCCAGTGAGAACTGACTACAAATATATTACTTTTTGTTGTTGTTGTTGAATTCATACTGTCAGTGTACTTTTCACTTTTTGACAGGAGACTCTGCAAATGAAAATATGCAGGCTTTTAGAACACTTACTCAGGAAAAACTCCCAAACGAAATCAGTGTGGAGTTCTGCCCAAATCAGAAGTCCAGAAGGGAGCCTCAGGTCTGG
The DNA here is from genome assembly GCF_047716275.1 of Strix uralensis. Lineage (NCBI taxonomy): Eukaryota > Metazoa > Chordata > Aves > Strigiformes > Strigidae > Strix > Strix uralensis. The sequence goes on along the minus strand of NC_133972.1, from coordinate 69,185,870 downwards.
CACTTGAAGAAGCTATTTACAGAACTGCTAATGAGTGCACTGTGATGGAAAGTCATAGCAGAACACATCCTGAATACTACCAAGAGTGAAAACTTGACATAATGAAAATATATATGGGAAAAAAAAATTCTTAAGCAACTGATAGCCTTCATTTAAAAAACAAAAAAAAGCTGTTTACTAAACTTTCAGTTCATAAATAATAATACCGTGCTGTAGCATAAATGATTCAAGAATATGTGTGCAGTATAACTTAGAGATGAGCAAAATCGGAGAAGACCAGATCTGGTGAATATCAATTACTATTTAATATATATATTTAAATGAATGTATCAGAAAAATGGCTAGGAGTGAACTGTGAAATTTCTGTCTTTATTTTTGCTCACATCTTGGATTTTCCTTTTCAAGGGATTCAAGGGGTTACACTAAGCAAAATGCACTTGGAAATACACCTAAACTACATTTCATTAGGCAAACAAGAATGCTGTAGGCTTTGAACAGAGCCATGGTCTTACCTTAGAAAATGGCAATATGAATATAAAGAGGAACAGAAACCTTCCTTGGGAAATAAGCACAGTTATCATATCAGGGCTATTATAGCTGCAGTGAATATGAAAACTTCCCTTGATTTCATGGAACAGGATCAGAGCTGTGTAATGTTGACAAACACTGCCAGCGCCCTGGTGCTAGGCATTTGCAGAACTCCTAAAATGAGAACTGAATGCTTGACATGGAAGCAAGAAGAATTAAAAATTCCAAGTGGTCTCAATTTTACCGAGTATGTTTTTACAGCTAAGGGATTTTTAAGAATGCCTTGGTCAATCAGATCACCTGCATAATAGAAATTGTTACCAAATCTGCTAACAGAAAGTTTGGGAAATCTTCATTGTTCTGTTGCATGAACAAGTACTGAAATGTTGAGGGAAAAGGGTTGGGTTTGTTTTCTTTTCTTTGTTTTTCTGAAAGGATTCGCAAATGGAAACTTGTGGTAACTCAAAAATATTTTGTATGTTGCCAGAGATCTGATGCAGCTTTATATAATTGTGGTTTTTTGTGAGATATCGACTGTGGAGTTGGCTCAGAAAAAGTCTGTTAACCAAGCTGACCACGAAAGATAAAATAATAGCTTTATTGAAGGAAACAATCAAACACAACTGCCCTTGGAATGGAATGTGATTCTGAAGATACCAATAGTAAGGCAGAAGGATCTGCCTTACTAAAAGGAAAGAAGGGAAAAGGTTGTCAGCTGCTTCAGGCTGACATGTGATATTTCTAGGCTCCAGACTGCAGTGCAAAGATCCCAAGGCAGCCCTGAACAAGCTGTCTCCAGACCTGGTTACTGCACAACGATGTAAACATAGTATGAAGCCTGAGCTGGTAAGCTCTGACACAATTGCAAGGCCATGTAATGTGCAGCTACATGGGTTTCAGTACCTCTGCATGGAGCTGCATTGCACCATGAGGGTGTACCAGAACATTCATAGCCAGCTGAGAGTGGCTGCATCATACCCTCTTGTGCACTATTCTCCACTGAAAAAGGAGTAGGCTCTAACTTACACACCTAAAACAAAATAACAGAAGTAGATGGTGTGAGTGCTGTGTAGGTTTTGCACGTAGTTTCTGATTTCCTGTTTTGCTGTTGAGTTTTTTAATCAATATGTATCACTGTTGTGTACCCCTTGGCAAAGTATGCAGCAAACTGTTTTGAAGAAGCTTTGAAACCTTTCATGTGTCATTTCCATGTTGTTACTGTTCACAGGGTCATGAAGGAAAGATCCTGGCATTTTGCTGAGGTAACAGGGAGGATGCAGTAGGGAGTGATGAGACAGAAGCATGGCCAGATGGGATGTGGTATTTGGGGAAGCTCCTGAGAACTGTGGCTTACTAGAGATCATAGAACAGTCAATGAATTCCTCATAAAAATGCACCAACATCCTTTCCTGAAATTTTGCCTATATAATAGTCTTTAGATGGCTCTAATTTTAGATGAAGAATAGATAAATCAGAGTTGATGCAGTACTGATAGAGGAAATGAATGACTTGTCAAAAGCTGGAAGGATCCAGCTGACCTGCTATAAATCCATGCTGGCTGAAAAGCACGTTGCTTGCTCACTGGAGAGATTCATTAGTATTAATATATAAGGTCAGTAGGTCACACAAGTCTCATGCTCTCCTGGAAGGCTTAGAATAGAAGACAGAGGTAGAGGATTCAAATGCTCTTAATGTCTATACTCTCTCCTCAGCAGAGGACTGGAGAAAACCCAGTCTCATTCTCTGCTGGCAAATTAGCCACTTTAACCATATAATCTTTTGGTCAAATCTCCTAACTGCTTCAGCAGCAGTCTTGTCTGACAAGTGACTTAAGGTCAAGGCCTTAATGTAATTTTCTTCTCATTTGATTTTTTTTTTCTCCAATAGATTACACAATTAAATAGACTTCTATACAGATAGAATTGTGATTAAAATAGTCTGAGTGCAAAAATACTCTGTAGTCCAAAGGAAACTGAATGAGCAAAAGTGCTGCTGTTAGACCTGAGCAGAAGCTAAGGCACAGGTTTGTCATTGAGTGATTAGTGTTATAACCTAAATTTACCCTTGAAGGACTCAACTTTGTTCTGGGTACCTTAGGTAATTGCTCATCTCTTAAAACTGGTTCTTGTATGAAGAAGCACAAAGGAAATTTTAAACCAAGAAGTTGTTTTGAAGAACAGTGTTGAAGTTAAACACTAATGTTTCCTAACAACTGAAGTTGTAGGTGTTGTAAGGCTTTCACTTACTGTCGCTGGGCAAAATTTATTTCAGCTTGGTAGTAGAAACTCTCTAGTTAGGTGAATTCAAACTTGCCGCTAAAGTTGTTTAACTGTGGAAGTGGTATATGTCAGAACTATCCGTTTCATTTATTCTCCATCAGAGTGCATGCAACATAAACCAAACTTTAAAATCAGAGTTAATTTTAAGGAACGGCTATTATGATGCTCATGACATCCATTCAAACAGTATTTCAGTAGCCTGACAGAAGTCTAGTCTGTATTTCTTGAAATAACAATGTGAATGTAGTCCCCATACTGATTCCAGATGAAATCTGTGCATGATTTGGAAAAACATACTTTCACTTTTTTCAAACCTTCACTTTCCCCAAAATCTAGAAAAACAGTGACTATATTTCAGAGATCCACGAGAGGAGGAAAACGCTCTGTTGAATTTTTATGTTTAAGTCTAGCCATTCCTACCACTTTCTGCAGGACCTCCCCTGTCCTGCCCACATCACTGCTTTTCTCTCGCTAGACACATTTCTATGGTAGCATTAACAAGCTGTGCCTGCTAGAATGAGTCTGCAGAAATTTCTCAATAGCTTTATGCAGAGTCCTTACTCTTACTGTCAGAGGGGATGAGAAGAAAAAAGATTTCTATCCCTGTCTCAGATGATAGAGCATGGCATTCTGTTACAAGTAGGCAATACTAAATATGGATAAAAGATGAAGATCTTTGCAATCCTTCCTCAGATAAAAATTAACCCAAGACAAAAATTCTACTGATGCCAAACTTTCATTATGCCTAATTCTAAAATTGTCATGAATCTGAAAAGCTCTAGTACTATGCAAAAAATTGCTTCCAAAGATGATCTCTAGCTAATGCATCAGGCAGTGAGTGCTTGAAACTGTTGGAGGTGAGGAGTTACAAAAAGCAAGTATCAAGTTCAGTAAAGTAAAACAAAATGGACAGTGAAAAATAAACAATTATTAAATGTATAATCTATATCACAAAGTAAATAAAAATAGATGTTTCAAAACTCTGAGTAGCTCTTTAATTCAAGACTACTCCTAAGGTCCAGTAGAGAGATTTCTTAGTGTAACCTAGATCCATATACTGCCCAACTCTCTAGGAAGAAATGTTTTCCACTTCCAGTGACTCAAACAATCAGCTTGCCTCTTAGGAAAAGGCTGAAAAAACAGATGGGTTTTGCAATGCTAAGGGTGATAAAGCTGGGCTCTAATCGCCCTTTCCTGTCAATACTACATTTACTCCCCGAGTAGTCTCTGGTTACGCATGCAAGGGCATTCAACGGGAAGAGCTGGCTTGGATCTGGCCAACATCCAGAACTTTGAGGGCATTATATATCAAAACCAACCATGTATCTTCCTTAGAAATGAGCCAGAAGTGCAATACAGACCACAAAGTGGTGTTCACCCCAACCAGGCTGCTGCCATATGCAGCAGATAAGTTGGGTCAGAAAATACAGCACTGTGTCAAGTGCATTCCAGCAGATTTACAGCTGGTTGTTTGCTTTCAAAGGTTCTGAGATTCCTTCTTTATATTTGTGATATCAGGTGGTAAAAATTCTTCACTATGCAGGATAAGGTGAGATATTTGCCCTATGATGTGAAACAGTGCATAAAGGATGGAAGAGTTTCATTAACCAGTGTGGCATTTCCATATTCCTACAGTGTCTAAGGAAGATGAAGCTTCAACAGTTCACTGCTTCCCCTTGACCTAGTAAGAATGGACATGTGTATGTCTTGTACATATGGGCCTTCTCTGCTGTATGTATGTACTAACTAACCCAACCAGAGGTTTTAAGAAGCATGAAAATAATCTAAACCACGGGGTGCCTTGTAGGGAATTACTCACCTTCCATTTTCCCAGCAGCAAGCTGAGAGCTAGAAAAGAGAAATGATAACTGCTAGCATGACAGGTCTTTCAGTGGATTGTTCCTAGGGCTGGGCAGCTAGGTGCCACCTCTTATGCAGTGTGAGATGTGAAATATTAATTCATCCCTCAGGATGTATGAGCTCAGAAGAAAGCTGAGGACAGGTGAAAATGTAACAATGCGTATTTGTCTAATACATGTGTGACTTAAGTGAATTTATGCACCAAAGTGATCAAGGAGATGAATTTTATTAGCTTTCCAAACACACTGGAGATACTGCAAAACAAAGGAAGCCTTTTTTGTTAGATTTAATTTCATTTCAGCTAAACATCTCTTCCTGTTTCCAGCACTTGGGTCAGCAAATCCAATCCCTTTACTTTCTTCCTGAAGGAAGTTACAGAAATCTAAATACCAGCTATTTTTACAGTTCTGCAGTGTTTGACAGCCTAAGTCTCAGTCTAGGAAACAACAATGAGTGGTGTCACATGAACACAAAGTAACAGTCATTGTCTCAAGTGTGAAATATTTTGAATCTGTAACACACAAACTCCAGCAATGTTGATTCATTCCCTTTTCCTAATGAGGTCTGTACAGGTTCAAAAGAATGACTGCATACTGAGTATAGAGGGCTAAGAGTAACATAAAATACTAAAATATTAATATAAAAAAATATGTTGCTTTAGATCATCTATCAGAGATTTTTTTTTAAGGCTACTTTCCTATACAGAAATGAAGTACCAACATCATTCACTGCTGTAACAAATCATAAAGAATTCCTGCCTGCTGTTGATCTTAAGGCTCTTCAGCCCAAATCCAGAAACAGAACCTGACATCACTGACACAAAAGCCAGCAATTAGATCTTCAACATACCCATGATAGTAGGATTCTGCTTTGATTCTGGAAAGTATTCCTGTACCACCTTTGAAAAGCCAAATGTTTGTAATCTATTAAAGTCTTCTAGTTTGACATTTTCCTAGCCCTGATTCTTACAAATGCTTGATCCAAAGCCAAAAGAAACATTGGAGTCCTTTCTCTACTCTTTGGTGAGTCTGGAATCAGTCTCATAATCCCAAAATTTGATGCAATGGTTACAGAAAAGAATATTGTATTGTATTCTTTGGTGGCAACTTCGTAACAGTGGTATGCGGTAGCAGCATTATAGACAGAACTGGAAGGTTTCTTTCAAGAATGACACAGACTCCCAACTCAAGTTTTTGATGAGGCATCACATGCAATTTTGTGGGGGATGATAATTAACTCCTGTCACGAGAGTCGCCCTCCAAGGCCACTGACTGATTTGTACTCCCAGTCAGGCAGAAGCGTGCACAGAAACATGTTTTCTTGAAAATTTTCTCATTCACTGCACTTTTTCCCACTGCTTCAGAGTCTAGGAGGCAAAACGAGTAAAATCAGCGTGTTTATTCAGGCAGATAAAGCTTTATTTCTCAACGGAAGCAGGATTAACCTATGTTTATGAATTTAAGTGCATCTATTTACATATGTATCTATACTTACATGTATTTCTATGACCTTACCTATAGGTTTTGTATATTTATGTATCTTTAAATAAATGCAAAGGCAGGCGGGCACACCGGGCTGCCAGGCAGCAGCCGCAGCCCGACGCCTTGCGCAGCCGGAGGGGCGGTGGGCCGCGGGCGCGGCGCAGGCAAGGGCGTGGGGCGCTGCGCGGGGCGCGGAGGGTCCCCCCGCGGCTCCCGAGCCGCGCTGCCCCAGGGGGGGGACGTGTCCGGCTTCCCGAGCGAGCGGCGCGCAGGCGCCTCCCGCTCCCCAGCCCGGTGAGATGCTCTCGGACGCGGGAAGGGGATCGCCCTGGTTTTCCCTGCCCCCCCGCTTGCGCTCCGGCCCCCCGGCCCCGCTTTTCCTCCTCTTAGCTCAGTCCCCTGTCTGGGATTATTTTTTTTCTCCTTGTCGTTTTTTTTTTTTTTTTTTTTTAATGTTGCCCACTCCCCGGGAGCCCGTTTGCCACCCGCTGCCCGTAGCTCCTGCTCCTCCAAATAGCGGTATCTGAAGGGAGACCCGCCTGTTGATTATCCCCCCCACTCCCCTTCTCTCCGCTTCCACCTACCCGCACCCCCCCGGCTTGATTTCAAACCTTTGGATGGTGTTTTGGTGTCATTAGGAGATTAACATCCCTGGAACACCAGGGGAGGGGGGGGAGGAGGAGGAAGAGGAGGAGGAGGAGGAGGAGGAGGCGGCGGCGAAGGAGGGTGGTGGTGGAGGGGAGAGCGAGACAGCAGGCAGGAAGGTTGGCATATTAACACGAGTGAGGCTGTCTTCCCGCCGTCCCAGCCATCCCCGGCTCCTCGGTGGCAGCGGAGGGGGGCGTTTGCCGGCGCCGCGGGTTGCGGCCGGTGGCTGGCGGGCTGCGCCCGGTGCCCGCGTCCGCGGAGCTGCGGCGGCGGGGGCTGCCGGCGGGCGTGCGGCCGCGGCTCCTGCTCGCAGCCCCCCTCTCTTTTATGAGCAACGAGGCGGAGGAGCGGCAGCGGGGGACACCAGGAGGAGCATTTCTTCCCCGGGGTTTATGAATGGCACTGACATGGAGGAAATACCGTTTCAGAAAGTCAAGACCAAGAGGAAGAAGTGCTGCCACTGCTGCTGCTCCCCGCCGGCTGCCGCGGCGGCGGGAGCGGGAGCCGGGCTGGGGGACCCCCCTCCCTTGCTGCTGCTGGATGCCATCGCCTGCGAGGATGAGTTTGACTGCAAGGAGCTGGAGGGTCTGTTCCAGAGCTACAACCTGAAGCTGGAGCAGACGTCCACGCTCAAGGCGCTGGCCGTCCTCATCGTGCTCACCGCCAGCCTGGCCCTGGTGGAGCTGCTCTCCGGCCCCAGCCTGACCATCTCCAAAGGCTCGCACCCGGTGCACTGCATCATCTTCCTCTCCCTCTTCATCGTCACCAATGTCAAGTACCTGCAGGTCACCCAGCTGCAGCAGATCGTCAAGCTCACCTTGCTCTTCAGCTTCACCTTCTCCTTCCTCTGCTGCCCCTTCTCGCTCGGCGCCTACGGCATGGAGCCCCCCAGCGCCCCCGAGCAGGGCATGTGGCAACTCATGCTGGTCACCTTCGTCTCCTACTCGCTGCTGCCCGTCCGGACCCTGCTGGCCATCGTCTTCGGGCTGGTGGTGTCCGTCTCCCACCTCATTGTCACCGCCACCTCTGTCAGTGCCAAGCGGCAGCGGCTCTGGAGGACGGTGAGAGAGGGCCGGGCCGGGCACTGCAGCAGCGCACAGCCGCGCCGGGCGTGCCCGCCGGGCGGGGAGGCGCGGAGAGGCGCGGAGCGGGGAGCGGCGCGGAGCGGGCGGCGGCGGAGGCCGCCCGCAGCCCCCCGCGGCGGCGGTGGCCGGGGAGCGCCCGGCGTGGCCCCGGAGGGGCAGGGGCCAGCACGCACCTGCGCTTTGGGCCGTGTCTGCACTTCCCCGAAGTTTCCGGGAGGCGGGGGGGGGGGACACACACACACACAGGGTGGCTCCTGCGAGACGGGACCTCTCGGCTTTGCCCTCCGAAGGAAAACCGGGGCGGGTAGGGGAGGCAGCACGGCCGCTTCCCCGCCGGGGCGGGCTCAGGAGCACCGCATGCACGGGCAGTGCAAGCCCAGTGCGTGTGAATAACACCGCTTGGCTCAATACGAACTTGGCACACCCGGGAAGCTGCGTGTGCTAGTAACACTGCCATCGGGGTGATTCCTATCCTCGCCGTCTCTCTCAGCCCTGGACCCTTCGTGCCCACAAGCCATCTCATGGCGGGGGCTCTGCAGAAACGATCTGAAATAGGTGGGACCACTCAAAGGAGGAAAACCCCCTCGCTGTTCTCCCGCCGAGCGAGGCATTCCCCCTTCAGCTTCCCCAGGGCAGCTGCTGCCCCCTCTCCACAGACGTTACCTGCTATGTCAGTGAACTTCCCAGTGATTCCCTTTGCCCTCAGAATTAGTCCAGCAAAACCTCCCTCTGCAGCAAGCATCTTTGGAAACGTGCTGCTGCACTCTCCCCCCACCTCCCCCGAGTAGCTATTTATAGCCCTGCAGGGCTTTCTCCGGCTCCCGTGGCCTGATGGGCCGCACTGTCAGGGGGAGGAGGATGAGGAGGTGCCCGCATCGGAAACGCTGGGGCTGGGGGTCGGGGTTTGCTGCTTAAAGCTCCGTTATGTGGTGCCTCTGAACCACTGGGAAAGAGAAATTGAAAAATTTTTGTGTCCTCCCTCGCATTGCGTTGATTATGTCAGCCCTCAGGGGAAGCACAGGGGTTCTGGGGTCTAGATTGGTGTTAAACAAGAATTTAATGCGTAATTGAAGTACTTAGTACATTACTTCTTCTGCTGAATCCTGGTGTTATTCTCAATGGCTGTGTAAGGCTGTGTTGTGATGCTGGAACACACGCAGTTAGTATGGGCATAAACACCTCCATAAGCAGAATTGTACACCTTTGTGCCCAGAACTGTGAATTCCTTCTCGTTCCTTACATGCTCACACAGACACACACGCCCCAGTGTGAAATAGATGCACGTAAAGGAGATACACAGGGACAATCAAAAGAGTGGGGTTACTGAGACAAACAGGATTATTCATGGCTTCACGCTGCTGAGCTGGTGGACAAAATAAATTGTATATTTTGAAGGGGAAGAGAGAGATTAGCTGAGCTTTATGATTTACCCAGATAATCTGATGGTCTATTTTTAAATGCGTGATTTAGAGTTTCCATGAGAGGGAGATCTGGTGAAATGCAGGAGCACTGAGAGGAGCCTTCCTTAAAAGCATCCGAATGGATGGTAAAAAACACTAGGATATTTCTCTCCGAGTAGGGCTGAAGATAGCCCTTTTCACTGGAGTACCAGTTAGTCCTTATGGGAGTCCAGGCTATCCTGGATGCCCTGACACAGAGGTAGATTTTCCTTGATGCCAAGTTGCAGCTCAGTGTGGCACCTGCTGTTCTAGGCGAACAACATGAAGAAGCTGACAATAACATCTGCTCACTAAATTATCTAACCAAGGGCTTGAATGTGAAACATTTTGAAGAGGGGAAATGGGCTAAGTCTCTTTCTTCACACTAGTTTAACTCGGTTATTCAATTGGTGAGAAGCTGTCTTAAAAATACATAGAAATAGTTGACCAGTGGCTGATGTAACACATGTGTGTTTCTTCTTCACCACCCTCTCCCCCCCACCAAAGTAATTTCAGTAATTTGTATGCAGTCCCCAGAGCAGTATGCTTTGCTGATAACAGGAGGGAGAAATCAGCTCTGAGTCAAGCTAAATAACCGGTCTGTGAACTTGTGTCACACAGAAATGCACATTGATTTATTGCATATTGGCAAGCAAACATCTTCTGCTTTGAAGACTATCTCTGCGTATGGAAGGGACTCTTCCCTTACACAGAAGCTGTTTTTTCTTTTCCAAAGAACAATTTCACAATGATTGAAAATTTAATGTCATGTAAAGGCCGCATCATCTGAATTTTATGTGCCTGGCCTGAAAGTAGCCTGAGAGTAGCTCAGCCTTTTCTGTAAAGGCTAGAATGGATTCTGGCTCACAGTCCGGATCTGCTTCCCAGCCCCTGGACTGTATCTTGACCATCCAAGTGCTTGTAGACACAGCATGCAGTTGGCCTGTCAGGGAGCAGGACTGCTCTATCTGGAGCTGCGATAGCGTGAATGACTGTTCTTTCTCCCAACATCTTGTGCCCTAGCCCCAAGGAAGCAGGTGAATTTAAATGTTAAATAGAAATCTGCTGTATCTAGAAATGCATAGGCACCTGCTCCAACCACTGAGGCCAGTGTTCTGTTAAAGAAGGCTTTGATTTTTGGGTGATTCAGGCAGGGAACCAACTGTATTTTTGTTTAGCCTGAGCTTTATGAGGGCGCAGATCTACTAACTTCCATTGAAGTTACACTGCTGAGTTAAGTTGTCAGCAAGACCAAGCACTTCATGTTGTTTCACATTCAACTCATTAAAAAAATGGGCATAGCCAATTTAAGGGGTTTGTTCTGAAGTCGGCTTTTGGATGCACATCTTCTATTCCATGCTATCTGAGGAATCACCATGTGCAAATCTTTGAATGCCAAAAGCCTCACTGACTTCAATAGTGCTGAATCAGACCCTCAGGTGGGTCTCATGGTGTGCTTAAAATTTGCATTCATATAAATGTACAAACACTTCAGCATATTAAAATCAATAGATCAGCTCATTGTGGGAGAAGTTTGTAATGAGGTCTACACATCTAATTTGCAAGTGATAGTTTTCTGACAGCATGGTGTCTGCAGGTGGCCTGTGGAGATCACAGGCTCATTTTTTCTAACTCTCCCCACCATTAGATGTTATGTCATGTCAGAGTTGAGACACAGGTATGTGTTAAAGCAAGAGGAGAGGAGGAACGCCAGTGCAGGGAGGCAAAGAGAGCTGGAGGAGTAATGTGGCAGAACTTGAGCTTCATGTTTCCACTCAGTAGCTGTTTTTTCAGTGAATAAAAGATTCCAATCTGCTAATCTGCCCTGCTTATTTTTTAAGAGAAATGTAGTAATAGGTAAAAAATATATATAAATAAGTGGAATATTAAAAATATGCAAAGTGTTTGTGGGCAACCTGACCTCATTTGGAGTAAGTTCATGGCAAAAGGCATGCTGACTTCACAGCTGGTTTTGCATGTCTTATTTGACGCTGTGACAAGGGTGTAAATAGTGTGTATAACCAATAGCGTATTGGTCACGTTAGTCGGACTCTTTCACTTCCTTTGGAGTCAAGGAACAAAACGCTCATGCCATATAATGTGACAAGGTATCCCCAGGCATCTGAACCTACAAATGAAGTTTTAACAGCTTAGATGCTAAGTCTTCCCCCCCCCCCCCCCCCATACAGCTTCCACATATATGTTAGGTGCTTCAGAGCAGTTACAGAAATACAGAACCCTGCCCCAAGGAGCTTAGTGTAATTTTTGTTGTGATGGAGTGGGTGGGTGTTAGAGACATTAAGGCCAGATGGGGTGAGGGAGGCAAAGGCTGCTTACAGAAATTACTCCATGTGGCATGTGCAGAGTTTCATGTCTTACTGTTAAAAAACTTTTTTTGTCCCTCTAAATATTTTTGTACCCTTGGTTTTTTTTTAAAAATGTATGCTTACTTCCAGAAAATCAAAAGCAAGCCATACACCAACAAAGTGCCCTCACACATTACAGAAGTCTTTGTGAAAGAGCAAATCTTCTGTGAAAACCAAAGTTCCAACATGAGTAACAAAACACAGAAGAAAGAAAGGTGGTATCATAAATTAGAGAAAAGGAAATTATTTTTTCAGCAGTGTGGTGAAATAAATGTAGTATTTTTCTGGCTGTATTTAAAACTGGTTTTATGCATGTTTGATTCATTTGTATGATTAGCACTTTCATTGGCACAGCAAGTACCAAAATTGTAGTGGGGAGTGGGTAGACTATGAAAAGGATAACATGGAGGAAATTGGTAACAGTTATTTAAAATAATTTATTTAGTAGTTATGGTTTTGTTTTATCTTAACTCTGTTAGTGTGAAGTAGTCTTGAATATCACAAGGAATTATCAAGCCAAAGTTGATCTTACTTCTGCTAATGTTTAAAATGTAATTAATGAACACATCACTGACAAAACTGTTAATCTCAACACCTTTGTCACTCATACAAAAGGTAGAGTCTAGCACCCTAATAAAAAGGGTTGCAGATCAAAGACAGCTCATCTCCATTGTCTTTATTACTTGGTGCAAAGCTTAGGTTTTCTTCTTCATGTGTATAAAGTACTGCTAAGGGACTGTACTAGTTCATTCTCTGTGGTGCTTTTCAAATATTAGTATGAAGAATATCTCCAGTATTGCAAACATATCTATGCATTAATAATCTGTTTGAATTTGCTGTTTTCCTCTCTTTCCAAAGACTGGGACCACTGTTCTTACAGATTCTCAATATCTGTATGTAACTCTAATTAGTCCATATTAAAAGATTGGTAAAACTTTTTTTTTTCCCAGTCAAAGTGGAATTTTACCATTAATTTTTTGGCATGGGGATTGCCAGGTATTGACCACAGTCCTTTTATCTAGGGGCTGAAGTATAGGATCTTCTATGCAATGTAGAGCTCAGTGTCTTTTTCCACATAGAGATTAATATGCTCTTGGCTTCTGGAGTCTGCAAACTGCTGACACTGCTACTCTTCATGGGTTTCCAAGCAGTAACAGCATGCTGATGGTTCTGCAGGCTTGAGAAACAAGAAGCCTTCGGGAAACTGGCAAGAATCATACAGACTTGGAGAAATAGTAAATAACAAATAACTTATCTGTTAAGTTGATTTGTTTTTCTCCTACTTAACAGCCTGGGAAGAATGCAGCTTCCCTCCAATGAATGTCACCATATTCAAAATTTTATAAGAATTTGATTTTTTTGGTAGCAATTCTTTGCAATGATTTGTCATAGCACCTTTGTATGGATACCAGTGGCTAGTGTATTACTGTTTGTACTGCAATAACACTGGTGGGTCCCTATGATGGACCAGATGCCTGTTAACTAGTCCAGTGAATAATTACATGCCAAAAGGACAGAGTTTCTCCTTGGCTCCACCTCTTCCTCTCCCATTCTGTACTTTTCATTTGGAAGAAACTTCCCATGGAAATGTAAATTGAATTTGTTAATGGTAAGCTCTGACTGACTTGTCAAACATCTCTTAACATATCTTAGTCTTTTTATGCTCAAAATCGTGTTCATGGACAAAGAGGACATGCATCTTATATAAAGCTAGGAATTTTTTTTTTTTTAGTGTAATTGAAATCTTAACTGGCTAATCAAAGGATCATTAATAGGCTAGATCCTATTATTACCAAAGAAAAAGAGGGCAGAAAATATTTTAATAATAATAATAATACTAAAGCATCTAATATTGTTATACGCTCACTTAGTTTCTACCCTCTTTCCTTGATGTTATGCTCACCTTTCCCCTGCTTCTCCAAGTTTTAAGACTGGTGGCTTCATTCTGCTGGTGGTGTTACCTGTGTTGGCAGCATCTGGAGTCCTTCACTGGAAGGAAGGGGATATTCATGTTAATGGCTTTTTCTTCTTTGCCTATGGTCCACTTGGGGACATTTTTATAAGTTTGCTAACACGCATTTCTTTTTATTTATTGGTCTACAGCTCCATGTTGCATCCAAATTTACGATATATGGTTCCTTATGTATGTGAGATACTTGTTCTTTGTTCTCTTTGTTACACCTAAACCCAGTTTTCTCCATCTTCAGGTCTGCATTTCTTTAGCTATGGCTGTTGTCTTCAGTACTGAGCCTATGCCCTATCTTTTGTAATCCCATGCCTGTACTCTACACCATGTGCAGGGAGGTCAGAAAAGTGTAGCCTGAGAAGCTAAATTTTTAGCCCAGAGCAAGCCTGACATGGCTCGGTCCAGAGGTCTTGCAAAATCAGTACAAAGCTTATGGCTTTCTATACAGCAATGGCAATACACGTTTGTGGTTTAGTCTGTCTCCAGGTGTCTTACTATTGCTTTCATTTTAATGCTAACAAAGTGGGCCAAACGGTGGCTTCATTTGGAAATGGTAAAATTTTATTGTCTAGACCCTGGTTAACAGCAAAACATTGCATGTAATGTTAGTAATTAGGGACTGTATTTAATTGACATACTGTGTGAAAAAGCAGTTTTCATATGTATTTGTGCAGCTCCAAGCGCAGGGGCTTCCAATTCGTGTTTAAAGATCTTTGAGGCTTCGATGGGATAAGTTATTGAGCGTTTCTATTCCTTCCTTCCTTCCTTCCTTCCTTCCTTCCTTCCTTCCTTCCTTCCTTCCTTCCTTCCTTCCTTCCTTCCTTCCTTCCTTCCTAGGAATAATTGTCTTTGATGTGATCTGCCATTTCTTCTTCTGGATTCAAACTTAGGATTTTTTTTTTCCTATCTTGTTTTCCCCAGTTATTATAGTGCAGTGCCTTGCTGGACAGAACCAGTGTAATACAACATCTAGCTAGTGTGGGTTTCATTTTCTTTTCATCTACTTTAAACACAGCCCTGAATGTCTGCATGTCTATATTAGATGGCCCTTACTAACTAGAGCAGTTGTTTTTTTTCTAGCTTGTTCTTATCTCATTCTGCCAGTTCAGATGCATTTCGTTCTTTCTTTCTAAATTCTGCTGTTGCCATTTCTGAAAACATCAGCTAGCATGAAAGAATGTTTTCTGTCTATCACAGTTAGTTATTTTCTTGTACTTTCTTAGATTCAAAAGGCCATATACTCCTGTCTTCCCTACAGGAATAAAGTAGTACAAAACATAACTAAATGCAGATGGCATGTATGGAAAGAGGGAGATGAGGCAGAACAGCATCCTTCCTTGTTGCTTGTAAGATCTTGGTTGTGCCAATATGGAATAATTGTTGGAAAGTCTTTTATGAATGTGGAAAAGGGATGGCATGGTTTTGTGCAGGTTTCGTGTTCTGATTAATTCATAATATGGTATAAGAAAATTTCATTAGGACTTAAAATGTTTGTGGTTTACAACTCTTGAACACTGCTGACAGGAAGAAGTCAGGCAGTATTAACTGTTGGGAAGGACAGGAAACAGTGCAAGCGGAAGAGGCTGGTTCAAGCTTTGGGGCTGAGCTCTGTCTTTGCCTTGCCATGATGGATGGATCCAAGAGACCATCAAAGAGTATAATGTAACCTGTATGTTTTGTTTTAAAATTTCTGAACTATTTCTGAACTGGGAAACTTTTCATGGAAAAAATTGGCTTTGCTTCAAATTTTTAACATACGTACCTGGAGGAATTTGAGAAAACAGCATAGTTACTGCTCTGTCCACCTGCTTGTTCTGTATTTGGAATAACCAAAGACAATAACATTACCTTTCATTTACTCAAGTGTAATCTGGGCAAAGCACTTCCCTTCAATGCAGGTTAATATAATACAAATTTTAATTCATATAAATGTACAATAAGTATAATACAGGAATATTTGTTCTGTATGAACTTTCCACATGAGCTGATTCCTGAAAGAAATAAATTCACCAAACACATCAAGCAAGTTTTTAAATAGTGAAAAATCCCAGAAATGTGGATCTAGTGCAGCTCTAAGGCAGGCAATAAAGTGTGACAAAGCTGTAAAGATATAATTATTTCTTTAGTTGTGGTTCAGGAACTACAGAAGTCCTTTGTCATCCACAGATGCATGTTGCAAGAAATCATTTAAATGTGGCTAATATGAAAAACATTATAGAAAAATATTCCACTATAACATTGCCTTTCAGACGTTCATTCTGGAGCAAGGTGTTCATTACTGGATGCAGTAACAAGTGGTTGTGCATCTTCCTATACAACTTTATAGAAGTAAACATAATTAACTGTTCTTTACAGTGGTTAGCACACAAAATTGATGGGTGCTTATAGCCAACTTGTCAGGTTTTCTTTTTGCATAGGTTGCTCATTCATACACTACAGTAGCAGAAAAATAGTTGTCAATTTCCATAAATCTGCTTATGATTCTTTCTTAGAAGATGAAAGCAATTATCCGCCCACACAAAATTAGGAAATTAAATAACACTAATAAACACAATTGTAAAAGAGATTTACATAAAATATATCCTTAATTTGAAGTACGTACACCCTGAAAAAGAATACTGGGCTTGAGCAGAACGTGTGAAATTTGTTCATATGAGGTTGAGAATAGGCCTACGCCTTCTAAGTAAAGAATGTTTCTTTCTGTACAGAGTTTGAGTTATTCTGTATAAAATACAGTGTGGGAAAATGAAGCTTAGAAATAAATTGATCAATGCTCATTCGAAGGTGAAGGATATAGGCCAGAGCCTCATTTCACTTTTAAACATCAAAAATCATTTCACAGGGCTTTGGGGAGATTTACGTGATGTGCTCAAAATTCTTCTTGCTGTAGTAATTTAATCTCAGAATGATTTAACTAAAAGGGCACACCATTTAATGTGAACTATGTAGGAAGTCAAGATCTGTTTGTTTACCTCATGACATGCAAGTAGTAATGGCAGTGGAAAGGAACTTCTGCTTATGGGCAAACAGGACTGTAAGAGAGAGAAGCTCTGTCAAGATCAAATTCCCACTGCTGCAGGTTGTCTCTGGAGTCTGTTCTGCAGACTCCTGGTCACTGCTATCATGGCTGTCAAAGATTGGAATTCTAGTCCTCACCTAGGATTATGGGTCACAGAGTTTAGATGCTGTGCTCTGGAAATTGAGGATGACCCCTCACGGATGTCCTGTGTGATTCCTGGTACTGGACTCTGCAACCGTTGTGCTGATGTCTCTGCTGATCCATGCTGGTTTAATGCAAATCAGCTGTAACAGGGCTGTGGGAGTTGCAGAAACCTAGTTTTTAAGTCCATGGTTAGATTAGCTATGTTGAGTTCTCTATCTTTCATCTATGCTTTGAAATACAAGGAATAATGATGCTTTTTAAAACAGAGAAAACAAACTGAGTATTATCTCCAAGTTCAGTATGTGAGTTTCCGCTTCCCACCCCCAGTTATGTAAACGACAGTGGTGGATGATAGCTGCTTGAGTTCCCCCAGATGGAAAGTTTATGTTAGCTTATTTGGCCGTCTCCATGCAGCCCCCTTCCTCTTTTAGGCAGCAGTAGATTGAGGAGATTGCAGCTGAGTTAATTTGCCTCATCTGTTAGTCAAAATAAACTGCTTTATCAATACTCCGTTTCTTCTTGTTTACACTGTTAAAAAGATTAGTCTGATTTTTCCCTTTGAAAAGACCTCAGGCTGAAGAGGAGATTCCTGTTCTTAACTGCACTTCACAATATTGGTTAATATTAACACAATGTCTGAAACGGCTTTGGTAGGAGGGTAATGTGCTTTTCCAACTGAGAGTGCATGCTCTTCTTATAATAGCATCTGGAATACCCTTCACTGAAAAGGATGATGATGTTTAAGACGAGAGAGTGAGCTTCATTTGTTGGGCTGTTAATCAGTTCCATTGCTATTGCTAAATTTGAACTCTAGAAGAGGGTGATTGATAAAATTGTTTGGCATGGCTTTTTTATCTCAACAGCATTATTTCTAAGCCTTATTTGATGTCTGACAGAAACATTAAGAGAATTGTAAATGAGTTCCTGAATACCAGCTATTTAGTGCAAATCTTATGTGTAGTTAATATATATATTTGGTGGGCAATGTATAGGGTAAGCTATAGGATTTTCTTAGTTTGCCTATGGGCAAGGGACATGAAGAGTGCACCTTTCTTACTCTTGGGTCTTAGGAGAATATGCTGAAAAATTTTACAGTTGGTATTTTACAGTTAGGATGAACAGAAGTACTGAAATGGGCAATGACCAGTTGCAAGGCTATGAATTATTCTCTATCCTTAACTGATATTTTTGTAGCATTGCTAGTTTATCATCAGAGGACCTAATAAATTAAAAAAATGTTTTGCTTGCTTGCTTTTTTCTTCTTCTGCTGCTTCTTTTGTAGAACCTTTGTGCTGACTACTGCAGTTTTTGGTGCAATAACTTCTACAGAACTTCCCCCAAAAGTGAACATCAACAAGATACAGAAGAGGCAACATTCTCCAGGGATGGGGATGACTGCTTTCTGTAGGTTGATCTTTCCTAATTTCCCTAAGGGTGCACAACATTCAGTCCCAGGACTTCATCTGTCTTGTCACTTAGTGAGTCTCCACTCATAAACCTTAGTCCCAAATCTCTACAGTATCATTTGCAAAAGTCCCATTTCTCCAGCACGATCGTATACTGAAGAACTGAGCTTGGCTACTGATCCTACTGATTTTTTCTTCTCTTGGGCAAAAGATATAATACCTAAACTAGAGAGAAATTTTCTTTCTTACAAAATGTCTTACATGCCCCTGAAGTTGTCTTTTGAAGTTTGCTTAGAGTTGCTGGTCCTCTGTAAAGGTAAGGATTTGACACATATATAATCCATTATCTAACATTCTCAAATAAATTCTCTTCACAGGGAGATATCAGGTGCTATCTTGGCTTCTCTTCCCTTGTGTATGATAGTTGTTGCCATTCCACTCAAAAAGGAAAAGAACTGAAAAATCAAAGACTGACAACTACTTTGTACAAGACAGTTGAAAACCTTTTTCTGAAACTGTAATTAAAAAAAAAAGTAATCCTAAAGCTGATATATAATGCACTGCTGAGCTACAGTAATCTTACTGTGCACAGTTCTAAATGTAGATGGTTTTATTCAATGGTACAAACCTTGGAAAATTTATTTTATTTTATTTTTTTCTTATTGCAACTAAGGGGTTCTAGAGTGGAGCTGTATGAGGGAAAGGTCTTCTTTAGAATCACAGTTCAAATTTAGGTTTCTAAAGTTCAAGTTTCTTTACTATCTAAAGATATTTTGATGACCTTCCAAAATGTGTAAAGAAGACTGATGCCAATAGTCCAGTTTTTGAGATGCAAAGGCGAGTTTTTTATATAGCATCACTGTTCGTAACTCAGCAAACCCAGCAAACTTAAAGTTGTTTCCTTAGACTGTGGGCAAGCACAAATGTTATTTTGCTAAAATTGCTTATGAGGTAATATCTATGTCTTACATGGAATTGCAATGAAAGTTCACAGCACCTCTGCGTTGGTGGTATTAACATGTATAACAACAGAACGTAAGGCAAACATCCTTCCAGGGTATTACAGAGTCTGCTGCTGTGTTTGAATTTTAACATGTTGGGTAAATACCATGATTCTTACTGTGGCAAAAGTCACGTTGACCCTAAATTATTCCCAGGGGAGAACCAAGGGCTTTGACTTGTCAGCAAATGACAGTGGTTCAAAATGTAAGTAGTCATTGGCTACAGCACGAGCTTATTCTGTGGCATAGGGCAATGAATGCAAAGTATTTTGAGGGTGTGTTTTTTTTCCTTTAAGGAACTCTTAAGTCAGCCGGAAACCACTGGGTACAGTAGTTCAAAAGCTGGCACACAACAGGCTGTTTTGGAATAGCTAAGGAAGGGAAAACCATTAGCGGTCAGGTTACTTATCCTCAGGAGATATATTTCTCTCTCTAGCATCATCCCACAGTTGTTTTCAAGTTGGTTAAACTGTCTCCTGTTGGAAAGCTTCTTGGGATCAGTGTAGATGTCAAAGGTCTACTGGTGGACTAGACATAATGCAATATCACTGTATTATATACCTAGATGTAATATAATCAACAACTGTAGATGTTGATTGGTATTATCAGTCTGTAGAGTGAGCAGTATCTGGGTTAAGTTCCTCTGGGGAGTTTCATGTGGCAAAGAGGTACCATAGAAAAAACAAGATGTAGTTAGCTTTCTCAGTCTTTACTCAGTAGGTGCAATGCTTCATGTCTTATACCTCTCCTGGCCTCTCATCAGGGGTGAATTTCTAGTCCAGCACATGATTTCGTGAGCGTTGTGAAGAATGGGGGAAATTTTTTTCAAGACAAAATTACTGAGATGTAAACGGATACTAGACTTCCTTTTAATAATTAATGAACACCAGAGGCTTAGTTCCATCTTACATTTTATGGATTAATTTAGTCCTCATTAAACTGATGGACACAGAAGACTGTCAGTGTCAGTCAAACATAATGCCAAAGACAAGAGCAAAACTGCTCTTTGCACCAGCCTATTGATGATGCCCTTGTGGTCTGAAGCACACTGTTCCAGCGTGGGGTTCTCCATGTACAAACCCTAACTCATGTTTGTGCCAGCTGTATAATGTGCGCAAACAGGAACGCCAGATAATACATTTTCTCCTCTGACTCAAGGAAACTGGAACACAAGTCTTTGTATTCAGAAGAGGAAAGCCTTCGTGACACACCTTGGTGTACCGTATTCTGGTGCATTCTGCATTATGGAGTCACTCCTTCCATTCTAGGTCAGCTGTGCCTGTGTCTTTGGTAAGGGTGGGTGGCACTCTGTACTGTCTCACCTGAGGCATGCTTTTGGGAATCTGTCAGTCAAGCTGAGTCGTGTGAGCTTAGAAACTCTGTTTCACAGCCTGGTTCATTTTGGCAATATAGCCTTGTCTGTTGTAATCTCATCTCTGTGTGGATCATAAAGTGGCATAAAACACAGGTCAGATAACAGGAGAGGTAACAAAGCCTGGTGATAACTGGTGATATCATCACATCTGCTGTTTATGTCCTGAATAGTAAATGTGGAAACTATTAGTTGGTGTGATGATGTTTGATGCTCAAATAATGCCCTCTGAACAGGAATCTCTAGTGTTGAAAGGCAGTGCCTAGACTTTGTTCAGACTCTGGGAACATCAGATATCCATAGTCTAATAGGAAGGAAGTCTCATAGATGAGTGATTAGGGTTAGACAAGTAATTAAAAGGCCAACTATTTCTTTCTGGGTTTCCTAAAGCAGCTATTAATGGCCTAGTTTTACTCTCAGGCCATATTTTAAGTCATCATTACCACTGTAAAAAGCAGTCCCATGGATATGGATACGCACCCTTGTTCACCCGTTTTCACCATCCGAACACAGCTGAAGCCCTGCACTGGATGGGCCAGGGAACTAATGAGGGTTGGAACCAGCCTGGTAGGATGGGCTTCTGGATGGATGAGTTTGCTAGAACCTCTGTGCATGAAGAGGCTGGAAATAAGAATGAGCAACCAGTGTAAGAAAGAGGGGAGAAATGCTTTTTTTTACTGTTCTGTCAGTTTATGTCCTCGTTTTGTAACAGCAGCTGTGTTCACTGTACGTGAACTTTGGTGGGAATAGCATTAGCCTGATGACATCTTTTGTAAATGCAGCCTAACTTTTCACTTTGTACCTAATCATATGTGCATTAATTTATGTATGGAAGTTTGGAAAATAGGTAAATCAGGTGATACAACTAAAGGTTGGGTTGATTTAGTATAGCCGCTAAAACAATGTTTTTCACTGATGGATCCTGGAACAGCTTTCAGTATAGGTGCGAAACCTTTATCGGCAATTTGCAAACATAAATTACTGTTAAGGACCAACAATCATATATTCTTATGTTTCAAAAACCCTTTGAAAGTAATTCAAGGATTCCCACTTAAGCCATTTATGTAGAGCAGCTAGTTTGTTAAATGGTGCCAAAAGAAGGAAGTGACTTTTAAAAATGTCTAGAAGTAAATAAGATTTGTTTAAAGATTTTTAATTCCTACAAGGTGCCATCTTTAAATGCCCCCAAACTTTAAAAATTGCCTCAGTGTCCATAAAGAAGTTTTATATTTATAACCAGTATGGTGGACTCAATGAGTGAATCACAGAACCCATTAGTTGTGGAACAGGTAATGATGTGTCTGGTGCCAAGTATAGAAGATACTATATGGGATTTTGATACGGGAAATCGATGGGCTTTGCATGTTAGCATGGAAATGTTATTTCTTTCAGAATGGACAGAAACTATCTTCTCTGCATACAAAACAGGCAGTTTCTATCTTACATTATTACTGTGTTTGGTTCTGAATACATGAGTTACAAAGCAGACACTCAATAAAAATCTTAATTTTGATAGCAAAGATGACACCTTGTAATAATCTGTGCTTTTCTGCACTGCTGCATCCAGTCACAATCAAGAGCAGAAGGAGATTCACAATATATTTAAATGTGTCTTTTGGGAAGAGGCCTTGCATAGTACTGTTGTTGCATGTATTCAAATAAAGACATCTTGCAGCAAATGCATGGAAAACACAAAAGAGCACTTGCTGAAAATTAATGATACACTGCTATAAAATACAGTAGTTTTATATCCTGAAACCAGTCTCACTTTGGAGTAGTGTCTCAGGGAAGCACTGCTTGCTTAAGATGCTTCTTTTTCAATGACTGTTTTCTCATTGCAGCTGAGAACACAGTAACACAAAGCAAACAAGGGATTGCTCATGAACCTTACATATCAAATTCTAGGCTGAAATTCAGCTTGTCTTATTATTATTTACCATTGATGTTATGGTAATGCCTGCAGGTGTCAACTTCAATTAGCTTCTCAACTTGCTGCTTGCTGTACAAGTGCACAAATAACAGGCAATTCATTGTCCTCTGCTAGACATGGCAAAGAACAGAAAAAAAGACTAGAGATAGAGAAACAAGATGATTTTCCAGAACTGAGAGGTCAATCAGAATAGATTGTGAGTCTCCTGACTCCAGCTGCAGTTGTCTGGGACAAGAATTTCATAAAGTAAAGACTTCATCTTAAGCATCACAACTGCCCAAGGAATAGTTTAAAATATTTCCATTTACTCTGGGCTAAGCCATACTGTCATGTTTTCTTCTTTTCAATTACTTTGAGATGAACCTTTTCCTCTGGTCTGCATGACTTGGGGCAGGATGATCATAAAAGAGTGAGGAGTTTCATGTTACAGTTAAATGGAGCGTGTTTATGAGCCACTTACTTTTTTTCAATATATTTGCCTCAGTAACTTTGTTATTAACTGCGTAAGATGTAGATGAAAGGTTGATTTTGTTTACCCAAAGCAATGACATGAATGTACACAACGAAGAATAGCTATTCATCTATATCTTTTCCAATAATAATTGGAAGTGTTTCACTTCATTTTTTCTCTCTTGGACAAAATGGAGCTACAAATATGTTTTTGAATAATTTTCCATCACATTTTAGAATAAACCAGTCATAATTTGTACATTTTAATGGCTATTCATTATAATTCTTTATCCCAGGTATAATGTTGAGATAAAGATGAATGGAGTTATGCCAGAGCGTATTGTATTTTAATTCTGATAATGGTAAGAAACTAGGTAAAGTCTGAAAAACAAACATGGTCCTTAAATGGTGATTATTTTAATTTCTGTTTGGTATTTCTAAAGAAATATTAACAGGCTTTTTGGAGGAAGTACACTGGTTTACCTGCAGAGGATTTTGGCTTCTTTTTGCTCCATGACATAAAAGAGATAGATGTAAGATGTGTGTACCTGGCTAAGTTGGGAGGAAGCTTGAGGGCGCCAGGGGTTAGTCAAACCAAAAAGAAGGGGCAAGCTGTCCTGTAACTCATTCCTAACTGATGATAATTCCCAGGAGCAGCTTCACAAATATTGTGAGTGAGAAGAATCTTGCCATGCACATTATGGACTTTTATTTGTAGCTGTAGGTTTGACAGCCCATGGTCGAGGCATACTTTAGCAGAACAAATCAAAATGTTCAAAGAACAGATAAAAAGTTTGTGATGTGAGAAATATAAGTGGCTTTGTTTTATAAAATATTGTGAAAAATTACCAATTCCCTCCTCTTGTCTGCTTTCATTTGTGAAACTTTCACTGTGCTTAGTTTTTGCTATTTGAATAATACATTTGAATATTGCAAATGCTAGTCTAAAGTATACAATCGCCTACACAAAGATAGAGCAGATTTATTCTGAAAGTTATTGAAAGAAGTATCCTGCCTGTTTTCTATTTTTTCTCTTTCTTCATTCAGTTTTTCCCTCCCAAAGGAAATGAGTCAGAGGACTCTTAATTTCTTATTCTGTCTGTCTCTTTTCCTCGTTAGTGTTCTTGCACAGACTTCTCAAAGCTTTTCCCTGAACTCATCTCTAAGCATCCCTATGACTAGGGGAAGGTCTCTTTTTTGGATATCTTTTCTGAGTTCTTATATTACTCATGCCATAAATATAAATTTCTGCATCTTGTCCTCAACTCCTGCTTCTGCAAGACCTTCAAAAAAGTAATTCATCTTGGTGCAGCTTCCATTTCTTATACTTTTCAAGAGTAGAAATTGATGCAGAAATGAGAAAAATTGAAGGGTATCTCTCTGACTGTTCTGCTTCATCCTGGAATAAGCAAGTCACCAGTGACTTCAGTGGTGGGTTTGCTTGAGTATGAGCATCAAGACTCCTCTGTAGACTGTTTTTTTGGTATTTACGTTCAGAAAACAGTAGGAAGAGTATTGGCTCTTTCTGCATGGTGTTTTGTACAACTTAAATTCGTGACCCATCTGATAGCAGCTGAAGGCTTGTGTTTTCTTCAAAGTTGGAAAAAATAAAGTTCTCCCTGCTCCTAAATTTAAGACCATTTTGTCAGTGAAGTATGTGAACTAAACTCAAATTTTCCTGCCTGCTTAATTTTAGCTTTCTGAATTTTACGCTTTTTCTAAGGAGATCTCATTTACTCTGTGATTACAGAGTAGCTCCTAATATGATGGAGGTTTCTGGATGCAGCCTCAGGGACATTACTGAACAGTGGTAAACAGAAAATGCTGAAAGTACTTGAACCATTGGTGCTCCCTTCATTATTTTTTTTTTTTTGCCTTCTATTTGGTAGAAGTTCTCAGTGTAACCCTGACCAGCAAGTGTTAACAACCTAAGTGTGTTGCTCGTTACTTTCCGTAAACACATCACAACAGTACAACTTCATGAGTTTTTTGGTTTTCTTCTTGAAAGATAATTTATCATCAGCCAGGAAAAAAAACCATGCACCACTCAACCTTCTTAAAGTGAAATTTGCTTTTTTTGTAAATAAATACTCACTGACAGTCCTCATCTTCTGAAGCTTTGATGCAAATGTTAAAAGCCTTCAGGACAATATAAATTGTGGCCCTTTACAAATAGTTTCCAGGGCAACTAAAGGGCCTGCTGTTTCATAAACGCTGTGTTCTCAAGCAGAAGCATTTGTCTGTCTGCTGGAAGATTATTTTACATTTAAGCATGTTAATTTTAAAATCATATTCCCCCTGTGAAAAAAATAGCTCTATTGTCCTCATTCAGGTATGGACTATTTGAAAGTAAAGCATGGGAATATATTGTACAACTGCACTTGTAAGTGAGGTTTGGGCTGTAAATATGACTAGTGTGATATAAGAAAGCTGGCAGATTTCCTCATGTGCTGCAGCAGTATCCTTCCTCTACCACCCAGACAGAGACTGACCCACAGCCCCCTCTCAGTGCCATGTGCTTTGCCGCTCCTGTCTGTTGGAAGATCGCTGTTAAATCTCACATGAGGCTTTTATTGCTGTTCAGTTGTAGAAAGGGTGATTTTTTTGGTTGACAGAATATATTTGGGTTGTAGCTATGAAAAAATATATACTTTGCTATTGACTTCAACACGTGTACCTTCTGTGTGAAAAAAGTGATTGGGTTAATGAGCTTGTTTCAGAAACTCCGTATTCACTCATATACCACTTGACTAACATCCTCCTTGAACAGTTTAATCATTTGCAATACCGGCACTATTTTCAACCTTTAGCCTCTGAATCAAATTCTTACTTGTTGTTCTGCTTTGTTGTGATATACTGCTCCATCGGATCACAGCATTACAAGCTTGGCTTTTGCATGTCCTATTTAAATATTAATGCAGGACGAACAGACAGCATGTAAACCCTACCCTTCTTATATAGTGTAATCAATGTAGTATATGAACAGCTAATTAATTGACTTGGCTGGACTTAAATGACTTGGCTATAGATTAAAAGTCAACTCTAAAACAAAGATGCAAGAAATTATTTGAGTGTCTTTCTAGTTGTGCTTTGAGTAATATATTTTCAGTATTTGCAGTGTGATTAGTCTTGGTGAGATTTAGAGAACACGATAAATACTGTGGTAACATTATTTAGTTTTCTTGTGCAACTAAAGAGGCGTTTTAGGCACAGTGATTTTGGAAAATGAAGCAGATCTTGTCCTCAGCTATATTTGCATAACTCTTCCTGATTTCTGCACCAAATGCGTTCATGCATATCCAAGTACTATACAAAACAATGACCTAGATTAGAAGCTTGTTTTAATTATGTATACTCAATTTATTACATTTTAAAGAGTTACTCCATTTTTTACTAATTTTAAGTGAGATGAGAACTTGTGCTTATTTGTTAAGACATCTGTATCCAAATTAGTTCACACAGGTTTAGAGACTCTATTATTTCCTACTTTTTTATCTGTCTGTCCATCCATTTTTTTTCTTCCTTTTGTTCTTTCTTTTTCATTTTTTCTTTTTTCCCTTCATGCCTTTTTTCTTTCATACCTTTTCATTCTTTTTCTTTCTTTCTCACTTGCTCGCTTACTCTTTCTTATTTCCTCTTTCCCTCTTTCTTTCATTCCCTCTTACTTTGATTTCCATATTTACCTCTTTCCATATTTACCTCTTTCATTTTCTGTTTCTCTCTTTCTTTCTTTCTCAGGTGATAGGAGAAAGAAAATAAACACTATTTATTGTCTTCATTTATTTTCTTCCTTCAGGTACAAATGTTGACTTCACTCTGTTCATGCAGACTGCTCAGATGATGATTAACACAAGACTAGCATACTGGAAAATCTGTAGAGAACTGTACAGGGCTAGAGCTTCTGACCATCTGTAGGAATGTGTTCTGTGTCTGACTTCACTGGGGATTTTGACTAGAAAATCCTAAGGAAAAGGCTTGAAATTTCAAGATTAGCTCTTCTGGCTGCTTGTAGTCTTTCATGGATTAAAGCATTTTAACTTCTGAGGCTTGAAACAAATTCTTGGGTTTTTTTGCACAGAAAAGCAGTGACCTACTCAGGTCTCATCACCAAACTGGTCAGTAAATGTAAAGACATTTAAGCGTAAATTTGTAAAGGTATCCTCTACTCACTGTTATGAAAGCTAAATATCCCTTTAGAAATAATTTAAAACATGGTGGTGACTATATTATATATTGAACACTACATTATACATATATTCAATGCACCTTGAACTGTGAGGCACAAGTCCTCACAAGTATTTATGTCTTGGAGCCCCTAGGTTGATTTTAGAGACAATTAAACACTTAAATACGTGTGTGGGTTTGCATCCAAGTCAACCCATGGTTGACCGCTTTCAGCTGCCTTACAGTAATTTCTCCACAACCAGGCCTTTACTAGCAGACACCTTGAAAACCTTGGATGCTGATGGAGGCTCCGGTTCACATGGAAGCAAGTGCTAATAATAGGCAGGAAATCACTTTTTTAACCAGTAGGGCTTAGTTTGATGAATGTCAACTCAGGAATCTCTTGCCATTTATCAGACTCCACATCAGGAGGGATACATACAGGCTGTGAAATACAAATGAATGCAGATAGAAATGGTTCAGTGTGTCCCTATTACCTTGGACATTTACTGGACACAGCAAAGTAAAGGTGGTTAAACTCTGAGAAATGCCTTTAAATGCCTTTCCTCTGGAGAAAGAGGTCCAACTCTCCCTGTTTCCTGACAGAGACCTTGGGCTTCCAGCTTGAGCCTGAGGTGGATACCTCTGGATGACTTGTGCTGCAGAAGCTGTGTTACAGTAATGCTCCAGTTGTGCCAGGACTACTTGCTTGAACACCTTTCAGGATTGCGTACTGAAAATGTCTTAGCTGTTGAGTTCAGTTTGGGCCAAAACATCTGAAAGGTACCTAGTCATGCAACTCCCCATGATCTTGGTAGAATTAAGCCTCTAACTCTAGACATTATTTCTTGAAACTGGATAGAGTGGTGCAGAAAGAACTTTATAACCCTGAGCTCTTGTTTTGCATAGGAAGGTTATGGCAGCTTCACAGGTTCCTGCTGCATGGCCAGATCAGTCACACTGTGGTCCCCATGGGCATCTCCATGACCACCACAGGCTGGTGATGCCCTAAATGTGCACGTGAACACTGGCTGCACACTGCACAACTAGTCAGTTTGTGATTGGCCTTTGTTAATTATTAGACTGTAGCAAGACATGTTTCAAAGGTCAAGATAGGAACCACTGGTACCAAACAACCAAAAGTGCATACTAAAATGGTACCAGTGTAATTGTGCAACTGTTTGCTCAGGCACTGGCTTAAAAACATAGTGATAGGTGCTTCATTAATTATGAGAGCCTATCCAAACAGGAGAGAGAGGTTTATTTATACACTGCACAATTAAGAATTGAACTTTATTCCCTGATCCAGAGTATACTTGCCACCATAGGTCCAGTGACTTTAGCTTATATAAACTGAAAATCTATCCCCTGATGGTTTTTGCTCTGTTAATTCTGTGTTTGATTATAACTATTTATCAAAAAGCCCAGCATACATTTACTATCATTGAATTAGTACTCTGAAAATATTTTAAAAGATGCATTTTAAGACTTTCTTGTGGCCATATGCTTAGTAACAAGAATAATATAGTTTGCTATGATGAGATCATATGCAGAGGAGAAAGAAAGATATGATCAGACAGAATCACACAGATAAGTGCTATCTGTGTTACCAGGAGGGATTGTGGCTAGGCGATCATGCAGTTGCAACTGCACAGCTTAGGTTTTTGTTCTTAATCACACTGATGAGCACAAGCAATACAGCATCAGGGCCAGGGATTTCCAGAGCATTAGCAGTCACTGAAGACAGAGCATATGAGAAGCACATGCTAAGTTTTCATGCTAAGAAGTCTGACAAATCTGTGAGAACTGGAGGTCTGGACGAGTTAAGTTAGTATGAAGATGTTTTCCCTTTAGAAAAAGAATAAAAAATATCCTTTGGCTCCACCTAAAAGCGGTATTATGGCCTGCATACTCCTAAAACAGGAAGGTTTCTTAAGCTATGATACAGGAAAGACAACATGGCATGTAGGTTATCTTAAAATAGAGGCTGTTCCTTAGTCACTTCCCACTCAACTGTCAGAGTATATAGCACCACCTCTCATATTAGTAACCCCTATGAAAATGAATGCCATGCAGAGAAATAAAAGGGGAAGGGAGGGTCTGGCAGAGCTTAATAAGACAGGCAAATCAACCCCCAAAAACCTTCCACTCTCCTTTCTCCAATACCTCTTTAGCGCTTTTGCCCAGAAAGCTAAATAAAATAAATTAAAAAAAAAAAAATCTCCCAGCAAAGACATCAGAATATTCTTGAACTGGGTGGTGTGTTAGTGCAGAACAGAAAGATGGCCCCTGCCTCCTCCCAGATAAATATCTTACTATTGTGCGTGATAGTAAACAGTAAATGTTAAGGCACTGAAGTAGGATAATAAATTATCATAGTAATCGTATCATTAATGCATCCGTGTTGTCTTAAGGTACATGTACATACATTTAGAAAGCAGCTCATTTCAGGGAAGGTAAGGAACTGTCCCATCTGTTCAAAAGCTTCCTGTGTCTTCTGGAAATAATTCTTTCTGCCTTTATTGCCAGTCACTGTGACAACATGTCCCTTACCTTCCTTTGAAGGTATGCTTTTGGTAGCGAGCGCTCCAGCAGAGCACTTCTAGTCCTGTTGAAGGGTTTGCTGCATGTGTATGTCTCCGGCACTGATGTGTTCCAGGAAGAGTTTCTCCTTGTTGCTCAAGTAATGGTCACAGCTGCCTGTCATAAATACAGAGATTTATACAGCAGAAAGTGAGGCTGAACAGAGTGTAAGAGGATTGTAGCAGAGGGAAAGTTGAGCTTAGACTGAGAGTGGTGTAAGGGAAGAATCCAAGGAACTAGCTGAATTAGAGGAGGACTGCAGCACTCTGCTGTTTTTCTGCTTGGGATGAAGTGGGCCTCACCTCCGGTAATTGCTCTGTATACAACAGCTGAGGGAGATCTTCATTAATCTCTTACAGAAGTGGAATCTCTCTGTGTTTTCGGGGTGTGTCAGTGTAGCTATTCTCTGGATATGAGTCTGGATATCTAGACTTTCACATCACAGTTGCCTTCATGGAGATTATGGTCAAGAATGTGGTCCATTTAATTATCAAAGAAACTTATTTTATGGTCTGTTACCCACTTACAATTTTACGCTTGCTTCGCTGTGCCTAGTGCCTGGGGCACATTCAGTGATGTTCTCAGTAGAGCTTTTTCCTAGAGATTTTACTGATGCTTATGCTGTTAGTAGCAGGTTTTGGAAATTGCTTCCCATTCCCTTGTTTTTTTCTCTCTGTTCCCCTTTTCTCTACATCAAAGTGGGATGATCTCTCAAAGCAAAGTTAATTCAGGCCCTTGAATTATGTCAAGCGGTGGGAAACCATGCACTGTCATCTACAAAGGTAAAAAAAATTACGAGCAGTTATAGTTCTGCATATCTAATAGTAAGAAATGACTGGTTTAGTGATAATCTTGCCCATAATCATCACACAGTTGCCACAAACTGGCCATTCAGTCCAGTAATTAAAATGAACTGGCATTCCCCTTGCAGACTGGCCACACTGGTGTTGGTACTAACAGAGCAAGCGGAGTAGACCATGGCCATGAGACCCATGGTGCCAGGTTGCTTGCCATGGTTGTTGCTGCCCCTCAGATGGAGGTCAGTAGTGGGGCAGATACTGTCTGCACCCTGCAGTGGCTCAGCTTCAAGGACTACCAAACCAGCTCATACTTCTGATGTGCTGTGAATTTCACCTTTTTTGCACTGTGGATTGTATTCTGGTCAAATTCACAAGTCCTTGGAAGGGCCAACACCTAAGCTCAACAAACTCAAACTGGAGAGTCCACTGCAGATGATGCTGTAATGCTGCTCTCTTCACCCTGACTAGAAGTCCTCTGGTTTCCAATGTTAGAAGCAAGGGTACAACTTGGAGTCATGGTTCATTTAAGTGAGTGGAGAGTCGCTGTATAAAAATTGGACCTTAAGTAGTTATATGTATATCATAAATCACTTGGCAATGGGTATATCTTTGAGCAACTGTTTAAAGCAGAATTGCATGAAAATTTTAAATTCACATTACTTCTGGTTCTAGTTTGGCAAACACTGCCCTTATTCCACCTATTTTTTTATTAATACTTAATAAAGAAGCATGTTGATGAAAATGTTAAATCCCTGTTGTAAACATTTAGGTCCTTTCTCATAATTACTACCATCTGCTTTTGGGAGGTGGGAGGTTTGCATGTGTGTTTCCAGGAAGGTGGGAGTCATTTGCAGGAGTGGAGAAGCATGATGTACACTCACAGAGTTACATGTGTCCATATTGCTGTGTGGGTTGGCTAAGCACTTAATTAGAAAAACAAATAAAGCATGTCAAGGGGTATTTTGTATGGAATTGTATCAGAGCATTAGCATCTCTTGCTTACTTGCAAAGCTGTGAAACATTTGCTACATGAAGTTAGAGTGGGCAATATGGCAGGACAGCATGAAAATTTGTGTTGAGTTCTAATTAGAAGTAATCAAGGGCTATTGCATCCGTGTTTTATATTTTATATGTTTTGATTTTATGATAATATTTGGGATGACTTTTTCAGTCATTCTAAATTGGAATTAGGAACATGTATGTGTAGATAGTACATATACATACACAAAACATACATATATAACATATACAGATGTCACATATATATATATACACATACACATGTATCATTTTTCAATGGATGATTTTGGAAATAAGTTTAAATTTAAACTCCTTTAAGTAGGTTAAGATATTCCAGTTATCTGATCAGTGGAATACAGTCACTGACCTACATTTGTGAGGAAATAGTTTTTCTGAAAATGCTGTTCTGACTTTAAAAGGATCATTAATGAAACATATCTGGCAGCCTAATTTGCATTTTAGATAACTCAGAATTATTAATTATCATGTTATACCCAGGCAAACTTCTAATTTCTGCAGAGAAGTATCTAGGCCTTTACAGCTTGAAAGGACGTAGCCAAAACCAACTATGTAACAAGGGATAACTGTACAGGATGAAAGGGATTTGCTCTCCTTTAGATTTCCTACTGTGCTATTTTGAATCTCTTGACAGGGTTACAGGGCTAGCCTCATTTCTTTCTCCCTGATCTATTTTTGGTTTTGGTTTTTGTCCTTTGCCATGTAATGTCTCACAGTGGAGTTTTGGAATTCTTTTATATATTTGTATATATACATAAAATATCTCCACAGTGAAAACATCAGGTTGACTATACAAAACACTGTGAAACCAATCCTGTTTTTTTCAGAGCTAGTGTCTCAGACCTGTCTGCTGCAGTGCTTTGTGCAGTGACACATAGGCAAGGACGTGCATAGCTGTCTAGTGTGCCTCAGCCACTTCTCGCACCTTTCCTATGTCCCATTGCTCTGTGAATGCCTTCTCTTTTAGGTGATAAGAACAGAAGAGACCTTGCATTTTTCCACAGATTATTCTTCCAGTTTAACTACTGTGCAGAGCATGGCATGCCGCTATTCCCAGCGATTGCTTGTGAGAGCCTGTAGAGTGCTCTATCTGGCTCTGTTTGGTTCAGTCTGTCCCACCAGTGGTTTGGTTCTGTTTGTTTTTTCTCACTCAGCAGAACTGTTGAGCAGGGGCTGTGCAACAGAGAAAACCAAATGGGATGACCTATCACTTGAGCTGCTAGATCCATTAGTTGGTTTTGTCATCAGTGCTGTGATGCCTGCGTCCTTCTTGGAGGCTGGGGTACAGAAACTGTCTCACCCCATCTCAGGAGTTAAATGCATAATCATGTTTTGGATAAAGGTAAAAATATAAAGGTCTTGCATGTATTCCTGGTCATATTTCATCATAGGCCCCAGCGACTACTTTTAACTGCACATGACAAAATAATAGCTTGTGCAGTAGTTTTAATGCCACAGCTAGTGGGCTTGACATTATCTTTCTTTAATGGTTCCAAGCCAGACTGTCTCACAGCACATCTGAATACTTCACCAGGTTTGCCAGAGTGCCATTGTGGGGTAAAAATCTCCAGAGAAAACTGCTGTTTGACAAAGAAAGGCAGAGGTGTGGAAAAAGGTGTGGGGTTTTGGTTTGGTTTGGTTTGGTTTTTTTTTAATAAAAGCAGTTGTGCAGCAATTGAATTAAATATTGCTGAACTGAAACTATATGACTTATCTTTGCAAGAGACATTTGGTATTTGTACTCCTCTCCTGGGGTGCTTATTTAAATAAAAAAATGTTATCAAAGTACTGTACGATACTCATAACCTTCAGCAACTGCTGAAAACATTGATTTTGAGCTTTGATCTTTTGTGAAGAACTATTCCGCCTGGGAACTGTGGGTTTGGGTGTTTTACTTCTTAACTCTTCATGTGATCTCTGTGGTGGGTGGGCATCTGTTCACTAGGTACTGCAGTTAGCTGCATCATCCCTTGGTCTTCTGCTCGGTTCTGGTAGTCCTAGAAAGTGATGGCTGACTTGTCCTGTTTCCTAGCTCACTGCTACCAATACCGTTTCCATCATCTATATTGGGTGGTTGATTTGTGGTTCTTGGAGTTTGGTTACCTGATCGGGTTTTTCAAATGAACACTAGCTAACTGACAGTATTGCTCTTGTCTGTCTGTCTTTAAGCCTTAAAAGTAGGCAGGCTGTCTACTGCTTGTCTACCTATCTATGCTTAGAGCATGGACATGAACATTCCTTTGTTCGTATCTGTCTTTTACTTCTTTACTTGTGACTTCATGATGGCAGACTTGATGGTAGTCTCTGTAGTTTTCAAAAGCTTGTGTATGTAATTTCTGCACCTTTAACATTTTTTCACTGAACCTGTAAACACCATCATTAATATTATAGTATGGCCCACCTTTATTAGAATGGCACTTTGTGTGTATATACTTTACAATGATGGTATGAAATATTTAGAGTCTTTATGAAAAAGTAAAATATTACCTGGTAGCTTTATTTCTGCTTTGGGCCCAACCGTATTCGCCCTTGTAATCCAGTAATGAAATTTCCTCTGCTTTCAGCTGGGGATAAAAACCCCACAAAACAAGCAAAAAAAACCCAAGAGATTGGAAACTTAACATCTTTTCTCGGAGCTTTTTTCCCTTAAGCATCTACCTTTTTATAAGGAAATACTACTCAGTTTTTCTTCCTTGTACTCTAGTTCTGTGCGGTTTCCCAAAGCTTTCTGCTGTAGCCCTTGGGACCTTCAGACTGCACCTCTGATATGAACTGTTCTTTCTCCAGGTAGTGAACTATTTTGCTGCATATTTAGGACCTTTCAGGAAAGCCTATAACAGCTTTCAGAGCATGGTTCCAGTGCAGTGGATTCCAAACTTTCCCAGTCCATAGACAACATAAGTGGCAATAGGCAATTATTGTTCTTAATCTATAGTTAGTCTCTGTTTGGAGGCTGGAGGTATTTACCCACCATACCTCTTTCTACATGGGCAACATGGATAAGAGCTGTGTAGTCGGAGGACCAGATCTCTAAGTCACTGTCAGGTTCAGAATGTAGGTTTATTACTGATCCAAGACAGCATGGACTATTCTCCTGAAGTGGATGTTCTTGACAGAGCTGAGGCTTAGCAATGAATATTGGTTCCATCTTACTGTTTTGTACCTGTACTGTTTAATAAGCTTCATGTTTTGAAGTCCTTTTCTAGGTTCTTTTGCCACTGTAACTAAAATGCACTATGCATCTTCAAAGTCAGCACCTTCATAATTGTCACCAGCTTCCCTGTGGAAATAACCAGGGCCAACATTTTATAACTTAATACAAATATCTGTGGCATCTTGCTTTATTAATTTTGTTTAGCTGGAACACATTTCCATGCAGTGGGGCATCTCATGTTGCTTACTGTTGAAAAACATACAATCTCTCAAGGGGCACAATTTTGAAAAATAAGATTATTTGTAAAGTGGGTTATTTTTGGCCAGGTGAATTCCCAGAGCCAGTTAAACATGTGACTGCTGGCACAGGATAGTAGCAAGAGTCAGCAGAAGGGAAAGTAGCATCAGGGCAGTCTCTGCTTCAGCTGGCTCGAGCTGCCTTGGTGCCCCCTCCCCATTTAATGCATATGTAGCAGCACTAATGAGGACATAGTGCAGAGTTTACAGAATCCATTCAAGCACTGAAACCAGAAGCAATATGGCCACAATAGCACAGCATTGCACCCAGAAGGATAAACTCTCTTAAGAGTTTCAAGTCTCTCAGGCAGAGGGACTGCACTGTTGTGGATAACCAGTTGTCAGAGCTCAGCTGGTGTTGTCTTTGCAGCACTGTGCCGTGCTCAGGAGATGTGCAAAGCACTGGTCATCCTTAGGATACCTGCCTTTGAAGGGTATTAGGTGACTGGCTTTCTATTTGGATTGCGCAAAGAAGTCTAACTCCCTAAACTGACTCATTAAATTATGCAATGCCTTTTGCCAAAAAGTTGCATTGCTAGATCAAACTATTGATCCACTTATACTTGTATCCTACTCCTATCAGTAGTCTTGTCTTGATTACTTAAAATGCTATGCCATATTGTGCATGCACTACTTACTAAAAAAATCTGAAGAACTGATGGAAGTAGTAACTCAAAGTAACTAGTAGCTCAAAGGGCAGCAGTGGTGAGCTCTAACACACTGAGTTGTTGCTGCATAATATATTACTGGAGACAACAACAGATAGGTTTCGTTAATTGTGCAGTTGTACAGATGATAAGTTAGATTTTTACATATATTAGTCCATTCGAACGCATGGTGAGACTTTACAGACTTAGAGGAATTGTTTTGCCTAGTGCCTTGATGAAAAGCCGCTACTTGAGGTGAAACAGTAGTCGCTTAACAGCTGGCAGATTCCTATAATCAACTGAACTTGCAGGGGTAATTTAGGCAAAAATGTAATTACTTAGTATGTTTCCTACACTGAACTAATTACGCAGTGCCTTACACTGGAAAAATATCTCACTCAATGTCCCTACCAGAACTGGTCTCTAAGGGTAGAATTGTATATAATTTATACGATCGGAACACAATTACAAACACATTAATATGTATAAAGTTATTTAGAGTTCTTTTTAAAACTTTAATCTCAGTCCTTGCTTCAGTTCTTGTGCTTAGTTAATTCTGACTATAAAAATAGACCCTTTATTCAATATGAAAATCTGCCTATATTAAAGAAATGGGGTTTTTTTCAACATACCAAAGCAAGGCAATATAGCAAATGCAGCAGTACAGAACAGAGAATTTAAAAGAAATTTCAAAGTATTAGAGACATATAGATAGGTAGGTAACAGTGACATAGCTGCAGTAATTAAATCTTTAGATGACAGTGTGGAAGCCTAAGCTATTAAGGCAGAAAGCATGCTATCGTTCTGACTTTCATGTAGATACACAAATGAACTGGATTGTGTGAAGTAACTACTGGCAAAAAATTTAGTGCATTGATTATAGACTATGCATTTGGGGTTTTAGAGGTAGTCACCATAATTGCACTGGGGCAATTGTTAAGTCCCAACGTAAAGAGTAGGGTTGTATCTCTAAAGTTGTCAGAACTTTGAATGAACATCATGGAATTTATCTCTTATTAGTTTTAGCTGGCATTTGGACTTACTGAAAAATGCTGCTAGAAGTTGCTGGAGACCCCTAAAAGAGAACAGAACTAGTGTTCCTGTGATTGGTGCTTCTGTTAGTTCAAATTAATTTTTAAGTAAAAGTACATACTGAAACAGACTTCATTTTCACAGACATACCTTTTCTCCTCCTGTTAGTTCCCCATTTAGCTGCTTCGGGAAGCAGTCATTTATGGGATCTAAAAGTTTGCCTTAGTTTCATGGTCCAGTGTAATAGTTACTGAATCTGCACAGGAATGACGGGAGCCTCACTTTAGTCTATATTCTGCAGTGACAGCCTCTCTGAGACCTCCCAGCTGAACCATAGCCCCTCTTTCCATCCTGTTCAGGCTGTGATAGTGTTGCCTTATTAACATGCTTTTCCTATACAAGCATCAAATTTTAATCCGTAGAGATTCTGTTATATCTCAATACAGTTAACTTAATCACCTGGTTGGGCTGCCTGCTTCCTTTAATGCATAGCACCACTCCTGTGACCTTGCCTCTTGTTTTTTCCCTATGTATTTTCACCTTGGAAATAAGAGTGTCCCACTGATTGTTTTCTTTCTAGTATCCTTCTAATATGATATTTCTCATTCAGTATTCAGTTTTAATTCACCCCAATTCCCCCTTCTGTATTGGCACAGAAGCACATACCCATTTGGTCAAACTACTTACTTTCTACTCTCTGCTTAGATGAGACTTGGCTGGTTCAAGCTGTTCTTTGTTGTTTCTCCCAGCAGCTCTCCTTAGTCTCAGTAATCTTTTGTTACTTCATTTGCAAAGGATGTGTACTCTTGAACTGTGTGATCTTCCACCTTGTCAAAACTCCCCAGTTCTTAGTTTTGTTTTGACCCATTTTTTATTTCTGTGAAGTTCATCCTGCTTGCAAAAACTCATCCTGTTCCCAAATTACTAATTCAACACCTCCATTTTTTTAAGGGTCTTCACGGAACTTCTGCTATCACCTCAACTTTCAAGTACACTATGACCCAGTGTTTGATGCCATGTTCTTTTAAGAAGTATCTCAGATAACTTCATTGAGGGAATTAGGATCAGATCACTGGTATTTAGTTCTGAAGGCAGAAGAACTATCCCTAATGAATCTGTGTAAGTTAGAATTTCTTATAGAAGGGTTTGTGAACAGCTAACATGGGCACTTTGTGAGACCTTTTGGGGCAATCACCCAAGGGAATACTCAGTGCATCAGAACCTGGCCAAGAAAATTTTTGAAGGATTTGACATAACAGATATTTTTAAACTTTTGTTATTGTTAACTTCACGTCAGAAACATACATAAAAAACCTGTAATAATGATAACAGTAAAGCAAACTTCATTAGCATAATCAAATATGTACAATTATTTACAGAGTCCAAAAAATTAATGTAACTAGTATTATGCTGTTGTTGCAAGAATGTATGTTTCACATCTATTTTTATTTTTAAGTACAGAAAGGGAAAAAAAGGAGAAAAATGGAAAAATTGTAGTATACTGTGAAATTATATTTTCTTACTTACATTTCTGGTATAGAAAAATTATAAATATCTGCACAGTTATTTAATTGTAGTGTACTGTGAAATTACATTTTCTTACTTACATTTCTGGTTTAAAAAAATTTTAACTATGTGCACAGTTATTATGGAGGTTTAATTCAATACCACATATCTCATTTTTAAATCCCCTCTTAGATACTTATAATTTCCAGGATTGTTTCTGACATCATCCTATAATGATTTAGGAGCTACTTATTTCAGAAAACTACTATTATCAGGAGACATTAGAAAATATTAAAATGGTTGACAAGTTATTGCATGAATAGTTGATTAATATTTTAATCTTTCTGTAGGTAGCAAAGCTTTGCCATGGAGTAATAAGCATCTGCCAGACTTTTGTGTATGTTGTATCTGGCTCATATACATATAGTATAATCAAAAGTGCTATATCTGGTTTTATTATGAGCCCATTTTATACACATTTATGCTTAGCATGATTCAGTATGTATCTTTGTGATGTGCCAGCTTTTCCTGTACCTGTGCAGTCTTTATGATACAAGTCCTTTGAGACTTACAGGGTAGTAGATAATTTCAAAAAAGTAATCTCTATTTTTTGCTGTATTGGGGGAAAAAAAAGAAGAACCCTGAATCTCTTGTCTGTATTCTGGTAATGCATCCCTGTGCCTTTAAGACCAGAGACCTCAGTGGAAAGTGGGCTAACTGATGTTCAGTCCACAGGACCAAGCTAGAGCTGATGCACATTAACCTCTCCCAAAATGCACACAGTGTGAGCATCCTGCGCACCACTTCTTTCTAGCTGCAAGCCCACGTCTGTTGGACATTTTTCTAGATGTTGTAAATGTAGTCAAATACAGTCCTTTCATTTATCTTGCGTCTTTGGGTCAAAGAACACACAGAGCCCGTGCCAGAAGAAAGCAAAAATAATACAGCAGCACTGAAGAGTGCATGTCCTATTCCATACTTGTTATTTCATTTCTTTGTGCAAAAAAGACTGCAGTCAGCAAACCCTTAAGAGGGAATTTGTGTACACTTAAGAAAGACGTAATATGACATAATATGACGTATTACAGTAGTTGAAGTTGACTTACTATTTTTTACCAGTGAACAGCTTGTTTTGGGGCTTAACATACTATCTCACCTGTCTCATTTGTTTTGAAGCAGAGTAAGAAATTACTGATGTATTTTGTTTTCCTCTGTAATTTTAAGAATTCCCAATAACTCAGTTAAATCCCACTCTTGTCTTTTCCAGGGCCTAAAATTCTGCTATTTGCAATCTCTTATGTACATGGGAATAGCACCATTTCTCTTAAGATTGCACATTCTTAATTTGATGGACAGCCTTAAGCTAACCAGAACTGATGAGACATTCAAAGAAGAAAATAGACCCACCAGACAGTTTGTAGGAAGGAGGACTTTCATAGTTTAAATGGAAGTTGGGATGAGTTTCTGAGTATTTTAGTAGCTAGAGGAGCAAAAAAAATTCCCAGGAAGGCACCTCATTCACAATTCAAAGAATATCAGTCCATGATGCTTGCCTATCATCTCTTACATTCAAATAAAAAAAAGCATAAACCCCTTTCTAATGAGGCAGAACAAAATTAGGGGAAAAAAAAAGAAAAAAAAAATTAGCACCGTGTTCAAGATTGTGCTAAATTTTCTCTAAATTCGGCATCGTATCTGTAGTTCTAGCCCCCTTATTATTTAGCTCTTCTGCTCAGAGTAGGCATGTTTCAGTTCCACTTTTTATCATTAGTTTCCATCTTTCTTTTTATTTTCCCTTTACCCACACTTATTCCTTCTCTTCCAAAAACATTCTTGATTTATGTCCTGTTATCTCTTATGCTTCTCCAGCTTTGTGATTTAATACTTTATTTCTGCAGTCCAACTCAGTGTTTTTAAATGCCTGGCATTCATAATATTGTGACTTTTTTTCCAAAATTTTTTTTGCATTTAAATGATGTTACATTAAGACAGAACAAGAAAACCTACACATGACAAGAAGATCATACAACGCAAGAAGTTATTAGTCATGTGCTCACATGATATGTCTTCAAAAGCATCCTGTTGCTCACAAAATTGTCATATTGTTCTTTCTAAGGTCCTGATTCAGCAATGAGGGTTGTATGAATCAGTTTGGAACACTACCCAAATTTCCAACCATGGAATCATGCCTCAATTTTTTAGCACACTCAGACTATTTTTAATCATACAGCATAGAGATTCTAACAACAAACTTGTTTTTTAGGATCACTAACTGAAAATGAGTAGACTTTGGTCCTTTGGTCCTGAATCTTTAGAATTTCTTTGGCTTCTCTCAAAATCATTCACTGATTAATTCAGTTGTTAAAAAGAATCATTAAACACAGGTATATCCTCTTGTTTTCAAGTGCAAATCTGACTGGATGCAAATGTGACCAGAAATTTTTTTTTTTTAAATCTTCTATCAATTTCTTGTTTGATCAGTTGCTTAGAGACATACTATATAGCTGGTTTCTCTTTGCAAAAATAATTTTCAAAGATGAGCAAGAAAATGGCTAGCATTCTCTATCTCTTCTGCTTAAATTGTGCCTTTGCAACTTTGGCAGTAATAAAGCTCTCAAGTCCCAACACTGACAGAAGATACCATAGCTTAAATGACCCTGCAGAGTGAAAATCATCTTATCTGCAGAGACAGTTCTTGCAAGTTGTAAAGCACAATAGGAGAAAAGTAAATGGGCTCTGTGTAATAGAACATAGTTTCCTCAAGGCAAACACTTTCATCTTTTCAGGACATTTGACCAGAAGTGACATCATTCACCAACTGCTTCAAATATCTGCATGGAGAGGAAAAAAAGAGAAAAAAGATACAAGAGGACACTTGTCAGGTCTAGCAGGCAATCCTTCTGGTGGAAAGGGAAACTGACTGAGATCAGTTTAGTCCTAATGCAGTCATGTTTTCACTTAGCAATACACAGGCAGCCAGAGCAACAGCGTATGTACTTTTTCCTTTCTTTATCTCCAGCTGCCTTCATTCATCTGGAAAAGGACCAGGTGTCTCAGCAGTGAGTGAGAACCAAGGTCTCACAGTTTAGTCATTCAATTTAATTTGCAGGTGACTTGTTAGAAGACATCTGTATACTTCTTGACATTTTTGGGGCAAACTTTTTCTAGTGGCATAAAATAAATATGAGGTCCCGTGCTTGATATGAAAAATGTGTACCTGACACTCTTTGGGTCACCAAAAATGACTTCAATTTGCTATATAGGCCCTTAAGTAATGCATTCCAGCATGATTTCCTAACAATGAGCTCATTACAGTGTAATATTTGGACAGCTGCTTGAACTTAACCTGCGTTTATATTCATCTGCGATATGCTTGTGATTATACCTAACTGACATCGCTGACTTGGGAACCTGGTTTGATCCATGGCAGTCTCCCAGATCTTGAGAAAGTCCCCTAAAGCTAAATTCAAAAAGGCACTTGGGGGTTTTAAGGATGGGTGTTGTATTTCCTAGGTTTTATGCATCGAACCTTCCAGGAACAAAATTCAAGCCTTCTTTGAAAGTAGCCTGTGTACAGCACAGGAGAGCACCATTTCAGTACCAAATAGATGGTGCACTGTCTGTGCAGCATGTATAGTAAGCCCTGGGGATAGTACTTTGTCTCCAGCAGCACATTTCCTAGGCTTGATAAGACCGAGCTCGAACCACTGGAGAACTGAGCCGGGACTTACTTGGAAGACCCATGTTTTGTCACCAGCTCCATCACTGGCTGGCAGAATGAGACCTCCACCCCAGCGCCATTTATTGGCAAAGCTTTGTAGAGCACTTTCAAGTTTTTAGAGAAAACACTTCAATAATTAAACTAAAGCTGATGAATGAGAGGTTCTGAGTGAAAAGATAGAAGAGCATTCCAGCTACCAGGATGTGCAGCAGCTCAGTGCATAGCTCTCAGTCTTCGGTAAGCCAGGTCCCTTAAGAGGCACATTGTGGAGTACGTTTTATGGATATAACCAAATCATGCCACAGGAGCATGAGAACAGTGAGTTCATTTGGCCGGTGGCACACAGTGGGCTGCAAAAGGAGCATGGCTGGGAGCCTGGGAAGGAGGCTGGCTCACTCAGACTGGGCAATCTTCCTCCTGGGTTGTTACAGGAGCAGTATGAAAACATTGTACCCCTTGCTGAACTGAAGCAATGGCCTCATTTCGTGTCTCTGTAGTTTAAGAGCTCTATACTAGATAAGAAATGCTTCCCGTCTATAGCAGCCAGGCACCAGACTGAAGCCGCTATGTACTGTCTCTCAGCCATACACAAGACTCAAATGAAGAAAAAGTGCATTTAAGAGCTGAAGTCACCTAGCAACTATAGTCCCACCAAAGGCTTCAAGCTAGCTTGGAGTGTGTATCCCCACAAGTCTTTATTTTTATGATGTATTTAATTACTGCAGCTTTAAAAAAACCC
The DNA here is from genome assembly GCF_047716275.1 of Strix uralensis. NCBI lineage: Eukaryota > Metazoa > Chordata > Aves > Strigiformes > Strigidae > Strix > Strix uralensis. The sequence continues at coordinate 69,143,216 of NC_133972.1, read as the reverse complement.
CACGTATTAAGATGTTCAGATGGGTTCTTGCGGAGGAACAAGTACTGGAAAGGAACCATGTGTTGCATACCACAAATGCAAACAAATTTTGGACAACTGATTACTGTGCTATAATTGCACAACACAGCATTATTCTAACTAATAGAAAAAGGGGAAAAAGCTGCAGATTTTTGGTTGATGTAGAACAGATTCAGGGGCTGATCACCTGAAATCTGTCAAGCAAGTAAATAACATGCACAAATAAATTAAAATATTGGCCATAATTTTTATAGAAATTATTTCAACTGCTTTGGCAACGTCTTCCAAATCTTTTGCGATAGATAGCAGCTATTCATAATGCTTGGGAACAATTGCAATGTCCAAAAACCCCTAAACTGTAACATCCCACCCCAAAAGCACAGAACTGAGGGTTTATTTGTTCTATGGTGACTTACAATACACCGTGAAAGAATGCAATAGCTAAATCAGGAAAGAAATATAAGTAACTTCTGCCTCTCCTCAGCACAAAGAAATTTGGGGGGGGTAACATGTAACATGCAAATCAGTTAGCTAGAATATTTTGAGTTTTCTGGGATGCTCATTGTGTCAGCTTTCCATAGATGGAAGTGACTGAGACCATATTATTAAGTTTAAGGTGTATGTTTTGCTGTGAACCTGTTACACAGTCTGGAGTGCAGTACCATAATATAACAGCAAGGGAAAGCTACAGCGAGATATCACATCTCTCATATCTTATCTGAGAGGCATTCATAGCCTCTCATATAGTGAAAAACCATGGAGATCAGCCAGTTCTCTTGTGTACCTAGACTCGACTGATTAGTATGGATGACTAGGAAATTATTTTTTTGCTTCACATGTAATACTCTTCCGATATCCTCTTCTGTTTGCAATAACCCCAGCACATCTGTGGGCTTCGGAGAGAGTTTGTTGCCTTGTCTTAAAGCTAATCTCCAATTATCTATCTGTAAGGTCTGGTTTGATATATGGAAAGATTGTTGATACTAACCTCAACTGGGCTTAATAGATACAAACATGAAACCAAGAGAAAAAATTAATATTGTTCACATGATGTGAAGAACCAACTCACAAATGTGTATCAGTATGCACACATTATGTATAAAAATAGGCTTCGGACAGAGACAAATCAGGGCATTTTCTTACTGCTTCTTTTGAATTTCTGAAGTGCAGCAACCCAGTGCTATACTTGGCAAGTTTCAAACATTACTGTTTAAGTTGTGCCAACCATTTCTAACAGAATATTGCTATGGGTTTAGGACTTTTTTCTCTTTTTTTTTTTTTTTTTCCCCAGAATACAGCTTTTATGAAGTCATTCATTATTTGGAATGGTTTGAAGTGATTGAGAAGTTATGTTTGAAGGTATTTCAGCCTGTATGCTGCTTGCAGTATTTTTAATCCAGTCCTTTATTTCTTATTTCTAAAATTTCATATATCAATGCTCTGTTGTATATTACCTGTAAATCCTCTGTCTGATATTTTTCCTATTCCCTAAAAATCAGCTGCCTTTATTTTAATTTAAAAAATGCAGATAAGAACAAAAATTCTTGTGCATAAGTGCTTCTGTCTTCCTAACAAATAAAAAATAAAATTAAAAAATCCAGAAATCTCGGTACATCAAAACAAAGATTTAATTTGTTGCCAATGTGAAAGGTAGAAATGATGGAACTGTGAGTTACTTTCAGAAATTCACTAAGAAAGGCACAACAGCTCAGAATCTCAAAAGTAGGAGCCTGAAATTAATGTCATAGATTCATGTCACACACCTGAGTGAGAGTATTGATGGGCAGGCAGTTGACACTCTGGAACTTCAGCAATACAAATATTCATTATCTTATGTAATCACAGATATCTTTATCAGAACGTTTTTAAGCTGCAATACTACATAAGGGTTAGGATTCAAAATTTATGATTCAGTCAGCCCTAGTTCTGATAGTCCATCATAACTCTCTGCTACTTAATCTCAGAGGTAAGTGCTTCTGACACCAGATTAACAAATGGTGTATAATGTGATAGAGACATGCACTAACTGTTCTCCCAGTGCATGTTTCCAAGTTAAAAGGACATGTCCTTTGGGGAAAGATGTAACAAATGAACTTTTGAGCACTGGGGACCTTGATGGTTCTCGATGACTCTACTTTTGTAGGGGGCATTTTTTGAAAAGGTTTATGGCATGTATTTTAAATAGTGGTTATGAATTGTGTCTTGTACTTTGGTCAAACAGGTATGCAGCCAGAGGGAGACACACGGAGTGGATTTCTGCAATTACACTGTTCATGTTCATGTACACTTCAAAAAAACTGGCTGTGGTTAATGGACATAGCATCCTAGATATCCTAAAAGTCTCTCCTCGCTTATATGGTTATAGACACCCCAGTGCTACTGTCTTTTCCTCAACAGTGACATCTGCTCTCATTTAACACCTTATCACTGAAATAATTAGTTACTAATCCCCTCTTAGAGTATGCTGTAGATTCAGGAGGCTGTGAATGAAGACACAAACCACAGCACAGCAGAACAATATTTACTTAGTATGTGTCATAAATCAGTTAAGACAAGAACTAACAAAAATAAGAGAGGGATGTTTATTCAAAATGGGAATACATTTATTTAATCTGGAGAAAATTTGTTTGGCTGCCTTCTCTGGTAGAACGGCATGCTTTTTGGGATGCAGTTGGTAATTAAGGAGAAGTTCTCTGTTCCTGTGTTATGCCACTTCAGCAAAGGGGGGGAGCAGATGCAGTAATTAAGTGTTCTCAAAAGGTTGCAAAGTGAGTTGATTAAGTGAATTACTAAACTTAACAAAACCATGTCAGGATCAAGAGGCAATTGTTCAGTCTCTTTTATGGAGTCTTGTGCTATAAAAAATGCACTGCTGTAACAGTAACATTTTCCGTAACAGGAAGAAGAGAAACTATTTTTGTTTAAACTTGTAAAAGGTCTTGTTCACGATATCAACACTTCTCATAAACAGCACAGGCTTGCCTGCTCTGCAAGAGTTTTAATGGTGGAAGCACTGACTCAGTTTGGTAATCTGTTCCTGACTGTTTCCTTAGAGGCATGCCTCACAATAGACAATTCATATTTTACAATAATGCATGTCATTGCCATATCTTAAAGTATTTTGACAGAATAAGTAAATATTGCATTGTCTGCATAACAGGAACAACAATAGTGGCACAGAAATTACTTGCAGTAAAATTCAATTAACAGAGAAAACTGGAAGTAGACTTCAGGCCCTCCATACCTCTCATTGTATCAGATATGTGAGGGTTAAGTCATACAAGAACCACATTGGTCTTGTCTTTTCTGCAAATTTCAACCTTCACCTGGAAATGCTGACAACATTTCCTACATATTCCACTCTTCCCTACTTCATGGGATACTGTGAGAACTCATACTGCTGAGAATAAACCAAACACTGATATTAGCCACTAAATTACAATCCTGGGAGTGCTAACTCCTGAAATCCCTTCTCAGTCCCGTTCACTCCACAAGCCCAACTTTTAAAAAGCACAATGAAGTTCTGAGGGAGTCTCCTGAAGTTTTCTTCTCTGATAATTTCTATTTCCCATTTAGTCTACTTCAGTTGGGTATTTCAATATCCATCCACATAAATGCCACTTTGTAAAAAAGTCTTCAAGTGATCCAGAAGTCATTTACACTTTTGTGAAATAGCCATTTTTTTCTGAGGCAATTTTTTGAGACAAACAGCAAGCTTCTCCACAATGAAAACCAGCATCAGGTTTGAACCATCTACTATGCAACTGTTTACCTGATAGCAGAGTTAGTCTGCTTAGTAAGCAGAGTCCTCTCAAAAGGCAAATAACATGTAGAAGAATTTTTCGCCATTTGTTTGAGAGAGAGGAAGTTCACACATAAGGGTACTTGTTTTGAAGGAAGAAGAAGTGGACAATAAATCCTATCTGGAATAGAAAGAAAAGTTTTGAAGGACTCTTCAGAGACTCTCTCAGCTAATCCCAAGAGACATTCAAGAAGTGGGAGAGTATTCTGGGGAAAAAAAGGGAGATCTTTAATTGAACTCCTCAAGGCCTGTGTATGTGTGTGCATGTTACATGCTTCTTACCTCCAGAATTATTTGCTCGCTTCTTCAGGGGTGTTGCAGTATTGCAGTTTGAGTTCCCTACGAAAACTAACTTGACACACAAGAAAGTCAATGGACGCAAAAAACAGGAGAAACAGAAATTTGGTTGAAATACCTGCTGGAGCTGCCAGTCTCTCTTCACTGAGTAGGCAGACCACAAGAACTAGCTTCCTGTGTTGGAAGTCTGGCTTTGGTAACACTCTTTAGAGCCAGCACAAGGAACCATGCCAGAGTTCATCCAGTGATAGAAAGTGTACCCTACTAAGGACTAGAGAAGCTTGAAGCTCATCAGGTTGGTACTGAAGTGCAGCAGATACGCAGAATGAAAAGTACAAGATTCAATTACAACAATAAATTAAAAAAATAATTTTTAAAAAAAGGCTTTCATGACCACGATGCCTTTTTTTTTTTTTTTTTTTTTTTATTCTGGCTGACCTGTAATCTCATTATGGAATGAGAGAATAACAGTGTTTGAAAGAGGCTGCAGCATAAAAATGTTTTTGAGCGACTTTGTGTTGCATTAAGTAAATTGTTTCTTTGGTAGTTCTGTAAATAGAAGGTGGTGGTGAGACCTGAAGAGCTGCTAAGCAGTAGTATAGTGAATAATGTAAGAACTATTTAAAATTAAATTCCTTGATATTTCAGCAGTTCTGGATGCCTCAGTATCTCTTCAAAGATCCTTAGTTTTAACAGCAAGTCTCTCAATCTTTCCTGGAGTTGTGGCATATAATGTATGTAAGTTACATATGTATGTATGTGTGTATATATAAAGGTACATATTTATGTATTAAAATGAAAGGGACCAGGAAATGGCATGCATTTGAGAAACTTAGAGAGAGAGATGTATGTAGTTTGCAACTGGGAAAAAATAGTAATTAAGCAGAAAACGGGTTGTGGAGGGAAGGAACTCTTACCTCAGGAGACAATCTGCCCTACTTTCTTTTCTCACATTTTGAAATCTATGAATCTTTTAGTTGCTTTATCACTTTTCCTGATTCCCTGCAGGCCAGAGCTGACAGCTGAGCCCCTGTTTTATCTTAAACTGTTCAAAGTATGTCAGAAAATGACTTTTCCTGCTGAGTCTGAAAGTGGCGTCATGATTGCAGGAACCCACCTACTGGTTACCCCCAGTCCAGGTGATCACCATTGCTGGAGTGAAATCGTAATGATAGTCTCAGAACAGCTGGCATATTGTTACAATATATGGTCTATTACTGCTTGCAGTTGAAGACCAGAAACTGAGTTGACTCTTCTTTTTATTCTCTCTAGAAGTAATTATTTATGTCTTGGGCCACTCTGATATCAGCACATAGAGATAGTATTAGTTTTTCACCCTGTGTTATTAACAGCTGTTTTGTACATGGACAGGGTCAAGCAGTTGCACTGTCTGTTAACTGCCTTGGCTGTTTATTCTGTGGGCTCTCTCTACTGCCTTTGAATATGGCCTTTACAAATCCTTTCTATTTTTATTCCACTGCACTTCTCAGAATTAGCTTTAAAATACACTGTTGTCATTACACTTCAGCATGATAAAATGCAGGATAAGGTGAGTGCAGATGCATTCATGTCTCTAAAAATAGGATTCTACTGGAATTTCTACACTAATTTCATTTTAGTAGGCTTTAACTTGTGCTGAAAATTGGTATACCTCAAACAGTTCTCTGTGATGAATCAAAATAAAGCAGGATAGGAATTGCAGGCTGTTTATGCTCAGCTTGTATCTAGAAATAATATGCTTGTGTACTGCTTTTCATCTTCAAAGTTTTACCATCCGTATTACCTCTCTGAGAAGTGACATGTAAGTAACTGGTATATGAGATTCTTAGGTTGAAATTCATCTGACTGATGACACCTGAACCCGCATTTTGCAGTTTTCAGGGGGAAACCGTAACACCATTCTTTGCTGGTGTTAGCTCTTGTGAGATAACTTTGGATATCTGAGGAGAAAGAAAGTAGTAATGCTGGACAACTCCCTTTATTGTCACAGGGTATCTTTTGATTTTGCACTGCTGAGAATGTTTGCAGGGAAGTTGTTGATGTCCTGTTAACTAACAACCAGGTATGAAGGTAAGCATTAGAGGACTTACAAATCTGTGAAGGTCTGGAGAACCCACCCAGAATGAATTTTTCAATTCTTCCCACTATACTGAGATCACAGGAGATAGAGATGTATACTGCCATTAGTAACACACATCAGAAACTTCCTTATTATTTTTGTAGGGTGAAACATCTCTCAAAGACTCTCCAAAATCAGCAGGGAGTTTCTGGAAGTCATTTTGGATCTTTGCTTACCATATTGGCTGAATTCAAGACCTCAACCCTAGTCCTGTTAGTCAGCAAGCATTCTCTACAACGATGTCAATGGTTTTATTTTTCTTAAAATTTCATTGGCACAGCTGGACTTCCTATGCAGTGCAAACAAGGGCAGTGGTCTCCAATTTACACTAGCAGATCATGCAACAGCAGAGATGTACTACCTTGAAATGTATGCCTTAAGAAATAAATGTCAGTTGTATGGTCTTTATGAACTATTTTAGGTGCATAGAAATTTAACATGAACTGTGTTACTTGCTGTAATGTCTGTCTTATTATACCCAATCTTGGCCAATTTATGTGTCAGCTGATATCTGAAATTTTGGAATTTATAAGTCCCATGAATCTTTGTCATGATGCTGTGGTAGTAACTAGAGGAAATATGGAGAATGAGACTGAAAAGATGCTGAGTAAACAGGCCTTATTACCTCCTTTCTAAACACTGCATTACATTGCAGAGTTTACCATCTGAAGACATATTTCAGACATCAGAGATGCTGTGAGAAACTTGGACAGGATTGTCTTAGATAGGGACATTGTGTGCAAACCACTGTTGAGTTATTTAACTAACTTTATCACATATTGTAAAAACATTTTAAAAACCCAGAAGGGCAATTGGGTCATTTATGTGTCCTTCATCAAAGCACTGTTCATAGCAGTAATTCATTGTCCCTGCTTGTAGCATTGTGGTGAAGCTTGGTTTGTGCCAAGGGCCATCATTTGAAAGCCCTCAGCACCTTCTGAGAGGTCTGCTGCAGGATAGCATCAACAATATTTTGGATGATTTCTCAAAAAATACAGTGTGGTTGCTAACAGTATAGACATGGGAAGAGAAGCAGATTTTCCAAGTGCAGACTGCACAGTATGAAAGCTTGGGGTACCTAGGCACCACATTTTGATTTAGTTACAGATTTTGTCAGTGCCTTGCTTCTCAACTATAAAAAAAGGGACAATAATATCCCAACTTTACAAAGGCACAGGAAAATAATTTCAGTCTTCCAGGCATCTCGCAACTGAACAAATGGTGAAGATACTCTTCTTATTAGATGGACAGATCTGCCAATGGGCTGATGAAAGAACTGAAGCTGAATGAAAGTGATAAACTACAGATCATCATAAGAGAAATTAACTTCAGCAGATGCAAAGTTCTGTGTTATGCAGTACTGATTGCCTGGAGTTGTGGTAGCTGCTGTAATTGTTTCACTGCAGTTGGGTTGTGGGAAGGAGTATCAGTGACATGGCTAGTGAGGCAGAATTTTTAAAGACAGTGCTTTTTTTTTTTTTGCTTTTTTTTTTTAACTTTTGCTGAGTAGAAATGTAAAATAAAAATCTGTATTTTAAAATATTTATTTCTTTTTCTTTCTTTCTTACAGCTTGTGGCCAATGCAATCCTTTTTGTCAGTGTAAATTTGTATGGGGTCTTTGTGAGGATTTTGACAGAAAGGGCTCAGAGGAAGGCATTCCTACAGGCCAGGAACTGCATTGAGGACAGGCTGAGGCTGGAGGATGAAAATGAAAAACAGGTCAGTTTCTAAGCCTTATTTCTTTTTCTCTGTTTCTTCTGAGGTGACTGTAGTTATGTGAACCACAGGTCAGGACTTTGCTGCTGAGTGTGTGCATTTCCATTGTGAAGGAAGGGTGCTGCCTCCCCCCACCTGCTTCAGCTCTTCCTCCCCTGGGCATACACACTCTTCACTCTTCTTCTGCAGCACACACAGAAGGTGCAGGCTGACCCTACAGCTACTGTCAGCTCTAGCACCAGAGAAGATGTATTTTAGGGCTGAGGTAAAGCTAATATACTATTGCAATCTAAGATCCTGGAGTTTTTTCTGCATGGATGTTTTTTGGTGGGTGCTAAATAATCTGTGAATACTTCTGGCTGTGTGCGCTATAACCTGTTTGCATTCATGACACCTATAAAAAGAAGTCAACTTTTTGGGGAGAAGGGGCTGCCCTGATATACATGAATAACTGTGATAACAATCTATTCCTTTTTCTGAAGAGCCACCATAGTAGTTTGATGGTTTATTTCACACAATGTTATCAATCAATCTTCCAAGCAGATTTGGAAACAATGAGAAAAACTGCTACATTGTGGAGCTTGCTGTTGTTACTCACACATCTGAATATTAAACCTACTAAGATACGTTCATCTGTAAGGTTTGGACTAGATTTTCCTTTCTGTCTAGAGGCCACACTGGAATACATAGATATAACTCCATTGACCTCTGTGGAATGATGGTAACTTACGCCAATAAACAACTTAAGTGGTATTGAAACCTTGATATACAAGATGTCAGGGTCCTCAAAGCTTGTGTACCTTGCACACTTTTACTTCCATTCATTTGCAATTTCTCTAGCAAGTCTATTCCTACATGTGAAATACCACAGGTCCTTAAGTACTTTCTGTTATGAATTGAGTGAATGCATTTTTATGACCTGAACATACTCTGTAATAAGTAGATGTCTTCTTTGAACGACTGCATATCTTTGCTGGCTGTCTAAAAATGGTATTAGGATCAAAGCCTTCAGGTTTGATTCCAGACTTTTGTACTCCAAAGCTGCAGATTTTCAAAGGCATAAATGTGCCATAAGTGAATTTCCATGGGATTTAGGCAGCCCTGCCATTTGTGCCTTTGAAAACCCACTTCTGGGATCCAACATGAAAATAATACTGATTTTTGTTAGATCTCTAGTTTTGTTTAGTAAGTTTTGTTACTCTCTAGTTAGCACATTAACAATCTGTCTTATTTTATATTTTATCCATGCACACAGAAAAACAAGAAAGCAAAAACATTACACATAAGTATTGTTGATAATATACCTAGAGAACCTGCAAATGTTTCAATGCAATATACAGGTCAGTGAAGAGAATATAGTTTTCTCCTACACTTGTGAAATTAACTTTATGCAACACAGTCTAAAACTCAATACAGTGGTGAAATATGCTAATTAGCTGTCAAAAGTACCACCAAAATACTCTCTGTGGCTGCCCTCACACTATATTAGAATACCTTTAACACCAGGGTGAGAATGAAGACATGATTACAGGATACAAAATTATTCTGTGGTTGCTGTGACATAACGTAGCCCAAGTTTCCAGCTGGCAACACTCATGAGTGTTTGAGAGGAAAAGAGATGTTGCTGACCTAGTTCAATTTTTGTGATCGTTCCTGTATTTTTGTTCTCTGAAGTACCAACATTACATGTTAAAAAGGACTGAATTTTTTCATCAGACCTTCTTGTCTCATTCAAGTGCTCTGACCTAAATACTGTAGCCCTTTTACATTGAGAATTGTAATCCAAAATGTTAAAACCTTTCCCTGCTATTTCTCTGCAAGTCTCTAATGGGAAAGGAAAGAACATGCTCTTGGCTTTTAAACATACAAAGACTCTGGAGTTAAAGTGTTGACTGTATGAGACAGATACCACAGCTGAAACTGTAAGTGAGATTTCTTCCTCCATGTCCTGCTTACAGTGATTCTCCTCATATGGGACACATTTGTTGTAACAGTCCCACATGATAATTTTGATAGATCTATTTTTATCATGCAAGAGCAAAGATCTCGTGTTGTAGCATTTTTGGAGTCATAGAATCATAGAATTGTTTGTTTTGGAAGGGGCCTTAAAGATCATCTAGTTCCAACCCCCCGCCATGGGCAGGGACACCTTCCACTAGACCAGGTTGCTCAAAGTCCCATCCAACCTGGCCTTGAGCACTTCCAGGGAGGGAGTATTCACAACTTCTCTGGGCAACCTGTTCCAGTGTCTCACCACCCTCACAGTAAAGAATTTATTCCCAATATCTAATCTAAATCTACCCTCTTTCAGTTTAAAACTGTTACCCCTTGTCCTGTCACTACAGTCCCTAAAAGTCCCTCCCCATCTCTGATGTAGCCCCCTTTAAGTACTGGAAAGCTGCTATAAGGTCTCCCCAGAGCCTTCTCTTCTCCAGGCTGAACCCCCACTCTCTCAGCCTGTCCTCATCAGGGAGGTGATCCATCTCCCTGATAATCCTCGTGGCCTCCTTTGGATCCTCTCGAGCAGGTCCATATCCTTCTTATGTTGGGGGTCCCAGAGCTGGACACAGCACTCCAGGTGAGATCTCACGAGAGCAGAGTAGAGGGGGAGGATCACCTCCCTTGACATTCTGGCCACACTTCTCTTGATGCAGCCCAGGATACGGTTGGCTTTCTGGGCTGCAAGCACACTTTGCTGGCTCATAGTCAGTTTTTCATCCACCAACACCCTGAAGTCCCTCTCTGCAGGGCTGCTCTCAATCCATTCATCGCCAAACCTGTATTTGTGCTTGGGATTGCCTCAACCCATGTGCAGGACCTTGCACTTGGCCTTGTTGAACTTCATGAGGTTTGCACGGGTCCACTCCTCAAGCCTGTCAAGGTCCCTCTGGATGGCACATCCCTTCCCTCCAGTGTGTTGACATGCAGTAGTTTGCAAGTAGGCTTTGAAAGTGTTTCTGGGGAGAAGGGGAACAGATGGTCTCTGTTTATTTTAAAATTCAGTTTAATGTTAACTGTGGTCACAACAAATAGCTGGCCTTGATGGTGGCATGTGTTGGGTTTGTGTGTGTAACAGGGCAGGGGTCTGCAGGGGTGGCCCCTGTGAGAATTTTCTCGAAGCTCCCCCAGCTCCAAGTCAGAACCTTGGCCTCTGGCCAAGACCAAGACAATTAGCGATGGTGGCTGTGCCTCTGTGATAATGTATTTAAGAAGGAGAACCTGGGAGAGGAGTTGGTGTTACAGAGGCTCTCAAATAAACAAGCAACCACCAAAAATTCAAAATTTATTATTAACACAATTAACTAGCCCTCTGCAAACTACAGGTTTGAATGTCTGTGAGAGGAGAACAGAACAACTCCCTAGGGTTTAACGACAACCCAAAACGCTCTATCACTCACCTGACAAGTGAGGGCTCTCAACCTCGGGGACTTGCTCAGGGCAGTGTCTCAACCCAAGTCACCTCAAAGAGTTTCCTTGGGCAGCGTCCCAACCCAAGGGGAGAGTCCTCGACCGCAGCGTGCTGCTCCAGGGGACAAGCTCAGAATGGCTCCCCCAGGGGACTCCATTTATACCCAGGCCAAATCTGACCTGTAGTCAACAGTGGCTCCCATTGGCCAAAGGCCCCAACTACTGCGAAGCCCCAAGAACAAAGGCAATCAGGAGCTGCTACACTTCAGCAGCCAAGAAGCCCTATTTTCATTGGGCGGGTGCACCTGCCACAGTTGGAGTGGTGAGGAGGAGTTGTGAGGGAGATACCTATGTGAACACTGAGGTCAGTGGAAGAAAGGACAAGGAGGAGGAGGGGAGGTGCGCTGGAGCAGACCCCCTTGCAGCCTGTGGTGAGAGGGCAGGCTGTGCCCCTGCACCCATGGAGGTCACCAGTGGAGCAGATGCTGACCTGCAGTCCATCGAGGACCCCACGCTGGAGCAAGTGACTGTGCCCAAAGAAGGCCAGGACTCTGCAGGAAGAAGTTTGTAGTTTGGTTCTGGGAGGACTGCAACACGTGGGGGTGACCCATGATGGAGCAGTTCAGGAAGAGCTGCAGCCTGTGGGAAGGACTCATGTTTGAGAAATTTTGTGGAGGTCTGTCTCCCGTGAGAGGGACTCCATGCTGGAGCAGGGCAAGAATGCATGGAGACCTCCCACCCTGAGAAGGAAGGAGAGGCAGGACTGACTGCACCCCCCATTCCCTGCTCCCTGCACTGCTGGGGAGAAGGAGGTAGAGAAATCAGGAACAAAGCTGAGCCTGGGAAGAAGGGAGGGGTGGGAGGAAGGTGTTTTTAAGATGTGATTATACTTCTCACTGTCTTACTCTGACTGTTATGTTTTGTTGTTAGTGTTTGAATTAAATTGATGTTCTTTTTTCTTCCCTAACAAGTCTGTCTTTTGTCTGTGACCAAAATGGGTAAGTCATCCTTCCCGATCCTGATCTCAATTTCTGAGCCTTTTGCTTTATTTTCTCCTTCCCATTCTTGAGGGAGAAGGGTTGAGCGAGCAGCTGTGTGGTGCTCAATTGCCCTCTGCGCTCAAACCACCACAGTCCTTTTTGGTGCCCAAGGTGGGGCAGAGGAATGCAAGATAAGGATAGTAATTGTGAGAGGTGATGGTCAGAACATGAACTGAACCTTGCTAGTGGAATAATCATGGGAATTTCTGTTGTAATTGTGGTGGAGGACGAGGGGTGGAATTGCGTGGATTGTGTTTCGGTGTTGTGATAATGTTATTTTTATTTTGGTGTGGGGAAGTTTTGTTCTGTTTTGGCTTTGTGTTGATCATCCGTTTGTTATGTTGCTGCATGTTAGACTGCAATTTCAGAGTAACACCAGAAGTGAAGGCCAAGAACCAAATAAGCTTTAGACCATGCGTGAATAATTATAGTGATTCACTTGGCATAAGCTTCTTCTCTCATTGTCTATAAATCTCAGCAGCAAGACCATCCTCTGCAGAGCAAGCAGTTAAAAATAAATATTGTGAGGTGGTTCCTGTTCTCTGGAACTGCACTTGTTCTGTTCCTGCTCAGTCAGAGCACTTGGGCACTTCCCCTTTACTCCCACTGCACCATCTCTCTGTGTTCACTTCATTAATTCCAGATCATTCTTTGCCCATACAGCAAGTAAGGCATTGTCACCTTGCTCCCTGGAGGACTCCCAGTGTTAGACGTCCTTATGGATCTGGAGAGCAGACTCCAGCCAGTGGTTCACCCCTTCCCAACCGAGCAAGAGAGGAGCAAGCAGGGATGAGGAATGGAGCATACGTTCAGTGTAGAGAAAGAAGTAAGCTGTTGCTGATTGAGACTGCTTGCTGTCTGATTCAGAGGGGAAACCAGTAAGGAAGTTGTGGCTCACCATGTATTAAGTCCCAGCATGATGGGTCCTGAAGTGGTGCTGTGCCCCAAGGAAGTGACAGCATTGTGATTCTGAGGCCATCTTAATTTGAAATGCAACTGGACCACTGTGTTTAAAGGCCTGTAGACTCCCATTTTCCATTCTTCTAGTCTGTCAGCATGTGTATAGTTTTTTCTACTCCACAGTTTTGTGATGGTGAATTTCACTCTAATTATGCGCTCTGTGAAACAGAACTTACTTTTTATTTGTCATAGACTTGCTGTCTGATGACTTGATTGGGTGCTCTCCAGCTCTTGTTTTGTGTTAAATTATGAACAATCATTCTACAATAACCTTTTCCATGCCACTTACAACACTGTAGGCTTCTGTCATAACTCTGCTCACCTCTCTTTCCAAGCTGAAGAATTGTAGCCTGTTTAGTCTTCTGATGTATGAAAGCTATTTCCTACCCCAATCTTGCCAACTCTGTAACAAATCTTACTCATGTTTTTTTTTTTCCCCCCCAACAAAAAGAATATTTTTATGCATATTCATGCACTGGATTTGGAGATAAAGAGTGTAATTTCCATCAGTGAAATGCACTTGCTGCAGCACAGGCTGATGTGAAAAGTACCTGTTGTTTTTATATGAGGAAAGATGAAAAAATGTTTGACTTCATGCAAACCTCCAAAGCCCCCAAAAACAGCTTAGATAGCTTCACTGGTTTTTAATTGCATAAGTACATGCAAATATGTTTGCAAAATAAAGACCATCTTTCAAGCAACTTGTTTAGATCTTTCCTTCCCTCCTAAATATTACTTTTGTACTTGCTCACAATTAGAACACGATGGTGGGAAAACAACTGGAGAATAGCAAAGTCACCAGAATGGGGGATTGGCAATTTTAAAAACTATTTGGGAATTCACATTTTGTTTGTCAAACCATTGGGACTGGAGAAATTTATATCTTTCATTAAATAGTTGTGTACTTCAATACAATTCATGAAGTTTAAGTTTATTGCGGACTCTAGCACAAGAAGCTGAAGGAAGCACTAAAAACTACAGGGAGTTAGGAAGCACTGGGGTGAGACAGCCAGCACTGTGGCTAGCTTCAGGGCCAGAAGCATGGCACTCCAGGTAGTCTAATTAGTTTTGCTGAGAGGTAGGATTGTTCCCTTTGCTAGTACTGCAGTAATGCTAGTTCTGGAGACTAGCACCTCGGTGTTGCTGTGCAGCGCTTCCATACGTGTTCACTAGATCATTTGAAGCTAGTGATGAATTGTGCATACAAAGGTCCGTGTGTATATGTGTAAGGATTCCAAGTGTCTGCTGCATTTTAGGGCAATATCCTTAACATTGCGATAGTAACTGGGACATCACTGAATCAGAGACTTGTTTAATAACTATTCGTGGAAGATGTAACAGTGTCAGCAAAAGATACCACGACTCTCAGTGCAGAATACTTTGAACTGCATCTTGGGTTCAAATTCCCTGCCGGGTTCAGTTTCCCCTTCAAAACAATTTAATCTAGATGTTACACATTTTGGATAGATGCACTATCTCCTGTACCTTTGGGTAAAAGGATGACACCCACAGCACCCCTCCAGTGGTTTTGTCCGTTATGTTTAATTTCAAGCATTTATTTAAAAAGGGAAGCATAGAACATTGTATTTGAATAAAGCAAACCATGTTGGACTTTCATTCTGGTAATGGATAACAGGTTGCTGGGGTTTTTTTCTTCCAATTCAGCAACCAAACTGAAAAATTAGTTATTTGCACAGCCTCAGGCAGAAGTAATTTCCAGGGTGCCTGACAGCTTGCTTATCAATGCATAATCAGGTTCTCCTCATGTTTCCCATACTTTTTATTCTCAGAGTTTTGCATCTTTTTTCATTGCAGTGCAGAAGAAAATATGAAATTTATGATTTAAACACGGGCCCTGTTTCCATAATCATTCATACTGACTCTGCACAACAGCAAATCGCCCTGCAGCAAAAATTTTATCTGGATCATGTGTGGGCACAAAAACATGTTCTTGTCAAATTATCTAGTGTGCAACAGGGAGGTGATCCTGATTTTACACAAATTGCAGGGTGAGAGATGATACCTGATCCTCTGCAAAAGCTAGCCAGTGCAATCTTTGAAAAATGTAGATGGACTAACTAATTTTAGCTGACAGGTGAACCTGTACCACATAAGCACTCTGTTCTATGTTACAAGGAGGCTTAAAATTGAATTTATTGTATCATTGAAGCACAACTTTACACAGGGAAGTCCACCTTCAAAAATTTATGTTCTCTTTTCTAGGATCAGGGAAAACAGAAAATAAGGAGTGTTAAAATTTTAGGCTCTCAGTTTGAACTGCTGGGCTTCATGCCCACTTGTGAAGGTAAGCTAGCAACACCTCTTAGTCAAGGGAGCAGCAGCAGCAGAGATGGGAACTTGTCCTGCTCCCTGCTTTGTTTGTCACCTTTGGCTGCTTAGATCCTTACACAGAGCTGAGATGAACTGTTGGCTGTCTTTATCCTGCTGCGTGGCACCCTGGTCCGTCTTCCACCTTTCTCTGGTAAAAGGAGTTGCAGAGGCACATTTCTCTCTCTGACACAGTAATAACTACCCAGAAGCTTTCCACTGTCTAGCATCTGTTAGTCCTCAGTCCTGCAATAGTCATGCATGTGTCTATCCTTCATACAGCAAATAATAAATCTGAGGGCTACTCAGGTTAAATGCAAACCTTCAGGTAGAAGGCTTCAGCTTTGACCTGAAGCCATTAGGAACTGCTGGTTACCCCTTGCAAGGCAGGGTATAGCAAACAAACAAATATGATTTTACAGCTCTATTGCACCTCTTTTTAAGCAGAATAAACATCTCATCTGAATTCGGTTAGAGCCAGAAGCTGTGTTGTTTGGCATACCATTGAAATTCCTCTTGCCTAACTCTGGCCAAGTAAAAGTGAGGCTTGTAATCTAACCTTTTAACCTGTAGGCAGTAATCCTTAGTAGTAATAGACACATACAAGGGTAGTTCATCCTTTCTGTCCTGAATACCTTGCTCAAGATGAGGTGAGTTTCTTCCCTGGGAGTGATTACAGGGGGACACCTAAGCTTAGGGCTACACAGCTGTATGATAAGAGAGAGAGGTTCCTTGTAATTGGACTTCAAATGTCAGTGACACACAAGAAAAAACATACAGTTGTAAATCATACAAAGTACATATATTTTAATTGCACTGTAATTGTATTACTCTACCACATGCCTTTAATTTGCAAAATGTAACATAATGGTATTATAGAAAAATCTATAAAAGCCTTTAAAAAGTCACATTTACAACAGCAGGCCAGATCAGTACTATAGCAATTTGGTTTAACTTTATTTCACCCCCTGAAAGCTTCCTGATGTTCATAGTATGTCAGTTAAATCAGTTATCAGCCATTTCATTTTTTGACACAAGGTGTGAACTGTGGAAACTGAATAGGGCATATGAACTTTGCTTTTTAGTATAAGTCTATGTAGTCACTTATACTCAGTCTAACGGGGGGATGCCTTGGACTCCTGCTTGTTGCAGTTTGGTTTTTCTCATAGTTGTATGTATGACATAAAGTCATGTCACCTGTGTTAAGCTCTTATATATTGTAATGGATGCTGGCTTCCATTGAGTAAAGTAGACAAACATAAATAGATAAGTTAAAAAATAGTAGTTGTATCATTCTAAAACCTGTTGATACTTCAGCTGTTAGGGGTTTTGAAATAAATTGTTTTGTTTAGCCTAGAGAAGAAAAGGCTTCAGGGAGACCTTACAGCAGCTTTCCAGTACTTAAAGGGGGCCTACAGGAGAGATAGGGAGGGACTCTTTATCAGGGAGTGTAGTGATAGGACAAGGGGTAATGGTTTTAAACTGAAAGAGGGTAGATTTAGATTAGATATTGGGAATAAATTCTTTACTGTGAGGGTGGTGAGACACTGGCACAGGTTGCCCAGAGAAGTTATGGCTGTCCCCTCCCTGGCCGTGTTCAAAGCCAAGTTGGACGGGGCTTTGAGCAACCTGGTCTAGTGGAAGGTGTCTCTGCCCATGGCAGGGGGGTTGGAACTAGATGATCTTTAAAGTCCCTTCCAACCCAAACCATTCTGTGATTCTATGATTCTAAATATTGGGAAATTTCTAATATGTTCTGCTTCAAATATGCCGGTGTTGTCTTACTCTGTGAATTTTTTAGCTTATTTTTCATACATGCTCTGTGTATTTTCCATTAGAGAGAATGGAGGAAAAGGGACAAATAAGAGCACACAAACCTGTCATTAGATGATTAAAAATACACTACCATACAGTTTTCAGTGAATAACATGGATGACGTAAGGTGGATGACAGTTGCTAAGGCAAATTATCATAGGTATAGTGCATCAGATCCTTAAGTGAAATATTAAGACAAATACTTCAAAAGTACTTTCTTATGGCTGATTTCTAAATTTAAAGCAATATCCCTGACAGCAGTGCTGTGTGGACACTCATGCAATACTTTTATGTATTTTAGTAGGATGCCACAGTATAAAGTAATGCAACCTGAGGAGTGATTCCTGATCTTCTTCCCTCAGCAGCAGGAACTTATAGGGAGCTTTGAAATGTCATCAGGAAAGTTCTCTTACATGTATTTTTATTGTTGTCCACAGAATTGTTTTCAATTCTAGAAGTGTCTTAACTATAGCAAAAAGCTAACTAAAGGTTTAACACAAGCTTGACACAACTTTTCCTGTGCCACTCTTCAAACACAGGACGGTTCCACCACAGACCAGCAGCTCTGCCACATAGGTGCTTCACATTACAGCTGCTGCCCTAGCCACATGTGCAGTTTGCCAAATGGTTCCTGAGTTGTTATGTTACTGCTTAAACATGGATTATCTCCATGAACAGGATAGCTGGGCACTTTGCTTTCATTGTTTTCACACACGTGCTCTCATAGATGTTTTGCCTGTCCCTTTTGGTCAACCTTCTCTGAAGGAAAAGACCTAGACCGCATCACATTAACGGGAAAAAAAAATACATTGTAAGGTACTTTTTTTTTCCAGGATTGCTGTTTAGAGTGAACTTCTGTGTGTCATATAATTTAAATTCTTTCCAGGGTTTCTGTTTCCCATTACCTCTTCGATATAAACTGATTTCATTTGGAATTTAGCTTCCCTTTAGGCATATTTGATTAGGATTTTCCCAGTCTGACAAGGTAATAATGAACTAAATCTGAGTCACACTTGTTATTTTAAGTGACTGAATACACTTTTTGCTTCCTTAGCATGTTTGTGGTTGGTCCTTATTTTTCCTCTTTGGAAGGCAATGAGATTTACTGCTGATGGGTTAGGCTCACTTCCCTGCTCTGTGAAGACAAAATGAGGACAAGTAGCAAAAGACAAAGGCTTCTAGGTTTTTCTAATCTAGATTAGAAAAATTCTAGATTTTTCAAAGGAAAGTATTCTTATTCTCTGGAGATTTTGGCATCTATTCCATTTTATTGTTTTGCGCTGTGATTTGCTTTCATACTGCTATACTAAAGTCATCTGTGGTTTTTGAAATGCTAACTGCTTACCACTTAATTTGTTTTACTTAGGTTCTAAAATTATTGCTTTTGACTTCAGATTCCTGGTTTGTTAAAAATCCTTAGTCTGCTTACACCCACTACTGAGCTCCATTTCTATTACTAGCAATCAAAGTTTATCTTTACTGAAGAGTTCTTGCTTGTTCTGCCAGCAGCAAAAATCTGTAATAAGAAAAGGCATGTACTGAGTGGCTACTGCAGCTCAAATGTATGCTGTATCAGACAATAGCAATGTTGAGATGCATCAGTACTAGTGCAGCAGTGTGCCCTTAATGTTCCTCCCATTCTTCTCCTGTTCTGGACCCTCAGCTGCAGAGTGTGTCTGCTCCAGCAGTGAGGAAAGAGGACTGGAGCCGTCTGTGGCCTTTCTCCCCCCGCTCCCCTACGCTGACCCCATTTTTCAGCAAAGTGCCAGAGCAGACCATGGCAGGTTTGCCACATATCTCTGTGGAGTTGGTGGAGATATCTGGGGTTTGGAGAAGGAGTGTGGTGAGGGAGGATGTCATATCTCATGGGGCAGAGGAAAAGCAGAGTGCCACGGTCCCAGTACCATCTTGAGCTGTAACATGTAGCATGTTCTTTGAGAAAAATCCTGCTAGCTGGCAACTGGAGGATTAGTGAGGGCAAAAGAGGGGTATGCATCTACCTTGCTTAAGGTTGAGCTCTATGACTTTCACTTCCTGAGGAATACATATGTGCCTAGCCCAAGTATTTGGTGTTACATTGGTGGAACAAACCAGACATGGCTGTGGACTGGAAAGAGGTGAACCTGTAACTGTAGAGGAAACTTAGTACAGCAGGGGTAAGCCAGTGAAGTTCTGTCTGCTCTTCCATTTACCCTGGAAGGGGGTAGCATCAGTGAAGCTTGTGATGCAATCTTCCTAGCATCTTCAGAAGAAACAAAGAGAGAGATATACGACAGTAATGTTCATGGTTGAACACATCTCTCTGTGCAGCACTTCAGTCACTTTCAAACCTGAGCTCGCATATCTCAACTGCAGGTCTGCCTAGGAACTGCAGTAGCTCTTCTGTGTTCCCTCTGATCACAACATTGGCAGATGATTGGTACTCTCTCTGATCCTTTTTAAGGCTTCTCTTTATTTGAATCAGAAAAGGTTTTTTATAAAGAAATTAAATTTTTGGAATTGTGCTTTAAGTGTGTCTTTTTGTTTTTAACATACATACTCAACACATATGCTTACTGTCAGTGCTATGAGGGGATCATTTCACTGAAAGGTGCAACGTGGCCCTCCTGACTCTGCAAGAGAGTGGGCAATATGTTTTCTTTTCACATAGGAAGATTTAGAATGGTATGTCCAGTGGCTAGTCTGTGCCAAAAAAAGTTTCATCGTCATTAATATACCCTCAAGAACCCACTTATTAAAATCCTACTGATAGAAACAAGGACATTTATTAAACTAATATTTAATAAATAAATAAGAAAAGCTTTGAAAACTCCCATTTGACTTACTTTTTGTTTTCCTAGCAGATGTTTTTAAGTATACTGTATTACACTCTTCCCATACCCACTAAAATTCTCTAAGTGTTTCCATGGTTGGTAGCATGTCTTTGCTGACCCATACATCTTTTGAACAGAACAGTGACCAAGACCAAAATAAGTAGTTTGTGTTGAGACTATATGCTTTACCTCCTAACTCCAGTTCCTCAAAAGATCTCTGAGTTGGAGTATATTTGAAATGTGTGTTTTGAGGATATAATTCCATAATTGCTGATCAGTTTGTCACTGGTGATTGCACCTAGGGAAATTTTCAGACCTCTGTTTTACTTCCCCATGCTCATTGGGGAAGTGACAAAGTTTTGTCACTGCTTTGTTTTTGCCTTGCCTTGCCTTGTTTTCCTCCATCTGTTTTTGCCTTCACCGAGCAGAAGACACAGTGTGGTGTTCCACACCTAATTTGAAGGGGCCACTTTGAAGAGATAATGACTGCTGGAGTCAAGAAATACCTGTCCCTAGCAATGTACTGCAGAAATGCTATTCCTTCTTCCCTGCCAAACATAAGGAGGGTTCCAAGTTACCTGCTCTAGAGAATGGTCTGATTATATCTGTATGACTACTTGCCTTCACTATAGTGAGGCAAATAAAGATGCCTTAATTATAAAGGCACCATTTGATTGTGTGAATTTAGCTTCTTCTTGCTCAAGTTTGCTTCTAGTAGGAAGATTTCCATTAGCTGAAATGAGTACCATCTTTTTCCTGTCACATTTTCTGTGATGGTTTTGTTGATACATTGAATTTTGCCAGTTAGGTTTCAGAGAGAGTGAATACTAAGGGTATGGGGTGAAAGTAAAAAGATTAATGCTAGGCTGATGCTGCAGTCATTTATTCATTGCCAGTTTGTATTTGGTGTCATTGCTGTTAGCTTGCCTTCCTGAAGATTAATCCTTACTGATATATTTCTAGAGCATTCTGATTTAATAGATATGAGGGCATCCAGGAAAACAGGCTATTCTTTTTATACTTCTAGTTTCCTTGTTTATCCTCATAGCCTTTCTCTGTTCTTGTTCCTGTTTGAACAAGATTTATGGAGCTGATCCTACTTGTTAAGTATACCTGGTTAAGTTATCCTACTAGCAATCTTCCAGTCCATTCTGGAATCACACTTGCTTTTTTAGGGTAGCGTCACGTAAACACTCCATAGTTATTCAGTGATCAGTGGGTATCTGGGGCTTTTTGACATGCAGAAGTTTCCAACTCATCTTACCTCGTGTGTTTTTGTGGTTGGTACCTAAAAGTCACAACGTACTGCTGAGTTTTTTTCATACTTATCATTCCATTTGTTGTATGCTGTCCTGTGAACTTTGCACCTTTGAGCAGTTTTATGGTCTCTTTATGTCCAGTCTCCAGCCCAATGCTTCTGCAGTCCATGCTGCCCGTTGCTCTCTCTGTTTTAGCCAAGACTTCACCCTCCCCTAATTCTTTCACAAAGTCTTACCTTTTCCATTGTAACTAATAATGTTCCATGTGGAACTTATCAGTGCTTCATTAAACACTATGCCAATGATATATTCTACCTTTCCTTTATTTAAAGAAAAATAACCAGTTAATCATAGAAAGATGTCAGATTGGTCTGGCGCAGGTCTACTCATCCTGAATCCATCTTGCAGTTCATACATAGTATATCGATCATCTGCCATAACTGTATGTTGTTAGCCATCCTCTTACTACTCAAAATCTGTGTATTAGATGGCAGCTTTATGGATGATCTTTTCTGATTATGATTGTAATAATGACTTATAGATAAACGTAGTTTTTCAGGAAATGTCAGGAACGTTCTGAAACATTGCCACCTTGTGGCTTTTAAAAAATCACCATCTTTAACGGTGCTTTTTCTTGTACTTCGTTGGAAGAAAGGACATAGCATAGTTTAATTTAAAATAATTCACTAATGAAATCTCCTGTCTTTGTTTTCCAGCTTACAGGAACTATAAATAAATCCTAGTAGTTTTACACAAAGTTGTTCTTCCATGGATTGCACTAGGCTTCTTTTATCTCTCATTTTTTTGTTTTCCTTACAGGGAATTAAAATGGCTGTGCAGTGTAATATAGGGAGACAGAGACCATAAACTCACTAAGTAGTAGCTTTTAAAATTATGCAAGAGTGAACTTATCAAGGTATAATTAGGTAGCAGGTGGTAATATTTAGGATGTATTTTGAGGTCCCTGCTGACTAAGTAGAAGCTGAATCTCAAAATTATATAGATAAGTAGACTTTGAAACAGTCTTATTAATATTTTATATGCATGTCTGATGCTTGTCTTCTCTGGGAAAAAAATGTTTTTTAAATATGGTGGCACTTTCCATTTAAGTATAGCAATAACAAAAGAAGATCTGTGGTAGACTGCAAAAATTGGTGGGTTAGATTTCATGTTTTGTATTGTAAAAAACCTTGTAGAGTAGGTGATCAAAATGCTTATTTCTTTTGTGAGCTCCTTTTCCTATTTGTCATCATTGTTGGAGTGTTACTATAACAAACAAAAATATTCATATTTTATCAGCCAGAAAACAAAGGTGTCAAACCTGGGTTTGTTACATGCTTCTTTTTTCTTTCTTTCATTTAAAGTCCCTATGAAAATGCAAAAAGCAGTGGACCATGAACATGCAGTCTATCCTGAATTATGTGGTTCAGTGCCAGGAAGTGTGAGAAAGGACCAGGATCTGGAGTGCCATCCAGAGTTACTGCTTTCCCCAGCATGAGTTTGGGAACCTCTGAGTCTCATTTTGAGCAAGCTTCATGAGACAGAGCTGTCTGCCAAGGCAGGCGTCAGGCCCAGGCTCCCTAGAGGGTGCAGGCAGCACTGCCAGCAGGCTGGCTGTAAGCAGCAGTTCAGGAGGAACCCAACGAAGCTGACTAAAAGAGACTGAGTTGCAACTATTACAGTCCTGTTCTCATGGGATTGAAAGACATGCAAAGCAGTAAATTTTTCTGCACAGCCCTTCAGCAGGTCCAGAGTGCAACTTCATTCTCAAAATGAATTCCACTAGATGTGCATATACAGTAGCACGAGAAGACAAGGAGCAATGAGATTCAAAGAACCGGAGAAACATGAGGGCCGGCAGCTTTGAGGCAGTACTACAGTTCCTCTGGTTGCTTCTCTTCTGTATCTTAGAAAAAATGGCAACAACCATTTGCTCTGATAAAATAGTCTGCACTGACTATAAGTAACATTTCCAATTTTTTTCTATTTATCTCATATGATAATCTACAGGAATACAATTTAGCATGGAGAAGCACAGCAAGTACATCCAGTTTATGGGTAGAAAGTTGTGAGGGGTCATCCAACTGCACAGCAGGCAATGGGAAAAAAAGGGAGCATTAAGACATTTTTCTGCATTTCAGCCTTCTTTTCTGATGAAGGGAGAGTGGATTCATAAATGATTTACAACTTGCTGAAGGAATTTTAAAATGTATCACAGTCATTTCCCATACAGATGTCAAAATAAATCATTTTGTACAATAGGAATAGAATATGGTATTGGACTGGATAGTATTATTTGGGGAGCTGCATGAAATGATTATAAATCAAGGTGAAAATTTCAAAGGGACTTTGAGAAAGTCATAACTGTTTGGAAGAAGCAGTAAAATAAGAAAGACAATTATTTTCAAAATGGGAGGAGTCGGGCATCTTCATTTGGAGACAGGTGCAAGAAATGTATTAGGAACATGCACTGGGGACTCCCTTAAAAGCAGAGCTGGGGTGTGGGTGGGAGAAACTGTCCAGGCCAGGGACAGGGATGGGAGAGGGAATTGTGCTGAGAAGTCTCCAAATTGGGCAAAGCTGAAGAGAGCATTGGGGCAGAATAGAATGTGCAGACAATGGAAACTGTTGCTTAAACAGTCTCTGTTGTCTGCTTGCTTCTTTACACTTCCCCTCTCAGGAAAGAGACTACTGCTAGAGGGTGCTGAGCCTTGAGCTCTGCAGCTATTACAGAAACCACACTTGTGTGTGGTAAGGTGGCAGGATGGCTTCAGGCCTCCCCAGGACGCCACAGGCACCCTCCACTCCTGATTGTTGTGCTGTTGTCCCCCTTCATACACATTGGTCAAGAAGGGACCTCTGGAAATCATCCAGTCCAACCACCCCCTCAAAGCAGGACTGCCAGCAACACCAGGTCTGGTCAACTGTGGCTTTGTCTAGCCAAGTCTTGAATAACTGCAAGACTATTAAAGTTTTTCCCCAGGTCCAACCCAGACTGAGAATTGCAGTACAGGAGCTTGTACTTGCAGTTAGGGTTGAGAATGTTCCAAACAACAAGTAGTAATATAGGGTTTTTCTGGCCATTAACAATGGGAATTTTTTTTTTTTTTGCCATTTCTCTGCCTTTGCATATTTTCCTTCTTTGTCATGTGTATAATGGTGCTAGTTGTTGAATAGTGCCAAGGTAACACTGAGCGATTCCTAATTGGCTTGGTATGAACATTTTGACTTGCCTTGGAGTCAAATGAATGTTTGTTCCTTCTCTTATTTCTAGCGATGCTTCATTGCTGTGGGAGAAAGAAATCTGGATGTTTTTCTAAATTGAGTCTCCTTTTCAAAATTAATTGAGCCTTCTTTAATAGTGCAGAAATCCCCATTAATGAGGATAAGACAGTAGCAGAGGCAGTCCAGTTTGGCATTCCAAATCCCAGGCTAGGACTGGCAATTTAAAATGCAAATTTAATGAAAAATGCTGTGAATGAAGGAGGTATAGGAACTTATCTCTCATTTTCTTTTCTTAGTGAGATTTGTGCAGGGAATGCAAAATCATTGACAGACAATTACAATCTCTGAAAATAATCTTTTTTTTCAGCATATGATTTCACTTCAGACCATGTTAATGCTGAGTGAAGATTTAGGCAGGAGAAGAAGAGAGTACAAATTCTGTTGGTCATA
Source organism: Strix uralensis (assembly GCF_047716275.1). Lineage (NCBI taxonomy): Eukaryota > Metazoa > Chordata > Aves > Strigiformes > Strigidae > Strix > Strix uralensis. The sequence goes on along the minus strand of NC_133972.1, from coordinate 69,117,965 downwards.
GGGCCAAGATGTAATTTTCTGAGTAGAAACCAGCTGTAATAAGCCTAAACAGCATTGTGGATCAGTGAGAAAGGTGAAGATGTGGAAACATTTTTCTCTCTACTAGGCCCTGTATTTTGGAATATGCCACATGTTAAGGCTACCTCAATACAACATGATGTCACCAGTAAGAAGGTCTTCAGCATGAGTGTTGTTTTATTCTAGTCAAAGTTGCTGCTAATTGATTAGTGCTCCCTGTCTCAGTCTTTCAATTTTTTTGTCACTACCCGTCCCCATCAGAGGCAACAACCACTCATGCATGAATGTCACCACAAATGTAACCGGCCTTGCTTCGGTGCTGTCACTTGTTCCATTCAATGCACTATGCAGCCATGCACATCTAGTTTTCCTTTTAGTCTGGTTTTCAGATTATTTTTATAATCAGATCATCCATACCGGAGCAAATGAAAAAAAACAGACAATGATGGTAGGACTTGCTAAATAGAGATCCAGGTGGGGCCCTTTCCCAAACATTCCAATGGCTGTATTTGGCATGCATGAATTCACTCTTGCAGCTCCAAACCTCTGAGTCCTTAAGCATTCCTTAGGCTGACATGAAGGGCGATACCGCTTCGCTTGACACATGAGGTTTCGCTCAAAATAAGAGACTTTTCTTATATTTTTTCTAGAGAGCTAGATTCTGTCTTTCATTTATTTTCAGTCCTTCAATACTTTCCACTGTGGAGTTGTTTCTTACATTTTCCAGACTGTCCTCCAGTGACAATTATTTACAGTCATGGTGCTGCTTCCCTTCTTGTCCTGAAAGGTCAGCAGTGGCTGCCTTTTGAGAAAGTCATAATTGAGTCTTTCCTCACTCAATGAGTCTGAGGCTGCTAACCCTCTTTGTAAAGACTACAATTTTTTCTCAGTAATGCATCTTTTTTTTTTTTTTCCCCGTCTCTAATGAAAAAAGCAAGCCACCACTTGATATTGGATTTTTATAAGCTCCCTTCAGGTCTTGTAATAGTCAAGCTAACGTGTATAGGAATCACCAGTTTTGCATCTGACATCTGCAGGTTTCAATGCTGTCAAGTGCTGCATCCTACAGCTCTCCAATGCTGCCTTCACAGTAATGATTGTTATTACTTCCCTGGCTTCTGTGCTATTTGACGTGCACTGCAGAAATTATCTATGAGTTTTTTATTCACATCTTGTATTGTAATTGTATTTACAGGCTATAGAACTATTCAGTCAGCATTGGTCTCTGTAGGAGTCTGTCAGTATAATTTTTGTTTGGTTGTTTGTCTGTTTTAGTCTGACTTCCTAGGAAACAGAAGCTGAAACCCCACTCTTTCTCCATAGCTTTGGAATTCACTTATCCATTTCAGCAAAATGACAAAGATCTTGTTTAATTATGCTCACTTAAAGAGAAGCTACAGTGAACATTTGTCCTATGCCATTATAAAATTTGCATCCAGAATAATACTTACGGAATTCCAGCATCCTTTTCACCTTAAACACCAGAGAATTTAAACATCAGTCCAAACTTCTCTCTTGTGTGAATTCTCTATTGCCTGATAGATGGTCAGGTCATTTTACAACCTCAGTATATTTCAGTTAAAACAGCAAATCAACTGCAAGACACAAGTAGTGGGCAACAGAGCTTCATAAGATCCACTGTGGACAAAACTATTTGTTTTGAATTTTAACCCAAATTTTGGGTTACCAAGTATAATTCTGCCACAGAGATAGAAGCATACTTAATTAAATAAAAATTGTAGTAATTGTAGTAATTAACCGTTTTCTACCAAGATGTGAAACTGTTTGGTTAATCTGAAATGGATATATGCATAAACTGTGAACAAATATTTAATTCCATCATATTCTTGACATTATTATTATTATTATATTAGACATTATACATTTACATTATTATATATATAAGAACAATAGGAAATAGACTTAGTTAATGATTCTTAGCCTCAAGTCCACATGAACTGCCACAAACATGAAGACCTTTAGTCTAATGTAAGTACCAGGGCAGTTCCACAAAGTTTAACTTATTCCTTGGTGACATAAATATTCAATGTGTCTTTTTCCAGAAGGAACTGTAAAATTAGAAACCCTTTCAGTATTATTTGGTGGGTTTGGCTGGTGAGTGTGTGCATGTGAGCAACACAAAGCACTTGTCTGTGCACATACCCTCTTCTCAGTGTTAATTGCTGCTCCTTATTTATTTAATGTCATTTAAATAAAAGGAGAGTGTGTTTTGGCCAAGATCTATGCTTCTGTAATGTCTCGCAGCTGCCATTACAGTGGTTCTCCATCATTAGATAACAGAATCACAGAAGAGTTGAGGTAGGAGAGGAACTCTGGAGGCCATCTAGTCCAACCACCCTGGTTTCCAGGATGAACTGCTCCATCACTTTTCCAGGGCTCAAGGTGAAACTGACTGGCCTGTAGTTCCCTGGTCCTCCTTCTTGCCCTTCTTGAAGATAAAAGTAACATTTTCTTTCCTCCAGTCTTCAGACATTTCTTCCAGCCACCATATTTGATCAAAGATTAGAGAGGATGGCCTTCCAATGACATCTGCAAGCTCCCCCAGTGCTTGTGGGTGCATCCCATCAGGGCCCATATATGTATGTCCAGTTTGCTTGAGTATTCCCTGACCAGATCCTCTTCCACTAAGGGTACATCTTCCTTGCTCCAGCCTTCCCTCGTGTTCTCTGGAACCTGGGATTCCTGAATCATATTGGATGTGGTTATGTGAATTCATTCAGACTGTTGCTATGGCTGAAGCTAGCAGGTCCGATGGATAAGCTTGGAACTGCATTTTAAATGACAGGTGTTTTCTGTGTGAAAACAAAAACTTAAGTAGATACCTAAGGTCACTTTAAAACACCTAACACCTGCTACAAGTTTTCGAGGTGGTGCCTGTGAATGGGCCAGAATATGTGGAAAAACTACCTAGGGCTTTATAGTCATTACTGACAAGATCCAAAAGGACCATTAGAGGTCCTTTTTGTGCATGTCAGTGACCCATGCTAAAAATCTCTCTGTGGATATAGCAAGAAGAGATGGGTTTAATCAGGGGCTTGTACTCATGCATTCCATTACTGAGCTAGCTGGAACACACATTGCCACCCTGGATAAGATGCCATTAAAACTATACATTTATTACTGTTTCACTGATTCAGACAGTGGAAAATCTATCATCCACTCTCGCTGCTTAATAACCAGCTGTCATAGTCCTTGTAATGTAACACTTTCATTAGATTCAGAAATAGGACACACAAAAGGATAGCAAATGATCCTGGGAAGTCTTTCCCAGACAGATAAATGCTACTAACAATAAAGTAAGTTGTTATTATTAGTACTGTGATGTTAATGAAAATTATGGACAATTACCTGCTTTTGAAGTTGGCTCTTTCCTTTCTGTATAGTTTTTTTGATTTTTTAATTTTTTTTTAGTGCAGAAGACTTAAAAAAGACACCCACACAGTTTGCAGAAGTTTGAGAGAAATGGTTCGTATTATTTATGCAGCAGAAATTCTTAGGAAGCAGACTACAGCAGAAAAAGATCATCTAGTTTGCTCGTTTAAAACTTTTGAGTAATGGTCACACACTATATCACAAAATTGATGTTGTTTACGTTTTCTTTTAGGAACGTCTCTTGATGAGTCTTTTGCCCAGGAATGTTGCAATGGAAATGAAGGAAGATTTCCTGAAGCCTCCTGAAAGGATTTTCCACAAGATTTACATTCAAAGACATGACAATGTTAGGTAGGATTGATGCAGCCCATGAAATAATTTAAAGCAGAGAATATTCAGTAGAAATACAGTGACATGCAATTGCATGGAGAAAAAAAACCCAAACAGTACAGTGAAGATTTGTCATTTATGCAGAGGGGGAGAATGGGCACACTAGGGAGACTTAATCGTCTTCTCAGAAGATAATGGTGAATTAATAAATGGCTTAGACTAGTAGTGCTGGGAGGTAGACACCTTTTTTCAAACGAGTAGTCATTCTTTTTGTACTGTATTACATTTTGGGTGAATAGGAGTATTTATTTTGCATGGTAACTTTTACACATTTTTATTTTCCTGATAGTAAGGTGGATTACTTTTAATGCAATAGATTTTCTGGGTAATAGCAGGGAAATACAGAAAGAAAGTGTGTTGTAAGCTTAAAAAAATGTGCATTTGTCCCCATCATATGAGGATTCCTCCTCAGAGGTTATTGACTGAGGCTCAAGTCTACTTCTTGCTCTTGTTCAGTAAAAGACTGTTGTGCAAGTGCCCTCATTTATTCCAGTTGTTGTTAAAGTGCATTCTCATTTGCTATTCTTCTCTGTCCCCCCAAACTTCTTAAAGGCCTTGTTTGAATGGTGCTGTTTTCCCATACTGCCTCTAGCTACTTTTTCTTCAAGTGCCTTGTTTCCAGACCAAAAACAATGTCAAAGAGGTTTACTTGGTGCCACTCTTGCACTAGCCAAGGTGCAGGTTTAGTAAGTGATGCTGCAGAACTGCCTTGATTTGCACCATGTACTCATGTGGCAAAGGAGTAAACTCCCTTAGCACCTCCTTCCCTCCCTCATCCACTGGTAAATTCCTTCTGGGGTTCAGTCTATCTCCCATTGAGCTAAGACTAATATTTGTGAGGACCACTTCCTAGTGACTAAACTGTTGCAACTAAAAGCATTTATGTCAGTAAGGGAATCAGAGATGGCTGTGATCAGAGTGTTTAGAAGACAAACACTGACAAATTAGATCAGTTTTACACTAGAATTCATTATTCATTAGCAGCTCACTTCTTGTTAATAGTTAAATCTTACATAATGTTGTTCTCATCACTATCTATACAAAACTCTTGGTCTTTAACAATCAATTTAAAGTTAGCTCCAAGTGACAGTACCCCAGAGCTGATGTTGCAAAGTTAGCATTGTTCATTACAGTCTTTGATGGCTCTCAATTGCCAAAGTCAGTCTTGAGAGCTCCTGAAGGAGAGAATTCAAGATCAAAGTGGACTGTCTTGCTCCTTTTCTGGTTTTCCTTGTTTACATCTCATGCTTTTATGCTGTTGCCTCCCACCAACACCATTTGTCTTGTTTTCTTTCTCTGGACAATCTTTCATCATTGGATGATGTCCTGTCTATTTGCAGTCACTTGTGCTTACCTTGTATGCTGCCTGCAGGATTTTTGCTGCTTGGGTGCCTTCTACTATCATTGTTTGTCTCGTTGCTGATCACATTGCTTATATACTTATAAAAATTGTGTCTAGTTATGCCATCACAGTGCTGTGAAATACACATGTATGTATATATACTGTTGGTTACACTTACATTCAGGTTCAAGGCAAGCCAATGACAGTTATAGCCTCATCAGTATATTTATACTGTGTATGGGTCACAGGTTTCTGCATTGGTTGCAGTGTGGGTAGTCTTAAACACCACTGTTTTGCAGCTGAACTGGTTGATTATGGTGCTTCTGAGTCCTCTCTTGTGCTGCGATCTGTTTTATTTTCTATATTAAATGGTGTTTCACATAACCACTAGGGCTGCTGTGGCTTACTCACTGCTTCAATGTGGAGTTCATAAAAGATATTGAACCTGAGTATCCTGTCTGGAGAGGTGAATTAATTCTCTGACATTAAGAGAGTAGTTTGGGGCAAATGGAGGCAAAGTAAAATGGTCTCACTTTAATGTCAAAGGGAAGAGAACTGAAAACAGGAGACCTCCCCTCACCATCTGTACTATAAGAAACTGTATTACCTTTTGTTTCAGTAATGCAACTACCATACGAAAAAAAGAAGATAAGGGAGGAGGAATAGTGTCCCAGTAAATACCCAGCAAGCTGTTGCTAGCAGGTCCTGGTACACTGGGGTTTCACCCCAGGAGCTGTGTAAGTCTTCAGATCTGAACGATGCAGGGGATGCCCCTGCAGGTGTGACCCTGACACGAGTGTGGAGGGATGTGCTGCTAATGGTCAATGCCAATAATATGTGTGCTTTACCTTTTTAAGGAGATGAAAACAATTATTCTTCTTTTGATAGTGTCAGTTCATTGCTATACCAGAAGGACCTAAGAGATCACTCCCATATTCTCATGACTTGCCCTCATCACACCAAGCTTCTGTAAAGCACCACTATTAAAACAAACAAACAAAAAGCCCCTATATAGTTCTAAATTCCTAGAGTTTTTAACCCCAAAGATACACAGTGGAAAATAGAAAATGAGCTGCACTTTTACCTTTCCTATAGCAATGCTTTCTTTTTCTCCAGGCAAATATCTGGAAGTGTCAGAACACTGTCCTCCAGAAAGGATCAGCAGGAGGAAGTAGGCATGCAATTAGTAAACTCTGTGATTTTTCCACTCCTGACCTATTAAAAAAAAAAAACAAAACCCAAACAAAAAACCCTCGCCAGTAACAAAAACCATCTGTTTCAGTCTTCTAAATAGCTGCCTGAAAAAAAGCACTAGATCTTGCATGTGAAAAATAAGACATTCATATAGTTACCTTCTTTACCTTCTCCCGGAAAAACACAGGGGTACACATTACAGTGGATATATATATAACCCTGTAAGAAGTGAATGACGGGCTGGGAAGAGATACTGGCATTTCAGATACACCATGCAACAGCCCTGGTTTATCAATTAGTTGGTAAATATTTTTCCAACTATCAAATAGTTGTTGAATGACTGCCTGCAACTGACTGCTCCTCCAGAAGGGCATGGAAACATGCCTCTCCATGTTGAGGGCAGAGCCCTCAGAGTTGTGTCATCCTTTGATGAGCTCTTCCCAGGTCTGTAGTAAAGAGAGGAATTCATTTTGCTCACAGACAACTTTTTTCACTGAGAAATCGCTTCCGACTTCCACCTTAGTGCCCAGGAGTTTATTTTTCTTTCTGCAATAGAAAGCATTAAACTCCTTCAACATCAATTGAAGATTTCTGTGTGGAGAGGGGGCCAGTTTAAAACTTACTTTACATTTCCATTTGAGACTGTTCTAAGGGCATCAATGAATATGGCCCATAAAAGAGCACTAAATAGATGGCTTCCTATGCAGAACAGCAGGAACTTGCAAGGGCCCTGGGAACTGTAGTGTTTTGTGGAGAAAAACCCTTTTCTCCTTCAAAATGCTCACATTTAGCAAACGAAAAATGCCTGCTAAGAAGGACATGTACAAGCTCTTCAAAGAGAAAGATCACTAGGCCCTTACTTTTGAAAGTAAGATAATGGTACAAGAAAAGGTTGTTATCCATTCCAACCCTCTGTATGTATTTGTGCCTGTGCAAAAAAGAACAAGAAATTTTTCCCAGGCAAGTTTTATTATCTCCTGTGTACACTGTGTAAAGAGTAGTGGTTAAAACAGAATATATTTATCTGTGGAACCTTCCCAAAGAAGATGTCAAAAGGAACTGTTACAAGTTGATGAAAATCAGTCCTTTGCCAACAAATTATTCACTCTACAGATACGCTGCTTCTTTTCCTACGTTTTGTGTGGAACACCTGAATATTACCCAATGATCTTGAAGAAGGTATTACTTTTTTTGTCACAGAGGAAGAAATGAGACTTTTTGTACATCTGCTACCTTGTAAAGTTTTTGAACAGAATTGCTGTACAGTAGGAAATGAGTTGATGTGTTTTAAATGGAAACAAACAAGTTAATGCAAATGCTATATGCAAAATAAGACATGCAAATACACATCCAATATATAGCATGAACCTAGTGAGGACACTAAATTCAAGCATCAGGAAGGTAAAATAGTCACAGCCCGTGTAATATCTGTGCCTCATGAGAAGGAAGTAGTCCATATACAGTTCAGGAGCCATTTCAACACCGTACAGGTGTTATCTTACTGGGGTGAGCCCAGCCAAGGTCACCATGAAGGATGTGAGGACCAGATGGCATGTGAGAGCAGCTCTTCTGTGATGCCTGCAAAAGGGGTGCCCAGGTGGAGGACCTCCTGAGCTGCGGGAGGTGGTGAGAAGGCTACATAGCATCAGGGAGGCTGGGAAGGAGTTAGATAGCTGGTTTCAAGTGCAGTCTGAATGCACTCACAGCCAAACAGCCAAAAACTCCCCCACTGGAACACATGGAAGGGAGGTGGGGAGGCAATAACGCAGAAGAATGGGAGCTTGCAAAGGCAAGGACCTGCAGGAGGAAGAGACTTCCCCCGAAGCCTGAGGTGGTGCCCTTGCACAACCACTTCACTTCTCTACAGACTGAAGCAGAAAGGCCCGTCACATCAGGAGAGACTCTGGAGCTAAGTAGGGCAGCCCAATCTGCTCCCCATATAACAACCATCAGAACTAAGAAAAGGCAACAGGTGATAGCAGTAGACGACTCTTCTGAGAAGTAAGGAGGCACCCATCTGCCGACCTGATGCACTCTAGAGAGGTGTGCTGCTTACTGGGGGCTCGTATCAGGGATAAGAGAGACCACTGAGCCTCGTACAGTCCGCTATTATCCAATGCTGTTGTTTCACATGGGCACCAGTGATACAGCCAGGAGCAGTCTGAGGAGTATCAAGAAGGACTGCAGAGCCCTGGGAGTGGTGGTAGGGGACTCTGGAGTGCAGGTAGCTTTTTCATCAATCCTCCCAGACAAAGGGAAGGGGTATGAAAGGACCAGTTGAATCTGGCAAATCAACAACTGGTTACAGGACTGGTGCCACAGCCAGAGGTTTGGCTACTTAGACCATGAGACTCACTTTGAGAAACCTGGTCTACTGGGGGCTGATGGGGTCCATCTGTCAGAGAAGGTGAAGAGCATCTTTGGTCATAGGCTTGCCAAGCTGGTGAAGATGGGTTTAAACTAAAGTTGCCAGGGAAGGGGCACCTCAATCTATCCCACTCTTACCGGTTTTATGCCAATGCCAGCAATAGATGCCCAAAGCCTGGAGAGGGAACACAGGACAGCAGGAGAGCACCTGAAGAGCAGCACAAAGGAATTCCAGGTAGTAAGTCAGCTTCATCAGGGGCCCAACTTAAATACCTCTATGAAAATGCACGTAGCATGGGGAATAAACAAGAGGAGTTAGAGATGCATGCACGCCTGCAGGGCTGCTATCTTATTGGCATCACAGAGATGTGGTGGGATGGCTTCTATGACTGGAGTGTTGGAAAGGAAGGATACAGGCTCTTTAGCAAGGACAGGCAGGGAAGACAAGGAGGGATTGTCACTCCATGTCAATGACCAGCTGGAGTACATGGAACTCCGCCTGGGGATGGATGGGGAGCCCACCGAGACCTTATGAGTCAGGATTAAAGGGAGGGCAGGGACAGGTGACGTTATAGTGGGGGTCTGCTACAGGCCACCCAACCAGGAAGACTGAGCGGATGAGGCCATCTGTAGACATATAGGAGCAGCCTCACGTTCACAAGCCCTGGTCCTCATGTGGGACTTCAGCCACCCCGATATCTGTTGGAGGGACAACACAGCAGGGCATAAGCAATCCAGGAGGTTCTCAGAATGCATTGATGATAACTCCCTTCTCCAAGTGATAGAGGAGCCAACAAGGAGAGGTGCTATGCTCGAGCTTGTTCTCACCAACAAGGAGGGGCTGGTGCAGAATATGAAGCTCAAGGGCAGCCTTGGCTGCAGTGACTATGAAATGGTGGAGTTCAAGATCCTTAGGGCAGTGAAGATGGTGCACAGCAAGCTCTCTACCCTGGATTTCAGGAGAGCAGACTTTGGCCTCTTCAGGGGTCTGCTTGGTAGAGTACCATGGAATAAAGTCCTGGAGGGAAGAGGGGCCTAAGAGAGCTGGTTAATATTCAGGGATTACCTCCCTCAAGCTCAGAAGCAATGTCTCCCAGAAAAGAGGAAGTCAGGCAAAAACGCCAGGAGGCCTGCATGGATGAACAAGGAGCTCCTGGGCAAGCTCAAACACAAAATGAAAGCCTACAGAGGGTGTAAACAAGGACGGATAGCCTGGGAGGAATACAGAGAAACTGTCCAGGTAGCCAGGGATCAGGTTAGGAAGGCCAAAGCTCTGATAGAATTAAATCTGGCTAGGGATGTCAAGGGCAACAAAGAAAATATGTCAGTGATAAAAGGAAGATGAGGGAAAATGCGGGCCCTCTCCATAAGGAAACAGGAGGCCTTGTTACCCAGGATGTGGAAAATGCTGAGGTACTCAATGACTTTTTGGCCTCAGTCTTCACTGGCAAGTGCTCCAGCCACAACGCCCAAGATGCAGAGGGCAAAGGTGGGAACTGAGACAATGAAGAACTGCCCAGTGTAGGAGAAGATCAGGTTCAAGTACATCTAAGGAACATGAAGTTACAGAAGTCCACGGGACCTGATGAGATGCGTCTGCGGGTCCCAAGGGAACTGGTGGATGAAGTGGATAAGCCACTATCCATCATATTGAGAAGTGGCAGTCTGATGAAGTTCCTACTGACTAGAAAAGGGGAAACATAACCCCCATTTTTAAAAAGGGAAAAAAGGAAGAGCCACGGAACTACAGGCCAGTCAGTCTCACCTCTGTGCCCAGCAAGATCATGGAGCGGATCCTCCTGAAAACTCTACTAGGACACATGGAAAATAAGGAGGTGATTAGTGACAGCCAGCATGGCTTCACTAAGGGCAAATTGTGCCTGACGAGTTGGGTGGCCTTCTACAATGGAGTTACAGTGTTGGTGGATAAGGGAAGAGAAACTGTCATCATCTACCAGGACTTGTGCAAAACTTTTGGCACTTGGTCCCTTCCAACGCAAACTGTTCTATGATTGTATGCTCAGGAATATGGTTTGTAACATACAAGAGATAGCTCTTTCCTAAGATTAGGTTAAGTAATGTAGGATTAATATTTCCTTCTCTTATCCCTTGTCTGGCCCTACAGGGCTGAGGAATTTACAGATTACATATATATGTACAGTGGCTACTTTAAAAACATTCTAGTCCTGACTAAATCTCTCCGTGCAGCTATAATTCAATTAAGTAATTTCAAGTTGTGTTTCAGCTCAAATATATGCCCTGTATGGAGCCCTCAACACATTTTGTTGTTTGTCTCTTTTGGAAATGGACTTTTCTCACTCCATTAGATACTAATGAAACTGTTTCAACACATGCATGAATAAGGATATGGCTGACTTGATGTGGTAACAGAAAACTTCTCACTCTGCTCCATAACTCAAATATTCAAGAGAGAAACAGAAAGTGCACATTGAACTGCTATCAATTTCTTGAGCCTCTGGTGCAGCAATTTCATTTAGCCTAATTTTTACAAGTATGAAATAGAACTGGCTGCTTTGTAAGAGATTATAATTTCAGGCAACACACTGCCTAATTCAAAGCTACCAATTAAAAGATCCCTCATGGACATTTAGAGGTTGTTGTGACCCAGTCTGAGGCTATTTATATGCAGATATTTCTGGTCTGTCCTATCTTCTAGAAAGCATCAGAACTCAAAAAATTTTTGAATTTATCTTACCCATTCCGATGTTTTAAAGAGCTGTGATTATGATGCCTATGAACAGGCTTTTGTATGTAGACTTTCTGAGCTCGTAAGACTTCACAGTGAACTAGTTTTCATGAATGATTATTTTGTAAAAACAACCTCCCCTTTGTTTTTAGTTTTAACAGCCCTCTTTTATTTTTTGAGTACTTTTTTCTTAATCATTGCAGTGAGTTATAGACAAAATTATTAATAATTTTCCCTTATTAATATTTTTCCCTTATCTTTAAGGAAAAAAAAATCCTACAGGTTCCTTTCTGAGGCAGCATGTGCCATGAAAACATCATTCTTATAAGTTGTACTCTAATTAAACAAATAACCCGACTGGAAATAAAAAAACAGGGCACAAAACCCCTCCTTATTTTGATCCTTTTTGTTTATAGAAGTGGCTTTATTGAAACCAGCAGGACTATTCAAGTGCACAGTGCACATGAATGAGCGCTGTTAAAAGTGAACATTTACCACCTACAAGCTCTTAAATCTCTTGTGTAACCTGGCAGGATTTCTCCTCCTGAACACCCTATAGAGTGACATAGGAAAGGTTTGCTCTGTCAATACTCACAGTTGGGAAGCAGATTAAATATCTTAAACCAAGCCACAAGCTTTCCACTCTCAGTTTTAGCGGGTACAGCAGCTTCCTGCAGTGCTGCAGGACAACTAGAGAGTCACTGAGCAGGTGCTGGCTATGCCAGCCTGCAGGGATGACAGGGGAAAAAGCAGGAATACAGAAGGTCCTGGGGGGATGACTCAGGGCTTGTCAACACAGAAATACACCAGATAGATAGTCAAGGAGTATGAGATAATGATGTATGTAACTTGTATGCCTCTGCTGAACCAGCTCAACACCTTGTTTGTGACAGAGATGAGAGAAATGGCTGTTTATAATGCTTTCTTTCTTGAAGGTGCTCACTGCAGTGTTGCTTTGCATTTATTCAGTATTTTTATACTAGAAGCAGTTAGAAATAGCTGTTTGTGTATCAAATCAAATAATCCAGGTAGCTTTAAAAAAAGCCCTTAGGAAACCTCCATTAAAAATTAGAATCATGGAATCATAAAATGGTTTGAGTTGGAAAGAACCGTGAAAGATCATCTAGTCCAATTTCCCTGTCATGGTCAGGGACATCTTTAACTAGATAAGGTTGCTCAAAACCCTGACCAGCCTGACCTTGAGTACTTCCAGGGATGGGGCATTCACAGCTTCTCTGAGAAACCTGTTCCACCCTCATAGTAAAGAATTTCTTCCTTGTATCTAATCTAAATCTACCCTCTTTCAGATTAAAACCATTGCTCCTTGTCCTTTCACTACAGAGCCTGCTAAAAAGTGTCTCTCCATGTTTCTTATAACCCCCCTTTATATATTGAAAGGCCACAATAAGATCTTCCCAGAGTCTTCTCTTAAGACTGAACAACTCTAACTCTTTCAGCCTTTCTTCATAAGGGGGTTGCTCCAGCCCCTTGACCGTTTTCATGACCATCATCTGGACCTGCCCTAGCAGGTCCATGTCCTTCTTGGGCTGGGGACTGCAGAGCTGGATGCAGTACTCCAGGTGGGATTTCATGAGAGTGGAGTAGAGAGGGAGAATCACCTCCCTTGACTTGCTGGCCATGCTTCTTTTTATGCATCCTGAGATAGAATTGGCTTTCTGGGCTGCAAGCACACAGTGCCGACTCATGTCCAATATTTCATCCACCAGTACCCCTAAATCCTCCTCCACAGGGCTGCTCAATCCATTCATCCCTCAGTCTATATCCATCTTTGTGTTGCCGCAACCCATGTGCAGGACCTTATGCTTGGCCTTGTTGAACTTCAAGTTGGTCACATGGGCCCACTCCTCAAGCCTGTCAAGGTCCCTCTGTGTGGCATCCCTTTCCTGTAGTGTTTCAACTGCACCACTCAGCTTGGTGTCGTCTGCAAACTTGCTGAGGGTGCACTCACTCCCTCTATGTCATTAATAAATTAGGAGGGAAACAAATAGTCAAAACACTGCTCTTCAATGCTTACAAATCTGTATTTACACATTAAGGTACAGGTGTCTATCATATATGCTTTGTTGCAGTAGTCTGTGGGGCATACAGTCTTATACTAAATTATGTGGATATTAGAGTTTAGGCATGTTGTCTGCGCATGGAGTGTCTAGCAGGAGCTGTTCATGGGTAATTGTAGATGCAATTATTGTACACTGTAATTGGAGGAACTGGTTTTTCAAACTTTTTCGAAAAAGTTACCTTTTCAGAAAGGTGTTTCATTAAGAAAGGATGAACTATTCTAAGATCAGAAGGAAAGATGCAGTGCATAACATTTGTAACAGGAAATGTTCTGTAGCAAATTAAACTCCTTTGAAGAAATTTATTTGCAAATTTGGGGATTTTTGCAGTTGCAAATACCTTCCTGAGATTATGTATATTTCAAAATGCTTTGGACATAATTATTGTAAGATTATTTAGTATTATTAGTAACTAAACCAAGCCATTTATGTATAAAATATTATGGAAAAAATTGGGTAGCTCTCTGTCAAAAATAAGCTAATTTTCCTATTGAATATAGAAACTTGATTATGTAAGTGTAAGACAGTCTGTGTTTTCAGTGGAGAGTATATAAGCTACACTCTATCAATCAATGCATTTTAAAAAAATGTTAAATCTACTACATTATTATACAAAAAACCCAAGTAGTTTTAAGCTTATTTTACTAAATGAGATTAAGACCAGTCAAAAGTTTCAGAAAATAGCTATGGAAAAGCTAGAGTCAGAACTGGACTTTAGCCTTGCCTTTGGTGCAGCTGCACCAACAAGTGGTTATTAGCTATGAGCAGAAGGTGTTACAGAAGTGATAAGGGTTTTAAGTTGTGGAAAGGGTAACAATACCTTGAGAGAGTGACAAAAGTGTGTCTTGCATCTCAAATAAAACGATCAGAAGGAAGGATTTCAAACTAGTCATCTTCTGCTGCTGTCTTGTGCTTTTGTAATACTCAGTGTATGTTCCTTTCATCTTTTGTAAGCAATCAGGCAGCATTGGGAGCAAGAAAACCTCTAACCCTGGACAACACTGCTCCAGCAACACAATGGCATCATGCAGACTTTAAAATCAAGAGCAGAGTAGAAGTTCTGACAAAGCTCTGCTTGGTAATTGATTATTTCCTCCCCTAGGATTTAATTAGAATATTGACATGCTGTTGTAATTTATAATGCTAATAACTTGTCTGTCTAAAAGTCAAAGTGATTTACGTTTTTACCAGATTAGTCAAACTTCCTGATCCTGTGAACTTACTGGTAAAATCCTGGTATGACTGAAAACTACAGGACAAATGCTGAATATCTCAAAGATCATAGAATTGCATTTTTTGGTATAGCACACAAGTAAAGAGAATGATAGCTGCTTGGGGTCCCTTAGCTCAGTTGTGAAATGGAGGAATAAGAGCACTGCTGAGCCTTTGGGCAATGGGGCACCACCAGGCTTAGCACTGTAGTAACTACTTAGCCTTGCTAAGCATCACATTTAAATCACTTGTCACAGAGAGTAGCACTTGAATCATGTGCAAACTATGCTGTTTAACAAACAAGTAACCTTTGTCCTTTGTTTTCACTTTCTTTCCACTTTCATTTCTCTTTTTCTTTAATAGTTGCAGTTTGAGATGGTTTTTTGTTTGGTTTTGGTTGGTTTTTTTTCTTTTTTTTCACCAGAGTGCCCCAATTGCATTGTTAAGATTTCTGTGAAATTAAAGCAGGGAGAGTCATATCCCTGAATGGTCGTTAAGGCAAACAGTTGTTAATGGGTAGCTTCTCACTTCTCGTTTCCACATATGCTAATATATATTTTTTTTAACAATAAAATTACTTGGCAATCACTGTGAAGTGTCCCTTTGTATACCATACCATTGTGAGGACTCTTTCATGCATAACTAAGGTACCCCAGGTTTACTCTGGTTTAATCGTCTTTGAGGATGTGAACCTCCATGGCAATTAGCGATTAAGTTACAGTGAACCAAGGCTACTTTGCTCTTGAATGAATGCATCTACAGGAGTGATTAATGTGCCTTTACACTGACGTCACTCCTGTAGTTGCTTTGTCTTAACTTTTCTAAATATATCAATGTTAGACATGGCCTACATTTAAGACCCTCGTTGGTTTTGTGTGAATAATATATCCAAATCAAAGGAAAGGGAATTTCAGTGTTAATTTGTGTTCTGCTGAGAAACAGGTGGGGAGTTGGACTTTGAAAATACTTGAATGCATTTGAAAATATGGTTTGGCCCTGGAAACACTTCAGGCATATCACTGGAATTCTGGCACTGTATATCTTATCATTTCTCTCTTTAGGACCCTTATGGTTTTCATGGCCATAGCAAGAATTATAATCTCTTTTCTGTTCTCACTCCCTTTGGCAGATTTTGCCACCTCCTGATAAAGGCCTTCTGTGTCCTTTATGTTCCAAAAACCTGAGCAGAACGTAGCAGGGGGAAAAAAGTTGATAGTATCAAATGGGTGATTTGACTCCATAGTCAAAACCCCACATCACAGACGAAGATGCTGCCCTAATTTGTTTTAGACATTGTGCAATAAAAGAGTAAGTGTTGGCACTGCCCTACAATACTTGTAGTTGAAGTAGCAAGTCAAGAGGTAACAGATGGACACAGACAGGTGAAGAAGTGCAAGAGATAATATTGGTCAGCTCACTATCTGAAATAAAATAAACTGGCTAATGAGTTTCAATGCCATTTTTAGAATACCAGAGCTCCATGTGTGTGAGAGGGGGTCATCCTCCTCAGGACTGCCACCCCTGAGTGGCAACAGACTGTGGAAGCAGCAGGCTCACAGTCCCAGTTTCACTTTGGGTCTGCAAAGCCCCTACCCATCCACTGCCTGTTTCCTACTATCCCTGCTGAAAAATCATGTTTCGTCATTTGTATTTCAGCCTACTTTCAAAAGAAATGCAGCAGCTGCTATGGTTGTAACATTTCATGGTGGTAGAAATGAGCAGAATTTCTCTAAAAAAAAGGCAAGGCTTGTACTCACATCGTTGCCCCTATCTGTGCCATGTCCAGACATGGGAGTTATACTTTGCACATTTTAAGAATATTGTATTAAAGGAGTTACAAATTTTGTAAAAAAGCAGTTACAATGTTTTTAAAAACTCTTATGCCAAAGAAGTGTAACAGCAATCATATTGTCTAACCTATTCCATTAGCTTTAAAATATACACATACAGTTAACTGCAGTATGAAATGGTTCACAAGCATAATTTAACTACAACTGTGTCTCAACACACAATAATTACATATTTTATTTAAATTTGCAGTTACATGTTCAGTTATGTGTTGTGGGTACTTTTATGGGCTTTTTTGCATAATTACCAGTGTTTTGAATCAAATACTGAGGGCTAAGCATTTTTGAAATTTTTAAAGAATTAGCAAGGATCCCGTACTGACTATTAAGATAGTCGTATGTAAAATAACTTTCCTTTTAACTGAATAATTATGCATGAATGTATTTCCTGTGCTCTGTGCTTAACTAATTGAGATGCTTTGATGTAAGCGTACATGTTAGCAGTGTAATGGTTGCTCTGTTAGCTGTTAAGGCATTGTTATATAGTCTCCACAAACACTGGACTTTTCTGGTTTGTATGTAATGTGTATGTTATTCATTGTTAAAGACCTTGGTAAACAGATAACATTGTTATTACCTTAAAGGCCTAACCCCCCCACCCCAAATGCTAATTTTTTTCAAGTAGACATTGTTGGTGCTGCAGGAGCTATTACTGTTACTGTAAATGTGGTTAGATAGGAAGAAAAAGTGGACTAACATATTTAAAATTGAAATAGCAAAATAAAAGCAATCAAAATGTAGAATGTAAGATGTGAAATGACAGAGAGGCTAGCAGAAGCTGTTATTATAAAATTTCATCTACACTCCCCCTCCATACTAACAGCATCGAATTAAAACCTCAGAACTACATGACAAGTTGGATTGCAGCAATTTTAGTTGTTTTTTCCTCTGTGTCTTTTTCGACTGTATGAATTCTGATGTGAATTTAGGTGATAAAGCAAATGGGTCATAAAGCAAACTGTATGAAAGACCCTGATGCACATTTAAGTACACTGAAAATCTTCAAGGAATTTAGGAGGATGATTTGATATTAACTAATGAATTTCCAGAAAGACCAGCCTGTGGCTGTCAAACAACAAGTATTTCAGTCCAGAATTAAGAGAGTAAGTAGATCTTCATGGACAAATATGCAAAGCACTTTGCTGGTGCTATTGCACTCTGTTAATGCCTTTTACCTTACCCATCACTTGGCTGGTTCACACTCATGATAGCGGAGACACAAATCAATAAAATTAACTAACTGAATGCTGAATGTTTTGTTTTAAGAAGCTTTTTTTGTTGTGTTTAAACATCATAGGAATGGAATAGCTATTTTTTCCCTGAACTGGGGCCATCTTCAGCAACGTTCTCATAAAGCATGCTCAAAGGAGAAGAGAGTGGAGAGACTGCCCAATGGATTAACATGACAACATAGTGACTTTGTTTGTAGATTAAAGCCATTGAATTTTGGATGAATTGATTTTGTGCTGGGATAGGTTACCTAACCTTCACTGGTGGACAAGGGATTTTAGCAACTGAGTTAAATGAAATTATAGAAACGGGGACTGAGTCAGGAGTTGTATTTGCTCTTTTTTGTAGCTTATTGGGAGAGTTCGGACTTGGTTATGGTGAATGGGAAACAGTAGACTTGTTAGTCCTGCTTTTCCAGCATCTGCTATTTTATCTGTAGAGTGAAGGTTTGTTGAGGGTAAGGCGAATATGTAATGCTTAATGTAACTTACAGTTTGCAAGCTAAGTTTTGCACTATGTCAAGTATACCTAGGACATGAAGGATGGAGCTGTTTGTTAGCATTTGCATAAAGATTTGTTTGACATTTATAGTCTGGGTGTTGAAGATAAATGCACTAGGTTCCTGCAGTGGGCTCTGGACCTCTGCAAACAGATGAAGGAATCTGAATAATTAAAGGATCATAGCTTCATACTATACCGAGTTTCAGGATCTACACAAGAACTTTTATTCTCTTTATCACAGTAGCGTCTGTGCTGCTTTCAACTATCTCCTTTTATCATCACAGATGGGTAGGGATTGTTAAGGCAGATTAAACTGTTGGACATTAAAACCTTGTTAACACTGATGGAAGCTGGACACTTACCTGAGCCATGAAGCACGGTACAGAGAAGCCTGGCCTGACACTGTGGATGCTAGATCCTCACAGTGAGCAGTAAGACCACATCACGGAGCTACCATACTCAAGTTATTAACTCCTGTCTTTCAGTACTTAGTAAACCACATGCAAGGTTTATCAATTTGGCTGTGGTACTCTACCAGTGAAAAATCTGTCTTTGAAACCAGTCGAGCTGAGAAAATCCCAGCTGTAAAGGGGAGAAGCAATTGTTCTCTGTGCTCTTGGAGTGCTCATGGGGCACTCATGGGGCAACCTCATGAATGAGGTGCTTTGATATATCTACACTGGATAGGTATATAGGATAGGTATACAGGCATTAAAAGTGTCCCAGGGTTCTCTACAACAGTTGACAGCACCGGACTGATTCCTATTTGAATCTTTGCCATTTTTGTTTCAACTAGCACTTTATTGGTAATGTTTCAGGACTTGTTTGAGTTTGTGCTTTGAGTCACGTTCATGCTATAAAAGAGGATAATGAGAATGTGAAGATGTCTTCTGTACTGATATCTCTGTGTCTTTTTTCTTCTTTACAGCATTTTGTTTGCAGACATTGTGGGGTTCACCAGTCTAGCATCACAGTGTACTGCACAAGAGCTGGTGAAGCTGCTGAATGAGCTCTTTGGCAAATTTGATGAATTGGCAACAGTAAGTACAACATTCTTATTTCAATTTAATGTAAATTCCCTTCTGAAAAATGTTGCATGAGTTACACATATTGGAAAACTGTAATAGACTGATTTAGCCCTGTGTGTCATGAATTTCTAAAGCTTCAATTTTTTATTATTATGCTGAAAACAGTCTATTTTAATTGTGTAGGAAAGAAGTTTAAGTTGCTATTTTTAAATATACTTTTCTTCCCCCTCCTTGGAGGCCATCAGTGTTCTTCATTGCTTTTGTTTGCACAAAATAGAGATTATTTCAATATTTACATTTCTCTCCTGCATGGAAAAAAACAGGGTAATGGAAAATACAAATACTGGCAGTACAGCATAAAACTACTTTCTGTGATAATAAGAAGCTAGAGAGTAAAATTAGTTCTTCACAGAGAGCACTCCTTGTCACAGAAATGATGGTAGCTTTTCAGACAGGCTATCATAGGCAAAATGGAATTCACTAATGCTTATGTTTTGGTCATTGCACTTACATTGTGCCAGATTCCCCAAGGAAAAGAAAGTGAAATAAATGTTCCTTGCCTATAACTTCTAGCAATCTAATGGTACCACAAGTGTTTGACAAGAAACGAGGGGAATGGATGTGCCTGAAAAAGTCACACATCTTGTTTCAAATTACATTTAACAATATGCTGAAAATGTGTTTTCCCCTTGAACAAAGCAAAACTTTTATCAACTGTATCTTGTTTGCCAGCATGTCCTCAGAGCCTTAATTGCTGAGAAGTACCACCTCCACGTAAATTGTGCTCCTCCACTACCTAACTACCTTGTCTTCAGACTCTATGCAGCAACCTAGAGAACATATTTCTTCAGGTCCCCAACATAAGTAGCATCCACATTTTTTCAGTCCGAACTCACTTCTCCTTGATGTAGTGTTCCACATGAGAGATCTGAAGCCTGTGAACACTTTGCATCTATAGCTTCCTCTTGATAAACAGCTCTCAAGGACCCCAAGGAGAAAGAAATCTTCTGCTCCACAAGATGCCAAGGTTGAGGAAGACCTATTATTAGTTAAATGGGTTATCATTTGATCAAGTGCTATGCCCTGATTTGCACTAGATGTTCAAGTCATAACAGAGAGGAACTGTTGTGTGTTTCCTTTTTCCAATAAAAACAGAAGATTAACTTAGATGCTGAGTAGAGATGCAATGAAGGTGTAGTTTTTTTGGTATGAATTCATAACATACTCATAAGGCTTTGTGTAACCAATTCATTACTGGAACTACTGGCAGTGCCACATAGAGAATACCGGTCCCCAACCCAGAGTACTTCATAGACGTATGTCTTAGAAATAAAAAGGACTGCCATGTAGCTGATCATTGCCAAGAGCTTAAATGGCTTAAAAAGTTCAAAGAGTCTCCTTGCTTTAATTTCATTACTGAATTTCATCCTCCAAATGTCAACCAGCCATCTAATAAGCTCTTTTAAAATGCCATCATTTGTGGAGTCATCATAGCCATGAAACACAAGGCAATGTAATAACATGGGAGTACTGTGACATAACATGAGATCACACATATGCACACAGAAATGCACATGCCTATGACATCTGACATGACGCTGAAGCCAGGGAGATGGCTACTGTACCATGTATGCTCCCTTTGCAGTGGGCAGGTGCAGCCAACTGAAGATATCAGTGACAGCTGAAGCCAGGATACCAGGCAGATGCCAGCTTTTGGTATGAGGTCAGTTGTTTTTCATGGAAGAAGGCTTTTCTGTTCAGCCTTCATGCATTCTTTTTCCAAATTTGAAAATAAGTCTTATGGTTTATTTCAGCTACGTAAGGAAGATTTGTAATTTGCTTGTCCTTCTAGTTCAGACTGCTGCATCAAGGTGTGATTAAGAACAGAATGTATGAGCTTTCCTTGGTGCTTTCTGATGTGACAAAGGGAGACTTGTGTCTCCTGCAGTCAGAAGAAATGTGCTGAGAAGTATAATTTTTCAGAAGGATTCTGATCTCTTGGTTAAAACAACTTCTAAATATTCATTATTAGGTCAAAACAGAGGACTGGACTGATTTTAAAACAATGCTGTGCTTTAGTATTCAGAATGATGAAGGAGGAAACTGCAGGGACTTTACATTTTAAAGAAAAGTGTAATGGTGATAGGTATATTCCCTGAAACTACTAAAATGTGATCTGTGAGTGTGCACACTGCATGCTGCTGCTTCTTAGGAAGCAATGTCAGCTGGAAGGTGCAGTTCATGACAACCCTCGTTAAAACAATTGTCCTGTCTTAAAACTGTAATGCTTAAAAAAAATCCCTGTCACCACTGTGGGAAGTGCAGTAAATGTAAGGCAGCATATATTTCCTGGGAGTCTCATGAAGAGTCTTGGCACATTGATACATTGTAGAAATAGTAAGTCTTTGCTTTTTGACAGTATATCTCTGAAGCTGACCAGAACCAGGTGCTTCAGACAAACATAAAAAATTCTTGTTGAGAGATCTGGTACAATTTAATCCTAAAGTTTGTCCTTCTGACATATAGAAACTAGTTTATGCCTTTTAGCATTAGATTTTTCTCTGTTTCTAAGCTGTTTGATTGATTTTTTTGGTAAGGAAAATAATTTTACTCTTTATGAAATACCATGCCTTTTTTAAAATCACAATAGCTTCAAATATAGTTGCAGCTTGTGACAGGGAGTTCTGAAGGCAAATCTTTGGTTTCAATTTATTGTCATTCAACTTCTTTGAAAGTTTGCTTGGGCATTCTGTTAATAGAGAGGGAATAAAATTCCTGATCTTCTTACTCCCTACTAGAAATTATTTGTACTTTTATCATGTCCTTTCTTTTTTATTCACCTCTAGAGAAAATATGTTTTTCAAACATTTATCTTGTACAGGTTATTTTACCTTGTAAATCACTGTCTCTAAACTCTGTTAGGAGAAGAGGTGATCAGGATACAGTACTTAAAATGATGACATGTTTTCTGTTTTCACGGTAGCACTGTTTGGTTTCTTAAAGAAACAATCTTAGGTTTTATTTTACATAGGACTTCTGGGTCTGTGGGCCAACTTCAGTCACTTTGAAGAAAGGAAAGTGAATCTCAAAACTACAAAGCTAAATAAAATGAGTGACAGTATTAGTGTCCTTGCAGGAGTGTAACTTCATCCTAGACAGACATAAGAGAATCCACATGGAGAGGCGCTGTTATGAATGCCTCAGAGTTCATTTGTATGTCTGGTTACTGAAGTACTTGTAATGTCACAGTCTTTAGGCACCCTGAATTTCTATAAGCATTTTGGATAAGTTTGCCCATGCAGAAGCTCCTCTGGGACCGGACACAACAATAGCAAGCCACCTTCCTGAACACAGGCAGTTAAGTTTCTTATAAGGCCTATGAATAGTTCAAATAGAAATGGTTTTGCATTAATTTCTATTGGATTTTATATGCTGTTCAGGCTTAGTTTACTTAGTTCAGGCTGTTACTTCTGAAGTTTCTCAGTTTCTTCCAGCTTTGGTTAAGTAAGAGTAGCTTTGTGCTGTCTCAGATTTTGCCATAATGATAGTCATTCTGCATTAAATATTATCAATGAATGCTTTAAACAACTGATCTTTGCATGAAGTCTTCAGATGCCTTGCAATTAACCTTTAACACTAGCTAGCTTCCAGTTTGTCATTGTCATGGTTTGATCCGAGAGGGCAATTGAGCACCACACAGCCGCTCACTCAACCCTTCCCCCTCAGGCATGGGAAGGAGAAAACAAAAGGCTCAGGATTCGAGATAAGGATGACTCGCCCATTGTGGTCAGGGGCAAAAGACAGACTCGTTAGTGAAAATAAAAAAAAGATCAATTTAATTCAAACACTAAAAACACCACCACCACACAGACAGAGTAGGACAGTGAGAAGCATTACCACACCTTAAAAACACCTCCCCCCAACCCTCCGTTCTTCCCAGGCTCAGCTTTGCTCCCGATATCTCTACTTCCTCCTCCCCAACAGTGCAGGGGGCAGGGGATGGGGGTTGCAGTCAGTCCCAATGTTTCTTTCTTCTCAGGGGAAGGACTCCTCACATTCTTCCCTTGCTCCAGTGTGGAGTCCCTCTCATGGGAGACAGTCCTTCACAAACTTTCTCCAATGTGAGTCCTTCCCATGGGCTGCAGTGCTTCCCAGACTGCTCCAGCGTGGGTTCCTCCTGCGTGCTGCAGTCCACCCAGCACTGAACTATAACAGCAGGGGCTTCTTCTATCAGAGTCCCAGCCTTCTTCAGGCACAGCCACCTGCTCTGGCATGGGGTCCTCCACGGGCTGCAGGTGGGCATCTGCTCCGCGTGGACCTCTGAGACTGCAGGGGCACAGCCTGCCCTCTCACCACAGGATGCAGCAGGGTCTCTGCTCTGGTGCACCTCCCCTCCTCCTCCTCCTCCTCCCCCTCCTTTCTTTCACTGACCTCGGTGTTTGCATAGATGTCCTTCTCACAACTGTTCCTCCCAAATCCGAGGTTCCCCTTCTTAAATACGTTATCATAGAGGCGCGACCACCATCACTAATTGGCTCAGCCTTGGCCAGAGGTGGATCTGACTTGGAGACAGGGGAGCTTCAAGAAGCTTCTCACAGGGGGACACCTCTGTAGCCACCTCCCCTGCTACCAAAAACCCCACCACACACACAAACGCAACACAGTCATTCTTCAGCTTACTCGTAAGAGTGACAAATTTTAATGAGATAGATATAATCATTTGCACTGTGTTGTTTTTATGCTCCCAAGGAATTCTTGGACACAAGACACTTAGACTGGGTGCCTTGTTACTTTAAAGATTATGTATTTCAGTGCATTTTCTCTTCATGCTTTACCTGTGGCGTGATTTTACTGTGAATGAGGGAGGTTCTTAAGGCTGCAGTTACCCAAGTAGTGTCACACAGAGCTGCACACGCCCCTGCTCAGGTACTGTAAAGGTCACATCTCCACTCTCTTGTGATACAGTTCAGCTATACCCAAAATATTGTACCTGTAATAAGTCATCTTAATAGAAAAGAGGAGGCATTTCTCCATGTTCGTTAATTGTTCTTTTCTCTGGTAGATTTTTCTCACATACCTCCTGCATCCAATCCATGTGGAGAATTAATTATTTGTGTTTACACATTATTTCCCTTTCAACTTCCATGTTAATGCATCTTGGACTTCTAAGACTTTCCATTTACAAGTGGGTAAGGATAAATGAAGTTTAGACTGTTTTCAAAGGACATCACTAGAAGAGGATTTTGATATTCTGAAAGATCTTACTTGTTCGTGCCACTTCTGGCACCTCATCTATTAGCCATACTGACACACACCACTTCCTTGTTCTTTCCATTTGCAGTTATGTATACCTTCAGGCTTTGTCAGTATTTGTAGGCTGAGTCTATTTTTATTTCTTTCCATTTTAATTTAGTATCCTTTCCTGATTACCTTCTTAGCTTTTAACAATTTTTACTTTCCAAATTTCAATGTTACTGAAGTGGCTTTTTGTACCTGTTCAGCCTCAAAGATATTGAATTTAACAACGTTGCTTCTGAGCCTTAGGCAAAGAGTCAGTAAGTAATATTTTTAATCAGCTTCTATGTTTGTTTTTTAAGTGTGTCAAGAACAGTTCTTTGCTGTGCTTTGAACTAGCTATTCCTAGAAGCAATCACTTTAAGAAATTGATTTTACTGAATCTATAGAATGCTTTTAGTTTATATGAAGAGAAGCATGATAAAATTTTAAGATATAAAATGAGCAAAGTTTTGTGGGCTGGTGAAGATGGGAAAGTTAGTACTGGAACAAATAGATATAAATTTATAGCACATAACCCTTCTTTGTGGAAATTGGTAAGTGTGCACTAGAGGGGGATATTTACAAAGGCTAATTTTAAGGAAGCTTGTCTCCCCAAGTTCCCTTGATAGTCTGTGCAGACGCAGGATCCCACTGAAGCAGATCATGCACGTAAACTTGAGTCGGTTTCTGAACAGCCATCTGGAGAGGTCTCCCAGAGAGACATAAGGAAGTAAGCTTTCTTAAATTGAAGTGGTCTTAATGAATATGCCTGCAACTCTGTAGGATCAGGGACTAATGATTTGTGTCTAATGATGGTGTGAAGCTAAAGTAAGTGGCTGTGGGACAATTTCCCAGGGAGGAAGATAATGTCACACACTTGAAGTATTGTAGGAACATATAAATGCGCAGGTACCACAGAGGTTAGGTCTTGCCTAACCTCCTTTATGGTACTTTTTGGGTAAGAGGATACTGTGCTTGGTATGCCAATTCTCTGTCATAACTCTTATAATGATTTGCATCGTTGTGGTAAATTACCAAATTCTTCCCAAAAATGTGAGAGTTGCATCTTTGTATAGGACTGTGTGAGACTATTCTGATTGGCTTCAGATGCTTGCAGTGTGGGCATTTGTACTGAAACTAATTGTTTTGATTCCTTGTGCAGTTAGCATAGAGAAAGGTATTTCTGGAGTTCAATGTGTGTCATCCAGTGGGAACATCTGATTGCACTCCAGAAGTGCCTGTTTCACTTCATTGTTGTAGAGACAGTTTGACTCATAACCCAGGTGTGTATTTTAGCTGTCTAATGTACTCTTCATACACAGTCCTATCTGGAGCCCTTTGCCCATGTGCAGATCTGTTATGCAGAGCATAGCAGTACATCAGGGGAGCAGCCGTCACGACATCTCCTGAGCCTGGGCGGGACTGTGCCTCCTGTACCGGAGTCCAGAAGCACTGTTGTCAGAGCAGTCAGCTTTGCTCTTCTCAAACCAGACTTTTTAGCTCCTTGAAGTCAATGGAAATGTTTCTGGAAGCTACTTTCTTTATAGCCAGCTGTGTACAATATCTTGCTAGTTCTTCTCATTCTGTCATTTTTCAGTAATTCTGCCAAGTGGAGGGGAATGGCCATTTCCAGTGATTAGGTCTTGAAGATTTCCCATGCTTTTTTGTTTGGAGGATGACTAAATTTCATGCTTTTGTTGGCGCACAAACATCACAGTTTTTTAAAATCCTCTCTATTGTGTTGTTTCCAGAAGAATCTGGAAAAATATCCATTTCCTGAAATTCAGAGATTAGCTTTTCAACATTTTGAAGTGTATTTTGTTTAGGCTTGTTTCTCCTGGAATATCCCTCTTCATAATAAGACAACATCTTAAAGGATACTTAATGAAAGCTGGGAAGGATACAAGCATGCATATCAGTCATGATGATTGTGTAAAATATTCTTGTGTGGTGGGTTGACCTTGGCTGGATACCAGGTGCCCACCAAGCAGCTTTGTCACTCCCCTCCTCAGCAGGACAGGGTGAGGAGAAAATAATATGGAAAAAAACCCTCACGGGTCAAGATAAAGGCACTTTAATAAAGCAAAAGCAAAGGATGTGTGCGGAAGTAAAGGAAAACAAAAGATTTATTCTCTACTTTCCATCAGCAGGTGACACCCAGCCACTTCTCAGGCAGTAGGCCTTCAGTATGTGTAGGAATTGCTCTGGAAGACAAATGTCATAATAACGAATGCCCCGACTTCCTCCTCCCTTCTCTTAGCTTTTACGGTATGGAATATCCCTTTGGACAGCTTGAGTCAGCTGTCCTGGCTATGTCCCCTCCCACGATCTTGCCCACCCCCAGCCTGCTGGCGAGGGCAGAATGTCGGAGACACAGCCTTGGTGCTGTGCAAGCACTTCTCAGCAGTAGCCAAAACACTGGTGTGTTATCAACACCTTTATAGCTACCAATACAAAGCGCAGCACTATGAGGGCTGCTGTGGAGAAAATTAACTCCATCTCAGCCAGACCCAATACGTCTTGCTAAAATCCTTTTTTATTTCCAAGTGAATTAACATATTGACTGTTAAATAGGTTCTCACTCTCCAGGACTAAAAACATTTAACCTTCTAGCTTTGTAAAATTGCTCTCCATGTGGAACAGGGAAGGAATTTATTGTGAGAATGGAAATGTACAGAAAAGATAGGCCAAGAACCAGTAGGTTATTGCAGGTCAGCGTACATAACTGCCAATAAAATTGAGGGAAAGCATTTGAAGCAAAATGTCTTCCTTTTTATAGCAATCCTGAATAATTCAATGGTTGGACTAGATGATTGTCAAGGTCTTTTCCAACCTTGATGATTCTGTGATTCTGTAATTCTACATTTGTTCATGCATGATATGGCTCCCATGATGGTAGATGATTTGTCATGACTTCACAAATACATTACTAAATTACAAGCTTACATATGCTCATCTGGAGATGGCCAGCTTTCCTCAGTCAGAGCCTAAGAAGCCATTTTCTGAGGTACTTCCTATACTGTAACCAGTTTTGTTTTCCCTTCCTATTATTTCTGCCACTCTGTAACTCTTAAGTGTATACTAGCTGTTATTGCTATGAGTATGTCTCCGTTACCCTGCTAAACTGAACTGTGTGGAGTATTGCAGTTAGCTCATTCTCAAAGTTTTTTATTCTGGGACTAACAGATATGCAAGAACTAGTGTAAGCCGGTAAAGTTACTATTTGCAGGTATTATTCCTTTAAAAGATTATCAAAATAGTTGTTTCAATTTTTAAACCCACAGTTCAAAACCTGTGTGAAAAGAAATGTTAAAATGTGTATGCAGTAATTGACAGGATTCAATTAAATTTTCTAATGAGCTGGACAGTTTTTAAAAGTGTATTATCACTATTGGCACACTGCAATATAATGGAGCTGGTGGTAATTTCCATGTCACTTCATTACACTCAGGATTTGACTATGAAGTTTATCTGATAAGCTGGCTTCACTAATCTCTTGCATGTTGTGGCCCACATTCAGCAGAGTTATTAAAATAGATTTGGATGCTATACGGAGAAACCGCATTGGTAAATCTTTTTGTTTTAGTGAAAAAAAGTAAAACAGTAACTGAAATTACTGTTTGTCATTAATGAAAGTTGTAGATGTCTGGAGTAATCTCTTCATCCAGCTCTGGGGCCCTCAGCACAAGAAAGATATGGACCTGTTAGAGTAGGTCCAGAAGAGAGTAACAAAAATGATCAGAGGGCTGGAACACCTCTCCTATGAAAACAGACTGAGAGAGTTGGGGTTGTTCACCATGGAGAAGAGAAGGCTCCAGGGAGACCTTATTGCAGTCTTTTAATATATAAAAGGGGGCTCTTATAAGCCCCTCTTGTAAGAAAGTCAGTGTCACGTCCCGCTATAGTCAGCAAGAGACTTTACCAGGCTCTGTAGTGACAGGACAAGGGGCAAAGGTTTTAAACTAAAAGAGAGTAGATTTAGATGAGATATAAAGAAGATATTCTCTATGATTAGGGTGGTGAGACAGTGAAACAGAATGCCCAGATTTACCTGTTAAAAGTTAGCCTAAGTAGGCTTACTTTTCACGGGCACAGAAACAGGGCCCTTTCAAAGGGGTTCAAAGCAGGGTTCTAAGGAGTGTTTTGCATGTGAATCTAAAACCATGTCTTTATCTTTTCCTTCACCTAGCTGCATCTTTTGTGAATACTGCTGCAGTCTAAGAGATTTTCACTGGGTTGTCCTTCCCGTGGAATGATTTTGGTTTTGTTTTTCTCTAAAGCTCTCTTTGGTGCACAAAATGGAGTCACAGAGCTGAGGGGAAAAAATAGAAAGATCTTCTATGTTTTGTTTAATGTTACAAGGAAATTAAATATAGTAGGAAAGTGTAAATATAAAAACCCTAACCTGATATCTTATAAAGGATCTCTACCCCTCACCATGCACTGAACTTAAATTAATATCTTGATATTCTATTACCTAGTTGCTGTTACTGTACAGCCTTCCAACTAACTCCGACCAATTCACTGCTTTTTCTTCTGTGACCCTGAAGGAGGGTGACTTGTCCTTGACCATTTCCTTAACAGCAGAACACTGTACTATGCCCTTCCAAAGGCACTTGGAGCAGTAAGTCTTTCACTGTACCTCTGCACAAAGGAAGGAGTGGACTAGTATTGCCGGGAACAGGTATCAACACCCAGATGTCTTCAACCAGTCTGTGTTCAAATCTGTTGAAAGGTGGGACTCAAAACTGGTGTCTGGCCCACAGCTGTCCGGCTAAGCCACCTTGGTTAGTGTATCAGTAGTCCAGAGGATAAATATTAAAATTTGCGTTTATTGCATCTGTTGTGTATATATGCAAGAGGGTGTAGGTAAATTTGCAGAACTGTGTGTCTGTGCATGTTGTACATGCACATATATATTTTTGAGTGCATATATTTATACAGCATGATAGCCAATATGTAGGTTTTTTCCACTTCTGTTCCAACCTAATGTACAAATATAATGAAATTGAATAGACATGTCATTCCAGCTTTAGAGGATGTAGTAGAAAATACTGTTCTTTCTGCAAGTCACTTTTGTGTCTCTGTACACATCTGTAATATAGATAAATTTATGTTAACTTCTAGAGTGATTCAAAGCTTTCTAATTCAATTTTTTATTGAGATTAATAGCAGTTTGGAATAAAGTGCCATAAATGTTAAATATTCTGCACATGCTAAAATTGAAAATAAGCTGCAGTGGTAATGGTGGTGATTCCTATCTTGTCCTCTCACAAGACCTCTTTGGAAGCAGAATGAAGTTCTAGGTTTGTGAAGACAGATAAATAGGGAATGAATTTTATTGCTATTTTACATCTTTGGGGAGTTTTAGAGGTGCTTTGCATTTTTTTTTCC
Source organism: Strix uralensis (assembly GCF_047716275.1). NCBI lineage: Eukaryota > Metazoa > Chordata > Aves > Strigiformes > Strigidae > Strix > Strix uralensis. The sequence continues at coordinate 69,087,987 of NC_133972.1, read as the reverse complement.
CAATAGTCATTTTATACGTAATAACTAAGAAAGGACTGTAACTGTGATGTGGTTAGCCCGGATTATTGAATTATGGCTGAATTATGGGTCCCTGAGGATAAGAGGGACAGCTGGTATAAATTAGTGTAGTTCCCCTGAAACTCATGATGCCATGCTGATTAATACGAACTGAAAATTTGATCCCCTTTGCCTACCTGATAAAAACAGTTCAGGTCTGAGCACAGCAGGCTGCTCAGAGGAAGCTGTTGGAATGGGACTTTCCAAAAGAAAATGGCTGATAAACTAAGAAGGAAGGAAAACAAGAGGTAAAATATGAAGGGCAACAAAACACAAAAGTATTTCTGTGATGGACCCTTTCCTCAGGGTCACTGATCTTCACAGAATCAGAGATCTTCCTTTTGGCTCGTTGAATGTCTGTAAGGGAGAGTGACTGTGCCCCTCTGTGGCACTGGCTGGCACAATGACGAAGCTCTTGACAGCAGTGGCAGGTACAGGAGAGTGGTATACATTCCTTCTTCAGCCCTCGTAGTTCACCACTATCCCCCCAGAATTAATTCAATTCTTAGTGAAAACAGAGCCATCAGAGATTTGCATTTTGATGGCTTCCCTCTACCCAAGAATTATCTTCAATATGTGCAGAAAACATTGAGCTACCAGTGTTTTTTTTCAAGGGATAGTGAAATATTTCACACACACCCCCCTCCCCAGATTCAAACAATTTCAAGCAGTGAATGAATAGGGGAGGCATGAAGGGTTTCTGAGCTCAAGAGCTGCTCCCTGTGCTGCCAGTGCATCTCCTTCCACTTCTCTGCTGCATGCAGTGCTGCTCTTGTACTAATTTTCTGCTACGCAGGGACAATATCCAGAGGTCTCACTAATGCTGAAGTCTGAGGTTTGGTGAGGTTGCCACAGCCTTCCCTTGAGAGAGTAAAGACTTCAGTGTAAGTCCAGGACTGATAGATCTCCTCCCTTTTACCCCAACACTTAAATAGCTGAACCTGGACATGCATTGGTTTTGGTTTTCTTTTTTTCTTTTTTAAAGACTCTAACTCTGCAATCACTAAACATCGTAGGTAGCGACCAAACTCCTGCTCACATTTTTCTAGCCTAAACAAAACAAAATGTTATTACTGCTCATGTCTAGGAGAGTGTAAAACTGGTAGGGTCTGAGTTAGGGGAAACGGGAATCACTGCTTATGCATCTTTTTGTAGGCCTTATTAATCTTTTCTCTTAGTCTATACAGCATAACTAAATCCAAATTCGCTGAATATGGTAAAGAATCTTTCTATGTACCTTAGCTGATGCAGTTTTTATTAATAGGAATGTCAAAAAAGTGTATTTCTAATGAACAGATAAATAACATCCCTCCTACTCATAGGCTGGTGATTCCAGGAGGGTAGGACACTAAAAGCCTGAAGAGCATGCCTGCAAATCAGGTTGTTAGCAGGCTTGCAGAAAAAGAAATGGATGTGTATAATGAGCATAAAATATATTGTAATTAAGTCACACAAGGTCAGACTCACCCTTGGTGTAATTCCACTGCAGTTAGTGGAGTTACGAGAGAGAGAAGTTCGATGTTTAGCTTTTAAAATCTTGCTTTTTAAAACTGTAGTCTATCTGACCTTCCTGTTTGACTCAGTTTGACAGATACTCACACACCATGATGACACATGAGTGTGTGGAAATACATAGATTGTCACAGTGACAGAAGGCAGTGCAAGGATTCTTTCCTGCATTAGCATCTGCCATCTCTAAAATAAATAAAAGCTTTAAAGAGGCTGTTCTCTTACCAGACAGTGTTACAAGAAACAAAAATAAGTACTGATCATCCCTGACTTTTCATGTATTCATGTAACAAATGATTACTTACTTGGATAACCTATAAAAAACCCCAAAACAAAACCAAAAAACCCAGCAGCGACAATAAGTATTTCTGCAATCTGACACCTGAGAAAGATCCTCCTTTAAAAGACTTTGCACTTACCAAGTACAGTCTCTCTGTTCAAGAGAACACCTAGCTGTCTGCTTATGTATTCTACTGGGAGAGGTCTGAAAGCTCCTTACACCTTGTTATTACTTTGACACAATCTTTTTCAAATTTTTTAAAAAGAAATCGTCAATTCTTTTCCCCTTACTTTTTATAAAAAAAAAAAAAAAACCCTTATACTGAGTATACGAAACAGTATTTGACTTGTGTAGTACAAGAATGTGGAGTTAATGGTCCAAATAAATTTGCAGACTTCACTCTTTCTGCAAAATACATTTAAAGAACTACAATAAAAACAAAAACCCAGAGATGTTTGAAACAGAAGGCCCCCCCCGCCCAATTCTATCTAACAGGTAGAATGAACTGCTTTATAAATTGCTTGTCTGAAAGTGTAAAGAAAGCTCTTAGCCACTCTGAAGTATCCCCTGCTTTCCAACCTGGGCTACCACTTCAGACTGACAAACCCTGTGACTGACAGTTGTGCCAGAGGGAATTCTGCAGATCTGCTTGGAAACGTCTCAGTGAGGCACCGCAGGTGGGCAAGCTGCCTGGCTAATGCAGCGCTAGCAATCTCTGGTGCTTTTTATCATGTGCATAAAACCAAATTATCAGCTGTTTCTAAACAGACATTGCTTGTATCAACTGTGACTAGAATTTGTAACTATCACACTTGAATTCATCACTGTCACAAATGTGAAAAATATTGCTGAGTCAAGGGCTTCTTTGGAAGTTGCTGAGGAAACAAAACAAAGAGAGGGAAAAGATTTGTTTTTTTAATTTGCATATCAATCCTTAAAAGATTGCTCTTACAAAACTGCACTGCATCTCATTCCTGGAAGTCTGTCTCATATGTCGAGAAAAAGAAAATAAATAATTTTTCCAGAGATGACTGTATATTAATTGATAAATGGATAAATAAGGACAGTGAGGATAACATCTGATAAGGAACAGAGTGGTGGTTTCAAAAACAACAGGTGATTTAGCCATATGTCTTCCATGAAAATTGATATCTCTCCAGAAATTGCTGTAGTCCATATTTTCTTTTTCTTTTATTTTTCTCCTGCACGAGTAATAAATTGACTTAGAAAAGTGGTAATGGATCAAGTGCTGTGCCAGTCTGACAGTAATTTTCTGTATCCTGTTATAAAATGTGCAGTACTGCTCTACAGCACAATAAGCTCTCTAAGAAAACCAAGTCATTAGAAATGAGCCATTTTGGAGGTAGAGACTGAACAGGAGAGAACGCTGATTGATTAACACATACATATTGTCTACCTCAGGTTACTGAAATGGCTTTTCTGAATAACTTTCAGCTGGGTCAAATAGTCATTGCCTGGCCACAAATCATGCATACCAAATTTGAAGATGAAAAAGTCTTTATAGAGGACTCTAAGGTGTGGACCAAAACTGGATTTATTTTGGAAATAGCTTTAACTACTGAGTACGCTCTACTGCTTCAAGATTTGCCCACAATTTTTTAAAAAAAGGCTTATTTTGGCAGTGTATATTAGTGGTTTCTACTAAAAAACTTAGTGGTTTCTATTTAAAAACTTAGTGGTTTCTGTCCAGAAACCTTGAGTTGGAAAGCCTGTTTTGTGTTAGGATATATTTTGAGGTCTGCATATTACTTTGTGTGCATCGATAATTATTTCACTTATATAATACTATTTAGGCAAGGATCTCAAAATACCCAATTAAAACTCTAAGTAACATTGGTGAGGCATTTTGTAGTATCGTTGTGGAAACACTCCCAGGCCCCGGTGATAATGCTTCTAGAATAATTATGCTTTCATTCATTAAAATATATTAGCAATGATAATTAGTGATATATTTTAAATCCTGCTGTACAGAAGAAATATTAAGTAGTCACTCATAGAAAAGCCTTTTCTACTAGTTAAGCATACCCAAAAAGATGGCTCTCTTCTTTGATTCAAGATCTGAATTTACTGCTTAATTTATAAAAGAAGTAGACAAACCAGTTTTCCCAAACAGTGTAAGCATTCCTTCTTCCATGCCTGAACAGAGGTAATTCTCATTTTATAATATTTGTTGAATGCTCGGAAACATTTATAAAGAAGACAGACATAGGAATGCCTGCAGCTGGAGGCGGGTGTAATAACAAGCCCCAAATGCTAGTGTATGACATGTCAGAGAGAAAGGGATCACTGCACGCATAACCATCGCTTCTGACTGGAATATGGGTAATGATGTGGAGAGTGTGGTCAACTCAGGAAAGCTTTGATTCTTGTAGGCAGGAGACTGGATGAGAATATATGCCTGTGTGAGAAGCTGAACCAGTATGATTGGGTGATTTTTTTTTCGGAAATTTTAAATTTCCCCACCACCACCCTCTCTTTTTTTTTTTTTCCCTTTCTGTGCCACTGAAGTGAAGACTATATAGCACACTGCTGAGGGAGAAATCAGATTTTTGTTAATCCTCTCTCATCATATTCACAACAACTAATTTTGCATGCCACTTCCTAGCATAGTTCCAGCTGTGTAAGTTGGATTCATTTAATCAGGTTATTTACTTTTCTGTGCCATACTCTAAATGGGTAGAAGTTGCCATAGTCTAGCTGCAAGGAATACAATCATGTCTTCATGTCTCCTCATAGTTTACTTGTTGAAGGCACTGCTTTGTTAAAGGCATTTTTTTTATGTGCTCTCTGTTCAGAAATGAACTTTCTGTTCAGAGCTATGTACCAATTGTCACATGCTATCACTGTTTTTTCAAAATGGGAGAGATTTAGCCAGATCTCTTTGACAGTAGAAAGTAAACTGTATGCAAACAGGAGATAAATTCGATGGTAATGCAAACTGACTGTATCTTCTGATCTGCAAATGTGTCATATTTACACCGATCATACGGTATTGTAAATTGTGATTTAAGCATTGGTAACATACAGATCTGTATACCTTTACAGATAAATATATCATCTTTCCTGGTAAGGCGGAACTTGATTTGAAACAAAAGCTTCTCAAAAGACAAACATTTCCTGATATTCAGTAATACTTTGGCTTCAGTCAAATGCAATGCTTTGGTTTGGATTCATACAGAAATGAAGTCTCATTGCAAATCTTAAATTCATACTGACCTAACATGAGGGCAAGGGAATTTGTTCAGAGCTATGGTTTTAAGCAGTGTGTTACCCCATGTGTGTTGAACAATGCAGGGCTGATCTCCAGTATATATGGGAGTATTTATAAATAAATAAATAAACAAATATGTGTATGTCAGCTGTTCTGTGCAGGGAACCCAGATTTTGTGAACCGTAGATTACTTCATATGACCATGAAAGGATTCCCTGAATGATTGCATAGTATTGGAGAAGATTTTATCCTGTAAATATTGGAATATTTATATGAATAGTAAAACTTTCCTATTCTGGTTTTATTAAAGGAAAACCACTGCAGAAGAATAAAAATCCTAGGGGACTGTTACTACTGTGTATCAGGATTGACTCAGCCCAAAACAGATCATGCCCATTGCTGTGTTGAAATGGGACTGGATATGATTGACACCATCACGTAAGTACTGTGCACGGTGAACCTGGACACGAGTGCTACAACAACTTCTATGTGGCATTCGGGAAGTGTGTTCTCAGAAAAACAGCAGTGTCTGCTAGCACTACCCACCTACCAATTCGCACTGCTGCATTCAGGTGAGAGGATACTGATTTTAAGAAGGGTCATTCTAGACATCGATTTTCCACTCCATTTAATCACTGTGAGGAAAAAGTGCACAAGTATGTATGTAGAGGCACATACATGTACTGATTAGGGGCCAAAAAGATACTGGGAAACTACAAAATATTCCTATTTTCATTTGCCACAAAGAAAGGAGTCCAATTTCTTGTTGTACAGCGATAAACTGCTCATTTTGCACACCAGTATGTAAACTCAAAGCCAGTCCTGATGTATGCATTTGTATATGTGTTTGTATTCTCAAAACGATAGCTTGCTGATTTTTCCATTCTGTATGTCCTGTTTAAACCTTTAATTTATTCTGCTTTTCAGAAATGTAATGTGAAATTCACTTTGCTGATCAGAAGAATTTTTTTATGCTTGAGAGCTCTGCATTGATCATTATTTTACCAAGGCGAAAAATGTGAATGTGAGAGAACTGTGAATGAGCTTTTAGCAAGAGCTAGAAATCTATTTCATTACATAGGAGGGAAGAGATAAAGATGGGAAATTTCTCCACTGCTGTATTGCTCTCTGTGTGTGTGTACATGTGTTTTATAGGGAGGCTACAGGAGGGACTGCACACCTGTATTAATTCTGTATATAAATAAATAGTCATCAGCACAGTGCTATTACATTTGGAATGAGCTTGCACAAGTGTGTCACATCAGGGGCCATAGCCAGTTCTATATTGGAAAGTGTTTGGCCACTGATTCCAGTAGCCAGTCATTCTTTCTCTCTGTTGTCAGCTGGACTGTTGGGAATATGGAGTTAAGTCAGGGTTCTACTTCCCCTCAGCTAATCCCCAAGTTTTTGCATTTTACACAAAGATCTGCCTTCTCTGTGAAGGTGAATAGAGCACAGTGTAATCTTAATTTTAAAATGAATAGTATCTGTTAAATAAAGAAAAAAATTCTAGAATAAACAAACATAAGGCTTATGAATTCAAATTATGCACTTTTGATTTGGAACATTTCACCTTCTTTCTTGTTTCTAATAAAGCTTTTGCCACATCAAGTATTTAATGCCTTTCATTTGTATGTGAGGAAGTTTATGCACATATATGCACATAAATAAGTTGTTTTTCCAAAACCAAATTGTGCTCATTTCTGGAGAGTCTTGGTGTTGTAGAAGAATGAGTATATGATCCTCTCACAGAGTTCACTGTAAGTTTTGCTCAGGAGAGTTGGTTTTATCTCTACAGAAGTAGCGGCTAGTTGTTCAAACCCTTCTAATGCCTTAGGGGATTCTCATTTCTAGCTCAATCCATGTGTTTTTATTATAATATTCATTTGTAAAATCTCTCAGAGTGTGAAGACTTGGGTAAATGACTCTATATTCTCTTATTCAATGCAAATTTATCATCTTTGTAAACATTTGTAAAATTGATAAAAGACTTTGTAATCCGTGATAATATGATAGTCTATGACACTATAAAATCCTAAAAGAATATCCTAAATCTGCAAATTATGTATATGTGCATTCTTCCAGGAGTATATGGATACTCCATTTATAAAGAAGCCTTGGCCTTTAGAAGCATAGTTAGATATACAGGCCTTGTACACATTTTCTTTTTTTTTTAAATCCCTGGAAATCAGTAGCTGATGCTCTCATTCTCTTTTAACCTAGCATTAATCTTTAATTCATTAGTTGTGCTGTGTTTCATGTATACAAATAAGGTAGTGATATAACTGTCTGAACTTCCTTTTTTTGAATGTTTCAGTTTTACTAATATTAGAAATGAAACAAGTTCCCTTTTTATGTTATCATCTATTGGCTGCTGTCATGATAATGTAAACTTGAAAAAGGAGTTGAATTAAAAAGGAAGGAACTGGGACTTTTCAGCCTGGAGGAGAGAAGGCTCAGGGGGAGTCTTACCAACGCATACAAATACCTGATGGGAGGGTGTAAAGAGGACATAGCCAGACTTTTCTCAGTGGTACCCAGTGTCAGGGCAAGAGGAAATGGGCACAAACTGAAATACAAGGAATTCTATCTAATGATAAGAAAAAAACTTTTTTTACTGTGGAGGTGGTAAGATACTGGAGAGATTGCACTGGAAGGTTGTGGAGTTTGCATCCCTGGAGAGATTTAAATGCCAGTTGGACACAGTCCTGGGCAACCTTCTATAGCTGACCCTGCTCTGAGCCAGGGGGGTTGGTCTAGATGATTTCCAGAGGCCCCTTACAGCAACAGCAACTCCACGATTCTAAGTGGATGGGCTGTAGTGTGTTATCTAGACATGTTTATTCAGAGGTTGTGGTAGAAGATAGCTAATTGACAATTTCAGCATTTTATTTTTTAAAGAATTTATAAATTGTAAATCTTTAGTGTAGTCAGTGGTCAGGGTACAGTGAGAGGGTAAGATGAAGAGGCAAGGGTATAAGAGAGTGCCAGATTTATTTAGGGTTGTTGAATGACTAGAGACATATTCTGCACAATTAATTAACCTTTTTACCTTTTTTTTTGTTTTAATGAGGAATTAGTAGTGTGAGTAAGGACTGTAAGATCCAGGCTCCACACATATTTCTTCTCTTAGTTAAATGAAAGTGCCTGTTCTGCTTTTGTTAGAAAACAGGAAGATGATGCATTCCAGGTACCATTGCCCTTGATGGCAGTACTATTTTTCTTCTTTTACTGCAAGTGAAGCATTTGTTCAGATACTGTTGGATTCTGGGTGAGGTTATTCTGTTGACAGAAGCGTGTGGCTAAGCCAACTACACAGAGCTTCAAACCAGGAAAATAGGTGCTGCAGAAGATTAGGAAAAAACTCCACTCCTTCACAGAGATCGAAGTTAGAAGATGGATTTCTCAGATTAATTTGTTTGAAAATATATTGAGGAAATGAAAAGGAGAAGTGAAGAGCTTTTGATGGTAAAGTTGGAATGCAACATTTTTTCATTTGGTATGATTATTAGGTGTTGCTTATCAGTCCCATGAGATGCATAGTCACTTTTGGTTTTAAACTTCCCACTTTCATCCAGAGTTGGATGCCAGCTGGTAGTCTTCTAAAAGTGTTCACTTTACTGCAGAAATCAGGTCCTGACATTGTAGATTTATGCTTGGAAGTTCTCATTCCTAGTGACAGGTTTGTCATGTTGCCTGGGATAAATAAATAAAATCACTTGAGTTGTGATTCAGCTGATGGATCTATCAAAAGTGCCTGTCCCAGAGATATGCACCATCAAGGTGTGCTTGTTGCAGGAAGTCAAGGACTAGATACTTCCAGTGGCTGGTTCATGCATCTGTGATTTGACTAAGTTGAATATTATAATGAGTTGATATAAACTGATACTTTCTATTCTCTTCATGTTCTGTGTAACTGTTGTTTAAGTATCCTAGAATATGGTGCTGCATGTGATTACCATCTGAGAATGTTGCCTCATTACATTTAGACTGAGATTTTCAGGGTAATTTTCAAAGAACATTATAAAATACTTCAAATTTTCACAATTTCATCTGCCTTCTGCAAAGTTTTTTTTTCAATGGCAGAGTTAAAGTCAGACCAGAATCATTATGGGAAGATCTCTTTTTTCTTAAAAAAAACCCAAACAAAACAGATAGTGTTATATTCTGGCTCTATTCCAAAAGAATTTCTGCTGCCAATGAGTTATGTCAGTGCTTCATACAGGCCAGGTGTTTATTCTACTTCAGTCGCTGAAACCATCACAGCAGTATTTAAGGGGGAGTTAAGTGTTGGATACCACTGATGTTGCTTTCATCAGGAAACTTTTAACTGTCAGGTTTTTGTTAGTAATATAATTAAAATGAACATGTTCATTAGTGCCTCTGATGTGCCAGATGTTGCTCTAATATGGCAGATACTGTCCTCATCTTGGTTTTGAACAGTGTCTTAGGCCGAGTACACTCTTCACCTTACTTAAATTGCTTGTCACATTTGAAGGTTCAACTCTATTTGCTACAGTATTTTACCTTCTAAATAGATATAATTGTTAGCTAATTGCCATGTAGGAAAGTTCTGCCCAGCTATCCAAGCTCTTCCCTCTCTCCCCCATAAACTGTCTAGAGTTCTGGTTTAAGCTAGCATTATAGGGGCAATTTTATACATTCTTAATAATAGTTTGACTTTCCTTACAGAGCACTTCATCAACAGATATAAATTATATTAAACAATCATTTGGCTCAGGCCAGAAATGTAACCTCTTAGGAGATGAAATGTGATGAAATGAGGGAGTTATTTAAATGCACTTGATAACACCACAGGGCAAGAAGTGAATTGTAATGTTTCCAATTGGAAATGAGGAGGCAGTCTGGGTGAGCAGGATATATAAATACTAGATTTGGGACTGGGCCAAAATACTGGGGTTAACATTCATAAACTTGTCAAAAGTGTAATGGGATCCTGTAATCATTCATGTCATCACAAGACTCCTTCCCTTGACATCTTACCAGGATGTCATTTTAGTACTGACTCCAAGGGAATTGAACCACTGTCTGCATCACTGGCTATGCCTACGTTAGCAGGTAGCATGGCACAGTAGGAGCACATCTGTAGATCACAACAGCTGCTGCTGACTACTTCAGTTTAACCTATACATATTATGGGGGGGAGGAAGGGGAGGGTTACTTTAGAATAAGTCTCTTCTGGCCCCCGCGATTGAATGTTCCTAGTGCCTGTGGAGTTTGAAGAGGTCTGAAGGAAAGTGTCCATGAATCTTTGCTTCTTGAAATCCGGGCACCCCAGTGCGGTCTGTCAGCTTTTCTCTGTGTCACATAGGTGAATTTATCCCATATGGATGACTCCACCTAACATGGATGACTCCACCAGTCATCTGTGTAAGACCTCACAGACGGGAATTGGGCTTATTTTTCACCTGCCAGTTGTGTTGCTGCTTGGTTGCATGGGTCATTGTGGAGGTTGATGCTTGAACTGTCTCCTTCCTATGGGTTTGGTCCTCAGCTGTCCAAAGCCACTGGGGAAGGGAGAGGAACTACATCAGTCAGTTTGAGAAAGCCCAACTGAAATCTCAAGTTTTCCTGTGTGATCTTTTGTCTGAGGAAGAAGATAGAAGCACTAACTTTCCTGATTTCATCACTGTTGATGATTTTCCCCTGGTCCTCCAGAGGTCTGGGGCATGGGAAAGTTTGGACTGGCAGGAGTGAGTTGACCTTAAGTTCTAGGAGAACCAGCAACTGGATTTTCAGCAGTAGAGAAAGCTGTCTAGCATTGAGGAAAGCTTAGTCGGCTTGCATCTCTGTCAAAGTGAGTCTCTTGACAGCTGAAGCCATCAGACCTCCACAGCCGAGGCTCTCTGCCCTAGCTGTCTGCTGCTGTGCTCCAGGGCAGCTGTGTACTGGGAAAGCATACAGCTCTGGTCAGTATTTAAAAGAAAAAAAACCCACACCACAAAAAAACAAACAAACCATAAAAACCCAAACCTGACCTGGAGAAACAGCTGCTGAAATAGGACAGTGAAGGTTTTCAAGCAACAAAACTTAATTGCCTGAGAGGCCTAACACAGTCCCCACCTTGTGAGAAGACAGACTGAAGGGAGGGTAGGGGTGCCTAGCGTACAGGTGTTCCTGGGTACTCTAGGCCATGGCCAGCAGCCCCTCCTCCAGCCGCCTGATGGGCTGACAGAGCCATTCACAGAAAAATAGTCTTTGTCATTAACATCCAAAACCTGTCCAATTCATGTAGTTGAAGTGTAACTGACACAGAAATATTTAGGTAGATGTGCAAAATTGAAGGCCACCCTTATCTTAGAACAATGCCTATATAAAAAGCAAACATATGTAACTGAACGAAAAATCTTGTCTATGCCTTTAACCAGGAAATATCTATTTTGATGCAGATATTTTTGGACCTAAAGAAAAACCCTAAATAACTTATAAAAAATAGGAGGCAGAATTTTTTTTTTTTTTCCCTTCAAATGCAGCACAGGTCTGGATCTGTTCTGCAGATGATCTAAATGACTTTGATGGTTTGTAGCAGCACATGAAATATTTGTAGCTAAGGAGAGAACTAAAATTTAAAGGCTTGGTAGGATACTTGAGCTGTCAGGATAGATGGTTATCTTATTAGTCACTTACATAGACTCTGCACGCTTCTAGTTTAAAAAGAAAATGGTTTTCGATTTCCATTCGTTTCTGGGCCTGCTTTTGTGTTAACATTTTGGAAAACTTTTGAGTATATTGTATCTGAACCTAGGAGAGAATAAGTTGTGATGAATAATTTATTTGAGAAACTTCTTTTTCCTATTCATGGCTTATTTGTGAAGTGCTGGTATTTTTTCAGAAATGTTTTCAGAATTTAAAATGCATCACTGGACACTTTTGTGATGGTTTAGTGCACAAATGTTGGTGTTGTTTGTGAATATGATTGTGGTACTGCTCTGATTTTGTATTTGAAGCCTATTCTTTACATATTCCTTAACATTTCTCATTTTTGATAGTTCAGTAGGGTATATTTATGGAAATTAACTGCATAAAGGGCACACAGGTCTTCAAGATAAATTCAAAAACTTTAATGAACTGTTCATAAGCTTTTATTCCTACTCAGATTTAATAATGGTGAAAACACCCCTGAAACACACTGTCATTTCTGGGAAAAATGTAGAAATGCATTCTTGACTTAGATTTTTTACTTAGTGACTACTTCTGGAAATCTTTTGTTCAAAACATAAAGTGTTTTCAGATTCTGCTTTATGGTTTATTGGTACATTATACAGTCCAGCTTATTTAATTAGGATTATGGTCAGCCATGTTGTATTTTTCTGCTCATTTCATTTACTTTTTGTTATGCTATTTAAATTTCTGAAAGCAGGTGAAATTTCCCCCTCTCTCAAGCCAGTTGGGACAAAGGAAGGTCAAAGGTCTGGAGTGGTCTTTATCATTGTCTGAATTTCACTGTGTTTCCACTTACATTTAGCCTGAGGTTTTATATGCTGTTTTAAATGGAAAAAAAAACCACATTCATTTGCGAACAGAGAAGCTCACACACTTGCAGGTTCGCCAATGAAGATAATTACATAGGTAACAGATACTGAACAAAGGAAATCTCTCTTGCAGTGAGTAGAAGTAGGACAAGGAAATATTTAATCTTTCAGAAAGCTGTGCATAAGCCTTTCTGTGCTGTTGCATAAAATATGACTGGAAAAATGTTGTATGCCCAGATTCCCTATGGGGACAAAAGAGATCTCCACGTTACTCACATTAGTGATGGCTGACATGGTATATACTTCAGCACTTCATGGCAGCAGATTTCCTTGCTTAAATTAAGGCCAAGTATCTTGTGCTGCTCACCCCACATCTTGACCTATGCTGCCCTTTCTGTTAATTGTATTTAAACAAATACAACTATGCAAGGGACAGATACAGTGACTATTCCTGAAATAGTTAAAAAGTCCTCCTAAAGACCTCTCTGCCAGATCAACTGTAGCTGGACAATACTTTAAAAAATATATCGGTCAATGAAGATCAAAGGAAAATTACAGGCAGACCCTCAGTTTAAGGTCTTTTATTCAATGCACTGCAAAATTTAAATTTTAAAACCTAATGAAAACCAAGTCTTACACTGATCAGTCAGTTTCATTTATTCACTGATATTATCTCTTTTTGGACTGCAACTTAGCTGTAGAATGCCAGGTGTCTCTGTAACAGAAAAAGTTGCAAAGATTTATGCAGTGTTATCTCTGCATGTAATGTGTAAGACTATTAGCTTCAAGGCTCCTTTTCAGTGTTAACAAGTCAGTGCAGGGTGTGAAATATAGCATGTCCCGCATTCACAGAAATGCAGAATCCTTCCTCGTGGCACCAAAATTGAAAAATGCTTTTAATAATGACTTTGCCAATTAATTCCTCTTCCAGCTACACAATGAAAATCTCTGAAGGTTAGATTTAATTTACAGGTGTAAGTCCATAGTTACAGGCGATTTCTGTGCCACTCTTGCAGGAGCTTTGTAAAGATATTAGTGTTTATAATCTCTCTGCATTTGCTGCTCTTGCACTGATTTATCGCTTTCATCATTTTCTTTGCTCTGTACTTCTGTAACTGGGTAATTGAACTGATTACAGCACAGTGGAGTGGAGTCATTGCTTATCCATTTGCCGTCTCAACTAGTACCTCCTCATACCTCTTTTATTGCAGAAACTGTAAGAGTGTTTAAATATAAGTCTGTGCCCTTTCAGTGTCACCATAGGAAATGATGCTTAGCTAGTCATACCATAAAGGTAAAGGTGCAGCACAACTCTGTGCGATTATTAGTAGTTACAACAGTTTCCTAGCAGTAGCATAAGGTGAAAATGTCAGTTGAAAAAATATCATGAAATATTAAATAAGTATCATCCAAGAAGACTGACATTCTGACACACTTGGGAAAAAAATTTTAATTTTTTACTGAGTAGGTTTTCATTCAGGTGGAGTTTTAATTAAATGGTGAACTTAGAGAACATCACAAATCTAAACTGTGACAACATAAATGAGACCATAACTTTTGTTTAATTATTTCTAACCCTCTGTGCTGTACAGAGAGGAAGTTTTGGAGTCCATACTATGCTCTTTTTCCATGATTATTTTATATTTTAATTGCAAATGTTTTACACTATTACCTTGAGACCATGCCACTGCGAACAAAAGAAGTGAGGAAAAGAAAACATTATTTTGATATTATAGATGGAGAACTGAAAGAGAATAAAATTACTTTAAGTCACAACAGCAGTTGTAAAGGAGGAAATTAAATGCAAGTCTTGAGTTTATATTTTACTTACAAGACCAATCTTTTCCTTAGTGTTTAATATTAAATTCCTTCATGATGAAATTCAGTTAACTCATATAGGATCAAGCATGATCTTTATATGTGTGAAGTGAGGGGGGAGGGGGTAAAAAAGAATTACAGAGAGAGAAAAATCCACCAACCAGTAAACCCAAGGCTAGGTTAAGGAGAAACAGAGATTCCTAGTGAAAAGAAGAAGCCAGGTAGCCCATTTTAATACTGAGTTGAAAGCAGTTTGTAGTAATGGTAAAATTGAAATGTTTGCTTATTTAGGCAGGTTAGAATTAAGCCTAATAAGATAGTTTCAGAAATCTTCTTTTGATTTCAACAGTCACGTTGTGGTCACTTGTCATCCTGCTGAAATAAATATCCATTGGGAAAAAGGAACATTTATGACAAAAAAAAACTAAATATGTATGAGACACAAGATAAAAAGGGAAGTGCAGGAGTTAAGCTGACTGTTTCTGAGTTATTTGAGTTACAGCCAGAAAGTTCTTTGTTTATTTCCCATGAAAGTATCTGTTTCTGTAGGACCATGATAGCAAATACTGCAAAAGTGGCAAATAAAACCTAAAAATTATAGTCTTAGGGAAGTTTCATGACAAGGCCATTTACTACATTTGCTTTATTGTCCTTTTTTTTTCACTTTTTTTACTTTATTAAACATAATGAAACATAATCTTTTCTGCATTGCCTTGAAACCTGGAAAATTAAATGTTCAGTATTAGGTTAAGAAATTTAGAAATACTGAGATTTTGGTTAAACGGTAATTAAAATATCACCAAGAAAATTATTTCTTTGGAATTATAATTGGGGCTTTGAAACAAGTGAAGGAAAAGAACAGTTCCTGAATATATCATCTGAGATTTTTAAAAGATCCTGTGTATTCAGTCATGTATATGTATGTTAACTTTGGGAGAAGGAGAGAAAAAGAAAATCAAGAGCAATGTAATCGTCTAAAGACTAATATTCTGATGCTGTCTTTTTCAGATCTGTTGCGGAAGCCACAGAGGTTGATCTCAACATGAGAGTTGGATTGCATACAGGCAGGGTGCTTTGTGGTGTCCTGGGTCTCCGAAAATGGCAATATGATGTCTGGTCAAATGATGTGACTTTAGCTAATGTAATGGAAGCTGGAGGACTGCCTGGGTAAGTCTGAAAAAGAACCATAGAAAAAGAAACCTGTATGGGTGAAGGATTTATTTCCTTCTTTGAGGCGTTTGCAGTGTAATTGCTGTTGATAAGAAGGGTTGTGTTCAGTAAGAGCAATCAATGTATTATGTGATTTATCATGTGGAATTCTCCAAATGATCTTGATATTTACATTAGTAATAGGTTAGATTAGAAGCAAAACATTTCCGAACAAAATCCTTATTAAAAGCTGCCAGATATAAAGAGTAGGAATGAGACAATGCTAGGAATGTAGGAATGCTAGACTTTCACCATTTCATGTTATAAAAGTAAAACCCTCTAATTATTCCAGGAGATTTTTACCCTTGCACCTCTACACATGTAGGGGGTGTGTCCCTTACTCCTTTTACATGGCAAAATTTCCAACACTAGTAGCATGCTGTAGAAAAAAAATACCTGTTTATGCACTCAAATATTGATGGTGTGCGTGTAAATGATACAGTAGCACATAAACCTGCAGCCAACCCTTCAGGCTGCACACGTCCTGGAACTTTAAGTACCACCTGGACAGCCTTGGACCCAATTTAAACGCACACAGTGAAGCGTTCAGAGGTGCAGGGGTGTGCTTCTGAGTGCAACTCACATTTGGACTAGGACCTACCATCCTCTGTTGGATTTTTACAAGATCATGATTTGCTGAAGAGGGAGACAATGGAACCTCTTAATTTTTGTGGTTAAGGTGAGTGAATTTCTGTTTGTTACGTATGTCTGCCTTAGACAATTTTGGCAGTGTATTTTGTATGTTCCTTACCTTAAGACTTTCCAGTGAAAAAAATCTGAACGTGTTTAATAAAGGAAAGCAGTAATAGCTTTTCAGATATCTTCTGTGAAGACATTTCAAATGTAAGGGGCTTTTTGGGAGAAAATGTGAAGACAGTTTTCAGGATAAGAAAACTCATAAATACTGTCAGATGGCTGTGCTACCAAAACAAAGTGAATTAGAAAGCTGCCTGCAAAACGGAGTGAGTAAATGAAACAAGTCAGAAATGTGAAGGAGAACAGAAACAGAAGTTTCTCCTCTATGCGCAGGAGAGATTCGTAGCATGAAGTCACAAGTTTCAAACAGCAGGATGTTTTTCCAAGCAGGCAGTGAGGTAAACATGTAAGAAAGCCACACAATGTGGAAAATTATGTGCAGACTTTCACTTTCTACAAATCAACAAATCTGCAATGTTTGGACAATCAACAGTTATCTTTCTGTTCACTCTGCTCAAGTTTAGAAAATGCTTGTAATAGAAATATTTCTATGTTTTATTTGGCTGAAAAGACAAAACAAACAATTTTTTTACATTAAAAATGGAGTTTTGCACGTAGCTTGACCTCTTTATGATTCCGCACAGGAGTGTATTTCAGTAGCAACTAGCTCATAATATGTCTTTGCTTTAAACAACAATGTCCAATTTTTCTCTTCAGGAAAGTTCACATTACAAAGACCACCTTAGAGTGCCTAAATGGGGACTACGAAGTAGAACCAGGATATGGTCATGAAAGGAATAGTTTCTTGAAGAAGCATAATATTGAAACATATTTTATTGTGCCATCCCACCGTAGGAAGGTAAGGTCTAAAAAATTCTAGCTTATTCCATGATATGTTTTTGTAATTTAACAACTGTTCTGTGACATTCTGACAGCAGAGGCAATACTGGTATTTCCTATTTCTAGAAGCTCTAAAAACACTCTTGAAATCAGATCTTTTGTTTTTGACTGAGGCAGGAATGCTAAAAAAAACTAACCTTGAACATTACATAGAGAAGATGATCAATTTACTTTTGAAATTTAAAAATAAAACAATTTTTCCCTTTAACTCCCAAAAAAGAAAACTGCTGTTCTATTCAGATTCTGTAATCATTCTATCAGAAATTATATGATATGTTACTCCAAAAATTTAATTTACTCTTCCCTTCCTCCTCCCCTCAAAAGAGTGTTTCAGAATATTAATGCTCACAGCTTGGCTATTTTTCTTCTAGTTTTCTTTACTCTTTCATTCCCATATTCCCATGCCATTTTACTCGTGCTCTCCTAACCCTTTCCGCAACCACTTGTGATACTGGTGGCTCCTTTATCGGGCCTGGAGGATTCCCCAACGAATAGACATAGAAGAAGTAGTATTTACAGACATGTCATGACCACAGCAGAAAAGTTAGCAAAGTGAATTCATTAGTGATTGAACTAACATCCCCTTGAAGTGTAGAAAATCTGCCATGTTGCCAAGCTGTACAACACAAGCCCTTTTATCCAGGTCAGAGGAAGAGGCTGCAGTCAACCATCCTGCTTTCGAATGTATATACCACTGTACCACAGATCAGGTATTTATGCTGAAGCTGAGTAAATTTTCTAAGATTATTGCAACAAATAATATATTCTCTGTCCAAAACATGCATGTTTTTTTCTCCTGCTACGTTGAGCTGCTCATGACAAATTCAATGTTTTCCTTGCTTGCTCTGTCACTTCAGACTCCCACAATGATTTTGCTCGTCCCTTTCTTATCTTAGATGCCCTTCCCTCCAAATTTTCTTAAGTTCCCCTCTCCCCTCAGCTTCTTCCTTTTGTTAGACCCCTGGAGATGTACTGGGGAAAGAGGAGTAAGTCAGCAGTGCTGTTGAGGGACAATAACGTTTTCTGCTCTTTTCTTCTTTTTGGTGGAGAACAGAAAATGGAAAGTGTGGAAAGAATAAGGTAAGAGAAGATTTTAGCTCATTTGAGCAGGAACTTCATTTCTTAGATGTTGCTCAGGATTTAGCCCCCCCTGATGGAGATGGGTGTGACTCCTCATTCTAACCATATTTTAAGGGTAAGGAGAACAAAGGCCCAGCAGTATGATGGTAATATCTTGAGTCTCAACATGCAGTGAAGGTGATGACAGTGGTTTTTCAACAGGTTCATGTATAGTCATACCTTTCTTCCTCAACCAGTTACTGAGTTTAGGGCAGCCTTTTGTTCTACTGCAAAATGTTTTGTGACCTCACTAGGAGTCTTGAAAGTGCATAATCATCATTTAAACACATTCAGTTTGTTCCAACCTTTTCCACATCAAATGAGGCTTATCTTAGAAGTTATCTGCCATAACATGTTTGTAGGCCAAGAGGAACTTTATTGCTCTTTATCTCAGACAGACAACTCAGGATAGACTTTTGCACCTTTAACTTCTGAGACTCTGCCCCAACAAGTTTCATTCAAGGATTTGACCTTTAGACGGAAAATTATCCAATTCTGAAAGTAAGTATGAAAACAATATGAATGAGGTTTTAAAATGATGGCAGAGCTCCACGGCTCCATGCTTGAGGGTGTTAGATGAGTGTTCGACAAAAATGTAACCAGAGAAAAATAGGTCATCTTGAATTCCATGCCCGCAGTCAGTTTCTTGGTCTGAATTTGATGGCTCAGGGAGTTTTTATGGAAATGTAGGGAGACCAGTCACCTGGGGAATTTGAATCTGGGAGTAGAAACTCCTGTTGTTTTATCCCAGAAAGGCTGCTGCAAGGGTGTTTTTTTAATGCACTTCCTCTAAAGCATCTTGTTATTAGAGGAATGGAGTGTTCTCATCTGCTGTGAAAATCATGCAATCTCATGTTTTTTATGCTTCTGATGGTATATATGATTAGATTCATTTTTAGGTAGCATGAAAGAAAACAGGTGGAAAACCAGTGGGCTAGCTTCTGTTTTGGCAGTCAGTGGGGGATTTTCTGGTGCCTTTCTTGAAATCAGAATTAGTTCCTAAATTAACCAATCCCCAATAAAAAAGAAAACATAAAGAAGGGTTTAATTAAGTTAGGTGTGTTGCTTATTGCTGCTAGATTTGTTTGTCTTGGTTTTCTCTCTTTTCACTCCTACAGCATTATGTATAATTTCATTTCCTATGTTATTATATATCCAGTTTCTTTTCATACTGAGAAGAAAAAGAGCTGAATTTCAGAAAATTATTGATAGGTTGGTGCAGAGAGACAAGGGGATAAATATGGCTATTACACGTAGAAACTGTGTTGTGTCAACTCCACTGCATAAGCCAGTGATTGAGGAACAGAAGCTTGACGTTCACGTAATAAAGTAAACCAGGTCAACACATGTTTAATGTGCAAGGATGAAAACCTACTACTGTGTGAGCACACATTTCTTTGTCTTTGCAAGACTGCTGAGAAATTACTGGTGACTGCTGAGAAATGACTAATTGGTTTATCAGCTCCATAAATCAAATACCATCTTACCCATGGGTGTCACTGATGGGTGTGTGGAAGTGGCAGATCATAGAATCATAAAATGGTTTGTTTTGGAAGGGACTTTAAAGATCACCGAGATCCAACCCCCCTGCCATGGGCAGAGACACCTTCCACTAGACCAGGTTGCTCAAAGCCCTGTCCAACTTGTCCTTGAACACTTCCAGGGAGGGGGCAGCCACAACTTCTCTGGGGGACCTCTTCCAGTGTCTCACCACCCTCACAGGAAAGAATTTCTTCCTTATATCTAATCTAAATCTACCCTCTTTCAGTTTAAAATCATTACCCCTTGTCCTATCACTACACTCCCTGATAAAGAGTCCCTCCCCATCTCTCCTGTAGGCCCCCTTTAAGTACTGGAAGGCTGCTATAAAGTCTCCCCAGAGCCTTCTCTTCTCCTGCCTGAACCCCAACTGTCTCAGCCTGTCCTCATCAGGGAGGTGATCCATCTCCCTGATCATCCTCGTGGCCTCATTTGGACCCTCTCGAGCAGATCCATGTCCTCCTTATTTTGGGGACCCCAGAGCTGGACACAGCACTCCAGGTGGGGCCTCACAAGAGCAGAGTAGAGGGGAAGAATCACCTCCCTTTACCTTCTGGCCACACTTCTCTTGATGCAGCTCAGGATACAGTTGGCTTTCTGGGCTGTGAGCACACATTGCTGGGTTATGTTGAGCTTCTTGTCAACCAACACCCCCAAGTCCTTCTCCTGAGGGCTACTCTGAATCCACTCTTTACTCAGCCTGTATTTGTGCCTGGGATTGTCCCAACCCATGTGAGGACCTTGCATTTGGCCTTATTGAACTTCATGATGTTTGTGTGGTCAAACCTCTTCCCTTATCCACCAATGCTGTAACCCCATCATAGAAGGCCACCAAATTTAAAAATGGGGGTTATGTTTTCCCTTTTCCAGTGAGCAAGATGCTGATGTACAGATGCTGTGGTACAGCTTGACTGACAATATTAGCTCTCCAACATGCATCAATGGCATGTCAGCTAAACTGGCAGAAATAAACACTTCATGAATTTTACTGGTATTGACTGGCTTCTCCACTGGGCTCACAGATCAATCAGCATGTCTCATCACTCTATGTCACAGCACGTCACAGCCATCCCCAGTTGTCGTATACTTGCATGCTGATCATTAGACCACAAGCTACATAATAGTATATTTATCTTCAAAATAAACACCTGCTGTCCCCTCCTACCCTAATTCAGTCATTAACTCTTCAGAGACAGAATCAGAAGGCTACCCAAGAAGCACAGACAAGATGGAGTTTTTTAGGTGAATTCAGGCATCTGCTGGTTTAATATTGTATTCCTTCCTCTGGAGCCTCGGTAGCTAAAATGCAGACATATTTTTTATTCTCTGTGCATCATCTCTGACATTAATATGAACTGACCTTAGCAGGTATGATGCCAAGAGGAATGAAAATCAATGTTATGAGCAACAGATGGCCAAGAATCTGTTGAATTTGAAAGGTAAATAGTCCCACTTAGGGTTTTTTTAATTTTTATTTATTTATTTAGAAGACACATACCCCACATTCTTCCCTATTTGGTCTAACAGGAAGATCTTTCATCACAAATATCACCCAAACCAAGGATGAGAATAACAGTATAAGATGACTCATTCATGTATCAGTTACATTTTAAATGTGAAAAAATTATAAAGTATTCCAAATTTTTTTAATCTTCTATTGAATCAGCCACAATTCTGTCATCTGATCTGATTGCTAGTTTGGTGTATAAGCTAATGTATGTGAGAGCACTTCTAAGTGGCCACTGAGGGAATACTTTCCTTTTTGTTTTGTTATAGGGGTTTTTTTGGTAGAGATTATACTAATCTGTTGTTGTTGTTGTTATTATTATTATTACTATTACTATTACTATTGTTATCACTATTAAGCAATAATTATGCATGTTTGGATAACATTCAGCTTCTAAACAGACTTAAATAATTCATCTGATTTTCAAAGTCATACAGAAATTTTTTGAATTAATTTAATTTTTTTTACTGGCCATCATAGTTAAAAACTATGCAAATATGCTTTTTAAATATAATAAAATGGTATCATTCCCTGACAGCTTCTAGTGCTGAAAATGCCAGTACATTTTTTTTAAGTAAAGTTTAATTGTGTCTTTATGATACTTCATATTGATACTAAAACTTACAGTGATGTGACCAAAATATTGCACTGAGACAAGGTTTGAAAAGTTTAATTAGTGTAACTAGCCAGAAGTCTGACCACATACATGAATGTCTTGGGCTTTTAAAACAGGTCTGATCCAGATAGAAAAGCAGATCTCTTTATAATATATTAAAAATTCACAAGATCTATACTCTATGCTTTAGAGTATGGACATTCTCTTAGTTTCAGAATGTCCTAGCTTTCTGAAGTATTGTAAATACTACTGTACGTGCATGTTATTTCAGGAAAAAAAAAAAAATCAGGCCAGATCGGTTAATCTCAGATCCCCTTACAAGAACTTTATAACTGCTTAGACCTGCTGCTTAGACCCAGCTAAACAACTTTTTCCATTAATGTTTCCTCACTAATCTACCAGACTGATCCTGTTTCGACTTTCAAACTGTATGCTTAACATTTCATTTATTTTTTTTTAATAGAGTGGATCTGGCTTTCATCAGAATTCTTTGTTCTTTCATTGTCAGCACTGACGTTAGTGAAAGTATCTTTGTCTCAGTTTTACAGCTGGCACAGCTGGCTCCCAGAAGCACAGCAGAGGTAGTGAGCTTAGATGGACTGTCCACTTCTATGGTTGCTCTAGGAAGTATGATTCTCCTGCAGTATAACACCTCCTCAAGTTTGGCCACAACCTCGGCGATAAGCGGGTGTTTTTGTACTTGGGCTTACTTCTTTGTATTTGGTGTAGCAATTCACTGTCTGATAGCACCTCCCTAGTTTTGAAAAGGCTCATTAATCTCACCAGCTGAGAAATCAGTCCAGCACAGACAATTAAGCAAAATTCCTAAGGTACTTTTACAGATAGCAAAGCAGCTATCAGAATTGATCAAGTTTTTGTGAAGGGAAAGATTTCTCAGAATGTGTTAGTTTTTGTATTTACAGAAGTGGGCCTGCCATCATCGTTACTCCTTGCCAGCTTAAGGGATCCTGCTTCACTGAGTAACTTTGCCAGCTCCAGAGCTAAGGCAAAGACAAATAATGCTATAGACGATTAACAGGAAGCAATAGGTCTGTATCCAGGAACGGTGGTCTTAAAAATTATAAAAATAATAGGGAAACTATAGCTACAAATTATAAATGTTTCCTATATATTCATAAGTGTCTTATGGATTTTACAGCATGACTCAAATATAATCAATAATTAGCTTTCAGTAGGTTGCTAATCAACATCTGCAAAGTTTCTACTAGCGTGCTGGTGAGTTATTCACCAACTAACTGGGTATTCAAAGTACTAGTTATTTTTTATTTGTGGCAATGTAAATCGCACGGTATCTGCATTTACTATTTGAATAGCACTCAGTGATGGGCATTCATGAAAAGTCCATGAAGGTGAGTACCTCATCTGTTTGCCCTTTGGAAAGTAGCTGTTTCTCTGAAAAGGCTGACATTTCTCTTTCCTACCTTACAATGTACATACAAAGCCATGCCAGGCAGTCTCAGAAAATGCTTTCTGTATCTTGGACAGCCCTGCTCCATTATCTGAAGTCTCTGAGTAATGCTATGACCATCCTGAAAATCCCAGGTGAAAGGGTCTACCTTATTTTTTCTGAATCCTTGTCTGTTCCTTATCCAGATGGAGGGAAGTGGATGCTGGTTAGAGGTATGGCATTCTGTCTCCTGCCTGGTTTGCTGTGTTGAATCATGCCCTAAATGTTTTAAGGAAGGCAGATAAAATTTCAATTTTATTTTTGCCCAAAAAATAATTATAGCCAAAACAAAATACCAGCAGCAGTCTATTTGAAAAGAGAAGTTATCGCAATAGTTGAGGAAGAGGAGAGCACTTTTATCAGTCTTACGATTTCAGGAAAACTCAGCTGAAAGCCTAAAGGTTCAAGAATCCTCTCAATAAGCAAACACAGCTCAGGAGCATCCTTTGGAAGATACTATTTTAAATGTAAAACCTCTTGCAAATGTCAGAAATATCTAGAGCAATTATCTGCACTACACACCTGTGACTTAATTTACTGTGAACTGCAGATGGATTTAACAGCTCAAAAGGTTGATCAGTTAATTTGTTTGACTCAAGATCAAATAGGCAGAAATTCAGCAACCTGAGATTCATTCTAACTTGCATGACAACAGCTGTAAGGAAAGTGGCAAAGGCTGTCACATCACTTTTATATGTTGTTGTTTCATCTAGCATAAACAGATGTGATTTTAAACTTCCTGCATTGCAGTCCTGTCACTAAGAAGTAACAGGAAAATAAATTTTCTAGCGCTCTGCTGCTTGAAAAGACAGTATTTTTTGTCTTGGAGTACCACATCCTCCTTTACTGTTAATCAGCATAGCTTTGTGTCATGAAGCAGGTGATCTGCCTTCTACATTAAAATAAACTATTAGGCTCCGTATCTTTCCACCAACACCCAACAGGTTTTATCTGTTTATGTCTTTCCTGTGGCTGATTTGATTTTTTTTCTCCAGCATGGAATGAACTTTATGCAATATGGCACAGAGAAAACAACATAGATTCATGATGGCTTTTTTGCTTTGTACGGATGAAATGCATAGTAACTACATGTGCTTGCCTTTTGACTTTATTGGTGAATCACTTTTACCTGTGGATCATTGTTAGCATCTAGCATGTTTCACAAGTATAACTGCTCATATACACTCTTGAGATGCTTTCTATCATGTCTTAATAATACTTTTATCTAACTTTTAAAATTGAAGCAATTTGATCTATATAATCCATGTAATACTAGGATTTTTGATAGCAGTTTGTTTGATTTTGTCTGACCTGATTAAAAGATTGGCATCATCATGTGAACAATAAAAAAGAGGAAAAAAAAGGCTACAGAAGTAAAATAATGAGTCACAAGGTTCAGAGTGGGCCCCCTTGCTTTCTAAACTCCTGATGGAGCTTAACTGTGGCTAGGTCTAATCTTAGTCTCAGACTTGGTCAATGGTTTATCTCTAATGAAATCAGTTACATGGGTTTCATTAGTATTAATTCAGCATGCTGTCAGTCACTTACAAGGATCTGTTGCAAATAAGGGGTCTCTCCACCTTGGCTGAGGAAGATCTCTCAGTCTCAGGTAAGGAATCTCAAACCTTGAGAGGCATCTCAGCTCAAGGGAAGATCTCCATGCAGCCACTCTGCCTAGCAGGAAGAGCTCAAAGAAGGCTCAATTAGGGTGTCATATTTATGGAGTAAAGTGGTTGGCTTGTAGTCAGTTTGCATACAATGGGAAAGGCATGCATGATACTCCTTGTACCCACAACTTTCTTTGTTTCTGGATAAATGAGTCTTGGAAAAGCCACCCACTATTCATGTGTTAATTGCATAATCGGTGATCCAAGCTCGTATGCATCAATGTTCACTAGGTCACTCTGTCCCTTTATGGGTTTTCTAGAGGAGTTCTTGGCCTGGCTACAGCTCAGGCCTTTACCTCCTTTGGAGCCTGTACCAAATTACTGTTAGTTTGGTTAAGGGGGCTGACTGCATCCGTCACACCATGACTAGGAGAGTCCAGGGTGGTCTTTGCTCTCAATGGCTGACAGCTCCTACCGAGGAACTTAACTAGAGATCTGAATGCATAACTTGAATGTCTGAGGTGTTAATGCCTCAGGTATACCTTAGCAGAGCTGGTTTAACAGATAGACACACAGGATCTTGATGGAAGCTCTAGCTTGTATATTGACAGGGGCTGATCTGTGCCGGAGACTTTGCATTGCACAAGTTGTTGGAATATACGCACCCCAACATTGGAAACAAACTGCTTGTGTTACCACTCAGCACAAACAGAGGAATGCTGCTTGTGTTGCAGGGTGTGTTGCTCTACATCTTCAGGATTGTTTCTGCAGTTGCTGTGATGCTGTGCATCATCATCAATGTGACAGCCCACAGCTTGGGCTGTCAATGATGGTGGAATTAGTTATATGCTCTAACATCAGCCTCCTTCTTTTTCTTCCTCCAGAAATGTGGAATCTGTAGAAGGAAGAAACATAGGGCACTGGTATATGATTTTCTTTCTTACTGATCTAGAGATTGTTTCAGTTTTCACAGCTGCTGAAAAGTTTTTCTACATCTGTGACAAGAAAGTGACCACACCATTCTGAATGTTAAGAGTTTGTCTTTTAGAAGCTGTATTATTTACTGGTAAAAATCACTAATGTACCTTCCTGATGGACAGCTGAGGTGTGATAAGCAAGATGTATCATAAGGCCAGTAAAAAGGATGGAAAAACAAAAAACTGCTGGTTTTAACTGTAAGGAAAAAAATACCAAATCAGATTTCTCACCTATCTCGGGATGAAATGGCTTGCAGATAGTAATGGAACAAACACTACTAGCAAGAGTCATGGTCCTGCCTGCCTGAAGATAGAAAGCACAGACCGACATAGTGCTACAGCATTTAGGATTTCTGTAACTGTGTATTGAATGTCATTAGTATCTTCTTTCCCATGCCATTTTAAACACTACGATTGAATATAGTCAGGGGAACAACAGTCTGCTGCTGTTTCTGAGAATCCCAGAAAAGCACCAGTGAATCCCTTACATGAATCTCATGTATTACATGAGATTCAAACCCTGGGGTGTTTTTCCAGAATTTTAATCAGTGCTTGTTTGTTTTCTGCATACTTAAAGACACTCACAAAGCTGTAGATAGTCTGGCTGCTTTCAGAGTGCTCTGTTAGGAAAGCCCAGCTCTTAACCTTATTTGCCATCTGTGTTGGAGCAAAAAACCAACCTTTCCTAAAATTATGAAGCAAATTAACAGTGAACAGAATAAGAGATGATGCTGAGGGTCAAAAAGAAGTGTGAAAGTAAAATGCATTGACAAAATGAGCTAGAATGAGAATGCTGCAGTCCAGCTTTCTTGTAATGCTGTCCTGGAGCAAGTTCAGAGCAAAGGCACAGGGAAAGAATTGGGGTTGGGTTTTTTGTTTCTTTTTTTTTTAAGGCTGTTTTAACAGACTATACTGCATTTCTTGCCTTTATCAGAGACTTAAAGCAGAAGGTGAGATTACTTAAATAGTTCACTCAGAAGTTCACTGTGTCAAAAGTATTGTTCTGCTGTAAAAGTAATAATAAAAAAAGGACATGATTTGTGAGACAAAAGTGTGAGAGACTTCCTTTGTTTGTAATTTTGATATTGTGTATATGTAATAGTAGCGTGGAATATCCTCAGTCCCAGTGCAGAATCTATATATCCTGCAACCACTAGATATAAAAAAAAAAAAAAAAAGAAGAAAAAGCTATATATAAAATTATACATAATCTAAGAACTGCCAGTGTGTCCAACTTGTGTGTATCGCAAGTCCTTCGAGTGGTTAGGTTCTCAGCCAGCCATGAAGAACAGTAGCTATGTGTGTTCCACATCACATAGCAGCTGAATTTGGAAAGAGCCTTTGGAAGTCATATGGTCGACCTCCTTGCTCAAAGCAGGGCCAGCTTTGCAGTTAGATCCACTTTTGAAATTGCAGGTAGCTCAGGGCAACTCGTCTGAGTGAGTGCTGAGTGTTCCCAGGGCTGGAGATTCAGCAGCCTCTCTGGGCAGCCCACTCCAGTGCATGATCATCCTCACGGTTAAAACTTCTGTTCTTTGTGTCAAATAGGAATTTTCCTTGGTCCAGCCTATGTTCAGAAGCCTATGAACAGCCTCTTGCGCTTCTTCTGAACATTTTTGGGATGAGTATGGCTCTGTCTTCTCTGTAACTACTAATTAGGTGGCTGAAGACAGCAATCAGATCCCTCCTTAGCCTTTTCTTCCAGCTCTATGAACTGAATTCCCTCAGGTTCTTCTTGTATGTCACATGCTTTAGAACCCTAATTGTTTTGGTGAATCTTTGCTAACTCACTCTAGTTTGTCTACTTCTGGGGACCCCAGAAGTAGACACACTACTTCATTTTTTTTCAGTGACCTGAGTCAAAAAACTTCTATTTGACTCCAAGACAGCTGTAAAACTCCCCTGTATTTCCAACATACAAGGAGTTCATACTATTCATACATCAGCTGCCAATAAGATTTATAAACAAAAGGAGCAGTTGGTATGAGCTAAAAATGTTCTACCTACTTCTTTGAAGATACAGTCAGGAAAATATGTGCATATGCATGAAAATATGTGTTTGAGGAAAAGATGTGTTGGTGGCAGGGCCGCACTTCCTGAGCTAAACTGCTAAATAGATACCCATTCCAAGTTTTCAAGATGCAGGTTGTTCACAGAAATGCATCTGTTATAAGAAGTTTGCATCAAAGAAAGTCTAAATTCATCTCTTTTCACAGGACTTCAAATCCTTGTAGGAGTATATAGTCATGCTCTTGTGCTCACCTTTCTCAGTCATGCCTTCTTGAATCTTTTGCTAGTAAGATGTTTTACCTATTCTTTGCCACTCTTGTACCTTTACTGTGGCATTTCCATAATGAAGGCTGTCACTCAGCTTCTGTAGCTCTCTGTACTTATTTAAGAGCGTCTTTTCCAGTCCGTCTAATGGAGACGTAAAACTGAAGTTGTTGACCTCATTAATGCAATGACCACAGTGAAAGGTTTGAGCAAAGAAAGAGCTAATGATCTCTTGAGATATGGCCCACCTGTAAACTTCTGTGTATTCCCTTTTTATCTCTGTGTCTTTAAAAAAAATGAAGCAAAATGCAAAACTGAAGGGAATTTCAAGAAAGTTGCTCATTTTTGTTGTATCAAAAGAGAGACTGAGCAAACCATATAGTACTTCTAGAGGAATTATGGCTACATTAGGAAAAATTTGTAAGTGGAGTATCTGTCCAAAAAGTATGTTTTAGCTGTTGGGAGTGATAGCTTAAAAGCTGATCATATCTGCCATACTCAAGCCTAACAACTGCGTACTTGGTGTACTTAGGAATACCTAAAGGATGATTAGTATATGAATAACCTTGTACAGTATCTTCTATGCGGTTATTGCAATATAGCGGTAAGTCTTCTGCCAGAAAGCCCTCAAATGAAAGGGTTCATGTTGGGTATCTCTTCATGGAGACTTTTGTTTATCTATCACTTATGCAAATGATTACACACTAGATGATACACTAGTGTCCTTTTAGATTCCAGCTGATGACCATGCAATACAGTGCTGGTGATGCTAGCTGGCTTCAGTCAGCCTTTCAGTGCACAGTAAAGCACATGTGCATACCTAGGCACCTTTCCACATTTGAAACATGTCACATGTTTTTAACATAGCCATCTGCAAATAAACAAATGTGCAACTATTTATACAGCAGTCATTTTTGTGTTTCATAGCCACAGTGTAACTGACTGAACAGAGTGTTGGTAGATCGATAGGATTACCCTTGATTCTCCAGAAAATGCAGATGCATAGCTGTATGCATTAAACAGCATAGCAAACCAATACCTGAGATGTCATTCAGAATATAAGCAGTGTCATTTGCCATGTCCTTCTAAATTGAGGTATTCATGAAAATGTGCATTAAACAAATGCTTCTAGTTTACTTCCCTCTTCATTCCTTGATCATTAAAGTAATGATGTAAACTGCTCTGTTAAATCATAGTATTGTGAATACTAGACAGCAAATCCTTAGTGCCATTAGTGGGTTTTAGAGCATTTGAATGAAGATTTTGGAGTGTGATTTGCTCTGTCTTTTGCTCTAGGAATGCTAAGGATGAAATCTGAGGCTATGCAGGGCAGAAATCAGGAGGTCTAAAGCCTAGCTAGAAATTAATCTGGCTTCAGCAATCAAGGACAACAAGAAATGTTTCTATAAGTATGTCAACAGCAAAAGGAAAAACCAGGGAGAGCCTCCATCACCTGCTAGACGCAGGAGGAAACATGGTAACAAGTGATGAGGAAAAGGCTGAGGTACTTAATGCCTTCTTTGCCTCAGTCTTTAATAACAAGACTAGTTGTACTGAGGGAATCCAGCCTCCTCAGCCAGAAGACAGAGACTGGGAGAACGACCCCCCCACAATCCAGGAGGAGACAGTCAGTGACATACTGGTTCACACAGACATACTCAAGTCTATGGGACCAGATGGGATACACCCAAGGGTGCTGAAGGAGCTGGCTGGGGTGCTCGCCAAGCTGCTTTCCATCATTTACCAGCAGTCCTGGCTGACTGGGGAGGTCCCAACAGATTGGAAACTGGCCAATGTGACGCCCAAGGGTCACATAAGAAGGGTTGGAGGATGATCTGGGAAATTACAGGCCTGTCAGCTTGACGTCGGTGCCCAGGAAACTGATGGAGCAGCTCATCCTGGGTACCATCATACAACACGTGCGGGACAACCAGATGATCAGGCCCAGTCAGCATGGGTTTATGAAAGGCAGGTCCTGCTTGACAAACCTGATCTCCTTCTACGACAGGGCGACCTGCTTATTGGATGAGGGAAAGGCTGTGGATGTTGTTTACCTTGACTTTAGTAAGGCCTTTGACACCATTTCCCACAGCATTCTCCTGGCAAAACTGGGTGCTCATGGCTTGGATGGGCACACGCTTTGCTGGGTAAAAAACTGGCTGGATGGCCGGGCACAAAGAGTTGTGGTGAATGGAGTTAAATCTGGTTGGCGGCTGGTCACGAGTGGTGTCCCCCAGGGCTCAGTTTTGGGGCCACTCCTGTTTAACCTCTTTATTGATGATCTAGACGAGGAGATCAAGTGCACCCTCAGTAAGTTTGCAGATGACACCAAGTTGGGTGGGAGTGTTGATCTGCTCGAGGGTAGGGAGGCTCTGCAGAGAGATCTGGACAGGCTGGAGCCATGGGCTAAGGCCAACTGTGTGAGTTTCAACAAGGCCAAATGCCAGGTGCTGCACTTGGGCCACAACAATCCCCAGCAGCGCTACAGGCTTGGGGAGGAGTGGCTGGAGAGCTGCCAGTCAGAGAGGGACCTGGGGGTGTTGATTGACAGCCGGCTGAACATGAGCCAGCAGTGTGCCCAGGTGGCCAAGAAGGCCAATGGCATCCTGGCTTGTATCAGAAATAGCGTGGCCAGCAGGGGCAGGGAACTGATCTTATCCCTGTACAAAGCTGGTGAAGGGTCTGGAGCACATGTCGTACGAGGAGCGGCTGAGGGAGCTGGGGTTGTTTAGTCTGGAGAAGAGGAGGCTGAGGGGAGACCTCATCTAAAACTACCTGAAAGGAGGTTGCAGAGAGCTGGGGATGAGTCTCTTTAACGAAGTAACAAGTGATAGGACAAGAGGGAATGGCCTCAAGTTGCGCCAGGGAAGGTTTAGACTGGATATTAGGAAGTATTTCTTTATGGAACGGGTTGTTAGGCGTTGGAATGGGCTGCCCAGGGAGGTGGTGGAGTCCCCATCCCTGGAGGTGTTTAAGAGTCGGGTTGACATAGCGCTGAGGGATGTGGTGTAGTTGGGAACTGTTAATGTTAGGTTAATGGTTGGACTAGATGTTCTTCAAGGTCTTTTCCAACCTAGATGATTCTGTGATTCTGTTAAATCCTCTGTGCTCCTTTATTTTGCTCTTCCAGAAAAGATCAATTTTACAAGCATAAATTCCCATACTGTGGTAGCATGGGGTCCTTCCACATTTCCCATGTACACTGCTTCACACATTCGACATGCCACAAGCATGAATAAGATTGGTATAAATACTGAGGGTAGAATAAAGGATCACTCTTATTCTGATCTGTGAAAGCATCTGAACATGTGCTAGGGGTTTACTAAAGTCGGCAAGAGTTAAATACATGCTTAAGAGTTAACCAATAAAATATTTGTCCTTGCTGAACTGGGAGCTCTGTGGTAAAAGGAAAAGACTATACCCAACCCTTTGAGAATATTTCTCTGTGGTATAACACTTCTCACTTTGAAGAAATAAGATGTAAGATATAATGTCAGTGACTCACAGCCTCCTTTTAGGGCATGTGTATAAGTGTATCTTTAAAACAAAAGCTATCCCCTTCTGATTTTAATGGGCTTACCAGTGGCTGAAGTAACAAAATGAGAAAATAAGAAAAAGACTGAAATTATATTTTTAACATCAATTAACAAAAATGCTAATTTCCTCCTTATTTTTTCCTGTATTTTTCCAGAATTTATTTTAAGGTTAAAGAAATACAAATATTGCCTCTTTTATGAGTTTGTCATTAATATGCCTTTTTTATAGTCTACATTTCTATATAGAAAACAGTTCCCAAAATGTTAAGTATGTGTTTAAATACTGTCTGTTCAATAGATTCTTTATATCTCAGGTTAAAAAAAGATGAAGTAATCTTCATCTGCAAATGTACAATGTTTATCAAAATGCATTGCTTCTTGATTAGAATATTGCTTTGTTTTGACCACTAAATGGTGTAAATGTCTGCAGGTATGTATGTCTGCCTGGGAGTGTAATGACACAGTTATAAATATTTTTCTGACCAACAGATATTTCCTGGACTGATTCTCTCAGACATTAAGCCTGCCAAAAGAATGAAGTTCAAGACAGTCTGCTACCTGCTTGTTCAGCTCATGCACTGTCGGAAGATGTTCAAAGCAGAGATCCCTTTCTCCAATGTCATGACGTGTGAGGATGATGATAAGGTAATCCATGTGGGCTCTTTAGGCATCAGTTCCAAGACCGCATCAAGCAGACCTGCTCTGAGAACATATGGAGTGGTCTGACCAACTGATAGAGCAGTTTTTGGTGTTCCTGCTGGAGCTGGAGCTATATAATGCCCAAAGCCTTCTCAGAGTTTAAGACAAAACTTAATTATAACAGGCCTCAAATTTGGGCAAGCCAGCACAGGTGACCTATGTGGCTTCTCTTAAGGGCTTCCTTCATAGGAATTAGAGTTTCTGAGGCTTTTTCTACAATTACCAAGAGCTCTTCTTTTGCATCATGAGTCCGTCAGTCTGAAGCTGATGGCAGCAAAAGCAAAATAATAATTGTATCTCTAGATGGTTCTCTAAAAAATGATAGGCAACTGATTAGCCAAAAAACCTTAGTCCCTAATACAAATCCTAAATACAGAAGTCCCTAGTACAAATATCAATACCACTTTCTTGAATGGCTTGTAATGCCATAACCCAAAATTGCTTTACATACTAGTAGCCTGGTTTACTTTCTTTTCTGTGTGTATTTACATAAAAATTTATGAAGAAAAAATTTTTGAAGAGTTACTCATTCCATTTTCTTTGCCAGTAGATGGCAATATTACATAGGAC
Source organism: Strix uralensis (assembly GCF_047716275.1). NCBI lineage: Eukaryota > Metazoa > Chordata > Aves > Strigiformes > Strigidae > Strix > Strix uralensis. Next base: position 69,054,881 of record NC_133972.1, on the reverse strand, counting down.
ACTCTACCAGTTCTCCAAAACAGGGCATGTGTGCATTGGAATTGGTAATTTATCTTAACTGATTGATCCACCTTTTTTTTTTTTTTTAAATAATGTATGTTTATTGAAGATTCAGTCTAAATCTTACTTTCAGGAAGCATTATAACTTTTATATTTTGGAATTATATGTGCTTGTGTTTCTTCTGTGGGAAAAGAGGAGAAAAGTCCATTAGTTCCTCTAAAACAGAGTTTCAGTGAAGATTTTCAGGAACTCCAGATTTGTTTTTGAAACTGGCCCTCGAACAAGGCCTTCCATTTTTGAATTAGTACTGTTCTTTGAGTATTTAAAAAAAGTAACCCACACATTCTTTAAAACATATGCAATACTTTACAATGTGTCTTGTGTATATGTATGTATAAATATGGTAGTATACGCAGAAAATCCCGATATGGGTTTGCTAGGGATCTGATGAAAATTTTCTCATGTCAGAACATTTGCAGTGAAGTTCTACAGTGCTATCTTTAACTGAACCAGTTGTTCTGAGCTTTTGTACCTAATATGTAGCATTCATCTTGGAGCATGATATATGATTTTAATATAAATATGCTGTGTTGCGATGCAGGGTTTCTTCAGAGATATCAGCCCTCAAATCATTATCAAAAATAAGCTATGACTATAAAAGCTTTGAAGCCAGTGCATTATTGTAGCATGTTTTTATTTATTTAATTTCTGAGAAATATAAATACTGGATCTTGATAACATATAAGACATAAGTCTATTGTATGAAATAATAATAGAGATAAAAATAAGAGACCTAGTAAAATTAATTCTATGTGACCAACAGGTATTTTGATTAAGCACAGTAACCCTATTTCAAAATGGCAGAATAAATAATATCATTTATTCCATACATCAAAATAACTCCCATCATCTACCCTCATTCCAGATTTTAAAGCAAAGAAGTGTTTTCTTTTTTTTTAATGCTGTTTTGCTCACTCCTATTATTATGCTATAGGCTTAAATTTGGATTATAAAAAATCCCCAAAGATGTACTTTCTGCTGCACCTTAAGCAATACATATACTAACTAGTTGTTTATCTTTATGAAGAACAAAACTGTATATTCCTGACAATATTCCTGAAAGCATTCAGTTTCCCTGTAAACTTGTGGGACACATGCCTTCTGCAAGAGAACAATTTTATTTCTTTTTTGAAACATTTAGAGTAGTTGTTTGGCTAGCAATTTAAGATTTCTATTATGGCTAACAGAACCCAGAAGATAGATTTGAAAACTCTAATCCATATATATCCACAAGATTATTTCTCATGCTAAAACAATTAGTTCTTATGCCACAGACAACAAGTAATGTGATCTGATAGTTTGAAGAAAAATGTCTCAAGTAGCCTCATAATTGTTTAACACTGGTATAACCTGCTGTCTACATATAAAGTCAGAAAAACATGACTTGGAAAGTTATTTATCTTCGCTAAGGGGCATTCTTCTTTACAATCAGAAAACTAAGGCATCAGTCAGCAGTTAACCCTTCCCAGTGTTCATAAGTATTCATGTATTATACACGTAACATAAGCTATGTAATGAACTGCTGCAGTCCACTGTTTGCTCACTGATAGGGACCTCATGAGAACTACTTCTTGTGGAATAAGACAGGAAACTGCTATTCCTGCAGAATTACTTAAATAGCAATCACCACCTCTTTTTACCATCCGGTTTAAAAGGATATTTTGAAGTATAGCCTTTAAAGAGTGGGCTATTAAGTAGTGACTGCTCTGAAGAGAGAAATTTTGTGTGCTTTTGTAACAGCTTGCTGACAGACTATACTGAGTATATCCTGAGCTAGCGTTGTCCTTAGCCCTGAGCAGACTTGTCATTTCATAATGTTTTGGATGGTCTTCCTGAACTCTGCAGATGTTAGATAAAGAAGTATTCCTTTAACTGTATAAAAATAGTACAACTTGTCTGAGCTTGGCTGTCAAAACTCTTCTGGGAAGTAAGGTTTGACCCCTTTTGAGGTGCAAAGGTTATTCAATTAATGTCTCTTTCTTCATGCTCAATGTGCTAATCATTAGGTGACTTTTTTCAAGACTGGCCTACATCTTTCTCACTCTGTGTTTAAAAAATGCTGCATCTACAAGAGTATTTTGTGAAGGCCCTGATTGTTTCAGTGTGCTGGGGCATGGGCAGTCATACTAGTGCAGATCTAGCTGTAATGGTTTGTCTTACAGTGCCCTCAACTGAAGTCAGACAGATTGTCTAAAATCTCTTTCAGATACACTCTGTGATAAATCCTTTGCATTGAAAAGTACTATGAGTGATCATCTTGTCAGTTGTGCTATCATAAGCACGGACGAATTAACCCCAGTTAGGCACAGGTTAGCTCTGATAATTTATTGGACAGGTCCTTCGGGATCTGCACGTGCATTTTGGTATATTCAAGAGGTCTTAACAAGACAGCCACTTGGGTGAGTTAAAGATAGGAACACTTGAGATTTCAGACCCTCTGTAGTTACATATGGTCATTGTGCAAGAGGTTAAGGAAAACTATCTTTTCAAAATGTATATTGTTGCCTAGACAGCCTTGGACAGTAAGACTTTTCTTGTATCATGAAGAGCCTGGTTATCTTGTCTTCAGGATGTCCAGAGCTCCATGTCTTCCATCAAGAAAAAAATTCTAACTATTGTTTTAGATAAAGTTACGCTGATTGGGATCAAACTGATTATTTCCTCAATGGCAGAGAAGTATCAGAGCAGTATGTGAAGAGAATTTCTGCAGAAGAGGATTGAAATTCTGGATTGCAGTGGGGGTTTTCTCATTGACTTTAATGAGATCCGGATTTCAGCTAAGGAGTTTTTAAAATATAGTTATCACACAGAGATAAGATATCTGCCTTTTGTAGTTGCTCTGCTTAATGAATTCCTCATTCTGACTGAGCTTGAGATAATATGAACAGCAATGAAAAATTTCAATGTTAATAAAATCTGCGCTTTCTTCATCTGTGCTACAGAGGAGAGCATTAAGGACAGCCTCTGAAAAACTCAGGAATCGTTCCTCTTTTTCTACCAATGTTGTATACAACACTCCAGGAACTCGAGTAAACAGATACATCAGCCGTTTGATAGAGGCCCGGCAAACTGAGTCTGAGATGGCTGACTTGAACTTCATTACCCTGAAGTATAAGCAAACTGAGCGTGAAAATAAAGTAAGGGGTTTTAAAATTATTTTTAGTGATTTCACTGACCATGAGCCACTAGCATTGGTTTTTTATTTGTTTTTAGACAGTATTTAAATTTACTCACTATCTTTAAATAATCCTCTGCACTGTATCTCGGTTAAGAGGGTGATATTATCTCCACCTTCTATGGAAGCACTTGGAGGGGATAAAAAGAAGATTGGTATCTTTCTACGCAAGATCCTCCCCCATAAAGTTAAACATCTTGTGTTTTGGCCTTCCTTTCGCTTCTCCAGACTGCCTGACCTGCGTCACCTGTTTAATGCTGTCTCGTGGCAATGTGGCTGTCTACTGACTCATCTGCTCTGGAGAAGTGTTAATGACTTGAGGGTGCTTCCCTCTGCATATGTAGCCTGATAAGTATTGATCCCATCAATCCTAGAAAATATAAAAAAATCTTAAATCTCTGGACAAGGTTGTGATCTTATGCCAGAGTGACTGTGCTGAAAGCAGTGGACTTACTCCAGACTTATAAGCATGAATATAAGCTAACAAAGTAGAGCTGTTTGTTCCTACCTTGTATGGGTTTTATTTGTAAATACAAATTGTTTTAATTGGAAAAAAATAAAAGCCTTTCATTTATGTGTTTGAAAAAGCAAAAGTGATATGCTTATGGATTAATTTGGCAGTAGCATTTATTTTTCCACTGTAAATCACTTTGTAGTCTCATGTAAGAGATTGTAAGTCACATGTAGAGATTTCATGTCACTACTCTTTCAAGTTGGAAGGCTGTGTGCCACATTGGACTTGATTTTTTTAAGGTCTTGAGCATTAACTTTGATTTCAGGTTTCCAAAGTGATTTTTTATTTAATTGTAATTGTTTTCTTTCAAAATAAGAAAGTCTTTTGGTGTAAATGAGATTGAAATTTGGATCTTTCTGAGAAAACACTTGTGCGTTTCCAGTCCTGAAAAGTGTTCTGTTGTAAGGACTGTGGCTTAGTGGAATCAGGGACAGTAACAGCTCAAATCTGAGCCCCTGTCTCTCATTAGCAGCTGCCTCCAGCCCACCCATTAGTGTCCTGTCCTGAGTAGCTGAGGTGATAGGACTCCTTGAAGGCAGCGCCAAGGGGGTTATGGCCTTTTTTTGTGATGAGGGAGGAGGGAGTGCCACCTCCTCCTGGTTCGAAGTGAATGAATCCTTTTTGCTCCAAAAGATAAACATGCCTGAGCCTAACCTAGATTTCACAGAATCATAGAATGGTTTGGGTTGGAAGGGTCTTTAAAGATCACCTAGTTCCAACCCCCTTGCCATGGGCAGGGACACCTTCCACTAGACCAGCCTCGTCCAACCTGGCCTTGAACACTTCCAGGGAGGGGGCAGCCACAGCTTCTCTGGGCAACCTGTTCCAGTGTCTCACCACCCTCACAGTAAAGAATTTCTTCCTAATATATAATCTAAATCTACTCTATTTCAGTTTAAAACCATTGCCCCTCATCCTACTGCTAGACTCCCTGATAAAGAGTCCCTCTCCAGCTGACTAGGTACAGGGTGAAAACTAAATAGCTAGGCCAACAGGAGCAACTGAAACAGAAGGCTGTTAAGGAAAATGTTGTGTAGACTTCCCTCATCTTTTTTTTTCATGTGAATTAAGCAATGATTATTTGTAAGTTTGTAAAACGGGTAGGGGCTTGTTTTGGCTTAGGCTGAGAATGGACAAGCGTGGGTGGCTGGGTGTGTATAAAATGCTCACTGTCTGCATTTCTTCCTTTCTTTAACAGTACCACCAGCTTCAGGATGAGTATTTCACCAGTGCTGTAGTTCTTTCACTAATTCTAGCTGCCTTATTTGGCCTTGTCTACCTTCTAATAATACCACAGTAAGTTTCTGTCTTTGGCCATTATAATTCAAAGTGGAACATCTTCAAGCATCCTGCACAGGTTAAAACATTAATGTCATTGGAATGGGAATTAGCACCCAGGTCCATATCTTCTCAAACAGCAGATTCTCTGATGGTTATAACCTCAGTCTAACTATTGTCTCTTCCATTTGTCCAAAAGAGTCACATTTTGCTATCTTATTTAAAACAATTTCTTTCCTGTTCTCTCTTTTTTCTTTTTTTTTTCTTTTTTTTTTTCTTTTTTTGGTAGAAGGATGTGCTTAGAAGACAAAAACACTGACATCTGCTAAACTTATTTAAAGCATTTATGCACTACAAACAAAGGTGTTACTGCAGTATAAATATATTTGTGCTGGCTTTGGACAAGGTACTTCAGGTACTGATAGCAACATAGATAGAGCTTAATGGGAACTAAGTACTGAAGTATCCATCCAGCTTTTCAACCCAAATTTATAGCCTGCATTGAGCTTTTTGGTATCAGTGCTATCACTACACAAACTGCCTAGTGCATAGTTTGGCTATTTCCATAGGAGTTGCAGTCAGAGCTTGGCTGCACTAAAGCAGACATAACCAAATACTCATGATGAATTTGGGGATCTCTGATGCCTATTGTTGAGTGATATAATTTAGTGATTACTTCAGATTTTGTCGATTCTATGTGAATGCTTACTAAATAAAAAAATAATTAGACTTCACTTTCAAGTCTAGGGGTTATACTAAGTAGATATAATTGTGTTCAAGGTATAAAAATGATGAGTAATAAGCTTTTTCAGATGAGAATATCGAAACATTCAAAATAAGCTCCACTCACTTTTACTGATTATTAGGATTTCAATGGGAATAGAACTGGCCACAGGATAATGCTTTAGAAAATCCCATTTTAAATTCTGGTCTTTTCTATTCACAAATCCCCAGTCAGAATAATTATTACTCCTATATTCTATTATTTCTAATTGAAAGTTTGAAAAACACCTTTTTTACTTTAATAATAAGAATAACAATAACAATAATAATAACTTAAATTTGTTATATAATAACTTTCAGCTGCAGCATTCAAAGTCATTTACAAAAATCATCTAATTTCCAGACTAATGACCTCTGCTGACTAATTGGAGCATAGTTAAGAACTCTTTCACCTACTTCTGAAGTAAAGCCCAGCTGCAGTACATAGCAATTTCAAACAAGGAGAGACAAAGGGTATTAGCATAATTGAAACTGGAATGAATTTCCAGGAATCATATGGTATGGTAGTTGGTAACCTTTCCAAAATGTACTGTCACTTAAAAAGCAGCTGGACAGAGATTCTATTTAAGCTCTGATCTGACAAACACACGAGCTCCAGCAGAACATGACCACTGAAGGCCATGAAGATGGACTGGTTTATCACTAGGTTAGTTAGAAAAGCCACCCACTGAATGGTCTTAAGTTCTCTCTTCCAGCATCTGGTGGTGGTGGCTTCATACAACCAAATTACTAGTCTTCTAGGGATTTTCTCTCACTGTGACCATGAGCTAGACTAAAAGTATTGGAAAATTTCCCCTCTCCACAGAACTTGGAGCTTTAAGTTGCTCTTTAGATTGCCAAAGTAGTTATAAGTATGGCAAGAGAATGCGAAAGCCAAGACAAGTGTAATGTGTTACTATAAAGGGAGAAGTGATAATAATAGTGTTTGTCATGTATCACAATATTCCAAGGAGGAGATTCAAAATCTAGAGACGAGAAAACATTGTTAAGAAAGCCAGTTGCTGCATAAATACACAGAAAGCAATGAGCTTGACATTCTCACAATTCCTGTGATCATCTGAGCAAAACAGCTTCTCGGTTAAAGACGTATTTTATATCCCCAGATGGAGATGGTGAAAGTAAGGCTATGTTCCTGTCAACTTAAACTGTCCAATTATAGAGGCACACATGTAGCGTAGCCACTAAAGATCCTGGTGATGAACCTTTCTGATGTCTTATGCTGAGTTTATTTTTAAAAAACAACATCGCCCTTTATTACTGGTGCCAACCCAAATCTCTGTTGGTGTCCCACTCAGCACTCCTGTCAGTTGTTGGCTGTTGCTGCCATAAAAGACACTGTTGCAGTCATGTCCCCTGCATTTTTTCCTAGCATACTCCCATGAGCCAGTCCTCTAAAAGCACAGGAGAGCCTGCTGTCTATTAATATTTGTATTCAGAATCCATACTGACAGCATATAGAGTCACCTTCCCATTCTGGATACAGATACTACACCACAGAATTTTCCCTGTTTGTGTATTGGTGGGAATTGTTACATGAATGTTGTGGTTTGAACCGAGAGGGCAACTGAGCGCCACACAGCCACTCACTCACCCCTTCCTCCTCAGGAATGGGAAGGTAAAAATAAAGCAAAGGCTCGGGAATTGAGATAAGGACAGAGAGGGGTGACTTACCCATTATAGTCACAGCAAAAAGACACACTCATTAGAGGAAGAAAAAGAACATCAATTTAATTCAGACTCTAGCAACAACACTTACAGACAGAGTAGGACAGTGAGAAGCATTACCACATCTTAGAAACACATCCCCCTACCTCTCCCTTCTTCCCGGGCTCAGCTTTGCTCCCATTTTCTCTACCTACTCCCCCCCAGCAGCGCAGGGGGCAGGCAATGGGGGGATGCAGTCAGTCCCACCACTTCTTCCTCCTCAGGGGGAGGACTCCTCACACTCTTCCCCTGCTCCAGCGTGGAGTCCCTCTCACGGGAGACAGTCTTCCACAAACTTGCTCCAACCTGAGCCCTTCCCATGGGCTGCAGCATTTCCCAAGCTGCTCTGGTATGGATCCATCCCACACGTTGCAATCCTCCCAGCACTGAACTACAACAGCGGGGGCTTCTTCCCTCAGAGTCCTGGTCTTCTTAAGGCACAGTCACCTGCTCTCATGTGGGGTCCTCCACGAGCTGCAAGTGGGCATCTGCTCCACTGGTGACGTCCATGGGTGGCGGGGGGCTGGCCCTGCCCTCTCACCACGGGCTGAGGGGGGTCTCTTCACCGGCACACCTCCCCCCCTTCCTCCTCCTTTCTTCCATTGACCTCGGTGTTCACATAGGTGTCCTCACAACTGTTCCTCACAACTCCCACTCCTCCTCCCAGGTTCCACTTCTTAAATACGTCACCGTCACTAATTGGCTCAGCCTTGGCCAGAGGCGGGTCCGACTTGGAGCCAGGGGAGCTTTGAGAAGCTTCTCGCAGGAGCCACCACTATAGCCCCCTCCCCTGCTACCAAAAACCCCTGTCACACAAACCCAGCACGGTGAATTTGAAATCAAAGCCAAATACTGAGAAATTCAACAGCAGAAGAATTTTGAACTTTTACTATTAGAAACCTTGTACAAGCAATCTTTCTCCAGTGATGATCAAGGGCACAGGTACACATATGCCTGCAGCCATGGCTCACATCTTCTGGACTGGCTGTGTTGTTCTCACAAGACTAGAAAAGAAGGTGTGAAGATCATATGTTGCTGTCATACGGCCCTGGCTCCATGGATGGCTGGGGGCCAGGCTGTCCCTAAGCATAAATCAAAGCACCAGCGCTGGTGGACTCATTTTTGCCAGCTTGCTCACATCCATAAGGTACTGTTCCAATAACACAGGTTTTCTGGAGGAGGGAAGTGCTTGGTCTGCACTCCTCTTCTCATGAAGAACAAACCTATTTTGAAAGATCAGGAGAGGGAAGATTAAGAATTAAAAGAATTATTACAGCATCTTTGTGAAACCTAGGATTTTTCTAACCATTGAGGAAGATTGAAAAAGTTGTTCTGTTTCATTAGAAGAAGGGATCGCAGTCTAGTCTGATTTTATTTGACTTCATAAGTAACTGAGTTGACTGACCTCTGATTTCTGAATCTTTGAGAAGGAAAGATTAAAAGGGAAAAGCGTCTGGTAGCTGCTACACAGCTGCCAAGGCCAAGTAATTAGGTTACACACTCCACTTATAGGAGTCGTCATGCTGAATATTCTGCATTAGCCTACAATTAGAAAGTGTCTCTCCTGTCACACCATATAGTTGAATTTTTGAGGTGCTTTGATCTCCTTGCTGAGGTCAGAGTGGGCATCATATACAAGAACATTTACTGATTTCTCATACTTGAGAGCAGTGCTTTTCACTCTGAAATTTCCTCTGTGACCATATTACAGCAAGGGTGAGGGGGAGATCCTCCACAATTCATCCAAAATGCCATTTCAGAACAACCCCTGTTCTTTTTGTTTGCATCTGTTACTGAGTTGCATTGCTTTACTTCTGTTGTGTTTTGATTCTAGGAGTACCGTAGTTCTTGTTCTCCTGGTGTTCTGCATATGCTTCCTAGTGGCTTGTATTATGTACCTACATGTCACACGAGTACAAGTAAGTGATTCAAGATTTTATTACTATTCTTCCTTTTCTTGGCTATGATTTGTTTGTCCTTTGGAATATGAAGCTGTCAGCACATGCTTCACAGATTCAGGGTCTGAAATCTATGTGCTTTTCAAGTTCATTGCTAAGTAATGTATTAGGCACTTCAAAAGCAAAGATGATTCACTTGAAAGTAGACTTTTTACATGAGTAATCATTACAGCAGTGTAGCATTCAGTAAAATTAATGCTATGGTTTTTGTCTTTTTTGCTAAGTCTTCCCTGAACACCTGCCACTAGCTACTGAATCATTCCAGCGTTCAGATATACAGCTGCTTTAACCTGACTTTTTCTCCTTTCTGACTACAGAGCATGCTAGTTCTCCCTTCCATTCCAACTGGTATCTGGGTGTAAAGTCCTGGTAACTTCCCCTCTGTTTTCAACACTTTTCCTGCCAAAGCAGCAGCTGTTTTGATGGTAAAGCACAATGTTTTGCACATGCAACCCTTGGCCTGTTCAAAACCTTTAGTAATGATTAATTCTCCTGCATTACATTTTCACAACAGTAATGATGCAGAAGGACATTTGGTTGTTGTAGGAGAGAAGTAGGTCTGCCAGATCAGAATAAAGCATCTACAGACTAAATTTCTGATGAAAAAAATTTGTAGTGGTTTAATCTAAATTTAGTTTTTTCAGACAAATATCAGGAGAAAACACCTACACAGTTAACTAGCTTTGCTGATTAGTAAAAACTAATTTTTAGTTAAGAAAAAATGCCCTTTGACAGGAGGAAGGTAATTGTTTTCATGGAAACACAAATAGTATATTAGCAGAGTACCTGCTACAGAGCAGATCTTTATAAGGTTACACAACTATTTGGGAGTAATTTTGATGATCTCCTTTGTTTCATAAAGGCACAGTAGTTTATCATCTGTTCTTCTGTCTATGGATGGTAGAAACACAGATGAAGTTTGTAGGAAATTGCTCCTCTTTATGCCATTTCCCTGGGCTAGTGCAAACTTAAGGTTTGTTCCAGCTGTTTTGGCAGTCAACAGAATTTGAATTTATTTCAGGTTCCTGAGAAAATTCAATAACTTACAGGATCAAATCCAGAATTAGAAAAATAAAGAAATATAAAAATTCAGAATATCGCAGTTTTAAATTTTGTGGTGAAAATTTGTCTTATATAATGAATAAAAGATAATGAATACACTATGTATAATGAATATAGAATTGTAAACTGGTCATTTCCCTATTTTAATCAGGCTTCTGGCATTTATTAGCTATTTTACACTGGACAATTAACTCAACTTCTCCATACTTTAACATCAAATGCCTCACTCATAAAACCACTGTAATAATGTTTTACTGTACCAGTTACCCAGCATTTTGGGGATCTGACAATACTTATTTAGTAAATAAAAATTCCACAAATAAAACAAAGAAAATTATGCCCAAAATGCTATGCTATCATAAAAGAGCAGATGCAATCTTAGAATGACCAAAAGTCAGAAGTATAAATCTTGTGTCAGTCAGAGTTTTAATTCAGACATGTCTCATACCTTACCTTTTAAAGGTTTATTTTCCTTTCTAACCCAATAGCCTAGCATGTCAACATTTAGAACATATACATACCACACACAAAAAAAAGTCTGTGCAATATGTCAAGACACATTGTCTTTGAATCTGCATTTTGCTTTGTCACTATTAACCATGCAGCATTATCTTCGAACTATGGCAATTCTCTCTTTAACAAGCAGTAGATAATTTATTTGACTGCAAACTGAATTAATGAAATATATATATTTCCTTCAAACAAAATTATTATTTTGTCTTTTATTTATATGGATAAAAACAGACATGTTCCACCTCATGTGTGCATAGGATTTTGGTCTAGTTGGGTGAACAACTTGATAGGTAAAAAAACGTCTGGATGTTTACATTCAGAGTGTAGCAGTTAATGGTCGTACTCTACCTGGAAGCCAGTAATAAGTGGGGTACCACAGGAGTTTATCCTGGGACCTGTCCTGTTAAACATTTTTATCAACGACCTGGAGAAGGACATGGTGTATACTCATGTCAAGTTTTCAGGTCACTCCAATTTTGGGGGACCAGCCAACACACTGGCAGGATGACCATTGAGGGGGACATAGATAGGTTGGCAGAATGGGCCAACAGGAGTCTTATGAAATACAGCATGGATAAATGCAAAGTCCAGGCTCTGAGAAGGAAGAAGCCCTTGCAGTGACACAGGCTGGGGACTGACCAGCTCTGCAAAAATGGCCCTGGGGATCAAGGCAAACAGTATTTTGGGGCCCCTTGAGGTCCCTTCCAACCTGAACTGTATGACAGTGATGAATAAATGCAGAAATAGACTATCTCTTTTATCATAGTGTAATTTTGGACACTACTATATCCCCTCCCTTGAGACACAGCTTTTCAGTGTGAGATTCTTACAATTTGAGGTTTTTGTTCTACAATATGCTTACTGTTTTATTAAAGGTGATATACCTCGGGTATCCCAATATATTTTACTGATGCTGACTAATAGTTAAGATGGTTTCTGGTGTAGCAAATTAACTCAGGTCCATAATATGCTTATATAAATCTACTATTGAAATTACATTGCTTGTTCCCCATCTACATTTATATGGACTTAATCTGTACTGAAGCCAGAATGTATTTGCAGATCACCCAGGTGGGGTGTTTTTTCTGTAATTGCTGTATCCTTATGTTTCACAGCCCAGATTAAATTTATCCACCTATAACTATCTCAAACTTTTAATTCGTGGTCACACATGTGGGGGAAATATCTCTGCATATATGAAAGGAAGGGGAAGAGTTTCAATACATGATTTCTGTTGTTCCAAGGCCACAGAAACCCCTCTCTATGGGTACTTTGCTGCATGCTGGATGCTATGCTTTTGATGTTGCTGACACCCATGAAGTGAACAGTTTTCTTCAGGACTAGTGACTTTCATTCAAAAATTAGCTGTTTGCTTGCTCCATTCGACCTTAAGTCAAATCCAGCCTTGATAAGACTGAGCTCCCTCCTTTTAAGGGACACAGGATTGTTCCCACTTTAAATCTAGTTGTTTCCTAGAACTGATTCTTGCCCCTTGAAGTCACTGGAAGAAGTTCTGTACGTATCATGGATCCAGTAGATAATAGATGCCTCAAACATTCTTAATGCAAGGGGAAAAGAAGGAAAGCAGCTTTCCCTGAAACCAAAGTAGATCAGTATGACTGGAACAAGCATAAGTACTAGAGCCTGACAAACTTATCCTTCCTCTCTCACCTTCTGTCACTGGCTTCATATATGCTCACAGCAGCAAGCACTTCACACTTCACAGTGATGAAATCAGAGTAAAAATGGAGATGAGCAAAAGATTCACAAGACTCCATTACACCAGACATTTTTGTTCTCTACTGCTCTTTCTGCTCTGACAAATTCAATATTTTTAATGAGTCCTGATAATTAAAACTACCCTGGCATTTAACATGACTATGATAGCAGAAGACACAAATACCACTCCAAAATTCTATTCTACCACTGTATGTTCTACTGGATCATTATTTGTAGCTGATAATTTGCAAGGCAAAAGATGCTTTGGGTATTTTCCCCACGAGAACAAAATCAAATGCCATCCTAATTTATTATTTGCATTGTAAGCAGATATCCTACTAACCTTTCAAAGAGTTTTAGTTACAGTGAAAAATATAGTAATAATAATTTCACATTTATTACCCCCCAAAATGCAATTACCATTAAAACACATGAACACAATAATAACTTCATTCTTGTTTCATAATTTGCAGTGCAGACAAAATTTCTGTATCCCTCATTCACTTCTTTTTGTAGACTGCTAAAAAATAACAAACCTACTTTAAAAGAAATTTTTAAATCTTTATCTCTAAATCTTTTTTTTTTCTTCTTTAGTGTTTTCCAGGGTGCCTGACAATACAAATCCGTACCATTTTGTGTATTTTTATTGTGATCTTAATATACTCTGTGGCTCAAGGATGTGTGGTGAGTATTTAAATAAAGCATTGCTTAATTTAGCATTCTGTTTAGAGAACAGCCTGGTATGGATCTGTTAAACACATACTATATTCTCGTCTGGTGAATTCCTACTGTTTTTATTATTCATACTTGCAGAGCATATTTCTTCAAAATTAAAGCCCTTTGCTATAATTTGAACTTTCACTGCCCTGAGTGAGGGTGTTGAATTAGGAATGGCAAAGCTATTAGCAAATTACACAGATAATACCCAGGCAACACCTACAGAAACTTCTATATCAAATCTTAGTATCACATAATCTACTGATGTCATGTACTTTATGGGAAAATTATTTTTAGATGTTCAACTTGCTTACTAGTTCAATGGCTAATATTTTGTGACAGAAAAGACAAGGTGTCAAACAATATTACTGATTTCTATGTGGCAATTTACAGAACATATGTCTGTGTAATAACAGGGGGATATTTTTAGTCCAGACAGATCAGAAAAGGTAAGGAGATCTTAAAATATGGACTGTATTGCATAACAATAAGAGGTGCTTACACTGTGCTACTTACATGATCCCTTCACATCTAATGTCTAGGAAGCTTCTCTTGTATGAAGGGAACTTGCTCAATACTTCTGATAATTGAGCTTCTTTCACTGTAGATTAGCAGCTTGTTCTACGTGGTAGACTTGAATGTCAAATGGGATTTAAACTTCCACCTAAGTATTTGGCATTTAGTTGCCTTGTCAAATTCCTAGCACTCAATTTCAGCATTTTGGCTGTTAATGCTAATGAATTAAACATGTTAGGGTACCCAGAGGAAAGAATACACACAAAAATAGCATGCTAAACACAATTGGAAATGCCGAGGCGGTAGATGTCTCAAATCATGCCTCGGTAGGATTTAGGCATATGTTCTGACCAATAGGAGCAATTCACAATGCTAACTGAGGTGCCAAGCCCCTTATTTTGTATTTTGTGTATTCACTCATACCTGGACCTGCCCTGAGAACATCTACCAAGCTGATTCCCATGAACTGAATGGGCAGAGGATCCCTTGTCTGCAAATTCCAAAGTCCTGAGAGGTACCAAGAGTTACTGATGTTCAGACATTTCTGGGAATAATTGAATATCAGCTGTGTGAGTAACACCCAGCCCTAATAGCACATAGACATATACGTGGTTCCTTATGCGCATATAAGCCCAAAATGCATAGAGATGTGCAGTACCTCCAGGCTAGCTAGCATCTCAGCAAGTTCTGTATATCTGACTTGGGGATTGAGATGAATATTATGACAGCTGGAACCTTTGTGGATCAGCCCCCATAGATTTGACACTTACTTTGACCAAATGAAAAAAGCCACCATTGTTGCCACTTAAAGATGCTGAAAATGAGAAACAGACATCACAAGGCCTAAGGCAACGTTGAACATCGGTGAAAGAAGACAGATTAGAATTCAGAAGTTCTGGCCTCCAACAAGGCAGTGATCATTCAGTTACAACTTCTAATAGGTCACTAATATCACTTTATCCTTTACTGAAGCAAACATAGCCTGTAAGCATTTAAATGCTTGGGAGAAATGTTTAATCAGTGGAAATTATTAGTTCCTGCAAAGTGTGCCTTTAGAATTCTCAGCTAGCAGAGGAGCTAGGTGTTGAGGTTTCACTCTTAGTTGTAGAGCAGATGGTGTTTTCCTGGATGGATTGCACATCATTTATGAAGCCCCCATGCACGTCTGCGTTTTCAGATGAGTTTAGTATGAACAGCATTTTTAAGGATATTGAACAAAATCACATTAAACGGATTTTTCACTTCACTCTTTCTCATCTCATTTCATAATATTAGCCATTGTGAGTTTAACTCACATTTTATCTGTTATGTCTCATCTTTTTAAATGACCCCCTGTAAAATATATTGCTTAATCACCTTTCAGGTTGTCAGTTATTTTACAGCATGCTATAAAATTTCATTATCAGTGGTTAGGATGAAATAAAAAGGTCTAATAACACACTTCAAAAGAGAAGCTTAAGTACAGGGCAGGGCTTATGCGGCAGTGCCTGTTAAAATCAATTTCACACTACCATCCCACTCACCCCACTTACACTAACTCTTATCCTCTCCCTTCACAAGGGGTGAAGGTTGGAGTGCAATTAAAATTGGAGCTCTAGGGACTTAAACTATTTGCCAGAAATTCCTCCTTTCCTTGGGTAACAGCTCTGAGATGTGTACATGACATTGCCTTTGGAAGAAACAGGTTAAATTTCCTCAAATTTCCCATAAGAAATGCACTAAAACATTTTTTTATTTCCCAGTCTAGAGAGGAAATGGATGACTGAAATGGCAGGAATAATTAAGGATGAGGCCTTATATGTGAATCATATGTGGTAGCAGAAGTATCTCTAAGGTGGAGAAAAGATATTATTCATGTTTAGTTTTTCAATCAAAGATAAAAATATTTTTTTATTTTATATTTGATTAATTGAATTTGATACAATTTATGTAGTCAATAAAACATTTATTTCCATGCTTTGTGCAAGAATCTTTCTCACCTGCATGGCCACATAAAAGTTTACTGAAGTTCCTTAATTTTGCAGGAGTATGTTCGCTTGAGAATCTCTTGGTTTTGAGCACTGAGAGGGAAACTATTCAACTAAGCCCAGACTTTGTTTGGCCTTACTGGCATCTAATGAAGAAAGTGTGTCTCCCACCTAAAACTGAGGAAAGCATTACAGGAAAAGGAGACAGATTTTATTAGGGCAGTGAACTGGATGGGAACTCCATGGCCACATTTTCCCAATTAGAAATGAACTACAATCAGCCCCCACAGCAGCTGCATTTTATGTTTATTTCATGTTTAATTTTCTCCCCTTCTCACCTCTCCTGTCTTTTCTAGGTTGGCTGTATGCCTTGGGTTTGGAATACCAATTCCAGCAGTTCAATAGTTATAATTTCTCCTGGTGGAACAAATAAAACCATGAATGAACTTCCATGTGACACAGCCCACTATGCTTTCCTTTCCTGTGTAGTGGGAACTCTCACCTTGGCAATATTTCTACGTGTATCTTCCTTGCCAAAAATGATTCTCCTGCTTTTTGTTACAATTTTGTACATAGTTATTCTGGAACTCAGTGGTTACAGAAAAGCAGTGGGGTAAGTAACTTGCAAAGTTAAAGCAATGGGTTTTTCTGTATAGGTAGTCACGACATTGACTACTCATCTGTGAATTGTCCTCTAGCATTCAGTGCTGCTTAGGGCTGTATACTCAGTAGACCATAGGAAATACTTAAGCCATCCTCTCCCCAGCAATTGTAGAGTCTAGTAATATCCATCAACAGGAGATCAGCTTTTGGGAACTAACTACTGTTGCCCCATTATTCTGTAGTTTTGTGCTAACATACCTCAGCTGAACACACTACGGTCTAATTATAACAAGAAATAGAAAAACACAATTAAAAACTTCCCTTCCAATTTCAGTAGCCCTCAACGAATTCCAATTTCATTTAAGCTTTTGAGCTTTTGAATGTTTTTATATTTGCTAATTAAAGGCATGCACATACATTACAATAATGTATAGCATTATAAAATCCTCAAGAAGCTGAATGTTGTGTGATGCAGTGATCAGATTTACTGTCACCCATCTCCCTGCCCATATGAGCCTCTTCAGAAAAGGCTAGTGATTAGCTCGTATCCACATGTTCTAAACTAAAGATATTATATTAAAAATATGCAGTGTTGAGTATTAGAAAACCTGGAATAACCCATTTACTTTCCTTTTATTTTTAAGGGGTGGCTCCTTTTATATGCGTGGCTATGAACCAATACTAGCCATTTTGCTATTTTCTTGTGCTTTGGCACTGCATTCCAGACAGGTGGACTTGAAGCTGCGTCTGGACTACCTCTGGGCTGTGCAGGTAAGTCATAGGACTTTTCTTTCTAGTATCCAAGCACACAAAATGATGTCTGACTTTTTGAATTGGCTTGCAAATACTTTCAGAACAAATTATTTGGACTAAGACACTTTCAAAATTTTCCATGCCTGTTGGGTTTTACAGAGAGGAATTATTAGAGCTTTCTTTCCACAGACCTATAAAATTCATTTGCTCTGGAGAAGTTTGGTTTTTTGTTTGTGGTTGTTCCATAACACTACATCATTAATGAAGTAATGTATTTATATCTAAGGTGCATTATGAATAGAGAGAATTTCAAACATGGGAAATTGACTGTTAGCAATAGAAACTTGAGGTGAAATTAAATCCATAGGGTTTTTTCATAAACTGATAAAAGAAAATACTTATACACATATCATGTAATGAAACTGTGGAACTCTTTCCCAAAGAAAGATTGGAAATTTATTTAGATACCAATTACCTGGATTTTTTTTGAAAATATATTTCCTAGCTATCATAATCACAGCAAAATCTATAGAAATTATACTAGCCATGAGGGGCATTAGGAAATGTCTACCTCCTGTCACACCTCTCAGCAGTCCTATTCCCACCTCCAAAGTGTTTCACACTGACCCCTGAGGGAAGGAGAAAGTTGAAGAAGGTATAAGTTTGTTTTTGTGGAATTTGGAAGTTGCCTTTACACTCTTGTAGTTCACAGAAGTCACATCCTATTCTCACCTACACCCTGTTAACTATGTTGTTAAGAGAACTGTATAAAACATCACAGTGCTTGCTTTTATGTGTAAGATCAAGACTGGAACACATGGGTTAAATACATCCCTGGCTCTACTGTGTTACCTAGAATGGAGAAATCAGGAATGTCTTAGCTCTATTATCTTCTACTCTTTTTTCTATTTTTCTACCTGACACTTAAGCTCTGTTGGGATCTTTTGTTTGTCTTGATGTCCAAGACCATGTCCACCTCCTTTATGATTTAAGTTTATCTTGTTCTACAATTTCTGTGGACTCTGTGCTGTTTAACTGAGTCAACAACGTGTGATCACTTCATTTAATTTTTGTCCTATGACCTGCAGTATTGATAGGTGGCCTGTCAGCCTCAGAAGTTTGTTTTGGACAAACTGGTAATAGTTTCCACTTGCTGTGGTGCCAAATACAGTTTTCAGGTGGGAAAAAAAAAAAAAATTCCCTGACTTTGAAACTGAGAGCAGCACATGATTAGCTGTAGAGAGGCTATCTTTATATAGATTAGCACATGGTGGAGGTATGTGAGTGCCATATGATCCATGAATACAAGACCACCTGTATGCTATTCCTAGCCATGAAATAGATTAGAAAGCAGGAAGATACTGTTTTGTTATCCTGTGACCTTTAAACAGGTCAAGAGTGAGTTCCAGCAGCTTAAATGCTCTTCATCATTCCCGATACTATGACTTGCACAGTGAATTGTGCATCCCTAAGGAATGTACTGCTTAAAGATTCTTGGTTTTAAGTTGGCTTTTAATTAGCAATGAATTAGTTTTAAAAATTCAAGTGCAGGAAACTAATGGGATGCTTGCCTGCTGAAAGACCAGAACTGGACAATAGCGAAGGGAGAAATATAAACTTTTTCTGTTTTCTACCAAGTTTTACAGAAATACCTAGTCATCTACCACTATTGTTAAAATCATTGTGCACTTACTCCAAAGGACAATAAGGGGAGTTGAAACATATGGATGCCTAGGTATCATTTCAAAAAGTGCTTTTCATCTGAGAAGATCAAATGCCATTTTCAGATCTTTTCAATTGCAAATCAGGTACTTGTGTAGTACCATCTTGTCTGTGAGATTTGCAGAAAGGAAAAAAAAAAATCAGTGTAGGTAGAAGATTCAGAAATTCAGGATCAACATAACCACCATTCTTTGAAATCAGTATGCTGGGTAGATGCTTGGCCTCTTTGACAATCTGGGCATATACTTTTGTTCTTCTCAATTCCACATGGAAGATCTATTGCCTGTACAATAAATAATAGTGGATAACATGTTGTAAGGAACGTTGTCCTTGTTTCCACTCTGTGTATTAGTTGTAAATGGGACTGAATACAAGGGCTAATTAACGTAACATGCAGAAGTACCATTGTGATGGATGTTACAGAAGTGCTTACAGTGCTTACCTATTCAAATGAATAAGTAAAAAAACCATTATCTTTGTACTTATTAGGCTCTTTGGCATAGTGAAAATCTGAGTATTAAAAGCTCTGGGAAGACTGTTGGTTGGAAATATCTATATGTTAAAACTGCCTTTGAATAGTTAGCAAACTCCAAGCCACTAATTGTTTAACGATCTTTGAGAGAATATAAGGGTAAAAACCACCTTTCTGATTGACAATTTTGTCTAGCTGCTGGACTGCAGGAGCTCTGCATTCTTGGTCATGTTTCTCTACAGCTTACAATGGAACCTTGTTGGTTTAACTTGGTTACATTCTTGGTAGCAGAAGTTTTAGAAAGACCACTGACTTCATGCACAGGACTGTGGAGATTTTCTTCTGGTTTACAGAGTGAGTGTGCTGGTTCTTTGTGCAAACACTGAATTGAATGAATCACTGCTAGATCTGGAGACTCACAGCTCCCAGTAACCAGCCGCCATGTGCCAACATGGTACAACATGTATTTTTAGGAAGCTCCTCAATTGTTGGCTTACAACTGGGAGAATTTCAGACTCAAGGACTATTTTGAAAGCTGTAAGCACTTTGTTTACATACTTTTAGTAAGGTTCATTGTGGGGCTAATCCTGTAAAAATGTTCCCAGATGAATAAAACCAGTTGTGGCATAAGCTGCAATAAAAAGTATTTCATAGATATTTTCATTTAATTCATCATGAACAACAGTCTAGTACTAACTAAATGATATTTTAAACACTGAAAGTATCTTGCAGTTAATACCATTATTATGAGGAATATATAGATCGATGCTCAGTGGTCTATGCTAAGGTCTGAGGAAAACCCATCTCCACAGAGTTTGTCTGCCACATCGGGAAAAAAATGTGTTTTGAGGAAAAGCAGTTTTCAAAGAAGAAAAACTGATTTAGAAAAATGATACAGTTCCAAGAAAAGTTAATCTAATTTCCATGCATCTAGGTTACATAACCAGAACAGAGATAATACAGTATGATTTATGTATGTCATGTGGAAAAAATACATTTTTCTGATTGATGATAAGTTGTTAAAACATTTATATTTGTACTTACTCTTCACACGTCAATGGTGTTATAGCTTCTTGTTGATTTTGTTAGGTTTTTTCTGTGCCAAATTTAACCTTTCTGAATATCACAGTATTTCCAGAAAATATCTGTTGGTTGTTGGTTCTTTTTAACAGGCAGTGGGAGAAGAATTTCATTTTCCACATAACATTGTTGAGTAATTCTGTGTGTCTCATGACAATAACTGTGAATAGCAAATGTAGGCACATTTTACTTCCTTGTGACTGATAATCCCTTCTTTTTATGCAAATTCCTCAACAAAACTGGGGGGGGGGGGGGGGGGGGGAAGATTGGACAAATAAATACAAGCAATAAATGTATGAAGAAGCTAAAACTGCCCCAAAAATGGAGTTGCTCATTCACCCAGGATTTGTCAGGGGAGGAAAATAAGGATAATACAATGATATGACTGATTGTTGCATTCTTTAGGGAATACTAGAATATTATTCAGCTGTCTGTTCTAATCCGTGACACTTGTAAGAAATACGGTCGGCAGGCAAGACTTGCCAGGTATGCTTGCACTTCCTCCTAAAAATCTGGCCCTACGGAAGCAGTGTGATAGGTCTCTTCCCTGTGGTTTTAGTGCCACCTTCAGGTACAAAGATGATGTTTCTGCGGCACCGGTGCCCAGCATCTTGAAGCAGTGGATTTTCATGGGGTAACTCTTCAGTCAGTGACATTGCTACAGCATTTTTATGCTTATTAAACAGTCACCTGATATCTCAGGTGATACAACAGCTCAGACCACATCCTGATCAAAGGATGTAACCAGTTACCAGCGTTGTAAAACTGCGGGATGCTGTGTAACTTTGTAAAATGCAATAGGTGTTAATTATGTTGATGTCAGAAGCCATAGTACCAAATAATATTTTAAATTTTGTGACCAGGTTGGAAGCAAACCCAAAGTCTGCTTTTAAATACTGCAGCTCTGCAAATACAGTTAAGTTCTGCAAAATGACCTAGCTACCACGAATACCAAACAGGTATAAGCAAAAGGCAGAATGTGAAAAATTATGTTGCTCATGCATTTTCTTTCATATGTATTTTCTTTCTTGTTTATTTTCACAAATAATCTGCCTTGTTTTTTGAGCTAGCAGCTATTGCATAAATATCATGCTGGCAGATTTCCTTAATTAACCAATAGGAACAGAGGCAAATAGACGAAGGTTTGGATACTATTTAGCTGTCTGGATAATATTTCCACCAGGAATGTAAATACCTGTGATCTGTGCTATTTTAATCTTCTTTCTCCAGTCTGAAGTACTCCTTCTCACCTGTCAGTGTCTGTTTTGCCTGGGAAGGGATGATGCCTACACATCGTTTTATCTCAGCTGCTCAAAGAGTAGGTACTAGGAGTTCATGAGTGACAAGGAGGAAAGACAGTTTTCACTGCATTCCCTTGAAGGGCAGAAAGCAGGAAGCTGAAAAAAGGTCCAGAAAACATCAGTAATTGGTTTACTTCCCTCCCCATACAGCTGTGTAATGGGATAGTTTTAGAGTCCTCACTGCTGAACATGACCAAGTCTTTTTTTACCTCACCTTCACTCCTTATCTTCCCTTGCGAGAAACACAAGGAGATCTTTCATCTTTCCCCAGGCATCTCCTGAGGATTTGCATCTATGAGAGCTGTCTTAGGCAGTGCAGGGTGAGAGGATGGGTACTCTATGCAGTCTCAGCAGAGAAGGTACACTGCAGTTCATATTCCTAGCAGATCACTTTATTAAAGTCAGGATGAGAGACACTTGCTATGTCTGCATGGTGTAAGTGCAGTCCATGCAGAGACTCGGGCTAGGGTACCAGCAACAATATAGCAGTATTTACCCAGTGTGTGGTCTAAGCTGATATACCTTGCTTTTCAACACAACTGAGTAGCTCAGGAGTGCTATGCTAATTCCATGAGCATTCTGCTTCTGGATCTGGGGCTAGGTCAGGAAAAGCTGCCCCACATAGGCAAGTGTCTCCCTGAACCACAGGGAAAGAGTGCACTCCTCTCTCCCTGTTGGCTAGGAAGTGCCTGACCTGAAATAGGCCAGGGCACAAAAAGCTAAGAGCACTTGACCTACATTCCCCTTGTTCTGCTGTTTACATAATTTGTCTCTATTTAAGGTTTGCTACCATTACCCACCATGGTATTATTCAAGGGCCTTCCATGACCTTAGTGACTTTCATCTCATTTCTGGCAACAGAACCTTCCCAGAGTCAAAATTGTAGTTAACAGTTTTGCATCCGAAGAGGGGAAGAGACACTTGCTAGCTGTGTTGGGAATTAAGCATTCTACTGTGTTTCTTAGCAATGCTGACATCCTTAATGTCTTTCCCTGCTCTTAGAGGCTTTTGCCACCCCTTCAGTCATGACTTTGGTGGTTTGGTTTGAGCCACTAGCTCTTCATTGAAGAGCTCAGTTCTCAGCCTCTTAGTCACAGTTGTGGTCCCATCATTGTGAACATTGTCACACCCATACCTGCACACACACAGTAGTGTCAATGGCATTTCTCTTCCAGTAGTTTCATGACTTTACTGAAGCAAGACAGAAAGGAGGAGAAAAGCCATCACATGCCTTATAGCTCCGTCAGAATGAAACAACCTGAAAACCAATAGGCTAGAGTGTCTTCTCTCATTTATTTTATGTTGATATATTAGGATTGTTTTTTATTTCTGTGTGCCAAAGGCTGGACAGAAGTCCAGCAACATGACCATGGTCACAGGGGTCTGCTTCAGTTCTGACAGCTTTGTTCTTGAGCTGTGACTTGCTCTGAAACCTTTTTTATGAATCATACACAATGGTAGGAAGCACTACATATTGCTGAAGAACCTTCTCAATCATGTCTTCCAAAATGAATGCTTTGGTCCACGACTGGGCAAGGCTAAGGACTCTGATCACACATTTCCAGATCAGAAATGAACAGCAGCTGCCAGTGATTGAGCAACATCAGTATCCATGCAATGTATCAAACTGATTACTCCACTTACCTGCCCCTGCTTGATTACCTTGACTTGTCCAGAAATCTCTACACCTTGGCCCAAAGGTGTATTGTTCTTTAGGCTGCTGTTCTGCCCCATATTGTATTGGGAGCTTAACTAAGAACCTTAAGTGTTCCTAAGAAGAAAGTAAGAAAAAAGTTCTTATTCAAAAAATAGAGGAATGGATAAGCAAGCCCCAAATGGATTTTTTATTCAGAGCATGAATTCAGTTTGCAAATCTCTTTGCTGTCATCACAGTAAAATTTCCCATATTCCAGTATGATGTAAAATGGAGTTGTAAGCTTGGTTTGAATCTTAAGCTGGAAAAAGCTTTTTATTTTTACTATTAAAACATTTAAATTCCAATAGTCAGACTAAACGCAAAAGGCCATTATACATGTTTATAGACAACAATAAGACAGAGTTATACCATCAAAATAGGGGAAAGATATTTTAAGAAAATGTGGTGGTTTAGTCCCTGCCGGGGTCTGAGACCAAGCGGCTGCTGCCCCTCCCCCACAAAGGGAGCGAAATACAAAGCCCTGGGCTGAGATAAGGAGAGGTTTAATACAACAGTGCAACAGCAACACAACAAACAACAACAATAACAATAAGAATAACAGTAATAACAGTGAACAGAGCAAAATATCTACCAATACAGCAGTGAGAACACAGCAAATCCCATAGTACACGCAGTAACCGACTGTCCCGCTTTGGATGTGACGTCCGCATGGTATCTGAATAACCCGGCTAGAGCTCCCCCCCACTGCTGGGGAAACTTAACCCTATCCTGGTTAAACCAGGACAGAAAACTTCATATGAAATTTAAACAGCAAAAATGTGTCAGGAAGACAGCTCACAAACAGGAAACAGATACTTGCTTAGAACAAAAATTTTAGGTATATTTCTTGCAGAGTTTAACTGCTATTTAATGTTTACTGATAATTCACCTCTGGAATAAATTCTGATTCTTATTACACAAATTAGAGGAGAAGCTGAGAATTTATTTCAAAAGGGAATGACTCCTGAAGAAGTTATGTTTATAAAACCAGTTCTCTTTCAGCATTCTTTCTACTTGTAAAGAAATTGAAGAATACTGAAGTAAACTGCAAGGAGAAGCGGACTGGGTGATTGGAATAAAAAGTTTGTTTCCTAACTTTTGATATGGAAAGCAAAAATTAGCTTCCTGGAAAAAAAAAAAAAATCACATGAAAAGAGTATTGTAAGACTATACAAAGGCAAGAGGCGACTGGTGTTCTCCTACTTAGACAGGAATGGATAGTGAGAAAAGTATGTGGACTTTGTAATAGATCAGGACAGCAAATTCAAGATACAAAAAGGACACCAGCAAAGATTAGAGCAGGTTCTTTAGTGGTTTATGTGATTGTAGTTTCTCAACAATGCCTGAGAATTCACCTTCCAGTCTTCTGCTGACTGTAACTAGATAAACAAAATCATACTGGAACCTTGGCAGAAGATTTGTGTTACTGGTCTGTGAGTGTGATCAATGAGTAAAGAACAAGCTGTGATTTCTATGAGATTAATTATATGGTGGTGATCAATTATTTTCTAATTGAAATGAGAATATGGGGCCAAAAGTCACTCTAACAACAAGAAGCAAATTCCAGAGAAGTAATTTTGCTGAAGAGTCTACTAAGGACTAGACTGGAATTTGCAAACCTAGGAGTCCCAAATGAGATCCCTAGATATTCAGTATTTTTTCAATAAGAGGTCTGATTTTTCGAATTGTTTCCTAATGCACGACTCCCACTAATTCCTGTGAGTCAAGACACTTGTAATAAGATACCACTGTCTTGGGTTAAGGACCTCAGCTTGTTAACTCCTAGGCACTCTTTCTGAATGCTGTCATTCACATGAATGGTAGAATTTCTGTTGCTATTGTGAACAGAAATTTCTGTGCACAGGAACTGTATATGTGTTCATGACAAATGCTGGAGTAATTAAAAACACCTCTAGAAATGCAAATGATTTTTATATTAAAATACTTTTTTAAAATTGCATATCATTCTTAAGGATGTTCAATTTTAAAACCTTTTCCTCTGCTGAAGTTACTGTCTTACCAGGTCTGTTTCCATTTTATTGCAAAATGACGTAGCTTTGCTTTAAACACTAGTGATTCTCCAGTCTTCTCTTTTTTGAAACACTGCTGTCACTGCTGTCACTTCCTATCTGGGAAGTAACTGGTCTCCAAGGACAACGTGATCTAAGTGCGTTTATTCTAACTTTTTAATCTGTAAAAATATCAAGGGCCTATTTAAAAGAACAGGGAACTACAGAAGACATCAATACACAGAGCACAGAGACTTTAGCTTGAATTACTAAGGACTTAAAGGGATTTTGCCCCATTGTAGAAGCATGGTATAGGAGAATGGTTCCCACTCTACTTTGCAGGCATTATTTTGCTCAGTTTAATTTCAAAGGATGAAGTTATTTCATGGCTTCAGCTAATTTTTTGGGTTTTGTAAAGTTTTTTCTTTTCCTCTATCCCCACAGGCAGAAGAAGAGAGAGATGATATGGAGAGAGTCAAGCTGGATAATAAAAGAATTCTCTTCAACTTGTTGCCAGCACATGTTGCACAGCACTTTCTCATGTCTAATCCAAGAAATATGGTAAACCAAGATAAAATTTGAATATATGGTGATGTTCTATGGGTGTGACCTTGTGTAGCTTGGGTCACCTTTCTACGTTTTCAAGAAGGTCACTTTTCTATGTTTTCAAGAAAGGCTTGGACTTACAAAATTTCATTCATGTTAAAAGGAATAGTTTTGTAAAAACTTGTGTTCAAGAATTAGTTTGGGATTATTTAGTTCACCGTAGTGTCCTCCTTTTCTGAAGAATTTTAATAAAAAGCAGGATAAGGGAATTTTGTATCATTCAACATTAATGAAGTGTCTGCATGCAAGTAACCAACTTTTTTTCAATCAATTTAGAACACTAGAACTTATCACAGTATTTCATAAACTCGGTTTGGTTCTGAATGGTGAAGTTTATGAACTGCCAGACACTTCCATATGAACCACTCTAGTTCTGGAAATACACTGTCATTACCAAACCCATCCATTTAAAGTTAAAACCAGAGAATTATACACATCCAAGGAAGACACTAGCTTTTAACATCAAAGGCTGCAGTGATTAAATAAATTGGTTCAGGAAGCCATTACCAAAGTCCTTCCAGTGCAGCTGCAATACCTGCAGCACTGGAGTAGCCATAAAGGCTATGATACTGCTCTGGAGAGTTTGGATCAATGTATTTGAACCACAGAAGAGTGGTTTTACTTTCCATGAGCCCTCCAAATTCTTAAGCAGAAACCTTACTGTACAGAACAGCATTATATTGTTAATGTTGAATACAGGACTCTGCAACTCAGGGAAAGACGTGAAGGAGCGAGGCTGGTTTTGTGCTGCAGGGTAAATTTGTTCCATCTTGTATATTAGTTATAAAACAAAATTGAGAAAATGCAATTATATTTCTCATACAATAAAAGTCCTACAACTGCTAAGACTTTCTACAAAAGTTTTACTCACTGTTTCCATGTCTAAACAGAGAACAAGACTAAGTTGTTTTAAATGGGTTTAATAGTTTAGGTGTTAATTTTCTTTTGTGTTTTTGAGTGGAGAGATCTTTCAACACTTTTTTAATAAGGCTGGCTTTCTCTCTACCAGAAATTATGGCTTTTGTCCTAGCTATTGGTTAGTAGTAGAATAGATAACATAATTATGATGCCTGGTTCAGATTAATCTTTTAAAATAAAATTTGTATCTGCTCATGAACTACAGGATCTTTATTACCAGTCATATTCACAAGTGGGAGTGATGTTTGCTTCCATCCCAAATTTCAATGATTTCTACATCGAATTGGATGGCAATAATATGGGAGTGGAATGTTTACGCCTGTTAAATGAAATTATTGCTGATTTTGATGAGGTAAGGTCTAAACGCTTTGTATTTTGACCATATCAGTTCTACCAAATTATTATCATCAGAGATTTTCTGTAGCAACTCAGCATATCTTGAACTGCCTAATAAAACAGTAATGTAAACTTCCTATTTAATTGTAGTTAGTAATTGTAGCTTCTCCAAAGTGCCCGGTTTGTACTTTTAGGCACATGAGTCTGACCTCAAATTCCTCTAGTATAGGAAGAGTATTAAAATGCGAGTTAATGGTAGTTTTTTCAATGACCTCAAAGTGGGCAAGCATCAATTTACCAAAAATAAGATGGTTTAATCAACTTGCACATATTATGTGATAGCTATGGTTGCTTCTCTAAAAAATTATGTAATATTTAACAGTTTTATGTTTTAAACAAAGCTTATGGACAAAGAATATTATAAGGACATAGAAAAGATCAAGACAATTGGGAGTACCTATATGGCAGCTGTGGGACTCGTACCTACTTCAGGAACTAAGGTAAGAAGATTTTGCATAGTAGTAATTTGTGGAGGAACCATTCTCCCTCAATTTCCAGAGGAACACCAGAAACACAACTAACTCTGTGTGATTACAGATAACTTGTATTACTTCTTTACAACAATTTAAATCTGAAATTCAAAGAACGACTGTAGCCTGAAAAGAAAAATTGCTATCCTAGCAGTTACTCATGTGGCTTCATTTGGGATTTCATTGTCTGCAGCTCTGGATTCTCTGCAAATTGGCATATAAAGCTCCTAAGTCAGAGTGGTAGTGTTTTAAACCGGCTGTTTTAGGATGATCTTGTAAGATGAACAAGGGTTCATCATGAAGATGAGAAGGGGAGACTCTAGGTATAATGAATTGCTGCAAAACTAACACAAGAATATTAAAATGTGATTTTTTTTTTTTTTTTATATTGAATTCTGGGTGCAACCTACAATCAAAACAAACAGCCTCTCCCAGCCCCTAGCATGGACAGGAACTTAGTGCTAGCTACATTGCTGCACTTTACCCTGGTCCCTCCAAATCAGCTCTTCTTTGTCTTTACTGCTAGCATTCTTTTTACCCCCCTAATTACTCAGCAATAAAAAAAGTCAAAGTCATTTCAGACCCACTAGTTCTGGGTCTGTATCCTCCTGAGTGTGTTTCTCACCTTAAGTTTGTGTCTTGGGACAGAGATTTCCTACATTTGCATGCAGCATCTGGAAAGGCAGAAAACCCTGTAGACAGTACACTGAATATACTGTAAACAAAGTACTATGCATGTTAATAATTATATTAATAAAATTATTTTATGAAAAATTAATAACATTAATAATATGAGAAATATAATGAAAATGAAAGCAATCCAGGCACCTAGTCTGCCCAGAATTTCCAGACACCTCTCCCCTGTTCTGATATGCATGTACGTATGTTGTAGAGGTACACTCATGCGTATGGTTTAGCATTGGAAAATAACACCAAATTAGAGGGCAAAACCAAAAAGTGCCAGAAGATGGCCTGTGAACTTTCTAGCAACAATTATCCTTGTTAAGTAAATTTTTAAAAAGGCCACACTGAAATGAACTATTAGAATCATGTTGGAGTATATCACATGCAACTAATTTTCTGGTCTGCAGGGTATTTACAACTGATGCTTTCCTTTTTATCATTGCTAGAAATCTACACATTACAAAAAGGTATTTTTAAAACTCTGTTTATGCTGAAATGTTTGACTCCTGGGTCACATGCAAAAAAATTGATCCTTTGAATTTTGTTCAGTGTGATCTCAGGCAAACAGGCAATGGCATAGTTGTGTGTCTGCTATAAATGCTCTTTGAACTATAATCCTGAAAACAAGTGTGTTATTGGGTAACTTTGGCAGCATATGTTCCAAAACCTAAACATGTTTATCTCTTGTATTTTATAGTTGCTAACTGAAGGGTCAGCTGAGTTAGCCCAGTACTGAAGATACCGCTCTGAGCTTATGATAGAAACTTATTTAAATCACTGCAGAAGGTCTTGTACAGGACTCTGCATTTCTCTGAAATGTTGGGGCAAATTTTGATCTTTTCTGTACAGGTAGAATTTATTTAACATTCTGTATTCCAGAAAACCTAAAGATCTTTTATGAAACAGCTGATATTTTTTACTTTAACTTGAGGTTTCAGCTCTTCTGTCATCTCTTCCCACTGACCGTGAGATGCAAACAAGTAGAAATTATTCACATCCTCTTGGCAGTTTCCCACTAGGTCTTCAGCATGCAGCTATGTATTAGAAGTCTCATGATCCTGGGTAGCCCATCATGCACAGACGATCACTGCCAGCCATCACACAGTCCCTGGGCTGCCCGACGGAGTCATATGTGTCCATGGGGAGCCATAAGAGACTCAAGAGCTTCTGGTCTCCCCTGTGCCAGGGGTATCCTAGCTTCATCAGAAAATCTGGCACAGCCTTTGATTGTGAGCCACCAATTTCATACTAGGATTTGGACATGAGCAGAAAGCAGTGGATGGGGTTAACTGTGCTCTTAACTGAAGATATTAACACACATAAGAACCCAATACCCTGATGAAGTTAGATATTTAAATCCCATATTTTACAGTTCTGTGGCTTCTGCAGCTTGACTTCAGCAGGTTACTATAGTAAATGCACATTGCCTCTTTCAGAGTGGTTTTGCTGGGATGCTCTGGGCAGTCTTTCCAGTAACTACTTCTCTGATGTTTAAATAAATAATTGCTTGCCAATTACACCATCAGGGCAGCACACAAACCAAGCTCTCTGTAAACCTTTTGCACAATATAAGTTTGTTGTGTGTGTGGAGTCCTTTGAAATTATGTCTGTGATTTCACCAGGGTCCTGACTCTGTGGTGTTCTTCAGTGCAGGTTCAAAAGAGTTTGCCAGGAATCCTTTTGAGAGGCATCTGTCACCTGCAGCACATCCAGTATTTGTCACCAGTACTCTCTCCTGCAACCGTGAGGGGCATTGCAGGAAATCAAAGCATTCATCAGGCAGCAAAGAAATGGAAGGATAATGAATATAAAGAAGATTAGAGGATTAAATAAAACTATACACTCGTCCCTCTCTCCTCCACACATTCAAAATTCTCTCCTCTGTTGGAAGTGTAGCCATCAGCTCTTTAAACGTAATTCTTGTTCTTCCATTGTCTTGGGGAGGCTGGAAAAGAGTAGAGCTAGTTGACATTGCAAGAAGCAGACTCCCAGAGACCCAGGCAGGTAAATAAAAATATCCTTTCTAAAATTTGGGACTGGCCCAAGGATGACTTTCATAATTTTTTGTTAGCACTTCAATTTTTGTAAATTTCCCAGCCACATGAAGGAACTCGTTCAAACTGAACCCAATAAAGCAAACTGTTTCTCAGGTTTCTCAGCAACTGTCAAGTACCCCATTTATAAAATCTCACTATCATGACAAAAACCCAGCGAGCTCTCATCTCATGCCAGCTACCACAGCCCTGTTGTGCAACACCCTAATGAAGCTAGACTACCACTGACCCTGTGTTTCTTTCACCATATCCTACCTTTAGCCCACTTTCACTTTGCAATTCTGTTCAAGAATTCATATTTATTATTCAAATTATAGCACAACATAGAAGCAACCATACTGAATCAGGTTAAAGGTCTATTCTAGTAACCTGTCTTTAAATAGCCAATGGTAGATCCTGGGGGAAGGACATGAGTTACAGGACAAACATGCAAATCTCTCTTTTCCACTTTCTAATGATATGCTGCTTAAGAAATTCCATATCTACAGATAATATCTTTTTACTACTTTGTGGCAAATATTTCTTCCTTGAGTTTGAGTAATTATGCTTGAATCCAGCTAACTTTTGGAATCAACAATTAGCCTGAAGTTGTAAAAATTACTTTCTTATGTTTTGGGGTTTTTAACGAGTTGATACTTCAGCATTTCATTTGATCCCTTCAGGTTCTTTTGCTTTAGTTCATTTAGATATGTTTTATAGCAACTCACTTCAGCTTGCTTGGAAAGGAAAGAAAATAGAGGTGTTCTGCATCTCACAGCATTAAACCTAACAGGAATGTTGTCAATGGGAACATGCACCCCATGGAGCTGAGAGCTAGGAAACGCCCCAAGGGGAGAAGAGGGCAGAAACTATAGTTATTAATAATCATCAGGCAAAGCAGTTTTGTAATAAAGCAGGTTATATTCCCTGCCACGCTCACAACAAACATCTGCAGCTCTCTAGCAACAGAACCACTTTACCACGGGAACTTTGCTTTCCATTCTTCCCAGAAATCAAAAAGAGAGAGAGAAGAAAAAAAAAAAAACAAACCAACAAAAATAATTCAGTACTTGAGAAAAGAATGCATGTGCTGTAGCCACCATCAAAAGTTTCTTTTCACAAACAGCAAAATGGGTTAGATTCTTTTCCTAGGCCATCCAGACTGAGCCTTTCATTATTTTTTATTTCTGTATTTCACCTGCCTCTCAGTACCATACAAATCTAATGTGAAATAATATTTTGTTTCTAGGCTAAAAAATCAATTTATTCCCATCTGAGTACACTGGCAGATTTTGCAATAGAGATGTTTGACGTTCTTGATGAAATCAACTATCAGTCTTACAATGACTTTGTCCTACGAGTTGGTAAGTGACGTTCCTACAGTTATCACACAAGGAGAACAATGTTGGTTGTTGGCTTTCCCTATGCTGTCTGCAAAGGACTACCTGTCCTGCACTCATGATTAAAACTGAAAAGCCTCCTTTAGCGGGAGAGTCACATCCATGTAGAAGGTCAGCAGGCTGGATGATGAGCATCAGTATTAAGAAATTATAACTGTGTCCAATTCCAGTGTGCTTGCTTAATCTATGCACCTCTAAAAGGAAACTGCACCAATAATTTTATACAGTATTATTAGTGTACCCAGTCTTGTGCTTACACTGTTTTGCATTGCTAAACTGCTGAAAACTGGGTCTGACTGTACTTAACTATTAAGTTGCATCTACAAAAGCTTTGTTGGCATTAAAAGTGTGATGGGAGCTTTTTGTCCACAAGATGCCAAATCACCTCAGCCAGTCCTGTTTTCTTCAACAAATCAAATCCTCTGGCCTTCACAACACAAACCTTCCCATGCAATCCTTTACATCTTACTACATGTCTTACCTCTCTGAGTCCTTTCTCCCAGCCTTCTTAGAAAGCAAAGTTCCCCTCTTCCCTTCCTTCCCTGCATCCTGCTCCTCTCCTATGGTACTTCCACTGCTGTTCTCATTTCATTGCACAGTCTAACACAGATCATTTTCTCCACCTTCTTTCTTTATATATTTTCATGAACTGTGAGAATGAGCTGGACAAGGGGAAAAGTGAGGTTGCGAGCAGCTGAAAATTAAGACCAAAAACATCAAGGGTAGCAATAGGAGAGTTATACATTCTTGCATTCCTGTACTTCTTAATAATTATAAACCCCAAATTCTCTTTGAATTCTGTTATAACTGGTCTTTCTATGTTCACAAAGGGGCAGAAGACAAATATCTAACCCCCCTTCTTCTGCATAACTTGCCAGGGAAATCTCTTGCACAGAACTTCATGCAGGGTTTAGCATCTGCAGCTCTTCAGGGCACTTAGAAGAAGGAACATACTCTTTTATCTTCCAAACAAGGTGTCAAAATCAGTCAAAAATATAGAATCAAGCCCTGCGGTTTTCCCAAAAAAAGATGCTTGAACCTTTTTCACATACTCTTGTCTTCTTCGAGTGTCTCCCTGATCTTAGTTTTCTAGTACTGACAACCAATGTGACACGCTTCTTCTATCCCATTCCTTGTGTCTTCCATGCCACTATTTCTGTTCCACTTGGAAAACCTCCATTAAAAGTCTTTATATGAGCAACCACAGTGGAAGTCGTAGCAAACAATTAAAGATCTTTAACAGTTTGTCCTGAATTGTTCTACAGCTAAACTCTGCACCACCACTGCTTTTCTTCTTTCTTAAAACAAACAAAAGAAGAAAATCCACAGATGAGCCAGATTTTTATGTTGTCTGTCATATTGCATTTCCAATAAGATACCTCTGTGTAGGTCTTCATTTTGTTTCTAAACCTCTTACAAATACAGAAGTCCAATTGGCATTAATTTATCATATATTTTGTCCTATGACCAGAAAAATCCTAAGGCACTTGCGTTAGATCTATTTTGCAGGATTCATGTTGCCATTGGATAATATGCTGTAGTGTTTGAAACCAAACTCATTGTTTTGATTTTAGGTATTAATGTTGGGCCAGTAGTGGCTGGAGTCATTGGAGCCAGAAGACCACAGTATGATATCTGGGGGAACACTGTAAATGTTGCCAGCCGGATGGATAGTACTGGAGTGCAGGGGAAAATTCAGGTGAGTGCATTCTGAGACAATTTTGCAATCTTTACATACCTCCTGTTTATACGTGGTTATGTTTTCAAGACCACTTAGAAAATGCAGCCTCACTCGATCTTGTGGTTCTTCTGAAAAGGACAACATTCTTCAGATGATTCAAGCATCAGAGGTATAGTTGTTTTCCATTATATATGCTTCACTACTTGGAGGCAATGAAATCCTGAAATAAATTATTTCCTGTCAGAAGAAACAGAGTTCTCCAGTGCAGTGCACACAGTTGGAGGCAAGCCTGGGAATGCCAACACTGCATGGGCCAGTCCTTGTGCTGTAGGAATTCTGCCTGAATAAGGACTACAATGAAAGGATCTATGTCCATTTGCATCCTGCTGCATTTTATGTAGCTTTAAAAATGCCTTGGATACTTTGGATCGGAGAGGCTACACAGACAGAGAACATTGTTGTTCTACTAGAGCTTGGGTAGAAGCTATGCTGCACCTCTCAAAATCTCAGTGAACCCTTGCAGTCCTTTATCCAAAATACCTGTCTAGTCTCCACGGATCAAAATTCCTTCTGGAGTAAATTAACATCACTGAAACCGATCCAGCTTACAACAGTGGGCAATTTGATTACACATTTCTGTTGGACGGAGCTTACTCTGGCTGTGTAATTATTCAGCTCCAGACCAGAAGTTCTGCTTCTTAGATTCCAGTTTGGTCAGTGATTTTTAATTCCTTAAGAAAATTCTAAGTGAGCCCGAGAACAACAGTAGGTGCTAATTCATTCTGCTTATACATATTTCATGACAGAGAAGTAAAATGGGGAGGGGTGAGCAGCTCTAGGATTAACCTTATATGAACAGGAATAACTAATAGTTCTTTTTTTCCCTGTCTTCAGGTGACAGAAGAAGTTCAGCGGATATTAAAAAGGTGCAGTTATGAATTTGTGTGCAGGGGTAAAGTCAGTGTAAAGGGAAAAGGCGAAATGTTGACCTATTTCCTGGAAGGAAAGGCCGATGGAAATAATTCACAAACACGGTCTTTAAACTTAGAGCGGAAAATGTACCCTTACGGGAGAGCAAACATTCAAACAAAACTGGGCACCAGCTGTCCGTCGGTGTCCTCAGTTGCTAGCTTTACTGTAAAAGCTGGGCTTGGAGCTGGTCAAGCGTCTGCTACTCACACAAATCAAACACTGCATTATCTTCCTTCTGTGCCAGCTGTGAAGGAGGCGTAGAGCAAAGGAGATTTGGTTGTGCCATTTGCAGTGAACTTGGAGAGCAATGGTTGCCTGAATTTTTACCAAGAGATCAGAGGTCATAGGCCATGGCATTAACCAAGGACCACTACAATCCAACCAAAGAGAACTTGGGGACTGTGTAATGAACTCTTGGGATGGAACATATAAGGGCTAGCAATTCTGTTAGGAAAAGTCAAAACCTGATTTTCTGGAAACGAGGAATATTTTCTTGGCATTTTTAAAGGGTAAATGAAAAAAATGAGATAAACGTGCAAGCAATTATTTGTGTGTGTGTGTATATATATGTTTAAATCTATATATGCACATATACAGTCCTGTGTAGACTTAATAGAGATTTATAGAGATAAACATAAAAATATGTATTTATTTACACATCCACCTGCAATGACATAGCAAAGAGATTTCTCTTTCTGTCACAGCCAGCATTGTTGGGTCTGGGATTAGCTAAACTGCATTTAGCTGTGAAGTGTGGGGCAACTGGAGACTCTCCAGGGCTACAGCAAGAGTTAGAGAAACTGTGCTCCCAGTGCACGAGTTAAAGCAATGACAACAGTGTCCATTGTGCTGTCAATGGCAGAAATAATGAAGGCTGCATTCAGCTAATTGCTAAACCCTATGGTTTTTAAAATTCTCCTTGCATGCTCCAGAAACTTCAAAAAAAAAATCCAATTCAAACCATACCACTAGGATATAAAGTAGATAAACCACAGAGCTTAAAGGTTTGGCAGAAGAACAATATATATTCTTTCCATTTAAAAAAGAAAAAAAGGGTGGTAGAGTTTAGAAGTTGCTGCCTCTTCACAGGGCATTTGACTCTGTGCAAGACAGAGGAGACACCCTGCAAGCACAGCAATATGCTTATGCAATATAGAAACATTCCTTTATGTACAGTGCTGATTTTATTGAAGAGTAGAAGGTTGATATTATTTCAGGCTTTTACAAACAGCACAGGTCCTGTGGCTCAGTTCCAGGATTTAGCTTTACCTTTCTAAACAGCTCAAAGAATAGTCCTGTACTGGTGACAAACATGCTGTTGCTAGCTTTGTGACATTTGTGTGTTTGCCAACATAGTCTTATGTCTTAATTGATTTTTAAATTTATTCCACAGTTTTATTATATCTTGATTCTACCCAGGCTCACTTTTCAAAGCTGTACAATTATAGAAAGCTATAATTCTGAGAAACAAGCGCAGTCAAACTTTGCCCAAATGAGGAGCACACTGGTAAACGTGCCAGGAGAGTGAGGCCTGCTCTTAATCTGCATAAAAGGGAACATATTTTGACTGCTTTTTTCTTTATTGCAGTCCACATCCTATTGTTCATGGTTTCATCTTGAAACACTGATCTGGATGTGAAATGTGGAGTGCAGCTCTGTACTCAAGGAGGGGGCAGTTGGAGGTCATCCTGCCGAGTGACATGTGCTCTGTGGACAGGTGGCATACTGTCCTGATGGGGATGCACAAGCTAACCAGTCTCACTGCTTTCCAAAAGAGAAGCAAAACTTTACATTGTTTAAAAACATGAAAAAACTTCCTTTTAACTGAAAAACACCAAAACCCCTCCCCCCCCTCCCCCCCAATCAGACCCAAAAAACCCACCCAAGACTGCACAAGTTGTCCAGATTGTACAATAGAAAACTTGCATGTGCTAGATGTCACATTTCCCTTTGGTAGGCCTATTTATTACTGTTTTCAGTGGAAAAAAGATTCTGAACAATTCTCCTGCAATCAGTATTTGCTCTGGAGCAGTCATTGTGTTAAAAGTATATGGGCAAATAGTGTGTCAACAGATGCAAATGGTTAAAGAAATGCTGCAGGAGTTTCCCGTCTCCATGAAGCCATTATCAGGCTGCTGTGGAACTCCAGTGGTTTTCAGCAGGGTTTTTAATTAATTTCTATGTACCATGTCAGCTAGGTGCTTCATTACAAAGCTAGCAAAATTAGGGGTGTGATTAAAATGACTGTAAAAAACTGAGAATTGCTTCCCACCTGTACTAGGTGTATGCACCCTGGCTGATCTGTGGAAAGTCACTGCATTTCTTTATCTCCCTAACAGCTATCCAAGTCACAGGTATTCTTCTAGAATAATTTAATTCTGGTTTGAGGCATTCAAAGCCATTTAAATAAATACATGTAGAGAATACAGATTTAAAAGAACAAATATTTATATAATTAAACTGAATAAGTGGTATCCATGTAAAGCACACCACATATTTATGTTTTCTAATAGGCTTGTAAGAACTAAATCATCACACAAGTAAGATAAATATTTAACCAAAATGGAAAGCATTATGTGCAATAGCATTAATCACTCAGTTCCACTCACAAAGAGCCCAAGTTGCACAGTTTTTGAATCAGTGAATTTGGTATAATTCCACTGAAAATAATAATAAAACATTATTTTTACAGGTACTGTTATTAAAAGCATCTTCAGATCCTAGCAGTAGATCTGGTAATACATGAACATGTAGACCAAATACAGCCATTGACCCACCCCAAAAGTTTACAATGAAATTATTTCTTTGTTTTTAATAGGTGCAAGATATGGGCATAATGCCATTGTTTCTTTTATCACTAAATGGACAGTGAGCAGAAATGAATTGTCCCCTGTGCTAATACTTTCAGGACTGTTCTCATTCCCAGACTCATTCCCAGCCTAGTCCTGGAGTAATGGCAGTGGAAGGTAATATAGCAAAGTAAATTTGGATTATTCATTTTAATATTTTAAAGATTAGCAGGTGCAAGTAGAATTACTCCAAAGTTTTTCTAAGCCTGACCCTCCCCTCCAACAGCCAAATGAGACACGTGACTTTTATAAGAAAGTTTTCCATGTTGAATGGAAAGGACCAGACAGGTGCAGTTCATCATCAGCTTCTCATTCGGTCCTTTTGCAGGAGGTCTGTGCCTCCGGAGCAGGTTGAGAGGACCAGGATGGCTTCTTGGTGCTGCAGCCTGTCCAATGTGCCTGTGCTAGCTTACAGCATCAGTGATGGCGTACTTGGAGTCAGTTTCCAGACTTTGTTTGAGTCCTACCGTTAACACTTTTTGCATATTTGTTGTGGTTGTTGTTGATGGTTTTACTATGGGGAAAACTATATTTTACTAT
Source organism: Strix uralensis (assembly GCF_047716275.1). Lineage (NCBI taxonomy): Eukaryota > Metazoa > Chordata > Aves > Strigiformes > Strigidae > Strix > Strix uralensis. The sequence goes on along the minus strand of NC_133972.1, from coordinate 69,016,729 downwards.
GTACTCCTGGACTGAATAGTACAGAATCATGAAGAAAGTTCAGCCAAGGCACAAACTAGTAAAAAGCCATGTGAAAATGAAAGGCAGTGTTCAGCAGCCATTCCAACAGGGAAAATTAAATGCCCATCGAAATCATGATATAATGAAGCTGTGCTCTTGCCTTTATGTTTTCCTTCCCTATTTGTATCATTTTTCCTCATTTTCCTTTACTGTATACATTTGTTTTATTTCTGCTCTCGTGTGATAGCTTTAAATGACAGATTTAATCTCTCTGCTCTTCTGCATTCTTTGATATGTTCTGTAAGTTGTATACATGGAAAGAGATAGTAGTAATACTACTGATAACCTCACAAATGCACATTTTCTGCCAAATTATAGAAGCTTGTCATCAAATTTTTATTGTCAATTGGCTGCAGATATGTGGCCTGCTCCAATATCCCTGAAAATCATCAGAAGGATTTCCTTGGATTTCTGTGGGATTTGAGTTGTGTCCACCTTAATGCATGCAGTTGTATTTCTTATCCTGCATTTATTAATTTCTGATCAAGCTTTGTAACTTTTGCCTGGGTGACCTTGCTGTAGCCCCAGCAAGGAGTCAATTCTGCCCCACAGTACCCAAAAGTCCCTCACGTTTAAATGGGGATAGTAACTTGTTGCACTGTGGGCAGAATAGCCTCCTGTACTTCTGTTCACTGTTTTGTGCAGCTGTTAGCTTGAAACAATTAACAGAGATGAGCCCTACAACAAAGTGATGCCGTTTTGGCATGTCAATGTCTGTCAATAGCAAGCACAATATTTCACATCAGTTTGCACGTTTTCTCTTTCAGACAATAGTAATAATTGAAGTCTTTCATTCTTTATATAAGGAGATAAGTATCAGAGATCTTCAGATTTCACTGTCTTGGGAGCTAATTTCAAAGTGTTTCTATGCTACCTTTATCTTTAAATAATTTTTTACTTATTATCCTCTGCTGAGATTACCAACTGGCATTCAGTTGAATTACTGGCTAGATATTTCCAAACATTTTCCATTTGCATTGACTAGAAAGCAATTTTAGCCAGCCTGTAAAATGCGTTGTTTTTTGTAGCTGCTTCCCACTGTGGCAAGTTGCACTCCCTTGTCTTCACTAAAACACATGCAAATTCTCCCTTGCTTTCTCTAGGTGAGACTGAGAGTCAAAAGCTTCAGCTCGTTAGGGCTGAATCTGCATCCCTTATGTACCCACAAGGCCTGCAGAAATCATGATTATGAAGGTCAGGAGTTGAGCATCTGTAGGCCAAGTTCTGCTTTGGGTTACACCAATGTCTCGCGTCAGTACTGAACTGAATATTTTACAACACTGTAACCAAGAGTAGGTCATGCGCCTAAATCTCTTTCACACTTTGCCTGTAATTTATCTGTAAGGCAAAAGAAAGTACTCGGGAATCACTGTTCTAAGGGAAACAGTATATGACCTGTGCCATTTCAGTGCTTTGAGGAGTCTGAACACATAGTAAGTAGCGTGATTCATTTTCATGTGTTGAATTCCTGCTTGTAGCAGAAACAAAGCGTTTTCTTTACATCAGCAAGTCCAGATTCTGATTCTGAGTTCTGCCCAGGCAGGAGGACTATTTAGCCATAATGTTCTTTCAAGTTAGAGTTTTGTATTACAGTGAAAACCAACATTTTTTAATTTGTGATAAACCTGTATTATAATGCCTTATTTATTTTTAATCTTGTACAGTGTTACAAAACAACAGAAAACATTGGCCTTTCATGTATTATTCACTTTAAAAGATGTATTGTATTATGAAATTTTGTAAATAGTTTTAGCTCGGACAGGTAATTGCATGTACACTTGTATAAAAAGAGGCAAAAAGGCACACTTTTAACAAATGTTAACAATTTTTGTAAGAGACATTTTACATGTGCATGGAGATTATAAATCCTTTGGAAATGGACGTCCTTTTGCTTTTCCTTACAATTTACTGCATGCCACTCATGCCTGACTTCAGTAAAACAAAACAAAACAGTAAGTTTTCCTAAATGTTTTTGACATATCACTTCTGGCACAGAGTTAAATCCACTAGTTGCATGTGCATTCAGCAAAGCAAAATCAAAATGCAAACAGCAAATAAAGAAAAATAATTTACTGATTGTGATCTGCCAATCTCAGTGTTCCAAGATCCATAATACAGTATATGAAAAGTGTTATCAACATCTATGCTGTCTTCATAAGGTACCTTCTGGTCATTAGAAGCAATAAACTCTACTTACTGTAATCTAAAAAGCAAGCAGATATTCTAGTTCATAATGGTGTGATATCTGACATTCAATGGGTATTCTCTGATACTGCATTTGATGTAGTATTGTCGTCAAGAAGGACCAAGTGGCAAATCCATCATTGCTGTATGCAGGTGCAACACTATAGAAGGTAAAGGAGGTGAATTTGGCCCATTGACGTTACCCAGAGTATATTTCTAATGTGGTAATAAGTTATTGTATGTGAAAAGTAGACAATGCAAATAGATTGTTTTCCTAGATACATACATATGTATATATATGTATGTATATATAAAAATTAATTTTGTTGCCTTATTTTTGTTAGCTGTTTTGACTCATTTTCCAAATAATTTCTGTTGCTAAGCAGAAAGTATTTAACAGAACTATTAGGAGAAGGTTCACTGGGTTCTTTGGCTTTGAGCCATCTGGGTTCTGTGCTGATGCCAGTCCTGTTCCCACTAAAGTCTTGCTGACAGAGATGCCTCCCTCCGGCATCACAGCTTAACCCACAGCTTGAGACCCATGTCAGTTAGTGACACAGGAATAAGAAATCAATATCCAAACCTCTAGCTGTTTTTTCCCCATATTGCTGCTGAACAAAACTTTGCATTCTGGAGGTATTTTGCATGCATTGTTTTTAAGGTTGTCACATCTGTGTCACTACAGCTCGGGACTTCTCAAATTAATTATATACTTGCTGTATGATCAATGAGGAGTATTGTAGGAGCATAACACTGAGGTTGGTGACAGAGGGAAAAGGGTGTGGTCTGTGAATACTTTCTACTACAGATTAATAAGGAATTTTTGTATTTTACAGATTTGAGCTAGTATTATAATAGGACTTAGAAATCCATTAATCTCTTTGTTTAATCAGGTGACTGTGGGGTTAACTAAGCAGTACAGCTTCTGCAAGAACTTCTGCCACCATAAATTAAGATGTGGATTCATACAATGTATCCCGGTTGCCTGCATACAAGAACCACTACCTTGTACTGATGATTGGCTCCATACAGCAGTTAAGGGTTTCTAACAATCATAAACTAACTCATCTCAGATTCAGTGGGTTTTACATCTCAGTGTGGCATAATTGTTGTGACTAATGACAATCTGGACTCTGCTTCTCTACCCCAACCCTGTTTATGATTGGCTTTTTCCAGAACTCTGTAGAGGCTTTTTTTATCTCTTCATTCCTTTTAATCCCATGTCTCACTGAGTTTTCAGGCCAGATCTAAATCATGAATAAATATGTAAATGTAAATAAATGGAAAAAAAGTACATATAAAGGGGGGCTGCCCCCCCTTTATCTTTAATTACTCTTCAAAATGTCACACTGCTTGGGTGGCCTGGTATGATTTATAATCTGATCAGTGCAAGGACAAAAAACAGAAAAGAAGAAAAAAAACCCCACAAAGTTAGCAGGAGTACAGAATAACAGAAAGAAAATAAACCTTTGAGATAGCAATTGCTGAAGGGAAAAGGTGAAAACTGGGACTCCTTCTGAAGTCAGTGGTAAAGCTCTCAGTGACATCGGACAGGTCTTGAGTATCTGAGCTGGCAGGGTACTCAACCAGATTCCTGGTGCAACAAAAATAAGGCTTGTGTTTAACTGCACAGCCAGATCCATTTCTGAGTTTTTGTGTCTCTTCACTTTCACAAGTGTCCAAGATCTCTTGGTGAATTGCTTTCAGAATTTCAGAAGGAATTGATAAAAATGGTTCGAGGTTGTCACCTTTAATGCCTATTTTGTGATCATGAGGAAGCACCTTGAAATTTGAATTAGCATTGGTTAATATACATAGCCTATGTGCTGAAAGGACTTGGTTTTGCTTGTGCCTTACTGCATGCTGGAGGATCTGCTTCTTTATATTAGGATCCCCGTTTTATGCCTTCTGTGGCATCGAACATGTCACACCTGCATAAAACTGAAGGAACAAACAGTGCTGCATCACTGTGAAGCTTTTTTACTACTTCCTTTCCTACTTTGGTTTACTACCAGCACAGCTATGTGGGTGCAAGGAGTGCTCCAAGTGTTTATGGAGGGAGGCCATACAGAGGTATATGTGGGTCCAAGCTAAATAAGAACAGATTTCCTAGAAAGCTCAGCACACGAAGTGAGCTGAGTTCTGCAGAAAATCTGTCCAGATAGTTTGGAGCTCCTTTGAAAAAGCTGGCTGTCCTCCTCTTCAGAACAGGCTTACACAACATGTTGATTAAAAACATCCAGAACACTTACCTACAGCTTGTAACTGCACTGCCACAATTGCTAGACATATTTTTAGCCTGCTGGTGGTAAAACAGCTAACAGTCCTCGCTGTGGGCAAGGCTAAGGTGTGCTTTAATTACTGCGGTTGTGCAGACTATCGTGTCTTACTTTCAAGTGCCTGACCTGCTGCTTTGGTCCCAGACCTGTCAATGGTGGCACCAGTTATGAAAAATTTAAGCTGGCACATTGAAGTTATTTAGGTGATTTCTCAAGTCTTTTACTCCTTAGTGCGCATGGGTGCAAATGTCTGTTCTTACATTTCAAATGCCATTTGAGCAATGTATCAAGAATTTTCAATGAAATGTAGATGAAAATTAGTTACCTGTGCCATCACAAAATTGCTTCATGATAATTGCATTTTAAAATTGTTACAGTAGAAATCCTTCTTCACTTAGAATTCTTCTAGGGTTCAATTAAGGAAAAAAAAAAGTAAAGTGATTGTGTAACTTGCTCCCATTTACAAGTACCATTGTCTGCACAGATTTGGACTTAGACAAAGCAAATGGTGAGTTTCTTTTCTGCATTCAAGCAGCTGGTTGTTACACAGAGGTAGCTTTGGAAAATGTTATAGAATACAGTAAGAATTAAAGTAATGCTTTCAGAGTTATTGGTCTAAAAAACAGAGTCCAAAAGCAGTTACCATTTCCAGTGTAATTTAACCCAATACAGAGAATTCTAGAACAGTGATACTCTTTTCAGTGAAATTCTGACAGAGGTGAAAAACTTCTTGGAGGTTCTTCTTCCATAATATACTTGTATGTAGATTTGTCTGTGTGCAAATCACTGGTTGGTACACAGAATGCGGATAATGGTGCAAAACAGTACTAATTGCACACTTTTCACAGTTTCAAGCAGATTCAGCCAGATTTGACCCATCTCTTAAAATCCCTGCCACTAAAACATGTGCTGCAACTCAATTCTGTCTAGATTTTCTCCTGCTGATTAGTCCTTACACTCTCTGCTGTCAAGAGGTTAATTTTTGCCCTGCTGGTATATGTCCAAAGGTTCTGCTTGGAAATGAGATGTTAAGTATTTTTCTGATCTGTTAACTGAAAATATTTAAAAGTGTATGTGATTCCTTCTTTTTATAAATAAATGTTCAGCAGCCCAAGATAGAAAGCAAAAAACCACATGGAGCATGTGTTCTGCAATCAAAACTGATCTGCCTACACATGATGGCACAGTGTCCATTGTAGGCCTATCCATAATTTTAAGCATCCTAGAAATATTTAAATGTAATAAGCGTCATAGCACTAAGAGGAAAATGAGCTAGGCATGCCTGCCTGCCTGCCTCTGAATACCACATAATTCTTCTTTGGATGTAAAAATGTGACCTGTAGCTCATAAAACTCTGCTTCTTAAGAAATTGGTGCCCTTGTTGCCCTTAACTCGCCTTCAGTTTTTCAGTGCCATCACATTTTTGTTGCAGGCGGTTACTGTCCACGCAGGTCTACTTACCATCTCTGTCTGTAGGTCCTCCATTGTGTGGTTGTCAAACTTCTTTTTCAAAAAAAATATATTTTCAAAAAACAGAATTTTCATATAATAGGTATTTAAGGGAAAAGAAATAGCTTTGACATAATCTGGTGAGGAAGCAGTACATGTGACAGCAAACCTGAAAGAGCGAATAAACATACCCTGTGGTGGGAGTGCAGGCACCAGCAGCTGGCAGCAAGCTGGGCAGCGAGGCTTGACCCTGCCAGCAGCAGGCAGAGCAGTGTCTCTGCTCATGTCCCCAAACAGACACAGATAAGCAAGACGTGGGTAGGCTAATTCATGTTCCCTAGCAGTTTACTCAATACATGCAAACCCATTTCAAGGACAGTCATGTTGTCTGTGTCTGGATGTCACTCTTTATTAAAAAATAAGAGCAAGGAAAGATACAGTCTTAGGGTTTTATAAGGCTGGTTGAATAGAAGTATTCAGTAAGAAGGCTGTGCAAGAGGAATCTTACCAGCTGCTTAACCTGCAGATGTTTGCATCAAACTCTGTATTGCTTCTGAAGTGACTTGAATATTCTGGTTAGACTTTGAAAAAAAAATGATTTGCATCAAGTAGACATATTCCACTCCTCAAAGGGAAAACCAAACGTATTCTTCTCTCTACTTAATTGGCATATGAGGTTTCAGAAGATCTTTTAGTCTGATTTACAGCCCAGTAAAGTTAATGGAAATATTAACTTCAATGATTGTTGAATTGTTAGATCAGGCCTTATTCTAATGTCTGTTCCTCTCCCACTGGGTGGGGTCAAATGGGGTGTTGCCAGTGACTTCAAAGGGACCAGGAGAAGGCCTACTGTATCACAATAGAAACACCTACATAGGTAAATAAAAATAATAGCCCTAACTTTAAGGAATGAACTAGTAAGTCAAGATGTCATTTCTCCAACTATTGTAGCCCACTGAACCTATAAATATTTTTTATATCTATATAGTTATACACTATATATATATGTATGTATATACATAGTACAATACAATAACTTAACACTGGGTAACTTCTAATGATAGATTTGCATTAATAATACGGGTCTATTTTTATGTAAATAGAATATTGTAGAGTATCTTCCAGTCTTTTTCAGGATTGTTAAATTGAGAAGAGCAATTGAATATTTGTCCTATTTTTATGTTAAAAAGTGAATGGACTGAAATGTTAAATGTGAATGTAAATTTCTTATTGCAACTTTTATACTGAGTGTTTGCACTATTATAATTTCTGGAATCTAATTAAAAATAAAGGAAAAAAATTGCTTGGATAAACAGCTGTTTCGGATTGTTGTTTTGTTGATTTTTTTAAAATCAAGTTGCATTCATTATTCCAAAAACCAGGCTGTCTTTCAGAGGGTCCAACTAGAGCTTCTCAGTTTTCAGGCCAAGAACATACATCCAGAAATCCTGCAATTTTACTTTCACAACTGCTCTGAACTAAAGAACCTTATGGGATCATCTCCCTTGTGAGTCTTGTTGACTTTTGTATTGAGCACAGTGAGAGCCAGCTTGGGCCAAGTGCTCCATCCATTGTGCAAGCAAAGAAAAGTAAGCGTGCAAATACTGGCAAAATACTGGCCACATAGACCAGAAGATGGGGAGTGGAAGCTCATCTCTCCCTTTCAACAATCCAGAAATAATTGGCCAACTTGGGCCGAGTGTAGATTGTGTAGGCAGTATATATTGTGCAAGATATAGAACCAACCTAAGTGCAAAATTGCATAGGTTAACAAAATTTATGTGAAAACTGATAAAGTTATATCAGGTAGCATTTTCCTCTAGAGACTTTGTAAGCTTGGGCACAGTACCAAAGCAATTTGATTGTACTGCTTCCAAATCACAGCAGACTCCCATCTGGCCAACTCAGAGCAAAAGCAGAGGCACTCAGGTCCGTCACGCCTGTCCATGCAGATATGCCCTGAGATAACTTGGAAATGCAGAGTCCCTTGTGATGGAAAACAGCCTGGGCTCAGATGCAAGGGTTTTTATTCCAAATGCTAGGCTAAGGCTCCCCAGCTGTTTCTCTTGCAGGTTAGAGAGCACCCTGTGAGTTGTACAGAATTATTGTGATGACAGTGAGTGTGATGGAACTGTTCTTGGTTTGCCCTTACACCAGTGAGAAGTGTTTGAGGCCTTATGCAGCCATTTTTTGTTTTCTCCTTCTCCTCTGAAAGAAAGCATGCCAGATCTTCATAAGTGTCAATCAGAATAGCTCCGTTAAAGTGAAAGAACATAAATAAACTGAAATTCTGGCCTTCAACTTTCATCAGACCTATTCTGCCACATCGGTATTTGAAGCTCTTCTCTTAATACCAAAATGTGCAACCCTCCCTGTGTTGTTTAGGTGGATTTTATGTATATAAATACATACAGAGCTATATATACTTGTATATAAAATATGTACATACACACGCATATGTTAATGAGATAGTTTGTGGATTAATGACCCAGGTCAGGTACTCGGAAACATTTTTCTGCCATGCCGTATTACACAGCTGAAACACTTCAGAGACATAATCACACAGTATGAGAATTTGTTTTGCTTAAAGAATGAGGTAGTATCAGTGTTGGGTTGCTTATATCCTCTAGTAACATTTTTGGACAAGAACACCAGTTCCAGTTGTGGGTGGTTTATGCTATAGAGATGCAGTCACTGAATGAGAAATTCCAGAGGGACTGCATTTCTATAGCATAAACTACCCAGGACTGGAACTGGTGTTCTTGTCCAAAAATGTTACCAGAGGATGGTGTTGATTTGAAACAGAGGGAAAGGGAGAACAGAAAATGAGAACATTGTGTACATCATCCAGGCATTACTGGTGCATTCCCATCATATCTATGTCAAAGCCTTCCAGTTTTGCATCCATTCCCTAGGGCAGTGGGTCACCCAACGCACTGTTCCTGCTGGCAGAACATGATGTTCAATGGAAGGAAACAATTATACAGGTACCAGTCATGGATCGTATTCTCCTTTGGGCCATTCTGATGGAAAAAAAAAAGTCATAGCTGGAAAGTGAGCCATGTAGTGGAAATTGTCTGTGACAATTCTGGCTCTCATTAAACCCACTGAACTGTGGAGAGAGCATTTGAGGATGGAGATCTCGAGGTACAGCCAGGCTGCTTAGGAGTCCTGATCTGATCCTAAACATCCAGTCCTCTGCAGAGTATTTCTGGTATCAATTGCAGCAGAAGTTTGCGCAGGTTTTCAGACTCAAGGCTCAGAGAATAGAAACTGGGTTTTAATATTACGTTGATATGAGCATCCCAGGCTTATGCTGTTTCTACACTTATAACCAGTGGTCCACTGTTACTAGATTTAGCCATAGAAAGCTAGCAATGAAGAAATAGAAGCAGCTAGTGATGAAGAAGTAGTCATCATTGTTATGAATGTTTGCCTTTTCATTTACTAGGCATAGTCTGAAGATACCAGTGAGGGTTTTCATAGAGACAGTGTAACGTATCAATTACTACACCACCACAGACAAAGCAGATGAGCTTCCCTATCACAAATGCTCTGCTTCACTAAGTTAGTGGGACTCCGATGACTTCATTAGCAATCCCTCATCTCAGACCACCTGGGGATTTGTCTGCGTGATTCTAATATGACAAGAAAGAGCCATTGATATTCATCTGGCCTGACCTGCTACAGTCAGTCTGGCCACGCTACTGCACTGCACAAACACAGCATTTTTTGTTTATTATTAGATGTAATAAAGTAAAGCAAATCCATCATTTTCTGGTCGCTGAGAGATTTGAAGTTAGACATTTGTTTGGCATTGGCCAAACTGTGTTCATACTGTTGCCAAAGGTCACGAAAGCACCACCGACTGTTTTCCCCCAAACTCTATAGTTACTCTGTATGTTTATTGAACTTTGGCAATAATATTATGTGCTCCTCAGCAGCACTGCCAACATAATTAGAAAGGAGCAGTCATATCAGAAAACACACAGCAAGTTACTGAGGAAAGGTCCCAGTTGAATATTAACTCAGATCGACTTCTGGGGTGTAGAAACACGTAGAAAGTGTATAGGACACTGTCTAGTGAATAAACAACATGCAGATAGAACACATTGTGGCACTCTGGTAAGACTGAAGTGGATAAGCATATAATGAAGAAGAGTCATTGACGTAATTGCAAAGGCAGATGGTGGCACATTGATTTTATCAGGGTCAATGACTTCTAATGCTATTAAAGTGTACCTAGTTTCTTACTACTGAGGTAATTAGACTTTTTGAAGTCAAATATTAATCTGCCAGACTCCAGATAAAAAAGATACTTTTCTCAATTTGGCATTCCCCACAATGGTTTTAGAGTGGCTGCTTGTATATTATAACCTTTAACCAAGAGAGGCAACAATTTTTAATGACTTGAGGTTTTATAATTGATCTTGAGATAGTAGCATCTTTACAAATGTACAAACTAATCCTCTTCTCACATAAGACATCAAGCACTGCCATCTTAGGGCATAGCTGGTTCATGCTGAGGGAGGATGTGGCACTGAACTTGTCTATAAAGGATAAAGGTGTGTTTCTTAAGGCTTTTGTTTACTCAGTCCTAACATTACATGAAAGCAGAAGACAATTTGACTGTTAGAATACTGCTTTCAATTCCCTGCAACTGGTGGACCTAGGTGAAAATTTTATAACATCAACATCTAAATTAAAAGCATTTAAGAATATTTGCAATGGTTCAAAGACAAAGAGCCAAGTCTCACTGTTCCTCAAACTCTCACTGAGTTTGCGCTTAGGGAAACTTGCGCTTAGGGATATGGTGTAGTTGGGGACTGTCAATGTTAGGTTAATGGTTAGACTAGATGATCTTCAAGGTCTTTTCCAACCTAGACGATTCTGTGATTCTGTGATTCTGAATCATATGGCAGGTGATGTAGACATTTAATCATAGACTGGTTTGGGTTGGAAGGGACCTTAAAGATCATCTAGTTCCAACCCCCCTGCCATGGGCAGGGACACCTTCCACTAGACCAGGTTGCTCAAAGCCCCATCCAACCTGGTCTTGGACACTTCCAGGGAGGGGGCAGCCACAACCTCTCTGGGCAACCTGTTCCAGTGTCTCACCACCCTCACAGTAAAGAATTTCTTCCTTATATCTAAACTAAATCTACCCTCTTTCAGTTTAAAACCATTACCCCTCATCCTACTGCTACACTCCCTGATAAAGAATCCCTCCCCATCTCTCCTGTAGCCCGCTTTAAGTACTGGAAGGCTGCTATAAGGTCTCCCCAGAGCCTTCTCTTCTCCAGGCTGAACAACCCCAACTCTCTCAGTCTGTCCTCACAGGGGAGGTGCTCCAGCCCCCTGATCATCTTCGTGGCCTCCTCTGGACCCTCTCGAGCAGGTCCATGTCCTTCTTATGCTGGGAGCCCCAGAGCTGGACACAGCACTCCAGGTGGGGTCTTACCAGAGTAAAAGGGGAGAATCACCTCCTTTGACCTTCTGGCTACACTTCTCTTGATGCAGCCCAGGATACAGTTGGCCTTCTGGGCTGCCTGCACACATTGCTGGCTCATATTTAGTTTTTCATCCACCAATAGCCCCTAGTGCCTCTCCGCAGGGCTGCTCAATCCACTCACTGCCCAGCATGTATTTATGCTCGGGATTGCCTCAACCCATGTGCAGACCTTGCGCTTGGCCTTGTTGAACTTCATGAGGTTTGCACAGGCCCACCTCTCAAGCCTGAGCAGCTATGAAACCCAGTGAGTATATCAAGAGTGTGGTTTTGAGTGCTCAAAATCAGATTTGTTGTCCAGCTGGATAGATCCAGTCATAGCAGAAGTATACTACCTAACATCTGTAGAAATACATAACCTGAAGCACACATCATGGCTATCTTGTTCGTAGAGAACCGTTTTTCCTGATAGGTTATGAAACCCCCAAAGCATCAGTCCAGGATTCCCTAAAGCCTTCCTCTCAGGCTGCTTATGAGACTCATATGACAGGACTTGGAGTGGGAATTATACCACACTTAGGTCTATTCCTGGACACTGCAGCCAAAGACACTGACCTTGCCTCTGGCCAGAAAAAAGGTCACTGACACACAAAAATGGGATGTTCCAACAGTTGCAAAGGTACTACTTCCACACTGCTGCCATAAATAATGCTGTATTTTGCTCCAGTGATCATAACATCATAATTCAGCAGAAATCCACCAACTATGAGGAAAGTCTTCCAATAGGTGAAAAGTTTAAAGTTGCTGGAAAGCAAGTTCATAAAAGTATGTAAGTGCTTTTCAGGCACTGAAAAGCTTGTTTAACAGACCACAAAGGATTCACATAGTCCTTGGTTTCTGAAGGTTTCAGCAAAGGTTTTGCTGGTGAAAGGAAGGCATATCCTGTGAGGTGCAGCTAAGGACTTTGGGTTTGTCTAGTTTGGAGAGAAGGAGGCTGAGGGGTGACCTCACTGCTTCCTACAGCTTCCTGAGGAGGGGAAGTGGAGAGGGAGGTACTGATCTCTTGTCCCTGGGATCCAGTGCCAGGACGCATGGGAATGGTTCAAAGCTGCACCAGGGGAGGTTCAGACTGGACATTAGGAAGAATTTCTTTAACAGCAGGGTGGCTAAACCCTGGAACAGGCTTCCTAAAGAGGTGGTCGATGCTCCAAACCTGTCAGTGTTTAAGAGGCATTTAGACAATGCCCTTAATAACATACTTTAACTTTTGTCAACTCTTAAGTGGTCAGGCAGTTGGACTAGATAGGTCCCTTCCAACTGAAAAATATATTCTATTCTATTCTATTCTATTCTATTCTATTCTATTCTATTCTATTCTATTCTATTCTATTCTATTCTATTCTATTCAAGTGTCTTCAAAACATAAAATGATTGTCTCCATTGTATACCCTATCACAAATCTCAGGATTTTCAGTAGTGCCCAGGCATGTAATTCCTACTGAAAGAAGTGGAAATAAAGTGCTAAGGTGCTTTTTAAAAGTCCCACTGGGTTCCTCTGTGCAGCTTTATGTACCTAAAGAGGTTAAGTCCACAGGGAGTGTTGGACTGTTTCATTTCAATGTCCATGGCTGCCCAAGGAGCTTATGATTCACTGGGACAGGGTCTGCTCCTTTTGCATGCCCCGCTGTACCATAATGCTGGAAAGACCAAGAGAGGCACTATTCTGCAGAGGTTAGTTCATGATGAGGCTTCCTGCTGGTTTCAGCCTTCATGAGAACAAATGAGATGTTCCACTCCTATTTTCACTGAGGAGTTCAGCCTGATCAGCAATCTTACAGCACTCCTGTTTGATTTGCCTATACATAAAATGCAGATACAGGAAGAATAGGTTATGGGAATTTTAATCACATTTGCATTTTAATGGAGTTTCATACATAAACAACTCATAATCAAGGTGTAAGTCTTCTAAATCATTTAGGAAATACAGTTTAATTTCCTTTCTTTTTTACTTATTCCTTTGTCTTGCCCATTCCTTTCATCTTTCTTTTAATTTATTCTTGCCACATGGCTCTAAATTCAGGAAAGCATTTGCAGCTTTGTGTCCCTCCCGTCATTTCTTATTCTTCTTTTTACCTTCCTTTTACTCCCCACCACCATTCATATTCTTCTGGCTCTTCCTTCTTCCTGTGAGTTCTCCGAATAAGGGTCATCCCACCATGGATCATCAGACAGAGTAGAGTACTGAACTCCACTTACCAGCTCCTTACTGCCTATTATGTACTTCTTTGTGGAATCACCCTCTGCACCAAAAAACATCAGAGTAGTTGCAAGAGCAGGGAGGTGACCTGATATTGTTCTGCCCATGAAGGACTGCACCTAGTTCCTAACTGCTTGGACAATTTTGCAAGATTTGTGACTTCACAAACTAGAATTACATATTGAATTCAATATAATATGTTAGGGAAGCACAGGAGCTAAGGGTTGGTTCAGCATCCAAGTCCCCTTCAGGAGAACTGTTTGGCCACATCATCAGAGTGGGAAATGAAGAAATGAATAGAACAGCAACTGAAGAAGCGCAGTCTCTCAGATTAGACTAGAACACTAAAGGAAAAAGGTGTCCCTTTATGTCCCTGTATGTATGTTATTCCTTGGTAAACTGAAAAATAATTCCAGTTTTGCCCTCTTCTAGATGAGGCCTCCTCAAACTCCCATGTCTCTGAAGTGAATTTGTGCATTTGAATGGGAATGAAAGGTCTGAAATCTGAACCAAGCACTGTGCTGTTTTTGTTTTCCCCACTTCTGTTGGTTTTGGAAGTAAAAATATTAAGAAATAATGATTGCCATAAGGAAATGCAGTAAAAATGTTTATATCATTTCCTATGTGTGTTTTGTACTTTTGGAACAAATATAGAAAGGGAGCTGAAGTTATCTCCTAAAATGAGAACAAAATAATCTTTCAAGACATAAACATAAAGCAGTGGGAGGTTTGATACAATATATACAGAGGTGCATAATAATATTGCTAGAATTGTGTGCCACCTTGCATCACACAGCAAAAGAGAGGAAGATGTGTAAACATAGACCAAACAGCTGGATCCAGACCTATGGAGTTATTGCTCCAAAATATCAGGTAGAAAATGCTGAGAAGGAAGATGGTCATACCAAGGAACACAATTTTAGTGAAGAAATGTTTCATAATGAATAGGTGTGAGTGCAGGACACAGTATGTGTCATTCTCTGAAAGATGCAAGAAGCCTTCAAGGTACCACTCATGCCAGAGCTTGGGTATTTCATGTCCAAGCTACAAATACACCAAGACCAAACTAATATCATCACTGCAGTTGGTCTGCTGAGAGATGCATGCTTACATTAACTTCGGACTCTTTTCTGTCTGATCTCTGCATAGTTATGTCCCTTCTGTTCCCTGTAACATCCTGCCACCACTTCACAAAAAGCCAAATCTGCAGGACATAAGAGAAACCATAGCTAACAGTGAGAACAACTTGCAGAACTCCTAATTTATATCTTGGGAACATTTGTCAAGGAACTAGAGGAAACGGCAAGTGATGGCTTTGCAGGGAAGGGGAAGGTTATTTTTTAAGAGGTTTTTAGGAAAAAGTCATGGAAGGTAGGCATAAAGTTGATGCCGCTACAGACAGCACTGGTGGACTGCGATATGGCATGAAAAGGATCCACTAGAAAGTGAGGGTAAGGTGGTGAGGAGGAAAAAGCACAAGCTTGGAAGCCAAGGCCAAGAGTTTTTGAAGGGGTCCAGTGAGGTGATGTCAATTTTGCTCAGACCCACCAAAAACCTTCTTGTGCAGGTTCATGCTGCGCAGCGTAGTTTGCATCACTGCCTCACTGGAAGAGGCAATATTATGTCCCACTGACACAGCAGGACAGTGCAAACATTGCAACACTATGCCAAGACATCACTCTCCGCTCTGTGCTATATAAGGAACTGGCTTGCCAAGTTCTGCAAGGTACAGTATGGCTGACCTGGTGGGTTTGCTCACGAAACCACAAGGCCACTAGTTTGAAAACTAACTACTAATATTCAAAATGAGGTAAGGGTTGGTCTAGCCTCTTCTGTGTTTATAAAGGACTGAGAAATTTTTTTTTTTTTTTTTGCCCAGTCACAAATATCTCAAAATAGTTTTTGTTTAGTTCCCAAAATATTCCTGTAGGAACTTCCCCTGGGAGTTTAGGAAATAAATAGCTTATCCTGGAGAGACTATTTATTTCCAGGATGTTTACTCGTGCAATCCATGTGATTGTAAAGTGCCTCCATTTCTCAAGCTCTCTTTCAGTTCCTTAGGGGCACATAATTTAAACCCAGCAACTTTCCCCACATACTGACAGACTGTTATTCCTAAATATTGAACTGGTAGCGCCAATTCTCTATTCATAGTGCAATTATTAATGCGGCAAGAGAGGGTGGTTTATGATTAGGTTTGAAATGCCCAGACTCCCTGGAACCACAAGTTCAAATCCCGGCGAGATCAGCCCTTCGCCTCTCTGTCTGCGCCAGATGCACTCTACAACCTCAGGTCACCCGCATAAAGCCCTGAAATTAGGTCTGTCTGATCAGCTTAGATTTTAAAGGTCCACAGGTCATGCTTTGTCTAAAGGGGCTACCCCAATATTTGTGCACACGCTCCCTCACGCCTGTGCTTTTTCCACAGTGTTGTGATAGCAGCTGTTTACTGCCACCCACCACAGAGCTGACTTGCAATTCAGTGGGGCTGGTGCAGTCCAGCTGCCTTTCTGTGCCGACAAAAATGACAGACCTCCACCTGAACCATACCATTTCAAACCAATGCAATTCTCACCTAAGAGCTGATATTTTGAAACCACTTGCTTCAAGATAAAATGCTGCCATTACTACAGCTGCTAGCTGCAAAGACCGTGAAATTCAGACTGCAGTAAAATAATCTTCAGTTTATTCTCACTAACTGTTTTCCAAAACAAAGAGCTTTCTCATGGCAGATTTAACATTTGTTTTCTCATTTACTTTTTGGGCAGTGAGAAAATAAAATCAGGATGGGAACAGATATACTCCATCAACATACATCCATCTTGTGACAGATTCTCAACGTGCCTTAAGCAGCCATGTGAAGCCAATTAACCACTAGATGTATTTTTGTGATTGAAACAGGCAACAAGCAGCAGAGATTAAATAGCAATAAGCAGAGCACATAGATAAGTTGGTCAGCCCATTTTCCTATGATTAGTTCATGCTAGATTTCTATTTAGCAGTTTATTCAGTTAGTAGCACTGCTGAAACTCCTAAAAATGCTAAGTGTGTGATTTAGGGAGTCTCTGCAACAAAGGATGTTGGGAGGTTAGAAGGGCTATAAGTAGTGAAGTACCACCTGAAGCCAGATCACCTGAGGAAGATATCAGATAGAACCTAGTAAATTGGGTAAGCCTGTTTTCTTTTGTTGAAGTTGCTGCAAGATATATTTTTCATGGTAGACTCTGACATTCTTAAATGGTTTATCTTTATATGTTTTTTTTTTTTTTTTTAGACTTTTCCCCTCCTTTATCCACGATGGTGTTATGATGAGCAGAAAAAGTTTGTTGCTTGTATATATGTAACTCTAAAGCACAGAAAAGCATGAAAGAAAAAATACATTTTGTTGTTTTCCTCAGAAATGTTGGCTGAAAACATTCTTTAAAAACTAACTAAATAAAAAATAACTTTTAATTGACCACCTAAACTTTAATGAGTAAGTGGAAAGAATCAAAACATATAGCTGAGGATGGGCTTGTGGGGGGGGTGGTTGTTGCAAGCTCCTTATTCCCTAAGTTTAATCATGCAAGCTTACTGTCAGTAAGCTTCTATGATAAAGACTAAGGGATGTCAATCTGGCTGAACAGGAAAAGAAAAAGGCAGTATCTGTAGGCTGAGTGCTGCTTGTAATGTGTCACACAAGCTAGAACTGCTAAGGAGTGAGAGGAGAAATGGATATCCAAATAAAAGTAATAATGGGGTTTTCTTCCCTCCCCTTCTCTTTCTAAGGAGAAAAAAAACATAAAACACCTGACTCTTGCTGTATTGAAGATTCAGTGCTCTAAGTCTTGCCTCCTGTTCTTTAGAAACACAAAGTGGATATGAATTTCTGGTAAATTCTGACCCTCCACAAGTGCAAAACACTGATAAGGAATGGAGAAATGATGCTTTTTACTTCAGTGAATATATCTCTCTGTCCTCCTGTGCCCCCCTTCATTGTAGTCCCATGTCCAACCCCTGCTAAGTCCTTTGATCTATAGGGCTTAGAATATGGGCACTTAAAACATATTGCCCCCTTGATGAGGTATTTCATGCAAGTTGATTGCATGAAGCTCAACTGCCTCGTGAAAGCAGAGTTCAACAGTTACTTAGAGGTACTTAACTGCTCATCTAATTAAGATATTTATCTTAAATATATCTTAAACTGGATATATTTATCTTGGGTTTCTTCATGTGTAAGAAGTCAAGTTCCTTTTTGTTGAGGGTTGGCAAATGGGTAGAGGAAATGCTACTAACAAAAACAACCTCGCCGTTGTTGTAAATTCGGTTGAAAACAGAGTTGCGCAGAACATAGTTGTTCTAGAAGCAGCAGAAGTAAACCAAATGTCAAGTAAGTAGGAGAGAATGGGAGGTTTGTGAGCTCCCTTTTAAGAAAATAAGAGAAACAAATGGTCAATTGAACTAAGAGATGCTTGCCTGAATCCAGAACTTCTCCACGTGTCTCTAGAGCACTTCAGTTTTTGCTACACTATGGTAATCCCTCTGTTCATCTAACAGTTTTAATTTACCTACCCAGTGTTAGCAGCTACAACCCTGAAAGTATATTATTTGTGTACTCTGGAGGAGAAAGCACTGTCTTAATGATGTTGTAGTGAATGAGATGTCTTTAAAATATTCCAGCATACATGGAGCTTGTGTTGTATGTGACAAAGAGTTTTCAATATGGCTTTTCCAAACCCTTGAACACTGATCTATACAAAGGATAAATGCCCTGCAGAATGCAGACATGAAAATAGCAACACCTTGGATTTGTTTTTGCAGCAGCCGAACACCTTACATAGCATCTCTTGCTATGTGAGCAATGACACTATTTTCTCTTCTTCTTTTCTTAAGGCAATAAACCTGAATTTGAGATGTCAGAGGAAGAAGATTCTTTCCTGAATGTTAAAAGATCTCTGAAAAAGAGAATGGTGAAACACAGCACTCCAGTGGACTCAATGCTTTCAAGAACAATGCCATCTCCTACAGATCTGACAAATCAGTCAGTGAAGGACCAAGATACGAGTAAGAGAGTTTATGGATCGCCAGTGCCAAAATCAAATCTAAGTAGATCATTAGCTCAAGTATCATTAGCACGTGTTGAAGCATACTTCCCTCATATGTCCCCAAAAAGGCCTTCAACAGTGTTTGACTCTCAAGAATTAAACAAAGAGATAAGCCAAAGCTCTCGGGTTGTATTTTCTAGAAAGAGGCTTTCCACAGTGTTGGCTTCTGATGAATCAAATGAAGACCCAAGTGACAAGGTTGTCCGAAAAGAGGAAACTCAAGCTTACACCAAAGCCTCTGAGGAGACTGCAGTAACTCCCAAGAGTGCACCTTCATGGCTTCTTACTGGAATACCAGGGATAAAAGATGTCCCGATAGTAAAAACTAGGAAGAAGAAAATTGATAAAGCTCTTGTGGTAATGGCTTTCCCTTAGTTATGAAATAGCTAAACTATACAATTTCCTACCAATGCTGAATATATACAGATCTTTCTAGTAATGTGGAAATATTTTAGTTATGGAACATCTCCACAGCTTTACCAGTGAGAACTTATATTTATGCATTGGGTCATAAACTGCTAGACTCAGTTGTATCATTCCTAATCACAGACTGGATAGGATGCAGTCTTCCACACTAGTACTTGCTTCAGCTTGTGAGCTTGCATGACTAGTTGTGTATACAAGTGCAAAAGTACATTTTTTTTAATATGTCTTTCTTTAGGAGAAACTTAGGAATGGGAAGAAATCAGTGATTTAAATTCTCCAGTTTCTTAATGTTGATAAGTTAACTAAAAGTGGAGAAATCAATAATCTACTTTTTTCCTTGCTTAATCCAAATCGTAATGCTTTATAAAAAGAATGCCAGTCATTGCAAATGAGGTCTTGTGTGCAGTTCTTTGATTAGTGTAAGGTTTCCTGGGGAAAGCTTAGATTAATAGACCTTATGCAGATCTTTATTTTTCTGTTCTGTGAAGCACGAGAACTCATTTTCCTAGAACTCTGATTACTGGCAAAGGCCCTGTGAAAAGCCTCTAGAAAGGATGGGAGGCATCAGAGTTAGACTCTGAAGGCTGTCATGTCAGGGTGAAGCTATCAAAATCTGTTATGGTTTGGTTTTTTCCCCTGTACCATATTGTTCATAGGTGTGTTGATACCTCAGAAAAAACTTGTTCACTCTGGCTTCTTATCTTAAAACAAATGGAAAACTTCAGCCAAAATCCAGCTGGGTTCATAATGCCTTTGTATATGTTGGGTTTTTGGGGTTTTTTTTGTTTTTTTTTTAAAGCAGGTGACATCTGAATGGATTGGGTTGACTAAATAATACTTTTTCCTGTAACAGAGAAAGAAACAACAAGAATGGGTGCTTCGTCAACTTAAAAACATTGAGGAAGCAACTGAACATGAACTGACAATTGAAGAAGCTTGATTGAACTACCTTTGGAATTAGTGTTATCACATCTATCTTGTGGGAATAGTTGGTTCCAATAAATCACACACCTGACTATAACTGCTTGTTAGACTTCCTTTCCTTCAAAAATGTTATTTTTTTGTTGTTTGTTTGTTTCGTGAATTTTTTTGCCTCTTAAATCTAGGAGGAGTTGGGTACAAATTAAGAGGTGCCTCTACATGAGGGCCAATGTTAATTTATAATGGCTGAAGGCCTGGAACGAAGAAGGGAGGGAGAGCTTCTTCATTCTGCCACAGCTCTTCCTGACCATACTCTGTTCTGTTCAAATCTTCTAGGATTGCTGAAGTTCCTTAAGTGACAAAGTCCTAGTGGCCACATACAGTGTAATCCTGGTTAGCCAAAGGAGAATCTCCTCATCTAAAGAGTAATCAAAACTGATGCAATCGGGAATGTTTTTGCTGCTAGCTGGGGAGATGAGGAAATAGTGAGAGGCACCAAGGAGGGAGGCCACCCTCTAGAGATTACTAATTAATGACAGTTTGGTTTGGAGTTTTGGTTCAAAATGAGTTTGCCCTAGCCCTGGATTGTAAATGCACCTCACTGTTGCATTGGAGATCCTCAATGTTCAGCTGTGTGCTTTGAGGGAGTATGGGTTTTCTGTTTTTCTCTGGAGCTGCTGCATGGCAGGAAGAAGGGTGTCTTCCCTGTCAGCTGTACTGGCAATGGGCAGTTTAGCTCACAGCAGCTCTTTCTGAAGCACCAGTCAAAAAGTGGTGTGAAAAGCACAATGCTCGTGTTAGGTCCTACTGCTGTCTGTTACTTAACCTTTAGTCAGGGTTTAACACCTCTAAGTGATCTATGGGGTGTCAGCAACGGGGATCCAGAACAGATTTACCACGTGCACAATCATATCCCTGCACCTCTGTGGCTCTAGCACATGCGCTTTCCTGGCTATACTGGTTTTGCAGCCTGTCCCAAGCACTACCTAATTACTCCAAAGGGGAGAGGACCTGTTCAAAAGAAGCTGCAAATTAAGGATGGAGGCAAGGGAAGCTTTTGCGTTTCCTTCTTGCATGCTGAAGCTTGTAATATCTCATGTCCGAGATGGCAGAGAAGCAGAAGCATGGCCCAAACCAACGTTATGAGACAGGCTAACCAATAGCAACTGTGTTATGCTCAAAAATGCAAGACTGGAGTTGTGGTTTTACAACCTCTCTCAGGATTTAAAAGGAATTAGGATGTTTTTGCTAACGATTCCTGAAGTGAAACTCTTCAGAGTTTCTCAGAAGAACAGCCTTGTCCTCAGACCTGGCTTTCTGCAGTAGCCAGGCAGTGGGCTGTTGTTGCCCCTCAGGTCACCAGCCAAGGAATGCTCATTTGGTTTGATGTGTAGTTAATGTTCTGGTATTTGTTTGTGTGTGTTACCCAGGCTGCTTGTCTAGCCTCTACAGGTTCCTCTGGCAACCAGGGAGCTCCTGGCTGATGTAGATCCCAAGCTGCTTTTGAAATAAAATAGGCACAGTTGCAGATGTGCTGCTATTCCCCTTGAGCTTGCAGGCATTTCATCAGCATCAATGATTTGTGCCAGGGGCTGAACTAAGATCAGGCAAGTGCAAGGTTAGAGTAAAACCGTCCTCTACCCCTGGGACAAGCAGAGATTATTCTGGCCACATGACCCAATGCTTAATCCAAATGACCCAGTTCTGTCTCTTGTTTATTTGTACCTTCCCAGATAGCCAGTTCCACTTGTTCTTTCTTCAGGCTTCTCATCCTGGTCTCAGAAAGTCTTGGTATTACTTCTGCTTTTCTCTCTCCCACTTACCTCTCGAAGTCACTCTTGGCTCCTGCCTGAGCCCATCTGTTTCCTTGATCTTCAAATGTCTCTATCTAATGTCTTCTCCAATCTGGCCTCTAGCGGCTTCCTTCCTTATAAGACACAGAAGTCATGTGTCTTCCATCTTTGCTCTTCACTGCTGGATTCCTTGCCCATCTGATACCCAGTGTCAGTCTTCTGCCAAAACTCAGGCTCAGCTGTCATACCCTTAAATTCCTATGTCCACTTAAGTTGACCCTCTCAATGATACTAGGCTAAGTGGAAAGGTCACTGAAGGCCAACTGGACCAAGATTCAGCCCTTAACAGGTCAGGGATGTAGTTGCTGGGAGAGTTCTCCTCAGGCCCTGCTTTGGGCTACATCAAATGCAAGAGGAATCTGGGGAATATGGCTGCTTAACATCTAAGTCTTTGGGTTTGTGCCAAGTGCAATGAAAAACCTTCTAAGATTCGGAACACAGTAAATGCTGGGAAAGTTTTCCAGGGAACAAGGCTGCCACCCTACCAAATTCATGGAAGTAGCTGGTGCCAATAAAATCCCAGAGACTTTCCTCAGTGGACAGAAACAAACTGCCCGGAGTGGTAACACAGAGTTGACTTTGACTGGGTCTTTGCAAGTCCTGAAGTTGTATCAGGCAGACTGATGCAAAAAAACCTGAGGACTTTCAGGATTTTGGAAACCACCTCTATTTTCTCTCTCTGGAATGTTTAAAAAGAAATGCAAAAGACTGTATAGCATTTATTTCACAGTAATTTATGTCTTCATGAATTTGCAAAAAACACAATATTGCTCTGATAGCCTTTCATAAGAAAATATTAATAGACTTTGTTGGTGTTTCAGGGGGTTTCTGAAATGTGTCTGATACTCTACATCAACAGTATTATTGTTAATTATAGGTTAGATACCAAGGGACTTCAACCAGACCTATACAGTACTAAACTACGTTATCCCCTAGTGAATGATGTTCCCAAAGCAAGGCTTGTCTCTAATTTTTAAAAGCCAGAATGTTAGGGAATATTAAACTACATATATCAAACTACACATACGAAACTACACTGCTATTATTGCACTTCACATACAAGTATATGTATTGGAGCAAAATGAAAAAAACCCTAGTATTTCTTTTGTTTACAGGGTTTGCACTTTCATTTGTTCCTTTGGTAGACTCCCAAGTCTACTGAAGTTTAAGTTTAATGATACAGCTAGTTTTCTGTTATAGTGTACACATATACTTTCAAAAGAATAGGCTTTGAGAGAGGCACTAGTAGTATGCAGTTTCAATGATGTTTAATGTTCATCCTCTAGTAGCAACAATGGCAAATTACTGTTTGTTTAGCAACTCTCTTTGTGTGCAAAGTTCCTTTCTGCATATTTATATTGCAATATCACCACAGTGTAAAAAAAAAAAAAAAAACAACTTAAAGGGAGCCATAGAGTTTGACACCTCCAAAAAATAGGCCTCTGTAATTGTTAGTGACCTTAAGTGTGGATCGCAGGTGCTGAGGCTGGAAAAGATGAGGGACTACATACACCAGATTAATATGAGAAGATAACCCCCAAGGCATCAGGTTTTGTAAAATAAAAAGCCCTTTTTCTGCATGGATGAACGTGAATCAGAGTTGCAACAGGTTCTTGAGCCTTGCGCTTGTCCTGGCTTTCAAATGTAACCCTAAACATGTTTGTAAGTCCAGAACAGCCTTCCTACTGAGGGTGTTCTTTTAGGGCAGTATTTTTCCTTTAGGAGCTAAGCTATGACCTTGACCTAGGGAACTGTTTTCAGTACACTTGTCTCTGAACGGATATTACACAATCTACCTGCTGATGGTGACTAAGCATGATGTTGGATGGAGAAGAACAAAAACACTACCAAGAACAGAGGGAAGAGACAGAAATGTCTTCACCCTGGATTTATGAGCTCGGCCTTGTTCCCACTGAAGCAATGGTAACACTCCTGTTGACAGAGCTGGGAGTGCTCTGCTCAGCTGCAGTGCTTCTACAGGAGGTCAGACTGAAGAGAAAAATGTTTAGCACACATATTTCACATATTTCAGATTTAAATAACACAGAACTGGTAACTAAATTACTTCTTTGCTGATCATAGCTGAACGATTTTAGGATAACTAAGAAAAGCAGAAAACTCTTAAATAAAAACAGATATTTTTTTTTTTCTAAATCACAACATAGTTACATTCCTGCTACATACAAAACCCTGAGTAACAAATTGTACAGCAGTGTCACTGACCTGTACTCCGGTGTGTTTTGTTCTAGAAGACGTACAAGCACAAAAGTTTTCCTTAGCTCTGTCTGTTGTTGCAGTCCACAGTGCCTATTAAAAGAACTCACTCCTCAGCACTTCTGACTTACTAGAAAAAAAGAACAAACATACTGAAGTTTTGACTGAGCCTAGCAGCACCTTGAAAAGTTGGACCAGTTGAAGCGACTGGGTAACATTTTCAAATGTCATTAAAAACTAGACCTAGGCCCAGATCCTAGGACCCCACCTAGGATGTAGGCCCCCTGCTCCAGAAAACCTCAGATCTCCGGCTCAGTCCTTGTACTGCTACGTAGGTACCTAATGACCCTATACGATGAAATTTTGGTTCACAGTACAGTCAGTCCCAATGGGCATGCAAACCTCGTTAGAGCTTGACAGCATCTCCTGCTTGCCAGCCTCCTGGGTCTGCACACACACATGATCTCACAGTACTTTACACCAGTCCCATCTCTCCACCCTGAAATGGGACACGTGCACAGCAGATGTGTAGCAGACACTGGTCAGACAGGAGGTATATCTATCTGCAGTCCATAGGATAAAATTCTGGGAAGTGGGAGACTGCATTTCAAATCCCCTTCTCATCTGAGATAGGACCTTGAAACCAAGTGTCCTAGGTCACAAGGCAGTAATCACCATCTCTAGACTTACTGTGGAGTCAGGGTTTTTAAGTGTTACCTGTCAAAGTTGTTCTACTTTGCCTAAGTGTTCATTAAAGAAGAAGACTGAACTTGCATCACAGGTCAGTGACTCACTGTCTTGCATCTGTGGTATTTTATTTCTTGAGGGCTTTGTGGGGTTTTTTGTGTTTTAATTCATTGTTATTGAAGAATGAGGGAAACATCCTTCATTACTCCTAGGGAGCAAAAAAATAAAGAAATGTCATATCTTTTCTGCTTCTTACCATTGCTGCCATTTTGATCCCTTTTGTTGTCCTCCATTTCGTCCTTTTGGCCTTTCCTAGCTCTACATGTCCTCTTCTAACTGGCTTCTGCTTTCAGCTTTTCATGTCATTGCAGGTTTGGCCCCTGTAGTGACTCTCTTCCACCAGCAGATACCATAAGCCTCCTAAAGCTTACATCTTACATCTTCTCCTAAAGAGGAGATGACAGCAATGAAAGGAGAAAATAAATATCTCACACATATAGGATAGGAAAACAGGTTCTCTTCCTAGAAACGGAATAATCAAACTTTCTAGGATGGAAAGGTGATGTGAATTCAGATATAGGAAAGAAAGTATGTGCAGCACTGCTGACAAATTTACTGGAAAAGGAACTAGATCCTAAAAAGCACTTACGAGATGCCTAAGTAAAATGGGTTTCAAAGTATACTTCCCAGCCAAGACAACACCAAGCAATTTATTGCATCATATACCATGCAGTTAAATCAAATTGGTGCTGCATGAGAATATTCATACAAAGGAGGTGGGTGCTTTAGCACTTGTTGCTCCTCTCTAAGAAAAAAACCACACAAAAACCCAAAACCTGCACACACCATAGCTCAACAACAGCAACAGGCTTCGCCACCATGGGAGGGAAACCATTACAATTAGCCGGAAGGCTTACAATTGCAATCAAAAACTTTTAATTACAACACATATGCAAATGTGAATATGTGTTATAATTGTAACTCTTCTAGAGGGAAGAAAGAAAGGGTGGAACTGGGATGGTGGAGAAAGAAGTGCTGTTTGGTATCCTGAATGCCCCTGGGTAGCTGAGAAAAAGTCCACTGAGTCCGTAGGATTGGAAATTATACTACCAAGGTTATGATGCAAGCATACAGATCAATAGTGTATCCTGACCTTGACTAGTATATTCAGTAGCAGGTGGGGGTTTTTTGCCACAGCTGGGTAATGATAAAAATTGATTAAAGAAAACAAAACAGAGCAAAGCCCTTACACGAGACCGGCAAAATGAAAAGACTGTGATGATTACATTTGGAGAAGAGATGAACAAGGCAAGCAAAAACACAATAGCAGACTCATGACACCTAAAAGGTCAGTTGGCCATTCCAGTTTCTCAGAATGCAAAATCAGTGAAGTTAAAGGAAAATGAGACTTGAACTGCTATTTTAAAAGGTCTATTTTTATGCATATACTTAAGTCTGCAGAACATGTTTTCAGTATATAGATAACTTTCAGACCGAGAAAATTATCAAATCAGAGGGGGGAAAAGTGCTATATATGAAAATGTAGAAAATTACATTACAAAGAAGGTGGTATTGGGGGGATTATTTATTTTTGTCATGTTGACCATGTCATGGTCAACCAGTCACCCATTGCAGTAGCAACAGCAACAACAAAAATAAAATAAAACTCTTACCTTTATAGTTACACATATAAGCATTTCTACAACAGCTTCATTAATCAGAATTAATGAGAGAAAAGCTTTGAGGCATCTAAAACTTCTTCTCTGTGTCTGTCTTAATTTTTACAACTAATCCATCATCACCAAGCTGTGGGTCACTAGAAATGTTATTCATTTCCATGTGGCTTTGCTATAGAAGGCAAAATCACGGTGATTTATTGAATGCAGTCAAATTCCTATTTGTAAAGAGGCACTCTGCTTCCATCTGTAACAAAGTGCCTTGACAATCTAATCTTGGCTTTTTGCTTTGTTTCATTATACATTAATTATATTGATTTTTTTTTTAATCCAGTAACTCTGTGTGATCTCTGTGTTTGATGGCAAAGATTATTTATACAGTAGGTCAGGCAAATATTCATGTGACATTCAATCTTATCTCCAGTGTGATTTTGATATAATAACAGGTTGGATTAACCCCTTAACATCTCTATTTGCAAAATGTGCTCTCCTTCAAGGAGCCTTAAAACTGATGACAAGTAGAGTTAGCAGCTTCAGTTTTCTCTAAAATGCTTACTGAGGTATATTCACCCAAGAGTAGATGCCACACAGGGCAACCTACCTGAACAAGGGTGTCGGGTCTCACAGTTACTTTGTCTCCATGCTGTTCTAACTCTTCCCACAGAAAGCAAGCCCTGCTCCCCTCACAACAAAAAGTTCAGGGGTCCCAAGTAAAGGTCAGCACCCCTGAGCATCTTTGTTCCTCTGGACAGTGTGAACTTGCCTACATCTCACTGTGGATCCCCTGCAAAGAGTTTGAAATAGTAAACACATGTAGATTAAGGCTGCAGTGAGCATCAAAAGCTTTCACACCTGATAACTATCAGACACTAATTCAGCCGTGGTGATGTTTGAATAGCTCAGGCAACCTTGAATCCCAGCAGCAGCTTACCTGGTTTCAGTTCCCTGTACAACCCTCAAGCTCTCTAGAACTGACTGAAGTCCCCGAGTCCTGTCTTGTCCTCTGGGGGAACTGTAGAGGCTCTGAAACATGGAAAAAAGTACTCTTGGTATTACTAGCAACAGTATTATAATAATAATTAGTAGCAATGACACTGCTGAAATCAGAAATGCCCCAGGACAAAAGGCAGGGACAGATTTCTTGACAAAAGCAGCTGGACAAACTTTTATTTTTGTAAGAACCAGTGCAGAAGTGAATAACCTAAATGTAGAAGACAACTGTAAACGATCCAGAGAAATGTGCCCTCCTGTATTAACAGTATATCATTTTGCTGCCAGTAACAGTCCTCTTGCTCTCTTGCTGAGAATTTCAGGCTGTCTTCTGCTCTGCCTGCAGCCCATCCCCTGTTACTATAGCAGGCACAGTTCACGTATATTTGTCCCCCAGTTTTCACTTCCCACTTCACAGGATGGATAACTAGAGAAAATGGACCTCTTGACTTACTGTGGTCTGGGTCCTATGACTTATTTCTATTTTTATTAGCATTTCTAAAGGGATAGAAAGATGAAAGAACAGCATTTTAGATTCTAGTACTAACAGCCAGAGGAGAAAAGCCTCCGTGAAGCCTCAGAAGAGTGGGAATTTGAAACATCAGGGGCTCCTCCATTTTTGGGTTAGTAGTAAGCTCCTTTAAAAATCCAGCCTCTCTACTGTGAAAAAGAATATCCACTGTTGCATTTGATGAGGTATAAACTAATATAAATGAATTATTGTTGGCTGTTGTCCCATGGTCAGCTTTCCACTAAGTTGTGGAACTGGCTGTGACTATGATGCCCCTGGTCTGGGGCTGGATCTCACTTTTTCTAGATCAGTACTGCCTACTTTTCTCATACTGCATGTGGAAAGGATTGTTTCTGGAAAGCCAGGCATTAGTTTGGGGAGGAAAGGGGAGTTTTATGTGCATCCTGGCATTTAACACATGACAGACCCAGCCTTCTGTTACTGTCTCAAACTGCCCTTCACATGAGATGCCTTAATATGTATTTGAAAGACCTATTATATTTAAATTGCTTTTAGAGTAAACTTCTGGTGAATTTACCTTTTCCTTAATCAGCATAAGATAGCAACCATTTAAGAAAGTAAACCTAACGGTGGTGAAGGCTGGAGACTTGTACCATCAGTGCCTACAGCCCTCAGGGACTGCAGTAAAGGGCACATTATTTGGTTGGTGGTGCTCTTTTCTGTTTCTGGACCGGAAGAGACAGTGGCTGATTTAAACAGCTGATGCTAGTTTAGGTGCCTGGAGCCAGCGCTAAAGGGATCATTGACAATTTTCAAAGTCCCTGCTAAACTATAGCTCCCTCTGGTAGGCACTGAAAAGCCTTTATTTCCATAGCTGGTCCCAGGGAATACCCCTACCTGGGGTTAATAATGCTGACTACTGCAGAAGGGGTGAAGCAAAAGTTTTTTTATATTGACTCTCCACAGAGGAACTCATGCTCTGCTGCATGCTTTCAGCTTTGTCATACCACAGTAAGTCAAAGTGTTTCTGGATTACTTCTCTAGCTAGGCAAACTCACACTTGTGCCATCACTGCACGGAGCAGCTGGCCTATGGTAGGATGACTAAAGGACTTTAACCTGTCTTGCCAGAAAAGCTCAATAGTTCTTAGAAAATAATTATCTGGCTGGTCTATGCACACACAACATCGTGAATAAAGTGCCCAAACACACTGGGAGCCTTCAAGGAAAAAAATTACTTTTTCCTCTCTTTTTTTGAACCTGATGACCCATGATTGATGCAGAAAGTCCATAGCCTTCCCTAGTTAGACTTGCCATGAGAGAGCCTCTCACCTTTCCCTCACTAGAGCTTCTGCAGTTTTAGTTTTAGGTATTTTTAAAATATTTTCCACATTCTAGCAAAATTAATTGCTGAGAAAAAAGAATAGCAAAAGTCAGTCTACAAAAGTTAGTGCAACACAAACACCTCATTATCTGCATGCGGAATCTAATTCTAAAAGTCATGCTTACCCAACCAGAACAGAAAAATAATACCAAACAGCATATATGTAATTGCCACAAAGTGACAACAAACAATCAATAAATGCTTGAATCAAATTATTCATTGATTACATAAGCACTGTCATTTACTTGGATAAAAAATTCCTAATAATCCATACAGCTGAAATAAAGCATTTTTGTTAGGGGATAAGTGACAGAGAAGAAAACAGATTTTTTTGTATTTCTATCATAGCTGTTTCTCTTCATATGCTTGATGCCATATATATATGTGTGTGTGCGTGTATCACATAGTAGTTTTGGATATTAAGTGTACAATTCAGGATTATTTTCTTACCTAAAGAAAAATAATGAGGATATTCCACTGGTTGTTTTGGGGTTTTTTAAACATATCCAGAGAAGCAGCCCCAGTAGCAAATTATTTGGCAAGTCACTTGAACTTTTGGTGATTAGAGGATAACGATCACTTGTACACAAACATATAAAACTTTATGTTCTATGAGTCACTTCATGTGGCCTTAAAGAAAAAAATAAAAAAAATCCCAAACTTTATTTAACATGCAAAATGAGGTAATTTGCTAAGAATTACCGAGAAACCAATGGGAAAAGTCTTGTAGAAAAGTAACCCTTGCCTAGGATTCATGTAGTGTCTTTTGACAAGTGGTTCAAATTAGAGGACAACAGTTGGAACACCTAAAAATTACCGTCAAAAGTCTTCAGTAAACACAACTTTACATCACGGATGTTTTTAACCTCCTGACTCTTATCTGTTCGTGTTCTTTAAAGCAATGTCAGGGTCAGAGATGGAGATTGGTAGATGAGTTGTAGTATTACATCAAACAGAGCCTACATAAACATATACACTACTTTCACTTCATCAATGTCCCATGGCCTATCCAAAAGCATTGCCTTGTTGATTGATACTGCCCTGAATTATCATAACCTGTTCTAACATATGTTCATTACATTTATATAAATGAAATATGAAGTGACTGATTTTTATCTACCTTTTGTGCAGAAGAACATCTGTTCATAAAGTCTGCTTTATCAGTTTTAGGTTTCCTCAGTTTGATTGTACAAAAGACAGCAAGGGAAAAAAGACTGCGCCATCATTTAGAGTTGATCTGCAATCGTAAAGGAAACAAAACAAAAACAAAAACACCTTCAAGATGTTTTATAATCTATGGGGGTTTTAGTTTATCTTTTGTTTATCTTACTGGGTAAACTGAAAAAATCTGGCTTCTGAAAGGCTGCCAGTTGTTTGGAATTGCCTGGACACTTCAGACACTGCCAGCTGCCCGACAGCAAGGAAAAATATGCCAAAGACCTGAAAAAATGATGGTGCTTTGGAAGAATGAGATTCTTCTGAACTAATGGAAGTTTTGTGACGTAGGTCTGTATGTCAGACAAGGACTCTGTTCTTGCATTAAGTGTATTTCTTTATCTGGTTACTTGAAAGTGATGGTGATGAGTTAAAAAAACCTTTTTAAAAACATTTCACGTGTATCATTAAAAGCTATTTCCTCTCAGTTCACATCATTTTTTTTAAAGACAGAAAAACTGCAGGCAGCTTATGTGAAGCAGTCAGTAGTAGAATGATCCTCAATGCTGTTCATACAAAGCTAACACAGCGGAGACATACATAGATAAGTGAATGAATACGTGCATACACATATACAGATGCATATGAGCTCTTTGGGTTCTTTGTCCTTTTACAACTGGGTCTACTTTTCATTTGTAATTTTTTTTCACGTGTCTTCATGAAAGGGTCTTTGTTTTGCATTGTTTTCTTTTTCTCTTTGAAGGACGAAAGAAGACATATTTCTGTGTATTTTTCACTTCACACTGAATGGTAAGAGAATCATGATTTTCTATGAAAGACGGATGTACAAGAAAAAATTAGAAATTAAAGGGGGGAAATAACCTGAAAAGTCTAATTGCGATATTCTGCAGAAATTGTCATGCCCTAGGTTTTCAGCCAAAATTTGCTTCTAGTCAGACATGTGAAGTCCAAAGAATTCTTTTAAAATCTGTAAAATTAGTTTGGTTTAAAATGCTTAAAAATGCTAGTGAGTTTTAAGGGCTGCCAACTTCTGTGATCCAGATAGAGATCCCTAAAACAACCTGAATTAAAAAAAAAAATTGAGTAGTTAAGTGAAAAAGTCTCAAGTTGTAAAAGACAGTAACCGATGAGAATGGTTTTAAGGACTGAGTTATGAATATAGCGGGTTAAAAATTCACTACATTAGAAATAAAATCTTTGGCATCAATACTAGAAAACAACATGAATAATAGAATGTTAAACAATGCTCTGCAGTTCTGCTTCACTTTCTTTCACAGAAATTGTGTATTTCCAAAGAGAAGAACTAAATGTAAAAAAAAAAAAAAAAAAAAAAACAACAAAAAAAACCACCACCGAAAAATCATGCTATATTAGATGACTTGACAGTGGAATTTGCTATTTCAAGCTCAGTACATACTGCAAATACCAGGATAAAATAATCTGTTGAGCACAGTGAAGTTTGAATACTTTTGCTGTTATTGTAGTGACAACCATTGCATGCAAAGGAGAAAAGATTTTTTGTCCCCCAGGTGATATG
This sequence comes from Strix uralensis, assembly GCF_047716275.1. Lineage (NCBI taxonomy): Eukaryota > Metazoa > Chordata > Aves > Strigiformes > Strigidae > Strix > Strix uralensis. Next base: position 68,984,632 of record NC_133972.1, on the reverse strand, counting down.
CGAGGAGATGGAGAGGGTTAACAGGACAGACAGAAAAGCAGGTATCTCATTTACTTCTGGATTCTTTGACAAGCACGGGCTCCCCCCAAGTGCATGTTTTGAGGACCGACACTCCTCTCGTCTCAGCAGGAGCAGCAACACTGAACCCAAAGGCAGGAGATGCCACCGGCTTCAGCGGCGCAGCCCCTCCCGGAGGTTACTGCAAGGGCTCCTACGTGCATGTGTGCAGTGGTTACAGGAGCCCGATGGCTTTATTACCCTCGGGGCCTCCTCTTTGGTATGTCAGTGTCCTCCTAACCTGCAGCCACATGACGAAAATTAAACAGGGGTTTGTTGCATTTGTTGCTGTGGAAATATGAAGTCAGTTGCTTCAGTTTCAATGGGATTTCCGACCTCCCCTCTCCCCCCGCCTTTTTTTTTTTAAACATTTACATTTTTATCAAATGTCAAGAACAGGAGACAGGAGACATTTGCGACAGGCAAAAGGGGAGGGGATACCTCCCCCCCCCCCCCCCCCTCCATCCCCCTCTGCCCCTTTCCCCTCCACATTTTTCCTTGTTAACTGTGCTAGGGCAGAGGGGTGGGGGTGAGGGAATAAAAGCATTCCTGCATGTCTGGAGGGAAGAAAAAGATAAAGGGGGAAAGTGAAATGGGAGGGGAAGAGTGGTCAGGGACTTGAACCGCCAGCGAAATGATGCTTCTCCAGCCCTCCCGTTCAGACAATCGTTAACTCGGAGTTAAAGATTAATGGCCAGGCAAAGCACCGTATAAAGGGCCCGGGCGCGCCGGGTGTACGCAAGCTGCCTCCTGCTCCTCGGCGGGCCGAGCCTCCCGCGCCGCCGTCCCCGCTCATCAGCGGCATGAGCGCTGCGCGGGCTCTGCTGCGCCGCTGCTGGCTGCCGGCCCTGCTGCTGCCGGCGCTGCTGGGCCCCCGCCGGGCCCCCGCCGCGGCGGCCCCGCAGCCCCTGCACTGCGCGCCCTGCCCCCCGGAGAAGCTGGCCCTCTGCCCGCCCGTCGCGCCCGGCTGCCCGGAGCCGGCCCGGCAGCCCGGCTGCGGCTGCTGCCAGACCTGCGCCCTGGGGCCGGGCCAGCCCTGCGGGGTCTACACGGCCCGCTGCCGCCAGGGGCTCCGCTGCCACGTCCCCGCGGGGGAGCCGCGGCCCCTCTCCGCCCTCATCCGCGGCCGAGGGACGTGCCTGCCCGCCAGCCCGGCCGGAGGGGCGCGCTCGGCGGAGCCGGCAGGTACCGCGCCCCCGGGCAGGCGGAGGCGGGGGCGGGGGGGGGGGGGGGGGGGGACGCGCCTGCGGCCGGGGAAGGCGCTGCGGGAGGCAGGCGGGGCGCGAGGCGTCCTCGAGGAGAAGGTGCTGCGGCCTGTGCGGGGTGAGGCTCCCCCCGGCTGTTCGCAGCCGGCGGCGAGCGGGAGAGCCCTAAAGCGCGGTAACGAGGCGATGCAGAATACTCAGAATAAGGTGTCTGGGAAGCTGTAGACAGTTCTTCTTTAGTAGTAAACAGCCACTGGAGTAGGACAGATGTTTTCTAGAGTTTATGTCCGTCTCCAAAAGTCATGCCAGAGAATGAAAAGACCTAAACAGGCTTTGTGCCTGGCTTCATTTCAGGAATAAAGCCTAAAGGAGTGCACTGCTAGCCAGACCGTCTTTGAGGAAAAAGATGTATGAAGCATCTGATGCTACATGATGATCAGGAACTTCTTCAGTGTTATTTAATTATTTTACAGTTTATTATTATTTTCCTCATCATTACTCCTGTGTTTGTGCAGTGGTGGTTAAGGTAGCTCAATAGCATTTCAAAAATAATTGTTGACTCCGCAATGGCCATTGGTGGTAGTAAGTGGAGTTCCTCTTGTACTTGTGGGGGTGGAGAGGGGAGAGAACAGTGACTACACTGAGTGTTTAAGCCTCCTGCAGTTAAAGAGGTCTAGGATTTGATTTGATTTTTTTCTTGGTTTTATTCTTTCTTTCTTTCCATCCTCAATTTTCTGCCTCCATTTTTTCTTAAACATGGTCAAAGGAAAAAAACAGGTGGGTTTTAGCCCATTGGATGATTGTTTACAGCATTGATCCAACAAGTTATATAGACACATCTCAAACTTTTATCCCATGACGAGTCCCTGCAATTGCAAAGAGCTTCTATTGCTTCCAGTTGTGAGAGTTCACACGCACTGAGTTAGGCACTGGCGTTCAGGCCACGATCAGGCAAATCCGAACAGCTTCTGCCAATCCCTGGCTATTTGATCCACTGCAGGCCAGCATGAGCTACCGCTGGCTCCTGCGAATTGCTACCCCTTCTTATATGTGAGGCAAGTCACAGAACAAAGTACAGGATGCCATGGGATCGGGTTTGGACCACTTCCCCTCCTGAATAAAAACAGAAACACATCATGCTAACAAAAACCTAAATTCATTACAAGTTTAACTCCACAGTCTTTCCTCATGTAGCAAAGTCTCTACAACCCACTGTGGTCAAAGTTTTTTCGTTTCTACCAGACTGGCTGCAGCTTCATCTTTGGGATTAGAGCGATTTCGAAAGACTGTAAAATAACCAACTTGTTAGAGAACAGCCGATGCATCCACCTATGAATTTATGACAAAAGTTTAATTTGCTGTGCAGCATATGTAATTGATTGCTCCTGCAAGAGCTACTGTAATGTACCTGTCTTAGGTATTACTTCTTGTTGTTGATTCTTCTTCTTTTTCTTTTTTAACTTGGAGGAGTAAATGCAACAGTTCACTGAAGATGTTCACCTTAATATCATTCCTTTCCAGACTCTGTCGAACCTGAAGATATGCCTTTGGAAAGCACTGAAATGACACAGGATCAGCTGCTGAACTATCAGTTGATGTTTCCCATAGGCCAGGACAAATCCATCCCCTGGAATGCCATCACCGCATATGAAAACATGAAAGCAAAGAGAATATCTGAACTCAAGAAATGGAAAGAGCAGGTGAGTTTTCTTTGCAAACCTTTCAGAGACGGTTTCAATAGTTGCTATTGATTCAGAATACAGAATGAAAATGTGCATAAATTTCTAGCAGCAACACTGCGATTGTCAGTATTTTGGGTAGCCAGCAAACAGACTTTTGGAATGCTTTCATTAGATGCTTAAGGAAAAGGCAAAATGGCAGAAGCAATAAAAACAGGTGTGCATCAGATATATCCTGTATGGACTCCATGCAGAGTTTGAGTGTTTCTCTGCATTTACTATGAGATTATAACATGGGCCCTTAATTTCCAGGAGCCTGTATTAAAATCTTGGACTCCTTTTGTGGTTTAGTTAAAAAATAAAAGGCATTTGTCACTGGTCCAGTGCACAGTGAAATCAAAGGGAGCCCTTACACATAGTTTTTGATGAAACACCAGTACAAACCAAAACGTGTTTCTGATCACAAGGAAACACTATTGAGTAGATGCATGTAAAAAGACAGAAAGCTCAGCAATTAAAGTAAGCTTTTTACCTTCAGCACTTCAAAATCGCAGTGGATAATGGGAGTGTGGGGCCTTTGCAGGCAGGTCCGTGTTCCACTTGATGGCACCAGAGAATCACAGTTAGACCAGTCCCAGGCAGCCAGCACACACGCAGCACGAGCTGAATTAGAGTTGGGAACCACAGAAGACCAGTTTTGTAATGGTCGCAGACAAAATGGAAAAGAAAAAACACCCTACTAACCACCACCCTACCCCATGGGGGTGAAGCCTCATTCCATATCCAGAACGGGACTTAGCCACTGTTTTAGTTGGAACTATTACACATCAGTGCTGTTAGCTCCAGTTCTGATTCTTGGGCTTCTGCTTTTCTCACCCAGAGCCACAGATAAACCTGTTGACTTGAATAAGAACACTTATGTGAGGGGCTGACACGGGGAGGTCTTGCAAAAGCAGAGGGTATGATTATTTTCACTCTAAAGAAAAAATATTTGTTCAGTCACTTCTCCTCCCCTTTCACTCATTTAAACATGTTGGGTACTATTAATGGGTGGCATTGTGACTTTGAAAAAGGGCGCGAGCAAATTGTGAAAATAGCGAATATTGCAAACAGCTCTTCATCCCCAGTTCCAGGCACTTTGGGTTTGGGTCTCAGAGCCGCGGGGGTGCTCTCTATTCTGCTTTGGCGACAGCTCTGTCCTGTACAAAAGATAACAAACATTCAGATGTTTGTTCTTGCACAGTCTATATATGTCTTGCACCTATTCTCCATACATCAACAGAGCACAGGGCCATGGCAACCCAGAAAACGTGGCTAGTCTCACGTACGCCAGCCTCCTAACATGCACCTCCCCATAATAGGAGAGATTGTACCCTCTGAGCAGTAATGTGTTTACTTAGCACAGGTTAAATTTCCTTGTGTGGCAATTTAAGGACTTAAATCCTCATGTTTCTGAGGACAGAAAATACCTCAAAGAATAAAAACAAAGGCCTAAATGCAGAGTTTTCTGGCTGTGCTCCTACTGAAACAAGTAAAAACTACATGCAAAGCAGCCTGGTGCAGATTATATGACTAATAAGTATTTTCAGCTTTTTTGCTAGCTTTATACTGATCACTTTTTGTTTAGCTGGTTTCTTTGTGATTTTGGTATTGACAACCTTTGCATGGTATTCCCGCAGGGACCTTGTCAGAAGGAGCTCTACAGAGCCCTGTATAAATTGGCAAAGGCTCAGCAGAGAAGCGGAGGGGAGATTCACAAATTCTACTTGCCCAACTGCAACAAGAATGGATTTTACCACAGCAAACAGGTACGTGCTTTTTCCCCTGTCTGCTCACAGCAGTGCAGCGACTAGCCTGACACAGCCAACCCTTTCATAGTCCTGTGCTCCCAAACTCACAAGTTTGCAGCTGCTGGAAAAGCAGGTTGTGAAAATAGAGATACTTTCTAGTAGTGGGAGCAGATGGTTTGTTCTTCTCTTAAGAGTGAGCTGCATGCTGTGGGATGACAGCAATGGAGGCAGGAGTCTTTTCCATTCACAGAACAGGTGCACGCAAGGCCTTCTCCAAAATCTTTTAACCCTGTCTGCTCTCAGGCTAACTCAAGCTCCATGTACCTGATTTGTTAGCATATTCCCAGCTGACATTAGTTGATAATATCTACCATACTGCCTGCAGTCCATTGAATATATAATAATCAGTATGGAGAAAGGAGACTCTCAGCTCCCAGGCAGTGAAAAATTCACTCAGGCAGTGAAAAAACTCTCTGGAGTAAAATTAGCCTTCTGAAAGTAGAACAAAAATACTGATTTGTGCTGCGTATGGATTATGTTAAATGTTCATTTCCATTATAGCCTCAAAAAAGACCATTGCAAGTTACACTGAGCATAATCTGCAAACGTAACTAAAGCCCCAAACCTCAAGCCACACCCTTGCAACCACAGGTCATGCACACAAATTTAGTAGGTCTGCATAAATCTGTGTCGGCGAGACTCTTGTTTTTGGGCATGGCACCACTGAGTGACTCACAAACACTGTGACCTGGGATCTAATCAGACACAGATAGAAATCTAATGCCCTCCCCAAGAAAAAAAACACACCCCTATTTGCCTCCTTGTGTGAAGAGCCACACCATCCAGTTACTGCTCTCACCCTGCCAGCTCGTATATTCTGCCTTCTTTCAGTTTCTCATGCTGGAAGAGATTGCTGGTTTATGATGCTCTTTACCAAGGAGTGGGCAAACTGTTTCAAATCTGAAGTTGCTGTTGTGGTAGCTGAGCTTGAGTCGTGGCTCCCTAACCAAGTGTGTTGGTCAGAGGCTCTGTCAGAGCAGCGACCAGCACATTCAGAAAAAGTCTGTACATGGCAGGTCTCCACCTTCTGATCCTAGTTCTGTCCAACATCTCTATTCGCAGTATTTCACAGGTAATCTGCTTACAGTTACTTATTGTGGGTTTTTTTTTTACTAATAATATTCTAGTGCGAAACTTCACTGGATGGAGAGTCTGCTGGATGCTGGTGTGTCTATCCAAATAATGGAAGAAGAATTTCTGGATCTCCAGAAATGAAAGGAGACCCTGAATGCCAACAGTATCTCAACTCACAAGAATAAAACTAAACACATTCATTCACACCAAATTTTCTGTGGGGCCTAAGCTAGTCAGGAGACATTTCAGTCGGGAGCCATTTCAGTAAGGTAGTTTTGTACACCTGATTTTTAGCATATGAGTAACCCCATAAAGTAGGTTTTTTACTGCAGTGGAATTACTCAGATGCTGGAGTGACAGATATGAGCAACTGCAAGATCAAGTCCTACAACCTTGTATATTTTGTTTGTATAATATTATAGATACCCTCATATGTAAAGCTGTTGAATTATTTATTTCACAGTACATGTATTTTTGTCTGTGTGTGTTCTTACTAATTTATATCCTCAGACACTTCATAACTTTATATGTAAATACTTAATATTATTGCCCTCAAATATATTGCTACTTAAAACTTCAAATGGCATAACTCTTGGGAAAAATGGCTTGTAAACTTGCATTTTTGTACTATGTATTTATAGATGTAAAACTGAATTTGAAAAAATAGCTTTCAGTAGAGAACATGCTTAGAAACTTATTTAAAACCCATTTTGTTTATATATCATGTTGCTTTTGCACCTCTGTTTCAGTGTCAAGCTGTTTCTTAAAAAAGAAACTCTAAACCTTGATTATATACTGAAGCTCCTGATGGGACAGTATTTGTTTCTATTTTCCAAACATATGCACCGAATAAATGGCAAAACACAACAGGATATTCTGTGCCACCTTTGACAGGTGTAAGTTGTTCACATGTTGACATTGTCCTGTTATTTAAGATGAGCTATTAAATAATGTCTTCTACACTGTCCTGGTTTCTTGCTTTCTGCATGTTCCCATTCTGCAGTCTGACCTCAGCAGGACAGCACAGTGGCAGGTGGAAACATTGGGGAAAACATGCCTCTTGCAAATCTACCTCCTGAATTTTCCTGCACTGAGTTTCCTTCTTTTGCTCTCCTTGCCCTGTTCCCCTTCTCCAGTCCTCCCCAGTGCTAGCTGTGCTCTGCAAGCCTTTGCCTTGGGCAAAGTAGCAGCTTCCAAGGGAAGTTATTAAAAGGTTTCTCTGCTCAAAAGCCCAAGGCAGCAGTATTAGTGCATTTAAAAGATAACGTCCAGACACTAGAAAGAGCCATTTCCTGCACGGAAAGTCAGAGCTTATAAAAGGGAGGCTGGGGAAAAGCGTGGCCTTACTCTTTTTGCTAAAAGTGGAGAAGAGGGTCCTCTTGGCTTGGGATGCAGTCCCTCTCGCTCCCCCCGCATGTTCCTTCAACTTAGTGGCTGCAGAGAAAAAGAGAAAAAACAAGTGACTGCCCTGCCAGCTTCAAGCTGGTTCTGTCCATGAAGAAACTGGTGTGGGAGTTAGCAAGTCCCAGAGGTAGAAACAGGCTGCACCAACCCTGCCTGAGAAAACAGCCTGAGAGGAGAGTAATAACATTTTCTAAGAGCCTGGCAGGAGGGAAACTCAGCATAAAATCCTCCTGCCGTTTGTTGGCACAAGCTTTGGGTTTCAAATGGGAGCGGGAGGCAGCTTGTAGAAACTGCAAAGCCAAAACATGGAGATCTCTGCTCTCTGTTACCACGGTTCTGTGGCATCGCGTGTTGTGCTTGCTGAATGTGTTGGCTCTATTTGCGTGTCAATGTCAGCTGATCTGACTAGGGTCTAATAAAGTGCTCCGGATTTAAAAGTGCTCCCGATATACTACTGAGCTTCTTTGTAAAGTGTTTCGAGATCTTCTCAAGGAAAGCACTGCAAAAGCAGTTGATGGCATTGGTGTTACAAATAATTAATATTTAACCTCCCTGTAATGATCTACAGTGAGACCTGGCTAAAACTGTGTTACAACACTGCATTCGCTGTGTCAAAATGCTTTCTATATAAATAGTGAAGAAAAAGTTTCTATCAAAATAATGAAGAAGCAGCAAATTTGGGCAGAACCTTAGAGTCCTTTCATGGAGTCTGCCCAGCACTGAACAACTGTCATGCGGCATTGCCAAGGGAAAATGGTGAAGAAAGGAGGGGATATCGTATACTCACAGCTACAGCACATGCTTAAGAACACTCTGGCTGCTCTCACCCCATCGACCTTGTGTAGAGGTTGATCTTGAAAGAGCAGAAGTTGGTTGTTTTTGTTGGTATCATTATATATATATAGGGGAAATGTTCATCATGTTAGTAATTATAAATAGCACAGCTTATTTGTAGAAGAGCAATCTAGTGGACAGCTACTTCCAAGGTTTTGCAGGGTGGCAGGTTCCCATCCTAGCTGCAAGACATTGGAGTTTTTAAGAGGGACGGGATTTTAAGGAAACTCTTTCCTTTAAATGTTAGGTACCAGGAGCAGAAGTTACTTCGTATAGCATTCAGGCATGACAGGACAATTTCTTAGAGGGGTTTAGCTCTTTACCTCCCACTGAAAGCAACAGGGGAGGGGTCCCTCCTTATCTGCAATCTGGCCTTGTGTGACATCTTGCCAGGACACACTAGGACAGACTTCTGCTGAGCTGCTCTGGGATGGTCTGTCTGATTTGGGCCAGACTCTTCCTTATGCTGGGATTAGGACTAATGCAAGGAAGCAAAGAAGGGAAATTTTATCTCCCCTGTCACAGTGCTGCCAGGAACTTGGACTACATTTAGGCCATAGATGCCAGGCATTGTGATTTGTCCTGATTTTTATGATCGGCCTCAGTAACAGGGTGAAAAATCAAAGGTCTGTAGTTTTCCTTTGTTTTGGTTATGTTTTTCTGTTTGTGGGGCTTTTTGGTTTTGCCTTTTCTTTTTTTTTTGGCATGTGTTAGCTGGAAATCCTGGCTTCTAGTATGTGCCTGCTGCAGTGGTCCCACCTGCGCTGGCAAGACAAGCCTGGTGGGAATGAGTGGGGAGACAGGGAAGGTGCCACAGGATGGTCTTAGCCGCTCAGGTCACCTGGTGTGTAGCTGGATGTGTAAAGGGGATGTACTGTTCTTTCACACCCTCTTGCACTCCTCCTACCCCACCTAAAAAAAAATAAATTGGTGGGAAAGTCTTAGGTAAGAATCTGTAATGTTTGGTTCATGTTATCTGAGAACCCTACCTACCCAGTTTGTGCTTCTTCCTGCCTAAACCCTGCCAGGTTTGCTGCAGCAGGGTTTTTTCCAGCCATGCCTCCTCCTGCCCCTGGCCTACTGCCAGCTGCAAAATGCTCATAGCACAGAAATGAGGTCACTGCCCTCTGCACTTTATTTTGTACCTTCCTTTTCCCCTAAAGCTGTCCAAGACAGCCTGCACTCACCTGGTATGGGGCTCTGCTCATACTGAGTCAATTCTGCTCATCACTTTGGGATACAGCAGAGACACATTTGTGTCAGCTAGTGCTGGCAGGAGGCAAGGGGAGAGAAAGAAGGAGAGAAAGAAAATGGGGTGGAGGGCAGCCAACACTAATACTGAAAGCTCATCAGCATCTCTGTCACTGCTCTACCATAAGAATACATGCTCTGCAAAGGCAAAACTTAGCCAGGGAACAGGCTTCTACAGACCCAACCCAAAACACAATCAGATATTAAGTGTGTCAAGATTTAGTCTTTTCCTTTCCAAAACCAATGTATTCCTTTGACCTTGCACTTGCTAATGAGAGTCACAAAATAAAAAGCAAACAGAAAGTGCATCACATATAGCTTTCTTTCCTCAAGGGGAAGAAAAGTGGGATGGAAAAGAATGGCACATGTCAGAGGCTTGTTACAAGATTTACTGCATTCCTTGAAAGTGCTCAGCTCCCATAGCGTCAGACACTACATGGGAGTCCCAACAAAATACTAAAACAGAACATTTTTTTCCTGCAAAGTCAGAACCAAAGATGTTTGTGCTTTACCAGCAGTCTAGCAGCACTGACTCTGCAGAATTCGAAACGTTATTTTTCTACCCACATCACTGCCTTGCTATTGCAGAACAACACCAATGTCTAATCCCTGTCCAACCCATAATAATAATAATAAGTATCTGTAAAAAAAAGATCCAAGTGACTCATTCCAAGGTAGACTCTCAGCCCATGCTGCACATTGAATGGACAAGTCCTATCTCTGTCTTTAGACAACACCTTTGAAGTGGGTCTACTTTTCCTTGGCTATCACTTCACTGATAAACCACTAGCCTAAACAGCCTCCCCAGGCTGCACTGACGACAGGTCCCAGGCTTTCTGTTTGCCAAGCCATTTTGTATTTACAGACCAATTATTTTATGCACTTGTTGTACATTGCATTAAGAATCTGACAGGGATTCAAACCACACAGGAAAGTGGGGTATGAGCATCCTAACAAACACCTAATTGCATTCAGCAAATTTGCCTTCTTTAAGACTTGGGTATATAGCAAGTAACAGTAGCAGAGTTGGGGCAAGTGGAGGGCTTCTTTTACTGACATGTCACCCTGTATTACCTAGTCACATTTAGGTCAAGGCAGAAGGGGACAAAGAAGGAGAGGATCTGCTGGGAGCACAGATGGTTAGTTCTGTATTACCAGAAAGTACCAAAACCAACAGCAGTCGAGCAGGAGCCCAGACATACCAGTGCTTGCACTCCGAGTAATGAAAAGAGCTCTGATGATAGCTCTGTCAACAAACAAGGGCTTTATTTTATTTTCCCTCCTTTCCTCCTCCCTTGACCTACCTCCTTCCCCAGGGTGCAAAGTTCATCTGCAAGTAAGCTACTGTGAGGGCCCACGAAGAGGGTGCTTGTGGATGTTGAAATAAGGTCAAATGAACAAGTCCAAACTTATCCATATCTTGGATATTTCATTTTTCAAACATTTCTGCTCTCTTTTTCAGACTCTGTGTTGGATTATCACCTCTGAGTGGCACTATGGGCAGCCCAGCAGAGACAAGGGCATGCAGGGGCGGTCAGGGGTGCACACATGCTTGGCTCCTTGCTGCTTCCTTACAAACCACGTTTCCCAGTGGGGACATTGCCGGCCAGCAGGCACAGCTATATCCCTGCTGCAGTTCTGCTGTGCAGAGCAAAGCTCGGGCAGTCTTCCTCCTGCTCTCAGTCTCCTCCAACTGCTGCTAAGCTAACAAAGAGCAGCCCATTTGTGCCTACACTGAGGTTTTAAATTGCATAATTATGCCGGTGGTGACGTGTGATTTTTTTCTCTCTCACTGATGGTGCTTTGTAGTTCAACGGGCTGATGTGTAGATGCTGAGGTTCCTTGGAAAAGCGTCTTAACATGGGATGTCTCTGGAGGCCTAGAGCAAATGCTGGCTATCTTCTTTCCTATTTTCTCTTTGCCTGCAGCTTCTGTTTATTGCTGCTTCAGCAGCTGAGCCCTCACCATTTAGCCCCAGCAAAGGAACAGTAAAAGAAAAGCAGTAACATGTCAGTGGTAGCAGGGTGATAGCAGCTGTGGAAATGTATGGCAAGATCTGAGGGCTGAAGGTTGCATGTGGCACGCCTCTGATAATGCAATAATCAACTTTTTAAGCTCAGTCAGTTAGGTCTTTTTTACTGGGTGCAAGTTATGTGATACATAGCAGGCATAGGAAACAAGTCTTCACCTTGAATATTCTCTGTGTGGCATAAGCAGGCAAAAATAGTCTCTGCTCTCCAGTTAGAAGGAGTGAGGGAAATACACACTCAGCCTGGCTCTCATAAGCAAGTCCCTTCACTACCCCACTTTTGGAAGGTCTTACCACATGTGGCTGTGGGAAGCAGTCCTTCTCAATGACATTTTCTTCAGCTTCACAGATTTTTCTGGAGGAAATCTCAGCTGCTGTCTGCAGCAATAACTTTGCTGCCTTTCTTTCCTTCCCCACTCACGGAGAGAGCAGTGGGGTGAAATTAGCCATGACAGAAAGGCTCTTAAGGAATTTGGATAGGTCAGCAGAAGTGGAAAGCCAGGGTGCATACTGCAGTAGGACACGCATTCTGCAAAGATAAACTGAGATTTGCAGCATTACCCTTTGCTTCTGCTAATACCTGGTCTCCAGTCTTTTTCAGCTGCAACTTTCAGCCTTGAAGTCATTTGCATTTTTTAATATATGTACAGGGCAAAAGCAAAAGAAAATCAAAATCAAAGGTTTTTGCAATGGGATTTTCTCTAAGGTGGTTTATATGCTTCTACAACTGCAAAATATGAACTGGAAGAATTAATACATAAAGTGAAGAGTTTTAAAACTAAAACTTCTGGTGAACAACAAATTTGCACTACTTGCCATTTTAAGAGGAAATTTCCTTTTTAGCACAACAAGATGTAGTGTCTTCTCAGTCAATGCATTGTATAATGTAGACAATCCTATGTGCTGGAACTCTAGACACCAAGCTACTACATCCTGACAGGTTCATATGATCACATGATGGCTGAGGTTGGAAGGGACCTCTGGAGGTCACCTGGTCCAACCCCGTTTCTCAAGCAGGGCCACTTAGAGCCAGTTGCCCAGAACCAAGTCCAGGCAGCTTTTGAATATCTCCAAGGTTGGAGACTCCAAGATTAAATACTTTTCAGTTGGAAGAAAATGCCCAGGTCCACTGGACGCACCAGAATACTTCTACATTCTTAAACAGAATGAATTTTGTATACTTGCAGATGAAGGCATTACTGATACTGATCACAAAAAGCTTGCCCTTGTAATACTCTGATACCTATATTGGATCTTAGTTTTGGATCTCTCTGAAAAAAAAAGAGGGAGTAGGGGAAGAAAAAGGGGTCCTTTCTAATATAGGAAGTAAGCATATTCTTCTGATAGAAATTAATAGATGTGAAGAGTTCCTAAAGGCGCAGCAGGACCACATACAAAACAGCTACCTATATAAACATTTCATTTTGAATACTAATATGCTTTGGCATCCAGGAAAATTGCTCAGCACTTTTCATACTTTAAATATAATTCCTATTGCTAATATGCAAAATCTCTGTGGAGCCATCCTTGCAATACACAGTTTTAGAGAGTGACTAGAGATACAAAAAAAAATGATTTCCCAAAAGGTTTGTAAAACCATTACTTAAATGTAGGGCTCAGTTCAATAAAGAATTATGCTGTGTTAGGGTTTCTATGGAATTTAGTCATAAAAAGTTCAGACTGTACTAAAAACTAATTAATTCTGTGGCTTTGGTATTCATTGAAGACTCCCTCCTCTGTGCACCAATAGCTAACATTATGCCCTGAAGGGTGTGCATGCCAAAAAGGTGGAAAAGGATATTCTGAGCTCGAAAGACTATAGCACAGTAGGGTCCATTAAAAAAAGGAACTTTCTCAAATAGTTTGAAAGATAATAGAGCTGCCTGCAGGCAGCTTTAACTTGCATTCTGGTCAATTATATGCAACTATTTATTACACTGGTTAAAATAAATACCACATCAATCTGGGCTACATATGGTACCCGTGTAGCATCTAGAGATGAAATATGCTCAAAAAGAATTTAGTAACTTTTGCAGTACATACATTAAGCTTTTGTAGTGTCTTCCGATGCAAGTATTTGACATGTATATAATGTTAGTGGCTACAAGGATTTTTCTGAGACTCCATAATGTTCACCCAGAGCACCTGGGATTCTTGAAAAAGCTTGTTAAAAATAAGAAAAAAGCTGACAAATGTTCACTTAAAAAAATAAACCACCTGAGCTGAAGGCAGTGAAGGCACCAGAACAGGAGGTATTTTTCTAATGCATTGACCAAAACCTAAGTCCTCCACTCATTGCAGCTCTTAGCAGCAAACATTTCTAACCTGTGCATGGAGGGAGATCTTCCCCTGAACTGATACTGACCCATGCATTTGCTTCATGCTGCCCACATTCTGCTGTTTGGATGTAGCCCACAAATATTTGTTTGAATTGCAGCATGGCTCACACAGCCACGACAAAAATCTTTGAATGACAAGTAACTTATCTATTGAATTGAACCCTTGTCTCATAGAAATAGGAATGTTAAAAAAAAAAAAAAAAAAAAAAAACAGACAGAAAAAGCCATCGATTCTCCTCATTTTAAAAAGTGATTTTGGGGGGGGGGAAATAATGCTATTTTGCATATCATACCAAGAATGCCAGCTGCCAGGAACACCAGATAGACAACAGGAAGTATCCGATACTAGTGCAAACAACTGTGCTCATCAAAATATCTAAAAGACAACTTCTGAAAACAGGGAAGCTTTAAATTACAGGTGAGAATATTTTTTTTTGCTATTTATAGACACAGTTTTTGTTTTAAAGACATCTCTTGGAAGCAAAATAACCAAACTGACTTGCACAACCATGCAAGTATTCTTTTTTTTCCTTATGGTTTTATGTTTTCTGTTACATACCAAAACCCACTAGTACCACTAAAAGAGCTGAATGCAATTTCTTAAGTAATTCATGTGGCAGATTGCTTGCTTGAATCCATTTGAGTTCCTTGAGATACAGTATTTTTTTAAAAAATAAAGATGGTGCTCTGCACAGATCAGAAATTTTAGTATCACCTAAGGACCTAGCCAGCTTCTTCTACATTTCCTTCTTTTTAATGGTAGAGCAAAACATAAAAAGCTTAAAAACTTGACAGAATACACCAATGAGAAATACTGCCACAGGTTGTTAAAACATTTCTTGCACACTGGCAAAATGCCACTTGCAAGGCAGCCATCTACCTTTTTTGGTGAGATGCTTTTTTTTAGAAGACTGATGAGATAGCGATTAAAAAAAAAGGTGATATACTAACTCACTTTCATGAATCCAACCCTTATTCTCATATTTATGGTTATGTGTCCAAATACTGGTGTGTATATAACTTTCTTCCCTCTGTGAAATTATTTGAAAGGAACTGGTTTACAACTTTTTTTTTTAAAAAAAAAGGACCAGCATTTATTTTTTTTGCCAACAAATCTTTGCAGGCATTACATTTGCATTAGCAGTAAAAATATTGCAATGAATTTTCACCTCACAAAGCTTTCTGTAACCATCTGTCAGGAAACCTGCATTAGCCTGGAGTAAGCATCACTTCACGTATACTTTTTTTCCTTACTCTAAGGTTAAAAAAATTCAGTTTTAACGATGATGTGAACTAATTTCATTAGATAGAAATTAGGACGATGTGAAGAATGCACAGGGTAAGGCTTTAAGCATCTGATTTAGGGTGATCGGCTTTCTCGATCATGGCAAGCTGCATACCCAAACCTTTCCATGTCAGAGTTTCAAGGCATTTGCCATTGCTGGCAGGAACAAGGGTAGTTGTAATTCATGGGCCGGGAGAGGAAGGGGCTCCTTGGCCCCACAGTCTCCCCTCCACCAGCACAACCCCTGGCCTCATAGGCTGGAAACCCACTGTCCTCAGTTCCCAACCCAACAGGAAATAACAGTGTTGATGGTTTCTTTTTTCTACAGTGACATCAAACATTTATAGTGACACATATAAGAATATATTATATATTTATATAAATATATAAAATATTTATATAAAATATATAAATAAATACATATACAAAATATGGCATTACTTTCCAGAGATGTTACATTTCACAGGCCACCTTTCCTTATCCAGATTTCATTGTCATACAGAATTTGTCATGAAGTTCAGTAAACAATCAGCCTCAATGAAAAAAATATTGCCAAAGTCTTCCTTATGTGAAAGCATCACATACCAGAACAAAACCAAATCACTTCTCTTCCAATTAAAAGGACATATAACATCATGGCAGACAACTGGTTTAAATATTTAAACCCAATGGTTCTTATTCTATGCTTAGATGCAGGCAAATAACTTCTACCAAAGTCAAAGCAAGCAACAATTGTGTGTAGCATAAATGAAGCACGCGGGTCTCAACACCCAGGTCCACAATCCCCCCATCTTGTCAGCATTGTAATAAACAGGAGTTCCTCATACAGGATATGTGCTTTGGTAGAGTGTACCAAGACAACACAGAATAGATACAGCTTTTCAAAATAAATAAGCAAATAGAAAGGGTGGTACTGTAATGGCAATTTTTTGTCCACAAATATTCATTCTATATTAGTGTGAGCAGGAAATGTAGGAAATGTAAGCCCTGTTGCACAAACTGAAGCAAAGGACAGACAGAAGAATGCTTCACTGAGAGCTTCAGTGCAACTATTATCCTTTCCAGTGGCATAATTCAGTAATGGGTACATTAGAAATACCAATAAAATAAAAAAAAAATTAAAAATTTTTAAAAAAATATTATCTTGGTACTCGTAGTTACTTCAAACAACAACTTAGTATCTTCTGGAAACACTTCCTTTGCTCCACAAATTCATTTCTATTATCTAGAATAGGTCAGTGTGTATGCATATGGATCTATACATATTTGTAAATCATTCCATACCCTTACTTTCTCTTTGCATACAGAAGTATACACTAGAATTATTGTGTAGTATTTGGTATTCACATGTTACATTTAAATAAAGTTTATTAAAAAAAAATTATATTAAATACAGACTAACAGAATATTCATAATATATTTTACAGAAAAAATACCCATGTCTTTATTTTAGAAATACGTTTCTTTAAAAAGTTCTTTGAGATTTTTATAAAACTTTTTACCCGTGAAGATAAGTTTCCCATCAGACCTGTAAAAAAATGATTAACCTTTAAATCCTTGTGGGTTTGTTTTTTTTCTTTAATACTCTTACAAGTTTACAATCTATAAATTCTTTAAAATAAAAAACCAGTATCATTCGGGATCAAATTGGTCACAGGCTGTTCTTTAAAAAGTCAGTGGAGACTCCCTGAATCCATTCTGAAGTGCCTTTTGTTTTTCTCTCTCTCTGGGTATCAATAGTGCAGGTTTACGTGGGAATTCAGAGCTCCCTGCATGTCCTGTAGGCAGCCCAACACGTGTCGGTGGCAGGGTGCAGCTGCTGCAGCAGTGTTCGCGAAGGCTGCGACTCCCCATCCGCCATGGGAGGCAGAGCTCGGTACTCCACGCGCAACGCAGTCCACAGTGTTTGCCCAGCCCCTCCAAGGTCTCTGCGAGGTCCGGTGGCCACGCACAGATGCCAGAAGAGCTGGCACCCAGCCCTCATTTGCTTTCCAAGTTATAGCAGTGGACATCTCCTTTTCCCTTCCCATCATACCCGGGAAGCGGCTGTCCGTATTTATCCACACACCAGCAGTAACCCCTCTTTCGGCCTTTGGATGGGCGACACTGTAACAGAGTAAAAGATCCAGTTAGCATTATTTTTGTTCTCTTCGCTCTTAGTGTTATGTATCAGGGATTCCTGCTTATTTGATAGCTGCATTTCCATATCCTGGGCATATCTGACAGCATCAAACAAAATATTTATTACCGCTACGAAGTATTGCAATAAAAGATTACCTGCTCTGCCTGTCAACCCCTTTGGGTCTAATTATTCCATAATAAAACTGCTCTGAGAACTACCAGAAAACAGCCTTATGAACTACTCCCTATTATGTTAGGCAGCACAGTTGCCCCCTCTGAATACCAGGACTATTTACAACAGTATGGGCTGACGACTGGGACCCATCTTTGGAAAAGAAAGTAAATGCATTTGCTCTACGTTAAAGCACAGGTCTGGTGAGACAGCCATTGCAGCAATAAACACCCTTGGCTTATATCTGTTTGCTGGAAGAATTTCAATACTCTAGTTGACATTTATTAACAGATACCTATCTTTCTGTAATGGAGTTATCACTTCAACAACTGCTAGATGTACTAGAACTTTACATGTATATTTTCCTATAAGGTTGCTTATAGACTATAGTCTATAACCTATGTCAGCTTTAGAAGTGGCCTGGTGGAATTTGCTAGCAATGCTGACCAACCTGAATCTACCACAGGCAACGACACTGAACTTCTACAGAAACAGCAATACAGTAAAAATGCATTAGAAAGTCTAGCACGTACTAAGTAACACAGGAACCCAAGGAACCAAGAATGGTAAAAACTAGACAAAAGGAGATGACATGCTGCAGGTTTAATTCAGTATGCAACCTCGGACGCAGTTACATACTGTGAAACTCTGGGACCCCTCAAGGTTTTCACCCACTTGAAAGACGTGTGTCTCCAGGACACAGATTATCTCACTGGGCTTGCCATGGTCAACCTCATTGCCAAGACACAGCCTCCATGTCAGCTAAGTTTTGAGATGTGGTGACACAGGATTTGCTACAAATGCTAACAGAGGTGGCTGTTTAGTCAGGACAGATTTACAAAGGAGCTGGTGACATAAATATACCTCACTTTTCAAAGACTGAGGCTTCATGTGTTGCATCACCAACATGAAGGAAGATAGGCTAGACTGAAGCCACTTACGGCCCTCAACACTGTAAAGGCTCTCATGCAAGCAGAGCAAATGCCACCTCTGAGATCATACTCACAGCAATTCCAGTATCTCAGCAGTTCAGGCTGGTACAAGTCAGGTAAACTTTGCCACTACGGCTCAACTGCTTGTTCTCTGGAGTCTAACAGGCATGTCCCCATCTCCCATGTGGGTATGGCAGCAGCTCACAAAGCTAAGTGTCCTTTCCATGTGCAGGTACAGAAGGAAACATCAAGCAAGTGTTGGGCTTCACCTGACCCTTTCTACACCTAGTTTTGCACCTCAGGCAAAAGGGTGGTTATTTTGAACAGAGCTGTGAATATAGGTCACTCCTGGGACAGCCTGCACCAGCACATTGGCCCCTGAGCCAACTAGTTTGTGGCAGCATGAAGTAGGGTAGACAGTCTTCACTAGGAACTTGTGAAAAAGAGATGGGAGCAGATCACACATTAGACACAGATTTCTGAACAAGCTTCCATCTTGTTTATTTTATTTTAGAGTAAATGAAGTAATGTTAATCACTGTAACTGCAAATTACCCTTGTGATGTATTTTAGAGTAACAATCCCAATGCAGAAATAATACAATGCCTCTCTTCCCTGAATTTGCAGTCCTTCTTCATTAGCCCGATACAAATCGACAGCAGCATTAAGATCAAACTTAAACTATGTATCAGCTTATTTTAGGAGAGGGTGAAGAGCCACATTAGTAATTTGCTAAACTATGTGGTTAGCTGCATTTGAGTTGTAGTTACCTGTTCGGCTGGTTTTCTCTCCTAAATCTTTAAACTTAAGTTTTACAACTTATGTTTATTGTCTCAGAAGCCTGACCAGGGCTTGCGGGTATTCTCCAGGATTTCTGTGAATTGCTGCTCAAAGTCCAGTGACATCAATGGGAAATTTTCCTTCAATTTTGGTCCCAACTCTAGCTTAAGTGGTTTTGACATTTAGTGACTTAAATTCTTCATGCTCAAAACTGAGGACTTCAAAAACAGCAGCCTTTCCACAATTTAAATTTTACAGAAAAGGAAACTGAGGCAGCAGTTCTTGAGCTGTTTTTCCCAAGACAGCAGGCACAGATGGAGCCTGAATTAGAGCACAGGGCTTCTGGCTGACAGCCTGATGCTCCAGCAATGAAACTACACTTCTGCTAGTAATAGCAACACAGCCTCCCCTTTTAGAAGTACTATATGAAGTATGTTACACAACTCTTGCTGATTCATAAGCTTGCATCACTCTCAAAACAAATGATCAGTTAGTTATCTCATGTTGTTGGGAGGTTTTGCTTTTTACAGTTCCAAAATTGATTTTTGGAATTAACGACAATGTGAGGTTAGTCTGCAGGAACACCTTCCCTACAAATAATATTTTTTTTTTATTTCTTGTAGACAAGACATTTGGAAAACAAAACGCTTAGATCATTCTGCAGCTGAAACAACGCTCTGTGAGGAAGCAATTTTCCAATCTGCGATTTTGTACTACCTGCTCAGCCATGCTATCAAAAGTAAAGCACTTCTGATTCAAAAGTGATACTTTTATCCTGAAGCAGCTAGCTTGCATTCCCTGCAGAAGTGGTGGATAGTTCATATGGAAAAAATATAAATATCTGCCTCTTCTGAATTTTGTACTCCACATACATTTCAAGGCTCTGCCCAGCTCTTCTGTATGACTTCAGAAGTCCAAAAAGCTGGAAAACTGCCCAAGCTGTGGAACCAGTAATTACTTCTGATAGAAACCCCAGCTGCCAGCTTCCATGCCACCTGCCCCTCTCCCTTCCACAAAGAAGTGCCGCAGAGGCATTCGTGGGGCACAGCAAAGCATATGGTATCCCATTGAATTCCTGGTCATCCCAGAGGTCTCCGTGGAGCTACAACTGCGGTCTCCTGGAACAGACAGCAGACAGCATTGACATATACCGCGGGCCATTCTGGCTCCCGCCAAGCCCAGCTCTGTTTTCAGTGGAACGATGCCAACTCACATTTAGGTAAGTATCTGGCTCCAGTACACAAATATGGGGCAATTCTAGTAATTGCCCCATATAATAATTCTAATTTCATCAAAACCTTTTTTTCCACGCTTGAGGCAGAAATGTGCCTGTATCAACCTATTCCACGTAAATATACCTATATACCACAGTTGAATAATACAACCTTACATGTGTGATTTATTAAGACAAAGAATTCTAAATTTTAATAGGTCTGATTTTTAAAAAGTTTATATATAAACACAAGGTGTGAAATATTTTTCATGTTATACCCTGACAGGCAAATTTATGTTCTTAAAATTGTTTCACACATGCAAATTACTCCCTATGTTTTTTCCTGAAAAGTCAATTTCTAGATATCCACAAATGTCTTGAAAAATAACTGCTTTCAACTTGACTGGAAGAGCAGGTGACCAGGAAGGCAGAATACAGTAACATGTGAAGTGCCTCTTGAATGAGTTTTAATGCTTTCCAAGGTGATCATAATTTATCAGATTCCTACCATCACACCCCTATCTACATTATCATCCTAGGCAGTGGTTTTGGCAGCTGTTTCCAGAATTAAAAATGCCTAGCTCACACTCATTTTTTGATGGATTTATTGTCTATTTCCTACTAGCAGAGGCTGACTCGTTGTAAACCCACATGGGAGAGATAAGATGGTACACAAACAAAATCCATCCTTACAGAGGGTTTGCCTTGAGGAAAATCTTGAAAGAAATTTCTGAATTCAGGAAATTTTGGAATTATACCAAGAAACACATTTGGAGGCAGGTCACTAACTAAACACTGGAATTAGATGGGATGTGCACACTACACAAAGAACCTGGCATGTCTTGCATTTCCCCAAGTTCCTGAATGAGCTTCAAGGGCAGCACTGAATGGAGAACGCGGCTGTAGCTCAACCCAACACAACTAAGGCATAAATACCTACAGTTTCAGTCTGCATTTATCAAGAAAGATCACAAACCCAGAACCAAAGAGGGCTGAGACACCATCCTTGCTGCAGAGTAACTACTAGATGTATCACTTTCACGATAACATGACCTGGATTTTGGAAGCAATCTGTGTAGCACATAAAGGACAGATACATACCTTTCTCAAGTTGCTTTTAGCAATATGATCCAGTGCAGTTCTTCTAGGAACACTCAAGCAGCTATTTACAATTCAAAGCATTGATCTATTGCAGTCATATGGTAACTGCAACATTTAGCTCTGTGGGTTATTACAGAGGCACTGCTTTTTTTAAACCAAAGGGCATTAGTATCTAGGGCACCAGCCAACCGATGTGTGATCAGGTATGAAGTTTCCCAAATGAATCTGTTGTCATGACCAACAGAAAATAAAAACACTGTCCCCACTTGACAAGGTTCAGCACTATCACATCAGGTCCTAAAACTGGAAATGAACTAGTTCCTCTGTAAAATGATACATAATGCACCTTGCTGGCAAGATCCTTCAGCAGGATGCTGAAAAGGTGAAGTGCACTCATTGAAATGATCAAGACTCAGTACTTACTTGCTTTTTCTTGTAGAACCCCTTCTTGTCACAATTTGGAATATGAAAGCCCCTGGGACTCAAGACATTCAGGATCTTTAGGTGGTTTAAAGTGTCTTCCATTTCTCTACGACAGGGACCCTGTTAATGAGCATGTTTTAGAAAACATAAATGAAACTTCATTCCCAAATGCTGTCTTTCACACAAGAGTTAATACATCTTTAAAGGGCAAGAAACACAAACCCAAATAAATCCACTAAAACAAAGGGATGGCTGGGTATGTCAAAAGGCAAGACTATTCACAGATAAAATTCTGACTTTCTGCTTTATTCAGGATAAACTGATTTCTGAAGACTGAAGGCCCTATGCTATGCTGAGGCTATGCTGAGGCATAGACTGGCATTTCCAGTTGAAATCCCAGCCACATATACCTACAGGAAGGCTTAACCAGTATGTAAATCAATCATATATAACATAACTTAGGTTTGGAAAAGCTGGCCTTGCATCAAGCAGGAAAAGAAGGTAGGCAACTGGAAATACACCACTTGGTGGATTTTCCCTAATGCCATTTGATTTTTGTGATTCTGCTGGATTTGAAAGCTTAAATGAAATGGATTTAATTGAAAACAAGTAGTTTGGCATAATGTATAGGTATATATAAAAATACTGCAACTTTGGACAACAATTCCCAATTTCAACTGGACTAAATGGATGCAGCCACGCAAAGGAATGGTTGCACACAACAGTCTCATTAGAGAAGTACGCCACTTTTTGCCTCACTTTCTCCATCGGCAAAAGGCGACAACAATGTAGTGAGGATCAGCTCTAGGACAATGAGCCAAAAAGAACTTCCATAAGCACTTTTAAGAGCATGTCTCAAATGCCAACTAATTATTTCTCACTGCAGCCCTTCAGGGCAGGGAGTACGGTGTTAGGATCCCCACTCTGCAGTCAGAAAACCAGGAGCGGAGGAGTTCACGTTTTGCCAGAGGCCAAGGCGGCAGTCAGTGTCAGCCATGGGATTCAAGAGTCACAGCCTACAAACTCTGTGCTTAGCTACGCTCCAGTCTGGGCACATTACTGGCTTAGTCCACCAGCCTGCTTCTTCAGCAGAGACCCGAAAAAATTCCTTTGCATGGTTGCATGGGTTTAAAAGGTTTAAGTTGCTGTATCAACACAAAGACTCATTTGGTGCAAATTTTAATTAGTGAAGTAATGACATTTAATATTACCACTTGAAAGTATAATACTTTGCTCATGTAAAGTGCCTTTCATGTGAGTGTCTGAAAGCATACAGACTCCACAGTTCTACTGGAGTTTAAAATTGATTTTTTTGGTTAGCAAAGACCTTCCTTGCTGCTTTCATATGTCTTCTTTCAGTATCAATCTCGCAAGGTCTAAACATGCACTTTTAAATTGCTGCTCTTATTGTCAGTTCCTTAAAAAAACAAAACTGCTCAGACATGCTGACTGTAAATCACACACATTCAAATATTTGGTCCCAAGCTAGGCCTACAAAAAGATCAACAGCTTTCTTTTAATTATTATTTTGAAGCAGGCTTCCAAAGTCAGAGAGATCAATATCAAAAGCTAACATGCAGGCACAACTACAAGGGTATCTGCTGACAAAGGCACCTGTCCCTGATGGACTGACTTCTGATTCTTACAGACACCAGCAGCCTTGGTAAGTTGGTGCGCCTTTGCTCACGGAGCCCAACTATCACATAAGTGAAGTGTTCATCCTAGCTAGTTAAGACCACAACCCTATTTCCTTAGAGCTACCAAAGTTCATTTTTTTACTGTAGGCAGTTTACTTCACGTTTTTGGGAGGAGGACATGCTGGAAGGCAGATACTGAAGTGTTTTTACTAGACAGCCTGACATCAGTGACAAACTAAACATGCATCTTCACCACCATTGCTGCGTTAACTTGGAGGCCACGCTTTCTTCAGACACAACTTTCATACAGGTTTCAAAACCTTCTCTTGCAGATGTCTGGTTTCAACAAAAGCGCTCTGATTAAATGCCAAAATATATCCAGGCATCTGGCACAAGGACAACCACTGGGTTATCAGCCAGGATGTCCAGTAAGCAGAATTACTCTCCCCTCAAGATTCACCACACTCCAGCTGCCCTGCAAATCCTCTGGGCACAGTCAGTAGGAAGGAATGGCAGCTCATGTGTCCAGAAGCCTTTGCATTTATGCAGGGGCACCAAGCAATGACTTGCAAGTGGAGGTGGTGTTCAGCACCTCATACAAACAATGACTGATGATAGGTCAAGATCCTAACCCTCAACGCAGCCGAAGTTTATCTCCCTTGATTTGCGCTGTGGAGTGTGAACACAGTGTCACTACACTGAATGTGAAACATCCTTTTTCCATTATTGCAACCCAATAATGCCGTTTGCAACCAAATTTAATGACACTATTAAACCTGTCCCAAGTCCACTCACACAAATGAGCGACAATTACGGGGTGGGGGGGGGGGCAAGAACTTTCCATCTCTAAGAAATAACTTAGTGAAAACTACATTGTATCAATGTGAATGTCATTGCCTTAGGCCTCCATGTTTTCTGAATGTGATCTGCTCCCTCTGCTGATTGACTGCATTTGCATATCCAATAGTTTTACTGGTTAAAGAGCCAGAATGCTCTACATGGCTACAACAGTTACCACCCTTTAGTTATTTAGTTTATTCACCTTGTTGTACGCACAACATGCATATGCATACACATGCACACTCACATGCTGGGAAGTGCCTTTCCATTTACAAAAGTACTCACGTATTCAGTCTCTTGTTTGGATTCAGAAGAGAAATTCAGTGTATCTGTACTCTGTGAATCATATTCCACTTTATATCGCTGTGTATTTTTGGCCTGCACTTTCCTGATGATGTCTATTTTGATGTGTGGTGGATGCGATTTGGAATCGGGCACCCTGTGAGGGTTTGGGATGGCCTGATTTTCGATACTGCTGGCACTCCGGTCTTCTTCTTCTGAATCACTGGAGTTTCCTTCGAGAAGAACAAATGCAGCAAAGGTACAATGTTAATCAACTGCCAGCTGTGCCGGGAAGGGCGACCAGCCACTAGACTAGTCCACGTCCTTCCTTTTCCTTTACAAAACTGCGATACAGAGAAAGACAAACAGCTTCGCGCTCCGCATGCACCAGCCCCTCTGCGGTCAGGCGATGCCTTTTGCGCTCGCTGCCGGCAGCCGCGCAAGGGACCCGCCGCGCCGCCCGTCCCGGCTGCCCGTGAACACCGCAGGACGAGCCCCCTCCGCCCCCCGGCAAGCCACCGCCGCCCCGTTTCTCGCCCCGCGGCGGCCGCCGCCGTTCCGCCGGCCGGCGGGAGGGGGCAGCTCTGCGCCGCCGCGGGAGCGGCCGCGGCCGCGGGAGCCCGCAGCAGCCCCACCGGCGCCGGGGGCGCGGAGCCTTCCCCTCCCCGGCCACCGCTGACCCGCGGCTGATTTAATCAACTCCAGTCCGACGCGGCTGGCTCGGGTAACTTATGGGCTGCACTGTAACTCTTTGTCTTCCCCGGGAAGGTAATTTTTTTTTTTTTTTTAAAGAGGCGTTAATACAATAAATTCTACCATGCTGTTTCATGGTTCTAGTTAGCTATTTTTAACACTTTTTCTTAATCTTATTCTACATACAGAACAGGAAAGGAAAAAAAAATAGCACGTTTTCATTCTTCTGCTATTAAACTCAGAACCATTTCTAGGTGTACAAAATACATTTTAAAGGTAACGGACAAAAAATGCTTCATTCTGTAATGGTGTCAAAGGAAAACCACCTGCTTTCACCACGAGCTTCAAAAATATTTTCTCTTTAAACTACCATCTGCAAAAATACAGGAGAAACACATTTTTCCAAAATACTTCATAAGCCCAGTGTTCCTGTACCTTCTGAGGTATTTGTCTACACTGTGTTTCCCTCCAAAGACTCCTGCAGTGTAACTGTAACTGGCTGCATTTCCTCCAGGGGATATTTCAAGTTTGGATATTCCTATCAGCCAAGCAGCTAAGTACCACTAGTTGCCGCCTTGGCTGCTGGCCACTTTTTTTTTTTAAGGAAATCATACTGGGAGTGCACAACGATAACTGATGTGCAAGGAACATCCTGGAAATCTGTATTAAAATTATACTTGATGACTCACTGAGAAACCACAAAAGCCAAGAAATTCAGTGCTAAACCTGAAAGCCCATGTTCCAATAGCCCATCGACTCCAAATATTTCAGCATAGGCAGTACAGTCACACTGCCAATACACAGGAACAGGGGAGGAATGTGAGGAGGAGGAGGAGGGATCTGAGTTAACATCTTAGTACCGGTGGTTTTAGTGTAGCCACTGCTGGCAATGGACATAATTGATCAGAAAATCCAATTCCCAGTGCAAATGGATTAAGGAAGTTTAAGTCTTAAGTCTAAATTTCCTGGCTTTTGTGGGTTTAACTCAGACTCTCAGCGGTATTTGAACATATTTTTGGTGGTTTAATGTCTGGTTTTTAAACAGTGGTATTTTTTTTTCCACATTCTCGATGAAGTCTACAAGAAATGACACAATAAAATGTTATAAACCTGAATCTCCTAAATGTAAATACTATGCCTACTAGGTTTTCTGCAATTAGTTTGCTTCATTAGTTTGCCTCCTCTACCAAAAATAAGTAGAAATATTCTTTATATGCATTAAATAATTACCAGGCTGGTCATTTCATTTTAGATAGACCATCATGTTTCAATAGCACTTCTTATAGTTCAATTTGGAATGGTTGTAATGCTGCATTTTAAACTGTAAAGCATATTTGATTAACTTGGTTTCATAAAACTTGGTGCCATGCTAGCTTTACACTCTCCTAACAGAAACAAAGCTGCTATGAGAGTTACTTGCTCTCTTTTAAAAAGCAGATTAGAAGGGTTGCACATGCATCCTACTAGTTAACACTTCCATGCCTAAAAAAAAACTGAACTGGAAAGTAAGTCAGTGGCCTACTACAGTTGCTGTAAGAAGCCGCTGTAATGTACACCACTCCATACTGATTTCTAGCACTTTCTGTAAACTAGGAAGGACCAAATGTGTAGCACGTGACGCTGGACCTAGATGTGTGTAAGGGAGATGATGTGATCCTGCTCAGGGAGGGCGTGTACCAGGGAGTGTTGGATTTAGAGCTGAAACTGGAGCGGTCCCCATGAGGAGGTGGGCACTGTATGTCACACAGGTTCAGCGCACTTCTTCCTTCCTGCACCCCAGGTTTACAACCTTCACTACTCAAACGTGAACTGTAAGGGTCCTACTTTGCACTTTTTAAGGAATCAAAGCTCCCACTGATTTCAAAGTTGGAGTTCTCCCTCAGCCAAGAATGCAGAAACAGGAATTCGGCATCTTGACCGTTTAGGCTGAAAATGGAAAGATTTTCAGCAAAGTGCAGCTCTGTCTTCCCCTTTCTCCTCTAACAGTCACTGATGAAAGCACAACCCCTCCATTAGACGGCACCAACTCTCAAGTATGGAGGAGAGGTCCCTCATTTCTTATTCATGTGAAGGATGAATATGCAGAGCCAAGTTCATGTGATGAGGGAAGCTCCTCCATGTTCCAATGAGATTTAAAACTCCAGGGAGCACCTCTGAACTTTCATTCAAATTGTCACAGCTTGGGAGCAGCACATAAATCATTATAATAAGGCATCTCCTACTCTCATAGCAGCCAGTTAACTGGAGCACTGGTGCCACTTCCTCAGCTAAGGAGAGGCCAGCCAAAGAGCCCCTGCAACCTAGCAGAAAAACTCCTGGCTCTTTAAAAATGCAAACAGTGGAAAGCCTTTTGACACACTTTTCTATTAAATAAATGTTAACATACTTGCTCTTGGTTAGCAAACAGTTTAATGAAATGTTTGCACAGAGGGACTGTGCCTTCTTGATCTGAATCCCGAGTTTCCCTGTCTTAAGTTTCCAAATGTGCATGCTAACAGAACTTGTTCCAACCGTCCCTTCCTCTTCAAACAAAACAAAACCCGCTCTGTGAACGTCTCATTTACAAGACATGTAAGAGGTACGGGAAAGCTTCGTTTGACCAAAGATTTATTTGCAGTGCAGGCAAAAAACCAACGTCCTCTTAAACACTGCTGTGCAAACTCTTTGTTCTGAATAACCACCTTCCCAGGCCAGGGGAATAGGGGAATTATTTAACCCCTTTTTCTTTTTTTTTTTTTTTTTTTTTCTGTGTTTAGCATTCCCCTGACTTAGTCACGCTGCAGCACAGGAGTTAGCCCACGCTCTCCAGCTTTCTTGTACCCTCTTTCCAGGAACACTGGGGACAAATCGCGAGGATTTCGCCCTCTCTCCGTGCAGGCTCTGCAGCCTGGCAGCCCCACGCACCCGCAGAAGCAACATGCACACACATACCCCCAACCCCCCGTATTTTTTAAAAAAGAGCAACTCTGTCTCTTTTACGAGGAGCTACTTCTCAGCATGGGGGTCGAAGAGATACACGAATAAGGCGTAACAGGTAAATCTTCCTTTCCTCCGCCAAACCCGACCGCAGCCCCGGCTACGCGGCTGCCCACGGAGCCCCCCGCGGCCCGGCGGCCGGCAGGCAGCGCCGGCAGCGCACGAGGGGCCTTTCCGGAGGAGCGGCCCTGCCGCGAGCTGCCCGCGCCTCCCCGCCTCCTGCTGCGCGCAACTCGGGTTTTAACTTAAAGGAACAAATAGCAACCGAAAGCGAGGAAGCAGCGGGGGAGAGGAGAAGGAGAAGGAGAAGGAGAAGGAGAAGGAGAAGGAGAAGGAGAAGGAGAAGGAGAAGGAGAAGGAGAAGGAGAAGGAGAAGGAGAAGGAGAAGGAGAAGCGCCGCGCACGCCCGCCCGCGAGGCCCGGGCGCCCCCCGGCGCAGCCCCTTACCTGCAGCGTGCGGTCCGGGCAGCAGGAAGGCCCGCAGCCTGCCGCCGCCCGTGGCGTTGGTGCAGAGCCCGCGGCCCTCCAGCAGCGCCTGCAGCGGCCGCGCCTCCTCCCGCCGCGGCTGGCAGCTGAGGCCGGCGCCGCAGCGCTCGGTGTAGATGCCGCAGGGCTGCCCAGCCCGCAGGGCGCAGGTGAGGCAGCAGCCGCAGCCGGGCTCCCGCACCCGCTCGGCGCAGTCGGGCTGCAGGGGCTTGCACTGCTGCAGCGCCCGCGCGTCGCAGGGCTCGCAGCGGACCACCGGCCCCGCCAGCGCCGCCGCCGCCGCCGCCCGCCGGGCCAGCAGCGCCAGCGCCGCCGCCGCCACTGCCCAAAGCACGCCGGGCCGCGGCACCATGGCAACCGGCGGAGGGGGGCGGCCGAGAGGCGCCCCCGCGCACCCCCGGCGGCGCAGCGGCCCGGGCAGAGCCCCCCGCCGGCGCGCACACGCCGCCGCGGGCGGAGGGGAACGGAGCGGCGGGCGGGGGGCTGCGGGGAGCGGCGCCGGCCGCCGCCCGGGCCCCGACCGGCGCGGGGAGGCGGGCGGGCTGCGCTGCGCTGCCGGCACGCGCGCACCGACCCTCTCTTCAGCCGCCTGCCCTTAAATCACATCGAGGTAGTAACAGCTCGCTGGCAACAAAGGCAACTTTTTCCTTCTTTCCCCCCCTCCCCTCCCTGCAGAGCGCCTGAATCACTTGGCTCGACACTAACTTTTTTTTTGTTTTGGCCACACACAACACTCAGGAAAAAAAAAAAAAAAAAAAAAAAAGAAAAAATACAAAATAAAACGCTTTGTAAAAGTAAAATAAAAAGGTAAAAAATATTTTTAAAAAGCCAAGCCCAGACGGTCTGAAGAAAACTTGGTCCAAAAACGCTTCAGAAAAGAAAGAAGGAGAAAGAGCGGAGGTGAGGGGGGGAAAAATAGGGGGAAAAAAATAAATTAAGAAAGCAAGGTTCCCTTCTTTTTATTCTCTTTGCCGCCTGCCACCGCCTCCGCTCCCCGTCACTCCGCGCCCATCTGTCCCCTCGGGCCGCCCGGGCCGCCCTATATAGCGCCGCGGCCGCGGCCCGCCCCGCGCCATGAATAACGAGCGGCGCGGCGCGGCGGGGAGCGCCCGCCCGCGCCAAATCCAGGTTTCGGTCACGGCGGGCTGTGAGGGCGGGGCGGGCCGGGCCGGGCCGGGGGCCGGGGGGGGGCGGGTTATGGGCTCTTCTCAGAAATCAGCCGTCCAGGGTACGGCTCTGGGGAGGGGGGCACGTCGTGTGCCTTTTGTTTCATGAAAAAGTGGTTTCTGTGCGCGTGTGTGTGCGTGTTTCCTTGGCAGCGGGAGAGGAGCGGCCGGCGGAGCTGGCGCAGGGTGCCCTTTTTTGGACTCCTGTCTGCGATCCCGCCTGCCTCGGGCCGCAGCCCCGGTCCCGGCCGGGCCGTGCCGCCGCTCTCCCAGGCAGCCCCGCACGCCGGCCGGGGCGCGCCGTGGGGCCGGCTCACGGCTCCCGAGCCCGCCGCGCCGCCGGGGGGGAGGAGGGGGAGCGGCGGAGGAGCGCCCGCCGGTGCGCTGCCGGCGCACAGATGCCGCTCGCCGGCACCGGCCTCGGTCCGTGCCGTGCCCCAGCGCCGTGGTTGTGCCCCCCCCCCCCCCCCCCCCCCCTCCGCAGCTGGTGAAGTGTTTTCGGGACTCTTACAGCGCTTTCCCTCCGCCCGTAAGACAACGGTTTCCATTGCAACGTCCTCGCAAATCTAGGGGGGAAAAGAAAACCAAAACAAAACAAAACACCCCAAAACCCTCCCAGCTGTGAAATGCTACGTCGGTTTTGCACAGTGGATGTGTTTGCATTCTGTTCGTAGCCACTGCAAATTCCGCCCCCGTGCTGCTTGTCTTACTCCGCTCCCCCTGCTAACTTGGATTAACTTTGATGGAGAAAATCTGAATTGGCAATACCAAAATTTGTGACCATCCTTTCTGAAGGTCTCCTGAGAGCTGATGCAGGAGGGGATGGTGAGGTGTATACGTAGACGTATATATGGTGTCTCAGCCATTGGAGCCTGCTTCTCATGCAAAATAAAACCAATAATGCCCGCAGATACAGGTTTATACAAATATATTCTGCCGTGGGAATGATAAGAGCCATGGGTTTTCAACCCCTCCATCATTAACACTGTTACATCTCCTTCCAGTAATTCATCGGCTGTTCATGTGTCTAAACGCAAGTGGAACAGTGGAGTATATTGTTCAAGGTACTGGTCGTGATACTGCGAATCTCGACAACTGCACTTTTTACAAATCAGATCTTTTTAGATAACTAGAATCAACTACTCTGTTTTCTCTCCATTCAGTAATTGTACCTTTCAAACACCATCTTCAAAGGGGCACCGTACATAGGCAAGATAAAAAATATCTGATTTTATGTGCGAAGAATATGGTGTAAGAGCAGAGATTTTTCCTCGGGAAATTAAATTAAAGATGTGTTGGAAGAAAGATCAGCCTTGCTTAATGCCCCGATGGGTGACTGCACCAAGGCTTTTCAGCCTTCTTTTGTCTTCTTGC
Organism: Strix uralensis; assembly: GCF_047716275.1. Taxonomy (NCBI): domain Eukaryota; kingdom Metazoa; phylum Chordata; class Aves; order Strigiformes; family Strigidae; genus Strix; species Strix uralensis. Next base: position 68,953,430 of record NC_133972.1, on the reverse strand, counting down.
TCATTTTGTTAATTGACCAAAAGAGGTCGCAAGTTGTCCAGGATTGAATTAGAGACTCAATAAATCCGTGCGAGCCCATCTACAAAGGAGGAATTGATCAACCACAACATACTGCATGTTTGGTTTCAGGATTGGTTTTTGGGTGGTGGTTTGGGGTTTTTTTTGAGACTATTGCAGGAAAGTTTGCTGTTACCTTTTTATTTTACTTTGGTTTTAATAATTTTATAGGTGATGAAGTCTGAAAATCTTTGGGATTGTATTGGCGTGTATCGGAAGAAGTCAGATTAGGTCTAGCTGAAAGAGAAGGCCTCTTCCTTTCTGCTCTAGCACTGACACGGTGGGGTAACACTGTACACTGTATATATACAGGCATCTCATCAGTTGGGGTGAACTTCTATAGCATGCCACTTTCAAAACTGGAACAATAATGCAGGGGAAATGCTCAGAGAAGATAAGTAAAATGGGGCAAAGGGAACTAGGGGATGGAAGGAATGACAGAGAGCAACCCTCTCCCCTCACCACGGTCATACACTTCTTACACCAGTGTAACATATTTCAAACTGTGGCATGAATGTTTTTATCAGGCTGAAATTTGATTCCCACCATCAGAAAGACCTTTTTTTTCTTTCTCATCTTTCTTTTATAACATTCCTGAAACTTTGTGGTGCACCATTTTGAAGTCCTGTTAATACAAGGAGATGTCACCAAATAAAAATTGTCTACTTGCTTTTTTTTTTTTTAATACACAGTTGGTGAACTTAGTATGTAATCTTAAATAGCATAAACCAAGGTTAATGAAACATCAAGGGACTCTGAACAAAAAGCACACCAAGTGGAAAATTAACGCTGTCAAAAATGTGGCTGAATCACCTTTGCAATAAGTGAGTAGAAAGCCAGTGATGTGTCAAAGATCAGGTCCGCCTAACAGCTTTTGCTAAACAAATAGCTATTTGCACTGTCTTAATCAATGGGCACTGCATTACAATGCAATTATATGAATGACAGAATTTGATTCAAAGCCCTACTTGGCAATCAGAAGATGGATACCAATGTATCTGGAAAGCCAGGTAAGAGATCCATAACGAAAAAAAAAAAAACTAAACCCCCCAACACACACCTATAACTAGCAGCTGAATTACACTTACAGACCAAACGTTAGTAATATTGATGGAACAATTAATTCTATGTGGACAAGGCCAAGGGCTAAATATGCAAAGTAGCAATGTTTATAAGACTGTACCAAATCTGAACTTTCGCATTTTACATCTACTATTCTAGAGGCTTTGCAATTTTTTTCCTGTTTACTCAGTTCTACTGAGAGAAGAGGGAGAGACTAAAGTCATGTAGAGTTATACTGAAACTCTACATCAGTTCTAGAGGATGGAGAGCAGAAGAGGAACAACCAAAAGGCACTGTGCTTCACAGAATCTCATGTCCTCCTCCCACTGCTCTTGAAAGTGTAATTTATGGCAACACAAAGCGATGAACATTATTTCCCCTTCCACTTTATCCTCCCGCCTCCTTCATATTCAGCTCCCTCTCTTCTCTCTGGTGCATTAACTGAACTCACACCTTTTGTGTACTTGTTTTTTGGTGGCTGTGTTTGCTACAGGGACTAGACAGGGGAACTAGAGTTGTGGTTGAAGTAGCTCTACTTTCTGCTGCATGGTCACATTACATTTTGGAGCAATCCAGACTTTTTAGTGTAGTCCCATTGTACTGCATATGGTTATACTACCCGAAATTTAACTGTCAAGAATGTGAGTTTTCCTATATAATGCCATTTTAAAACTTGTGTGATTTTGCAACTCTATTCCAAAAAAAAAAAAAAAAAAATTCCGCAGAAATCTAGAGATACATAGCTCATCTTGGGTTGAGGGATAAATCCACATTTGCAAAGCATCCTTTAATTGGGGTCTCTCTGCTCTTTTTTTTTTTTTTTTTGCAGAGTTTGAAGTTTTATGTACAATAAACTTCTGGAGTCAGCAGAAAGTAGTATTTCCTCAATATGTTCTTGTTTTTCAGAGGAAGAACACTCAGATTTACAATGAAGTCAGTTGATACAATATGTACTTTACACTTAATTTAAATAATACTTTCTAGATCACTGTTTTCACAAAGGCAAGGATTGAGATCTCAGCATTATTTGTCACCTGTCTGTAAAAATAGTTTAAAGAAACTTGCCTGCAGACCTGCTCCTGGTAGGAGCTACACATGAACATCTCAGGCATTTTCCAGCTCCCCCTCTTAAGCCAAGTGTGCAAGCTTACGAATTAGAAAACTACTGGAATCCTCACAAATGCCACCCTGTGCCGCTTCTTTGAAGATGGCAATCTGAGTTCAGTGTGACAGAACAAATGAGAACTGAGTTTGGAAGCAAGTGAAATTAGGAAACCAAAGGAGAACAAACAAATCCTTTGTTGGGAAGTCAACTGAATGAAGACATTTTACACATTAGTGAAGACTTTTCAGGATTTGTCCCTTTCTTTGCTACAAGAGGTAGCATGCTACCATAATGAAAGGACATATAGTGATGGTATTACAGAAACAGCTACCAAACACTTCACTAATTGAGATGTCTTGTTAACCATGACAGAAGAAGGGAAGAGAGCTGACAGGTTTCCTATTACAAAGCTCTTATCCAGAGAGGTGTTCATCTCTTTTATGTACTAGTTAGACATTGTATAGTGTGTCATGGAAATAAAAATCTTATGGAATTTAAAGAGAATGGGGATTAGAGGGAGGAGGAAATGAAGAAAAAAAATCTAGGTCTCAGGACTTCTTCATAAGAAGAGACAAGATTGCTGCTGGACCTGATGTTCTCCACACCCACACCACAGTCAGCAATCTGGGTGTTGTGCAAGTTCCAAAATGCAGGTGTCATAAGAGGTAAAAGGAAAAACGCTGCTGCTTCAAAAGTGTACAGTCTGCCGGAGCTAGATTTACTGACACACGAACTTTTGTCCACAAGTGAAAAAAAACCCAAACATCCTACCTTAAAATCTCAGTGGAGTGTTGAAGTGGAAAGACAAGTGATTTGGATTACTGGAAGCAGACTGCAGCTGAGACTGGAGTGCATGGAGAACTGACCTTCTTTATGTGTATTTGGTTTTGAATTAATACATTAAGTTTTAGGTCATTCTATAAATTAGTGGGTCACGAACATCCCTCATGTTAAGGTGGATTTACATACAATCACTCAGGAGACAAAAAATATAAGGAAGTATGTGAGAAATTAATTTTGCATGAGTTTACTCTTTATTCACCAATCCCACCTCTTCATGACACTATGCTACAGTACAATAATATCTCACTATATTTATAAAGTATTATCTATATTACATGTATTATGGAAAAAAGGCAGTAAAAAAAGGCCTGCAAATCTAGATGCCTTGTTACCATGTGGCCTTCAGAATAAGTCCCAAAGAAAAGAAACTCTTAAGAACTTTGCAGGATATAAGTTGAGCAAAAAAAATACCAAGTCGTAAAATCATCTGTCACAGGCTGGTGTTAGAGTTAAAAGGATAAGCTGTGAGTTCTGTTGAGAAGTTTCCCCTTACCAAAAGCATGAAGCTTTCTGGGGCAATCTGTGTGCAAAAGAAGATAGAAAGTTTTAAGTCCATTGTTTTAATTACTCAATTTAAAACCACACAAGTCTCAACCATTTCCAGCTGAGAATGGCATCTCTAACATCCTATATATTGCCCTAGCCATTGAACTACTGATTGTAAATTGACAATATTTGTCATACTTCCTCCCTTTGCAACTCTACTTTTTTGTTTTGCTTTATCTTGGATATCAGACTATGCATCATAGTCTCATGTTGGGCAGCATGGGATACCCAAAGCCTCTTTGGGCTCACAGGAGTTAAGGTCTTTTCTTCTATTGATCACATTGGGCAGGTATCAGGTCTATATGAATATCTACTGTCATGTATCTCAACCCTCTGGGTGCTAATGCCTAAGGAAGTGATAGGCTAGGATCTTATAATAACCAATTATTATACACAAAATTTTTACCAGTAACTTGGGTATGCAAATAGTATCAGGAAAAACACTCAATTACCATCAGTTCCCACTCTACTTCAGTTTACTCACCTATTGCATTTCTTTGACTAGGATTTTATTCTCTTGAAAAACGGCAGTGTTCATACTTTCCATTTTATAAGCAACTCATAATTTTGAGTACCTCTGTAATTAATTAAATAATGTTGATGTCCACCATGAGAATGCTGACAGAAACCAAGTAATAACTGACTTCTCATCAGCAGACCCCCTTTAAAATGTCTCAAATATCAATTCCAAATCAATGGTCTTTTTTTTCTTTCCCAATGTAGGCCCCTATTTTTAAGAAGACTTCAGAAATAATATTGTTCTCTTGGACCTGCAGGGCATACTTTCAATAAAAGATACTAGTTTGTAGATTCTGAAGCTTTAAGCACTTCATAGTGCTTATTGCACAACATGTGCCTAACAGGCCTGTGAGGTTTTCAGTCTGAAACTATTTTCTTTACAATGGCATGTAACAAGAGTAGTGCAGAACCATGTACAGAATTACAAAGGAGCAAAATCAGGGTACAAATATTGTACCTTCCTGTAGGAAAAATAAATTTGCTATACTTATTAGGACTAGTGTAGACACTTTAAAATGTAAGAGAAAGTCTTATGGATAAGAGGTGTTTCACAAGCAAGTTTTGTCTGATAAATGCTTTGTTGATTGCACATATGTCATTAGTGGGCATTTCAGCCTTTTCCCAAAGCAGAACAGGAGTAACAAAATCAAAGCATGACTGAGTTTAATACTTGCTGGGAAATTTGAATGGCTCCACAACAGTGAAGTATCTCTTGATGACTGAGGACTGGCACAGTGCAGTAGTATCACTATGAGTGATCTGATTCTAAATCCATCAAACATGATAGGAATCTCTGTCCTTTTCGGAGCCATTAGTTAGGATCTCTAACTGGAGTATAGTTTCATGCATGAATTTGGCCACTGGATGTGGAAACTGCAGAAGGGGATCCTCAGATCTGCTACAGACTGAAAGGAAGAATTTCCCAGGAACTCAACAGAAAAACACTTTTTTTTTTTTTTTTTTTTTTTTATAATATAGTCACATTCTCAAGTCTGAGAAGCCATATCTAGAAAGAGAACAGAAATACATATGACGTATTTGATGACGCATTCTTAGTATCCCATGCTGTCTGATGCTTCTTGTTGTTGTTCTGTTTTTCAAAATTACATCTCCCTGAGGGTTAGTCAGAAAATTATTGTGATTTTTTTTAAAAAAGATTGTAAATAGGCTGGTTCCAAATTTCAGCATAGCTGTCCTTGCACAAAGCCTATCTTTGCAATTCACAAGAGTGCTGCATGTCTTGTTTTTGGCTCTGAGCTACATACTCTGTCAGTTCTTAGGAGAATCTGGAAAGTCAAATCACAGCATACAAACAAACATTCTGCTTCTTCTGTGTACAGTAGTTTCTCAGAAGGACAAATGTCACAAATGTTGCTGGAAAGATATGTACATCTCCTTGTTATATATGCGGGTGTGGCCAGAAAACAAGGGGGCTAAATCAAATCCTGTTCCTGCTGCTGAAGTCATTGGCAGTATTCCTGATGACCTGGGGGCATTTGGGTCTGAACTAAGGAGTGGCCCTTCGATCCATGTGCATAAAGAGACATTGGGTTTAGTGGACTAGTCCAAAATACAGCCCTGAAGTGTACCCAGTGCAGAAATAGGAGCTTCTGTACCCACTGCTTCAATTTACTGATCTAATAGCACTGCAGCAGACTGCTTGTCCATGTAGATTTTTGTAGGCACCTGGAGTTACAGCACAATCCCTTGGAAATTTGCTGTTGTTTATTAGAGGAAAAGGACTGTGGTCTGTTTATTATTGAACATTATATTTAAAGTAACTTGAAAATGTGGGCACTTGAGGCTCACCTGCTGACATTTAGGATGAGAGGAAATGGCCTCAGTTGCACCACAGGAGGTTTAGATTAGGTATTAGGAAAAATTTCTTCACTGAAAGGATTATCAAGCACTGGAACAGGCTGCCCAGGGAAGTGGTAGAGTCACCATGCCTGGAGGTATTTAATAGAGGTGATGCTTAGGGACATGGTTTAGTGGCAGACATGGCAGTGTTAGGTTTACAGTTGGACTCGATGATTTTAAAGGTCTTTTCCAACATAAATAATTCTATTATTGTATGATCTCTGAAGAGAAGTCATTGTGGAGCATGTCTGTACAAAGGAAACAGTACTAGTTGTCAGTTAAACAAAGTAATTTCTCATGGGGAGTTAGTTTTAGAAAGGCACACTATGGCAGTCATGTAATTTGTGGAATCCATTTCACCTTGTGCTCTCACTGGTTTAATTGTCCTTTTGTAACATTGCTAAAAATTAAGAACAACTCCACTGAAATTAATGGAGCTAGAACAGTGAAAATTTGGCCGGAGGGGAAAGAGAATGAAGCCTTGCCTATCAGAGCTCAGTGGGCAGTAAATTTGGGAAAATAACACTTTACAAGGAGATTAAGAGAATGAATACATCTCTCACCTCACTAGCTAGAAAATGTAAAGGACACTAGGCATTATTATTATTATATGTAGTTATTCAAAGTACAACCTGTTCAAGAAGTTTTTATGTATGGGATGGTGGTTTTGAATCCAGAATTCAACTCTGAAGGAAGCGGTCCTAGAAGTCTCCTTTAGAAAACTAGTAAATGATGGATGAAAATTGACAGAATCTGATGTAACTTCTCACATTGCCCAACAGTTCCTTCCCCCCACAAACAGGAAAAATTTCCCAGACTTGCAGAAAGATCAGACCACCCCTGTTCTTATTGCCTTCTACATCTTAGTCTCCTCTTTAGACTATTTCTGCACTAAAAATATTTTTTGAGTTCAGCCAAATTGGTCAGAATTATGATGACAGCAATTTTTACTGAGATATATATAGTTTCAAATACTCATATGTAGCTTTATTATCACATGAGGACATGGAAAGTGTTGTAATGACAAAGATAATAGTCCTGTTTCTGCAGCTGTGTCCCTCTATGTGCATTTTGTATGACATACAACTGTTTCAGTCTACTAGAAAAGTGATTTCAAGCAGATGCTTCCTGAACTTTCTGGGCCCATCCACAAACAAACTTCCTAGTAAGAATTTTTATTTTTCCAGACAGGAGCCAAAGATAAGAGCTGTCTCTTTTCATGTTCCCATTAAAAAGCTTACTCTTCATTTTAACCAGCCTAATTAATTGCCTTAAGTTGCTTCTAGTTCATAAATGCATCTCTAAGGAAAACCCCAGCATGACAATTATAGTCACTTTCTTCCATGGACTACATATACAACTGCATATTTTATCCCTATTCACTTGAATAAAAAATAGATGCCCAATGTGGTGTTGAAAGGAATAAGCCGTAGCAGCATTTTATAATTAATACAAATGATAATTGGTCTACTGACAGATGAGGCTGCATTGGAACTTCTCAAACCCCAAATTATGAGAACAATAACTTCAGGAAAAAGTCTATTGCAGCCTTGCTGTTGATAACACATACCAACATACCCTAACACTTTCACTAATACTTCCCCTTTCATTCAGTATAGACTCCCTTGTAAAATCCTCATTGCTCCTTTATGTTTTTAGCATTGCAAAAAATCAGCTGATCTGAATGCAGTGCATGACTTTAAAATATTTTCTTCTTTACTATTGAAATTTTTGTTAGTATTTTAAGTTAAATCTGCTTAAGGACTGACTGTTATAAGGGTTGCCTTATAACAATCTACACTGAGAATTTGCTCAGATGAGACTGGATTAATTTAAAGACACTTTAGAGAGAGACTAGGTTTAGAGAGAGACTTCTGAGCTAGGTAACCTCTGTATTAATCTAAGGACCTACCCCCCCCCCCCCCCCCCCATTTATTATTATAGGAATAGCATGTTATTATATATAATAAAATAGTAATTATATATAAGAAAAAATAGCTGTGTGGATAAATGTATGCAGATATAGACATGCAGTCAGAAAATGTGGGTCATACAGTCATTCCCACATCCGTATGTGTGACCGAAAGAAGGAACTCAGTGGAATGCTTTTAAAAACTATCTTTTTCATTATTCTCAATTAGATATAAACAAAAAGTGAAAATACGCGTAAACAAAACTGAGCAGTTTTGCTTTAATAATCCAACCAGAGATCCAAAACCATCTTTGACTGAAAAAGATGAATAATACCATCAGATTTTTTTCCAGACAATTGAATAGACTAGCAGCTCAAAAATCTGGAAATTATTAAACATATAAATAACCCCCACCCCCTTTGGGATGTTAAAAATATTAAAAACAATGGAGAATCATTTGAACTAAGTCATCTGCTGTCCTATGTTGTGGGATCTGCAAGATGTGGCAATAACAGACGATAGAAAAACACAAAGTTCTTAGAAGAAATCTACATTTGGAATTAATTTGTTAAACTGTGAATTTTGCACTTTTAAAAGCAACAGCACCATGGTTTTCAACCGTGCATTAAAAATATGCTAGTAGTAGTAAGATGAAGGCAATATTTTATGTCTTCGGAGACATTATTATTTCCATATGGTGCAATACCTTTCACACTATTATGATATACTGTAATACTGATTGCTATGGTAACTGTGCCTACTTTAATGTAGTGTATTGCAGGCATCTAAATAATATACACCTTTAAATACCAAAGATCAGACCCCATAAATACTGTTCATACACTGCCCTGGTTCAGTACAGAATAGTCTTATAGTAATCCAAGCAAATCAGAGCTCGTTTAAACTTTGCATATCATTTAATTCCATTGTTATAAAAGACCAACAACAAGCTGAATCATAGGAAAACAAATAATCCTTGCATTACTCGCAATGGAAAATACTGTTAACACTGAATGAAATGTAGTTGAAGCTGCTGAGTGGAGCAGTTACCCTTCACTGGGGTACGCATTAGGAGTAGTTAAATTGCCTTATTCAACAGAACTGTTGAAGCAATAGGGAGCCACCGCCCAAAACACAGGCCACATGCATGGCTGGTCAGATGCTTAGCTGTGTGGGTGGAGGGATTTCTCTGGGAGCTGAACACAAACACAGGGGTTGGGCATTGCTGGAGTAGGGTTGTGCATGCACTCAGAAAAGAAACTAGCAGCCCGAACACCACAGAAACAACAGCGAAGTACCAGAGACAGCTAGGGGAAACGCTCAAGGTACACTGAATAAAGGCCACTGAGGTCAATGGAAGGATGGACTCTTTCAAAATTGTCTTTTCTGCTTCTTTTCAGGAGTGAATGTAAAATTCCAAAATAGTAAAAGACGTAGTTCCATAGGCCTCGGAAGTAAGAATCATCAGGCAGCCAAAAAATCCGTAACCCACAAATCCATCTGGGCTTCTTCCAAATAATCAGCTACTCAAGAGTGACTGATTCTAACGTCTTAAAGGCAGCAAGCTTTTTTTCCTAGAATCAGGGCATTTTTAAGGGATCTCTGTAGGAGTTCAGCTGCCTTTTATCAATTACTGATAATTAATTATAATTTTTAGATAATTTATCTATTAATTTTCTGTTAAACTTTTATGAAGTCAGCCTCCACAGAGCATCAGTACTTATAAACATTTATTTGATGAGGGATCAGACTTGGCTAGGTTAGGACTACTTAGCCAATGAAAGTGGATAATTTTGAGCCCATCAAGGTTTCTAAATACAGAATGATATTTAGAAAAAAATTCAGATCAAATCTACATAGCTCTAAAATTCATGCAAGTTGGTGGTTTTAGACTAGGCTTTGACAGATGACTGTGTCATACATTGAGGTGACTGGACATTTTTATGTCCAAGTTACACAAGGATCTTTCACCTTGCGTTGGCCAAGTAAGATCCAATTTTAAACAATCTCACTGCTGCCTAAACATATCAATAGCTGGAAAAATACTGAATTATTTAGAAATTCTTAAATGTTAACGCCACTCGTCTCAAACATTTTGGATCTGATAATTGCTGTTAGATTTTGGATATGACTGCAAGCGACATTTCTGGAGAGAACGATAGTATTTTGTTAAAAAAAAAAACCTTGGACTGCTGACTGTATGTGCAGATGAAATTTCCTAGTAACCTTCATCACCTACATTATGTTTGAAACTACTACCCCACAAATAAAAAACAGTGAAAAGCCAGCATTTACTGTTTAGGCCAGATTATTTGTGATCAATGTAGTAAAGATGAAACTGTCACAGTTTCTTTGTCCATGGCTTCTTTTCAATAGGATATGTTAAATGGCATTTTCAAAATTATCTTAATTTGTGCTGTATTGTTGCTGCCACCATGATCTCCAGAGCTCCTGCCCACAAACATCGTTAGAAATAAGACAATTCACTCCATGGGTAGAGTTTGTACACCACTTCGTTGTACTTGCACCAAAGTTTGGACCATCATATCTTTTATTTACAAATTGTATAATCTTAAGTGTAGGATTTTTGTTCATGAGAGTCTGCCATGACTTCCATATTAGCAAGAGAGAGATTTAAATGTAGAGCATTTTGTTCAACCTAATCTTACCATCCTTGTGCTATCATTATTATTTCCATAATAATAACAGAAGGTTCTGAACTAGAACTAGGCAGCCTGGTTGTGTGGGTACATGTACAAACGTAAGAAAAGAGACAGTCCTTGCCACAGGCATCCAACAAATAACAGAAGGAAGACAATTAAAGAAGTTGCCTGTGGTAGACTGTATTCTGGTTTAGAGTCCCCCAAACTCTAAAACAGAGAGATTTTGTGTACAGTTCTACAAAGGTTTTCTTCCCTATATAAATCTTCTTCCTTAGCAAAGCCTTGTTTCTATGCCTACAGAGCAGTTTGTCAACTGCTCAGAAGCACAGATGCAACTGTTTGTTCGCACTGCAGAATGGATCAGCGAAATGATCTTGCTCAGTTAGGTGGCACACTCAACTTCAGGCGAAGCAGCTATCCCATGTACAGGGTGGACTGCAGTTGCTTCTGACAGCACAGCTGCGGGGGGAAGCAAATCGTGGTGCTGGGAGTGCTGGGCTAGGAACTTAATAAAGAGGCTTTGCTGCCAGAGGAGTTGTAATGTTAAACTGCAGCTTCAGTTTTTATATATATATATAAAATATATATATGTATAGATATATTTAAAAAAAAACAACAACCACAGAACAGAATTTTTCTGCTAGTGTAATTACACTACCTCTCTCAAAGACTTAACCTGAATTGACAAAAGCTGCCTTCTGTCAGCATGGCTGTGACCAGACCAGGGGTTCTCCTTAACAAAACTGTGTCAGCCACGATGTGTGAAATTTTTCTATTAAACAAAAATACTGTCTTCTTACACTAGCACAGTGTCATAGGCTAACTTCTGTTTGCAGAGTTTTGCTTTGACAGGCATAAAGCTATATTATTTGATGGCAGCATGGAGCCATACGGGGAATGAGTTGCTGGTCAACAAGGTCCAGATTTTAGTTAAGAAACATCTATGTAGCGAAAAGCTGACTGGCATCTTTGTTGGCATATCATAACACTGAGCAAACACTGCATGCATACAGTGAGTTTTTTTCTCACTCTTGATGTGATCTCGCATTAAAGACAAGGCCGTTCAGTAGAGCAGAGCTGCTGCCATATGTTGTACTTGCCCTGTGCCACAAGGATCCCAACTTCCTACAGGATCCTTCTTGTATCACCTAGGCATGGGTGCTGTGGTGGTCCCTTTCTTTTGAAAAGACAAGAGTCTTCACCAACAGTCTCAAGCACCTCAAGGTATGAAGTAGGCCTACGTATTTTATTAATATCAGTTAATAAAGCATCAAAAAAGCCAACGACAAAACTGAGTGAGTGCTTCTGTAACACCGTTATTCAGGAAACCACACAGAGGACTGCAACAGTGAGGTTATGGGGCTTGTGACTCCTTGGGAGCTGAAGTGCCTAGCAATAAGATGAAAAGGAGGACCACCAACAGGGCTGAGCAGGATACCCCACTCCCTCCTTGTGCTACAGCCAGTGACGGTGTCACTTCACCTACAGGAAGGGCTCGTTACTAAGGTTAAAAAACGATTCTTGCTTACATTAAAGAATCAAGAGAACTGGCACGAAGTGAAAACTCCTGGGATGCTTGTAATGCCTGTGTGCTTTCAAAACTAAATATTCTGCTCCTGTCCCGAGGGCAACAGAGTTTCCCAGCACCTTTGTGACACAAAAGATGATGCCAGTCTTTTAGCTATGTGAGTGCTAGTAAGTAAAATAGGCCACGAAGCCTTCTCTGGCCTTGAGAATAACTAGTATGACAAGACTCACATCTGCAGTGCTAAGCTCTCCTATCCCCTAAAACAGAGTAGCCACATCCAGACTGCCCAGTACGTCTCTTTCAGGCCACCATGCAACCACAGAGCCTTGCTGGGATTACAGTTTCAGGAACGGTCCCAGTGAACAATTGCCTTACTGCCCCAGACAGGAGGGAGACCAGCGAGTGTTTTGTGTGCTGATGCTTCAGACTGCCCAGGCTTTGTCTGGGGGGAATGACGATCAGCTGGTGCCACAGCCCTTATTAGCAATTTGACAGTATCAAGCACCACAGGACAAGGCTTGTACTTGCGAACTGGCTCTGTTTAGTTTAATAGTATAAACACAGGCTGAGAGTCTTCTGCATGCAAAAGGGTTACATGGGTTCAAGGGCAGATTGGACAAGTACTTGGAAGATAGGTCTATTGAAAGCTGCTAAATAACCAAACCACATCAGCTACAGAAAATCCCCTGAGCTAAAAACAGACAGAGATTAGGAGAACAGTCAGGAGATGTGTCATATATGGTTGTCCTGTTCTTATTCTTTCCTGGGAATCAACAAAATGGCTGGACTTAGAAACCGGATAGACGGACCTTTGGTCTACACTGGTAAATTTATTCTCAGGCTCTCAGGAGTCACAGAAGCCAGGAGTGCAGCACTGAGCTCAGTTGCCCGAGAGTTTCTTTTTATACATATGTGTAGATACACACACATACATTTGCTTTTTTTTTTAAGACCTCCTCCTCCTCACTGAGGACACCATGAAATTGCAGGAGAGCCATACTGTCACTGCAGCTCCAGCAGTGGTCTCAGAGGCAGATGACCAGAGAAGGGAACTTTGTACTCAGCTGCAGCCAGGTGTCCAAAATTTAAGCCTAACCGACTTTCCTACACATTAATTAGAAATTGTTTGCAATAAAAGCTTTCCTTTGCAAGATGCCTGATAAAATAACATTAAATTGCGATTAAGAAAAGACAGGGAATTAAATGCTTTGGTAACACTGGGAAACATGATATGAAAGAGGAGAGAGTAGAAGAATGAGGATCCACTTGAGAAATTTCATGTTTTAGCAGTTTTGTTTAACTTACTGTCAAAATGCTATTCTTCTAGTCATTGCCCAAAGAAAAATTCAGTAACTGGCTATATAAAAACCCATGATTTGTGCACCTTTCCTGCTTTGGTACCACATAGGATTTTTCAAAGATCCTTTCTCCCTGGAGAGGGGAAATGAATCCCAGGGAAAAAATTAACAGTGGTATTGCCGGGCTCCTGGTGTTTTCTCTCCCTGAAGTGACAGTGCGAGGCAGAGGGCCCTTGGGGAGGCCACGGCAGAGCTGCAGACGAGTGGCAGTGCCTCCCCCTGCTCTCCGAGCAGAGTGGCAGCGCAGGCAGGGAGGGTGCGTGCCGTGCCGTGCCGTGCCAAGCAATGCCGGGCAGTGCCGTGCCATGTCGTGCCGGGCAGTGCCAGGCCGTGTCGTGCCCTGCCGTGCCGTGCCGGGCTGGGCAGTGCTATGCTGTGCTGTGCCGTGCCGTGCCGTGCCATGTCGGGCAGTGCTCTGCCGTGCCATGCCAGGCTGGGCAGTGCTAGGCAGTGCCGTGCTGAGCCGTGCCGTGCCGTGCTGGGTCGAGCAGTGCCAGGCAGTGCTGTGCCGTGGGGTGCCAGGCAGTGCCCTGCCGTGCCGTGCCGAGCCGGGCAGTGCCGTGCTGTGCCATGCCGAGCCGAGCTGAGCCGAGCCGTGCCATGCCGTGCCGATCCGCTCGGCGCCGACGCACCAGGGGTCCGACGTTCCCCTTTTGTCCCTTGTCCCGCTCTCGGGAGGTGGCTGGGAGCGGCGCCAGCCACCCGGGTCAGTCCGAGGTAAGTGCCCGCCCCCCGGGGCCGCCGCCGCCCGCAGCCGCGGGCAGGGAAGCACCGGGACAGCCGCGGGGAGGGCCGGTCCCCGCCCGGCCCGGGCGGAGGGGCACGGAGGGCAGCGGGGCCTGGGCAGCCGCCACCGTCCTCGCGGGTGTCCCCTGTGGTTCGGCCCTGCCCGTTTCCACCGTTCCCGTGTGCCCATAAATCCGGTGTCCCCTCCTCTGAGGTGACTGATAATTAACCGGATCCAGCGGAGAGCAGCCAGGGCATGACGTGCCACACGCACGACTGACTTCACTCTGCTTTACAGTTCCGACCCTGCAGGGAACAGCTTTCTTCCCGAAATTGTTGCTGCATCTTGATGGTTTTGGAGCTGTGGGGCGACCTTCATGCCAAGTCACATGATTTTTCAGGACGTGTTGTGTTTTTGAGCCTGAAAGATCCTGGTTAATCTTCCCTTTGCACCGCTGGAAGCCTTTTGCTCTAAATGGAGCTACTCTTGATTTATAACCTGCCCTTGGACAGAGAGTAGCAAGGCCACACGCTGCCTTTCGGCAAGCATCCCCATGGCCAATGTGTCTCACAGGTGCAGCGTGCATTCACCTGCAGGCTTGAAGAAACATGCACTTTTTATTTCTCTAACAATGGCCAGTAAACTCTTTATGAATGGCAATTAAAAAAAAAAAAAAAAAAAAGCTGGGTTTTTGTGGGCAAATTTCAAGACAGTTTTGTTCTTCAAGGCACCACTAATCTTGATACAAAGTAAATGTCAGTGAGCAATCCTAGAAGATGTATCAATACCCGTCCTTTAGTGCTTATCTGGACACACAATGAAGTGCATGATAGTCACTCAATTGACCACAGAAAGCTGAAGGACTGAGTCCATCACACAGCCTGGAACCTCTGTGTCCAGAGAGTCAACATAATTTCTAGCCTGAAAATTATCCCACGAAGCCATTCCCCCTTGGGGATGGGAGTAATAAAGCTTAATAACAAAGTACTTGTAAGAGATCAATTACACTGTGTATGATGGGGTTTGGACACTTGTCTGGGGCTGCTAGTCAGGTTTTGGAGAATGACATTAATGCTGCACCTGGACAAATGTTGGTACAGTGTCATTATTTAATTTCCAGCTTTGAAAAAAAGCTTTGAAGGTGAGGGCTAGAAATTTCTTAATAATATCAGGGCTTAATACAAAGACATTAACACGGATGCGTGAGGAATGTCTCACAGAGCGCTATTTACTATTAGCTAGGAAAGCATTATGTGCAAGATAAAGTATAAATTATGTCAATGGAATAGTTACATCCACTAAAATATGAAACTAGAGTTCCTAAACTGCTGCTGAGATGAGGAGATGGAGCCTGCCTTCTGATTTATGTGGATGGGCAGTATGTTTTCTTCATTATTTGATTTACAAGATGTCCCTTACTACATATAACTTTTTCTGTTGCTGCCTCCCTGGCTGACTACACTTCTTCCTGGCAAGAGCACTATGCAGAAGGCCCTCATCTTCCCAAACTGTTTACTTGATGCTTCTGCTGACGACAAGGTAGCGACAATAAAATACAACTGTAGACACAAAAGTGTGCTGCTGTATGGAGAAAGAAATTGAACGAGATCCAAAAAATAACAAGTAACTTTTATAATAGTATTCTATTAATAAACAAAACCAAAATGCATTAAGGACTGTAAACACACAAAAAATTTAATATTTACCTTTCAGAAATTAGATCTATTATTGTATTATTTTAACAGATAGTAGTTTATAAAGATTCATATTCTGTCTCCTATTTTAGCGTGGAAATATGTGCACATGTTTAACAGCTTTTCCAGTATTTGTGGAAATTATTTTGTTTGAAGTCTGTGTACATTCCTTTCATGTGCACAAGATTCTTCCTCTTCAGTAAAAGAATAGTTCCAAAGCTACACAGAACTGACCAGGAACCAGCTCTCAGGCTATTTTCTGTGAGCGTTCCGTGCATCCTTGCCAGCAGGACGGCTGACCTAGTAAGGAGGGCTTTAACCTAGCAATAACGGGGAAGGAGAAAGTTACCAGCAGCCCTGTGAGGGAGTGATGGACAGATCTGATGAGCAAAGGACCTGGAGTGATCTGACAGAAAGAGATCACAAAATTAAGAAAACAGGGCTGAAGGAGAGCCACCTCCAGCGCTTGCATGTAAGCAAGGAGGTGCCTACAAGGCACCATTATGGGGAATGGGGAAAAGCCCAAAACCCTTTCTTGGAAATCAGCGTGCTGGGGTGCGTCTGCAAAGCACCTGTACTAGTCATGCACACACCATGGGAAATAAACATAATGAATTATAGATCTGTGTGCAGTTGCAGGACTATAATCTTGTTGGGATCATGGAAATGTGGTGTCATGGCTCCAGTGACTGGAGTGTTGCAATGGAGAGATACAAGCTATTCAGGCCAGGAAGGAGAGTTTCACTTTATGTGAGAGCAGCTGGAGTACATGGAGGTCTGCCTGGGGATGGATGATGAACCAACTGAGAGTTTATGAGTAAGGATTAAAAAGCAGACTGGTGTTGGTGGCATTGTAGTGGGTGTCTGCTATGGGCAGACATACTAACAGGAAGGGAGGGGATCATTGGGGATGTGAAGGTTGAAGGCAGCCTTGGATGCAGTGATCATGAGATGTTGGAGTTCAGACACTGATAGGAGGAAGCAGGGCAAAAAGCAAGATCACAGTGCTGGATTTCAGTGATCTGCTTAGTACAGTCCTATGGGGTAAGGGCTTGGAGGGAAAAGGGGCTCGAGGAAGCTGGTTAATAGTCAAGGGTCACCTCCTCCAAGCTCAAGTGTAGTCCATCTTAACAAGCAGGAAGTCAAGCACAAATGCCAGGACGCCTGTGTGGATGAACAAGGAGCAAAAGGCAAAAACAAGGCAAAACTCAAAAAATAAAAAAGGAAATACACAGAAGGTAGAAGCAGGGACAGGTAACCTGAGAGGAATACAGAGACACTCTCCAAGCATGCAGACGTGGTTAGGAAAGTCAAAGTGGGACTGGATCTGGCCAGTGATGTCAAAGGCAACAAGGGCTTCTGTAAATGCATAGATGACAAAAGAAAGACTAGGGAAAATGTGGGCCCATTGATGAATGGGACAGGAGATCTGATTACACAAGACATGGAAAATTCTTTGCCTCTGTTTTTATTACGAAGACTGGGCTTCAGGAATTGCACACCTCAGAGACCAGGGAGAAAGACTGGAGCAAAGAAGACATACTCTTGGTGGAAGAGGATCAGGTCAGGATATGCGTAAATCCATGGACCCTGATGGGACACACCCACAAGCACTAAACTAGCTGGCTTTGTCATTGCGAGGCCACTCTCAGTAATCTTTGACTGATTGTTGCAATTGGGAGAGGTGCCTGAGCACTGGAAAAAAGCAAATATTGCTCCTGTCTTCAAGAAAAACAAGCAAGAGGACCGAAGGAACTACAGACCAGTCAGTCTCACCTTGAGCCCTGGGAAGGTGATGGAGCAGCTCATCCTGGAAACCATTTCCAGGCCCATGAAGGACAAGAAAGTTGTAAGGAGTAGTCAGCATGGCTTCACCAAGTCATGCTTGACCAACCTGATTACCTTCTATGATGAAATGACTGTCCTGGTAGATGAGAGGAAAGCAGTGGATATTTTCTACCTGGATTCAGTAAGGCTTTCAACAGTGTCTCCCATAAGAGCCTCAGAGAAGCTGTTGAAGTATGGATTGGATGAGCAGACAGTGAGGTGGATTGAAAACTGTCTGAATGGGCAGACCCAGAGCGTGGTGACCAGTGGCTTGAAGTCCAGTTGGAGGCCAGTAACTAGCAGTGTACCCCAGAGGTCTAAACTGGGTCCAATCCTTTTTAACATCTTCATTGATGACCTGGATGATGGGGCAGAGTGTTTGCTGATGACACAAAACTGGGAAAACAGCTTTGCAGAAAAGGACCTGAGGGTCCTGATGGACACCAAGTTGGGCATGAGCCAGTGATGTACCCTTATGGTAAAGAAGGCTAATGGCATCCTGGGCTGCCTTAGGCTAAGTAGTGCCAGAAGGTTGAGAGAGGTGATCCTTCCCCTCTACTCAGCACCAGTGAGGCCACAACTTGGAGTAGTCTGTCCAGTTCTGGGCTCCATACTACAGAGAGTCTAGCAAAGGGCCACAAAGGTGATTAAGGGATTGGAGCATCTTTCCTGTGAGGAAAGGCTGAGAGAGCTGGACTGTTCAGCCTGGAGAAGAGAAGGCTCAGGGGGAATCTTATCAATGTATATAAATACCCAAAGGGAGAGTGCAAAGATGTCAAGCCAGGCTCCCAGGAACCACGCTCAGTGGTGCCCAGTGATAGGACCAGAGGCAACTGAAACACAGGAGGTTCCCTCTAAACATCAGGAAACACTTTTTCACTGTGAGGGTGACCAAGCACTGTCACAGGCTTCCCAGGGAGATCTCCCTCCTTGGAGATATTCAGAAGCCACGTGAACATGGTCCTGGGCCACTGGGTCTAGGTGGTCCTGCTTGAGCAGGGGGATTGGACCAGATGACCCTCAGAGGTCCCTTCCAACCTCAGCCATTCTGTGACTCTGTGTGACCTCTGTGAACTTCCTGATCGACACTAGAGACAAATTTCTTCTGAAAACAGAGATGTTTTCTGTATGAGCTGTTGGCCTTTATAGTCTCTCTCTGAAAACAAAATCCTACCTGTTTTATTTTCCGTGGTTAGTAATAGTCAGCAGCATTTTTTTTTCCTTCTTCTGAACTTTTATTCTATGACAAATGATCAACAGTTCTTCATTATCTTCCCTTCACACTTTCTTAATCCCAGTGCCATCTGGACCAATTCATTCACCCAATTCCTCTCTTATCCTTCACAGAACACTTCTGGCCTATGCATTAAAGGTATATGCTTTACTGCATACCATACCTGTTTCTTTTGTTAAATCTAATCTAAGTAAATTGATTCCAGCATATCTTTAACCCCTGCATGACACTTTCATCAAAACTAAAGACTGCCAGCTGAAAGCAACTATTCTCATCTGTTAGAGAGAGAATCAAACAAAACATAGCACTTTAATGGGCCAGACCACTATTTAGTGACTACAGAAAACAGTAAATAACAAAACACCTTTATTAATTTTGAAGGCAAGACATTTAAGTCATCTTTGAGTCATATCTGAGATTTATGGTTTTCAAAATATTAAATAAACCAAAACAAAACCATACCAATCCTCAGTAGCTACTTTACTCCTTTCATAACAATTAACTCAGAAGAGAAAGTGTAAACAGGTGCAGTATAATTGATACATCTTAGCTCTTGACAGCCCAGGAGGTATGCAAAGCAGAAATGTTCAAGGAGGTGACCAGGCAATTAAAGGAGAATATGCCAAGATAATTTGATTGAAAGGTGTATGTGTGTATATATTTCTGTGTCCAATCTACATTCTGACTTCTTTATGTGAAGGTATTGAAATTGAATTGAATTGAATTTTGAATTGAATAGAAATTTATTGAAAGAAAAGGAATATTTCCATCTCTTTGGGGGGCATAATAGGGTGGGAAGGGAATGTCTTAATTTTTTATCCACTCTGTATCTGTCAGAAGAATGTAGATTTATTGATTGCAGTTGAAACAAGAAAAAAAAAATTCTCTTTACTCAACTCCATTAGTGAAATTTCCAGTCCAACTGGTAGGTAATACTAAGGCATTTGCTATAAGCAGTCTTTAAATAAATTGGTGGCTCTTGGTTTTCTAACAGGTCTTTAAGCAGTAGCTGAAACTTTTCTACAATAGTAAGAGGGATTATATTAGCACTGTTCTGATTTTACACCATTTTTATATGGCAATAACTCTACTAACTCAACTGCCATATTAGGTTAGATTCGGAGCTGTATTTCTTAGAGGAGAAAAGAGATACTAAATACAATCCCAAATTCCTTCAGAAATATTTAATTTATGACAGTAAATGCGGTGCACATTTGCCTTTTTCTCTCTAAATTCTGAACTAATGGCATTTTTTGACTAATAAATGATAATAGTAAGTAAACACTTGGGTTTTCAATAAGTGTCCTGTTCTGGACATAGCTCCTTCCTGCAGTAGTTGGTTGTGACTGAAAACACTAACTCTTACATCTGCTAGGGGAACTGCACTTACTAGGAGTAATTTACCTTAGTCAACGTGAGCCAGAGCAAAGATGTATGACATACCAGTTATTTGAGGTAACTGGGCTCATTTTGGCACAAGTGGACTAAGGAACACTTATATGTCCTCCAGGGGCTGGAGAATGAGTAAACTACATGAAAACACCGCTTAAAAGCAGCTGGAGTGAGATTATTGGAAGTAACCTTATCTACCATTACCGCCATAGCATCCTGCACAGCTGCCCATGTCCTTAAGTGAGACTTTCCAAAAGGGTGTGAGCTGGCTACCCGCTCCCCCATACAGTCTCTTGATTCTTCTTCAGCAATCACCACTCACCATGCTCAGCTTTACAGTGGAGATGATAAATCGTTCCCCTAAGAGCCAACATGAGTGACATCTCTCCATGAAATGGCACTAATAAGGGGAGAACAGAAATAGAAATGATTAAGGAACAGGCGTGTTCTAAAGGGATTTTAATTATACCAATAAAACCGAGGTATGACATTAACATCATTACTGTAATTTGTTTTCACTTTTATTCTGTTGTACTTTTAATACTCCGTTTAGTGTGCCATGATTGTTTAAAGCAGAAAAAAATCTGTGTAATCATTGCAAGCTTTGTCTCTAGGCAAGTCAGTACTTGTATGAAACTTGTACATATATGACACTGCACAATAACTACACCCTAAACAAAAGCATGCTCCCTGATAAAGCATGTGTGAAAGTGTGTGTATGTTTACAGATCAGACTGCAATATTTGCAAACTTGGATACTTAAGCTTAAATTTAAGCCCCTGAGAAAGAAGCCACATTTTTAAAAGTGCCCACCTCCTATTACTTGACATGTATGAAAGTCAGGCTTTTAAGTAATGTAAGTAACTGAATTTGGCCTTCAGGTTCAGCACTTTGAAAATATTCAGGTATGTAAATGTGCAGATAGCCAGCTTGTGAATTTTTCCAGTGGACTGTCCAAATCTAAAGGTTTGTAAAAAATCTAATTGTGGGTCATATTCACATGCCAGACGTACACTTAAGTCCTGCGCTTAATCAATAGATGGAGCAGTGTTCCTCTGGAGCAGGATGATCCCACATCCCAGGTGGATTACAAAGTTCTGAATACCACTGTAGCAACTGTGTTCTTTTGCGGGGCAATATCACTCCACATTTTCATCTGAGATATGGAGTTTCCTGTTCCATTTCCAAACTACAGCTCTCTGATCTTATGTGCCATATCAGAAGACCCAATGAAGGGGCATATTGCCTTTGCTCCTTCAAAAAAGAGAAACAAAACCAGAAAATACACCTGCTCACCCTTTTTGAAGGCTTTCGGTGAGCAATGCAGAGTCAAAGTTGAGAGCCACAAAGATCTAGCCAATAGGAAAAACTGGGCATGGGGACTTTAATGGAATTTAAATAAGTTAATAAGTTTATCTTTAGATTTATACACTTTCCCTTGGCAGCTAACCTTAACCTACACAGGTTAGAACATTTTAGCTGAATTGTATTTTCAGTTGGCAAGTATTTGCCATTTTTAGACACAGGTCTACCAGCTGAGATAATTGAGATGAGCTGGCATAGAAGTTTACATTAGTGACTGGCAACTTTCTTCCTGTTTTCTTTGGAACACTGAACAGGAAAACAGGAGAAGATTGGGCTTTTTTACTATGGTTTATATGTGAAATTTCTAGGGTGTGGAAAAGCCACAGAAAGGTCTTGAAAGTTCAAAATGAAGCAAATATCATGTTGTAATATATTTTGCAAACGATAATGTAAACTGCACATAAACATAAGGAGGATTTTAAAAAATATGTTCCTTGGCTGTGAACTTAGGGAACGTTTAGAGTCAAGCTGAGGGGACTAGAATAGGAATTTCTTTGTCTTCACCCAAAACCCCAAATTGTTTATTGTATTGAAAATGGTCAGTAGAACATATGCAGCCTTTTTTGGTGGATAAAGGGTCAAAAATGAGAATGTCCAGCTGACTCTAGTTAATTTTTTCCTCTGATGTTTTTTCAGCCATCCTACGCTTTCTTAGGCAATCTTGTGCAAATATGGACTGGACCTTCTGCCTTTGTTGCCCAGCCTCCCATGCGCTGGTGAGATTCCAGCTGATCCCCACCCATGTGATGATAAACCTGTCAGTCAATGGTTGATGAGTACCCGGAGACATTGGATGGCAAGCTTTAAATCCTTCCCATCTTAATCTGTGAAGCAGTAGGTTGTACAGTCTATTCCCGGTTCTTACAAATACCCAAAGCCTTTACAATTCAATAGCCAAAAACTTAGAAACGTACCTAAATGAGACTTATTAGTTATAGGTGCTTTCCTATTAGTTATAGGTGTTTTCCAAGGGAAAGAAAACAGATTACTAGACATTTAGCTTGAATTATTAGCATTATAACTTTGTGAAATCTTATTTTTAAATTCCTAATTGTTTATTTGCTGAAGTTACCCAAAGCTGATCTACATTTGTGAAACTTGACACTTTTGCCTCTGCACGTTTCAGTTTTGGCATTATAAATTTCTTTTAATTAACCCTTGCTCCTAATTCTGAAAAATTAATCATTAAAATCTGAGAATGAAATGGAGAGAAGGATGGATACTTGCATAAGGATACCTAAACAGTATGAAACTGTATTTCTGTACCTTTGCTGGGTAAAACTGAAATGGGTATAAGTCTAGGAAGTTAACTGAATATAATATCAAGGTAACTCAGCTATATAGTTAAAAATATATTGGTGATCCAGCAAAGATCACTCTTACATATTGGTTCTCAAGAAAACGGAAACTAGTCAGATAATATCACTGAAAATCATTCTTCAGAGAGACTTTTTTTGGGAAAAAAAATCCTGCACAATACCCTTAAGATTTAGACCATTTGTATTAGCAAAACTGAAGAACTTGCTCTATGATCAGCTAAATCAATTATTTTTTTTCCTCACAGATTTGTATTTTTGTTCACTAAAACTCTACTCTTCCTACAACTGTAGCAATAATGCCAGTGTTTTCATATGTTTTAAGAGACATCTCTCATTCTTTAGCTACTCCTAAATTACTCATGTTGATTGGCTGGACAGGTCATATTTTTCATACATGCTGATTAACAGGTACTGTCAAATACTGTGTCATGGCTGAATTTCACGTTTTTTCATTGCAGACACCAAAACTTGTAGTTTAGGTTTTTTGAGAGCTGCCCTACTTTCAAGCTGGGCTGAAAATGTGTGTTGCAACCATTTTGCATTTGTTGTAAAAATTATTTGAGGGATTTTGTTGGACATATGAATGTAGCTAAAATAGTCATACTCTCTTTCTAACAGCTAGTAAAAACAGTAAGCAAAATATTTAATCTGTTATCCCTGGTTTAACTTCAAAGATGAGAGATTTTTACAGCAAATTCTTTGTTTTTCACAGCAAATGGGCTTTTAAGATGAGATTCTGTAGACATAATTAATGCTAAAAATTTCCAGCTTAAAGGAATGTGTACATCTGAACAACTGTCCTGATTTGGTAACCTTTAACTACTACCTAATTTCAGACTTCCTCAAATCAGGAGTTATTACCCAAAATGAATACTAACGTGACTTGTGTGAGACTGGCCTTTATCCAGAGACAGGCAGATATAGCCAAGTCAGAATACCCATTACCCATTACCAACTGGTAAACTAATTCACGAAGAAGAATGAAAGGACCTGGTGATGGGGTATTCAATTAATCCTCAGTGACAGTGTCCACAAAATGGGGTTGAGATGCCATAGTTGTGTGAGTAAAGTTCATTCATGTTAACGTAGTTTTACACTAATTTGTTGTTGTTACATTTCATATATCTTTTCCAAACAGATTCAGTAGGAAACAGAAATATTTCAATGAAAAGTGTGTTTTAAGAGAAGAAAGGTCTGTTATTTGTAGCTCTATATTCAGCTGATACCAGATTGCTCAGTCTGCATCAGTTCCACTGTTCATGAACAAATGGAATACCCAATGTATTGATTTTACAGTTTTAAAAGAAAATCTGTTTCAGTTCTTTGTGGAAGGTACAAGTGATGGCAAATGTCAAGAATTTTAGAAACTTGGTTTGGATAGTGTTACAACATTTATCTCTTGGGGAACCTAGTTCAGAGACTGGGTTAAAAGTTAGCCTGAGACATATCTCATTTATGCTGGAATAATATTCCCAATGTACTTACACACCATAAATACTTTGAAAGAGGGATGAATTTCCATCAGCGAAAAAATAAAAAGCTTTGCCTACATACAGGAGGGTAAATTTCAATCTCCCCTCCTTACCTCGCCTTTACAAGAGGTTGCAATTAAAGGAAAACATGCACAACTTGTGCATATCAATCCCAACCCACAGAAGCAGTAGCTGAAATCAGTGAGCAGAATAATTTTAAGGTGTGTAAGCTCAAAACCACCTCCCCTTGCCCCCCTCCTTGTGTAGCCTTCAGACAGATGCCATGGTAGGAAGGGAAAGAGCATGGAGGTGGCTTTGGTCTGCTCCCCTGGAGGCTGTCTGCTTAGGCACATTGCATTTACTCCTTTACCTGTTACACTGTAGGGAGACAAGGGTGACTGAGCTACTTCTGCTTTCTGCATTTGCTCTTCAGTCTGAAAATGTCAGAATGATTAAATTGGCAACACCAACTTTTGCAATTTGATCGGGAAATCTCGGAGTACTTGATGCTGTATTTGAAAGTGTCTATTCCTCTAGGCAAGTGACTAAACAAGACTCTTTATTAAAAGGAGGAGAAAGGCAGAAATAGAGCTCTGTCTTTCATGGTTTGGTGAAATGTCCTGAAGGAATTCTGGAGGCTCTGAAACTGAAGGCAAACAGCTCCAAGCTCTTTTGCTTTTCAGCTTGCCTTAATCCCATAATATGTCCAAAGACCTTGACTCACAAGTTTTACACATTTAAAATAAGCAATTTGGATAAGAATTTGCACTGAACATGGAGAATGAATGGCAAAAACGTAAATCAAAAGACAGCCAAGTTGTAATACTTATCAAGAGAATGTGATAGAAAATTCTTCAGTGGCTTTTTCCACTGCAGCAGCCACAGAAGGACTCCCTGCAATGTCTCTTGAAGGCAAAGGCAGGATAAAGAGCAGGAAAAACATGCCTGTTTCTCCCTACGTGGAAAGATGGAGCTAGGGGAGATCTAAGACCACTTGCTCTGCCCTGTCAAAAAGCGGGCAGACAGAACACAGCTGATACAGTGGGAAGGAAGCTGCACATCTTTTAGATGTTCACAGAAATGTTCCTGGAGACCCAAGGAAGGATTGTCATACCCAGGATGCAAAGATGCTCAGGAAAACAAAGAAAACCAGCAAAGGATATGAAGTTGATATGCTTAAAGTGCTTTCAAATCTAGTGGTGAATTATATTACCTCAGGTTAAGGCACTTTCCTTCTGAGTTAGTGTGTCTATACAGTGGCTGAACACAAATCCAGTAATGTGCATTGACATTGCAGCTCAAGTTGATCCCTTTTATCTTTCCTGCATGTCCCACAGATGGTCTGTCCCTCCCAGGAGTGGTATGGATGCACCCAAGCTCTCTCTGCCTGTCCTAGCCCCAGATCTGGAAGTGGGTAAGTACATTGGAGAAGTATTGACACTGACTGAATATGAGCCAGTATGAGTCCAGATGCGGTTTAACTGTGTTACCTTGACAACAGTGCCCAAGTGCCCTGAATCACTAGAGCTTAGTGGTACCATTGCAAAAAGATGGTATATGTCTTCTCATCAAAAATAAAGCAATTTTGCTTTTGTCTGTCAAAAAATTGATAGGAAGACACCAACTTGAGTGACCCAATTTGGTCCCTTACTGTCACACAGAGCCCTTCAATAAGTTTTCATATTCTGTCTTGGATCAAGTATGGTTCTTTTCTCATCCCTGCTGTTTGACGAACTTCAGAGCACTTGTGATTAGAAACTCAGATCAAGAATTCTAGCTTTCACTCTCCTATTTATTTATTTATTTGTTTATTTATTTATTTATTTTTTTGAAATAGCCCTTTGCCAGGTTTCTATTTCTCCCATAAGCTGGATTCTTCAATATCCGTATCATTCCACTAGCCCTTTTCTGTCTCCATTCCAATTTAAAATACATTTCTGTGAATACAAATGACTAGAACTATGTAAAATACTCATACCAATGCCTTATATAATGTAGAAGGCAGCAGCACTTCCTTGTATTCAGTGAAAATGGTGGAGTCTGGTCTTGTTTCTTCCCCTTTCTACAGCCACATCACACTGTCAAGCTCCCTGTCCTCCTTTGGTTGACTAATTTATCCTGTTTCATATGCTTCTCTTTCACCTCTAGCTGATAAACATCCAGTTTTTAGAAAATGCTTTTGTCAGCAGTTACTAAGTGGATGCCTGTGTGCTTTGTACTATGCAAATCCATTGCTGCTGCTCTGTCATAGAGGTCTTAGAGCTCATATTTTCTGTGTATTAAGTTAGTCCTCAGCAGTATCTTAATTTGGCAGACAGCTAGAATCTCATGAACACAAACCTTGTTCTCTCACTAATGACAACACTGTGCAGGATCAGTCCTAAGACTGATGGGTATGCAATGCCACTGGTGATAATTTCATCTTGAGGACTTCCTTTTCAATATATGCCCACTTTAGCCTTCTGCTTAGTTTTTGCCTTATCTATCTTCCAGTTCCTGTATTAACACCCTTCCTGAACTCCTTAAACAATATTGTCCTGTATGGTAAAGTACCAAATGATTTACCATAATCTGCACTCTTAGAAACATGACATTTACTCTTATGTTACAAGAAAGTTATCTTGTCTAATGTAAATTATGTCAGACTAACCTAGTATGCACCTATGATAAAGAAAACCACACTACAGTTTAGCTCTCTTTCCATTTGCCTCCACAGGTCATTGTTCTTGACTTTAAAAATCTGTGCTAAGGGCTTCTGTAGGCGTGACTAGACTGATGGGAATGCAGCCACCTAGATCACTTCACCAGTTCCTTCTGCAAAAAAATTTCTGTAATTAGATACGCTATCTCCAGTCAGAGGGCAGGTTTTCTCATCTTCACACCACACATTCCCAAACCGATAGTCATTGAAAATGTCTGCTACTGAACTTTCAATTTCATGTGTGCTGCTTTTAGCATTTTAGCTGGTCCCTTTTTCACTCCCTTTACTTCTTCCTTCATTTCACCAGTCAGCAGTCCAAACTCAGGTTTTACTTTGAATATGGTAATGAAATTACCCATACCTACTCTCATTCCTGATTAGGTACCCTGTCATTACCCTCATAATCTTAATTTCTACTGAAAACTAAAGTATTAATTTAGTATATAGGACATTCCCTTAGTCATCTTTAATCATCCTTCTCTTCTCAGCCTGTCTTTCTTTCCTTGTTCCTCTCCTGTATAGCTGGTGAAGACATCATTAGCATTTGTGTTTGTTTTCCTTCCAAGGTAAAACTTAATTAGCCTTTTAACTAAATTTCTTTATATTTTTTCCTAACCTTCAAGACAGAGCCCTCTTAGCTTATCACACTCTTTTTGTGCTCCAATTCTGTCTGTTAAAACATCCTGACTGTTGTATTTATTCATTTTAGTAGGTCTGTAGCCCATTCCTTGGAAGACTGGCTCTGGGTAGCAATGGCACTTAGACCTCATGTAATTCTGCTTGTATTCAAATCCATAAACTGCTCTTCTTAGTCAATCTCACCAATTTGTACCCAGTTTCTCAAAATTTTTCCTATAAATCTGAAAATCTGTTTTTGTATGTCATATAATCCAAAGTGGTCTGATTCAATCACTTCAGTCCAACATTATCTCCTACAACCAGGTCTTTTATAAGGTACTTGTTGCTTTCCAAAATAAGTTTAGTGTGGAATCCTGTTAGCTCATTGTGGTGGGTTGACCTCAGGCAGCAGCTAAAGCATCCACCCACTCAACATTATATAGTATGGAATATCCCTTTGGACATTTTGGGTCAGCTGTGCTGGCTGTGTCCCCTCCCAACCTCTTGCCCACCTCTTGCCCTACTCGTTTGGGGGTGCAGAGGAGGAAAAACCTTGATGCTGTGTAAGCACTGCTCAACAATAGCCAAAACACTGGTGTGTCACCAACAGTGGTTTAAACTCAAAGCCAAAACACAGCACTATATGGGCTGTTATGAAGAAAATTAACTCATTCCCAGCCAGAACCATTATATTCATTAACAGAGAAGTCAATCGGCTGTCATATTTGTGATCCTAGCATGTTCATGTTTTTTAGAATTGCCATATCCCACATCTGTCCATTATGTGATACTCATGGCTTCTGGCTTTGTAGATTTTGTAAGTTCTTTAGGGATGATGAAGAATAATATGGACAAGTAAAACCCTAAATGCCCAAAAATACCAATCCAAATGTTAAAAATTAATATCTGGTGAGTTTTTAATATGTCTGTTTTCAAACCTGTCTCGTCATGTTGTGGGTCCTTGAATTTTAGACATATAACATTGCACCAGGGTTAATTTGAACCCACATCATCTCACATTTTATTTTCTTTTATGGACATCTCTTGAAGCACACCACAATCTGTGCAAGGTTATTCTGTTGGACAGCAGCTTCTCCCTTTAATTCTTTAACTAGTGTAAGTATAGGAGAGTTGGACATATCTATGATCACGGTGACTATTGCTTTTCCCCTATCATGTGCCATGGAGAATGTGCTTTGCAACACTGTGCTAAGAGCAAAAAGGATCTTCACCACCTTCCATTCCCTCAGATGAATATTTAAGTCTCAGACCAACAAGTTGTCAGTATTATTTTGGTAGTAAAAAGAATAAGGAGGATACTTATCTGTAATGGCAAACTTGCTAGTGACAGCTATGTTAAAAAACTTAATTCTTCACAGCCAAGAAAGACAGGGCATATCACTCATTTTGCACCATCATTTAAAAGTTATTTGGTCTTTTGCTTTATATTTCTGTAAATCAGCGTAGTGTATGCTGATTCATAAAAGCTTCATCTGTGTTAGAAGCTTTTATCATGTTTCCCTTTGTGATATATTATGTTGTGCTTCTTTTATTAAGGTCATTACTCACATCTTGAAGGCTGAGGTTATCTGTGTCATCTGGATGCTCAGAATTATCAGTAAATTTCTGTGTTTCACTGCTGTTCAGGGACATGCTCTTGAATGGAGCAAGAAAGGACAAAGAAAATGCGCTATAGCTTTTCAGTCTGAACAATTACTGTAATAGTTAAAGAGATGCCTTTGTAATACTAATATTAATGACTCAGGAGCCTCTGTGTACACAGTCATTAAATTCTATCATTATTTGTAAAGTTAAAATCCTTAAGCATTTTTTAAGATCTCACTGAAAATAATGTAGAAATTTTCCAGATCTTCCTTCTTTCTCCATCACATGCACTCACACATACACACAGACTTAGTCAAGTTTCAGATCTCTTCAGCAGCAATGAAACCAAATAGCAGTGATGCAAATACTGTTTTGTTTAGCTGTTCCTGTAAAAGAAATAATATTATATAGACATGGAGTTCAAAACAGGAAATGCAGATGGTGCAAAGGCAAATGGTACAATGCTGTCATAAGTTTGTGAGAAACAAACAAACAAAAAAAATCAATCTTAAGACATCTGATAGTGGGAGTTCTGTGTTCTGTTGTCCTTAATTGCACTGAGTCTTAATGACGCTTGTGTCCTTAATCACTTTTCTCTTACTCCAAATCACCCCACTCATTTCAACAAGACTACTTTGGGATTCATTACTGTTCAGTAAAAGGTGGAGTATTACAATTTGTCCCTAATTTAGTAACCATTTAGTTAAATGTATGCATTTTGAATGATAGCTATGGATCTCCATTTGCAAGCACAAACTGATAATGTTTCATTTTACAATGATAATACTAATTTAATTTCAGTTATAATATTAATTCAGTTTATATTCATTTGATAATGTCCACTAACAAAGTCATTCCTGCTGTGAAAGCAGTAGAAAAATAAAGACCATTTGATTCAATGAGTTATACATTCTCTGCTTACTTGTAATAATTTTTCATTTACTTGGTTTGTCAACATCTTGACTACGAGTCAGAACCAGAATCTGATTCAAGGTATCAAGAGACTGATGCTCTTGCCTACTGCCACAGAGAGATGTCCAGTCCTGTCCTGCCAATGATTTTGAAGTAGACCTTTCCAGTAAATACATTATGTGAAAGTCAGTACTGTATATAAGAGAAGAAGGAGATACTCTGTGTGACTCCATTACTGTGACAAATTATTATCCTATCCCAAAGCGTTTGTCTTAAAATTAAGAAAAATAGTTGCCAGGTACTCTCAGTTAACTTCATGGTAGTGCTCTGGATATTCTAAGTCATTTTGCATATTGTGTTTTGAGGGGTTTTTTTTCCTTCTAATTTTTAAGAAACAGACTCCAGTCTTGCAACTGTAACTTGCCACTTGAACTTTGTCTTTGAACTTCATGCCAGCACTGTTTGACTTACAGGAACAGTGAAAAGAAGGTGTAATCCATCATAGATGACAGCCATTTGTTTTAAATCAAAGCTCTCTAATTTTAGCAATAAGCCTAAATGTTGAAATAAACAAAAACAGTGATATTTTTCCTTAAAAGTGGTTAAGATACCACAAAGCTACCAATTTGACCAATCCTCCAGTCTCTGGAATACAGATTTCAAAGAGGGATGAAGTTAGATGACCATGCAATTTTCAGATAGAGAATTTATTAAGGTCAAGACAAGTCTAAATATAACACTTGATCCACAGCCTGTTCAGAAGTAGAATTATGATGAGTTTGCTGTTCTCTCTGCCACTATTTATCTCCCCACTTCAGAGCACATAACAATGTAATAAAATAATAGACAATCTGTGAATAAATAACTTGGCATGTGGCTGTGCATTTTGAAAAGAAATTGTAACTCCTTTAGAGTTTCCTAGCTATGATTTTGTTTTGTCATTTATTAATGCTTTGCTTCTAGGGTAATCCACATGCAAATGGAACAATAAACAAAGAACCTTCTATGCCAAGGAAGCATATTAAAGTAAGTCTTCAGCGAGTCATATTCTACTGTTGGAGAAAACAGCCCTGAGTCAGCAGTCCCTCCTCTCCTTTTCCCCCACCTTCCCTCCCTTTTTCATGCTGGCAGGAAATGAAAACTATTTCAGCATGTTATACAAAATGTATAGAATCGATGTGATCATTTCAGTATTGCTGTATACCAGCCATGAAAGCTTATTGATAGCATCACCAGACATTTCCTAAGCTATTCAAAAATTATCACCTGTCTTCCTCACTTTCAATCTGATGAGACCTTAGAAGGTGTTATGCTTAAAAAAAAAAAAAAAAAGCTGCACTTTCCAGAAAGACAAGTTTGTCTGCTTTGGTTCTCTGAGAGTTGCCCACTAGTTTAACTTACATGCTCCTTTATGTTGCTCTTCTGTTAGAGTCTTTTCTGTATCCCAGAAGGTAGAAGAGTAATGCAGATAGCATCTGCTTTTGACTCAATGGCCAAATTGAGAGGCAATGTATAAGTGGATGCAAGATCCATATCAGTGAGTGGATGCAAGGTTTAGGGATTCTTACCAAGCCCAAGCAAGTTTAAGCTAGTTTAATTTAAATGCTGAGTGTGGCAGAAGAAGGTGCTATACCAGGTTAGATTCCCTGGGACTAACTGAGGCCTTATCCAAAATTCAAAGGCTTAATGGCCTTTGAAGATCTTGGATACCCACCTGAATCTAGTGATGTGGTTAGCTGCCAAAATTGGTAAGCTGTCATTGCTGGCTGA
Organism: Strix uralensis; assembly: GCF_047716275.1. Classification (NCBI taxonomy): domain Eukaryota; kingdom Metazoa; phylum Chordata; class Aves; order Strigiformes; family Strigidae; genus Strix; species Strix uralensis. The sequence goes on along the minus strand of NC_133972.1, from coordinate 68,921,340 downwards.
TATTTTCAGATGTGGTCATGTAAATAGCTTGATTTCTAGAAGTGTTCAGTACTCATTGCCCCTAAAGACTTAGTGACTCTGTAGCTGTATTTTTTATATATATATATCGGTAGGCTGTTCCAGCTTAGTACTCAGGCTTAAAAAATTCATTCACACTGCATACTGTGTTCTGCTAAAAACAAGCAATGCTCAAGTATATGAATGAACTATACACATAAGTGTTATATGCATAATAATTCATTCAACTCTTCTTCTCCTCTCTTTTTGCCTTCTCCTCTGATGGATTCTAGACCCACTAATTGTTTTGGAGGTTGAAGATTTTTAAGCACAGGTGAAGACTAGCATGGATGACAGCACTGATAGCTTTCCACATGTCTCTACCAAGATACCACATTATTGTGATAAGAGAACAGTCAAGTTTTTCTGCCCCTGTTACCCAGAGCCTTTCTGAGATTGTCAACAAGGTTGCCAATTAGAAACAATTGTGACATTTTGTTCATGTGTGTGATGCAAGACCTGCTGACTAGGAGTTGCTGAAACCACCAGCTCATTTCACAATATTTAAACAGTAAATTACCATACCTAGCATTTTTGTCAACAAGATGAGGGATTGATTGATTGGGTGTGTACATCCTGCATAGTGATAATTGTCAGCCATAACTCTTCAACCTGTAACAGGGTGAATGCTGCTTTTAGTTTACAAGGATGTCAAGACACTTGCAGACAAAGTGTTCAGGTAAGACTGGCTGTGCTCACCTTGAGTGATCCACTTGTACTCTTTCAGGCCTCCTGTGTGCAATAAATAGTGATTAATGCACAGGCTGTGTGAAAAAAAGGCATGACAAGAAAGGAGTGGGGAAAAAAAAAGAAAAGTGCTGGCAGGCACAAAAGTGAGAATGAAAAACTCTGAAAGCTGACTTGTACTCTGCATGAAAAACATTCCTACCCTTTACTGTGCCTATGAAAATGCAAGGGGATTGCAACAATGCTACATGGTGAAGGGTTAGTATTTGTGGAATAGAAGGTAGTCTTAGAGTGAGCAGATAAGTGTATCAAAGTATATGTCGGAGTAGAGCACCCTCAAATCCCTTGATACTGAGCTACTGGTGGTGTATACACATTAAAATCAGTCAATATACTGCATATATTATATTCATGATGTTGCAAAGTAGAGTCTACCATTTGGAGAGTTCTTTTTCAATCATTACTTGATTTGTGGCACGCTGTCAGAGGTCTGATTGCTAACCAAAACCCATTATCCGTAAGGACATTTGCAATATTGACAGTTTGTTCTCCTTGGTAAACCCCTGGATGAAACTGGCAAGCACATGCAGTCATTTCTACTGTTTGTTTTTTTTTTCTCCTCCTGGGCCACTAATCTCTTATCTCACTAAAGACCCCACACCTCACCTTAGTCTTCTCTCCCTTTTCCTTAGCCATGCTGCAATGAGAAGAACATTTAAGACCTATTTTTAGCACATTTATTCTAAATATATGCTGATCTTTCACCACGCATTTGTAAGAATTGCTTGACTTTGCAACTATTCATATCAGAAAAAATAATGCCACATCTAGTTCCTTCCATTTTTTGTTTTATTTCTGTATGAATTACACAACTTCCTCTACAATGCAAGGACATCTTCCCCACAATTTTCCTATTCCATTTTCACTTTTCTGCTTTTCTTTGGTGGCTAATATGATTGCCTACAGGAATTCACCACAGCCATAACATCCTTCTGGAGCAAACTGCAATCACAGCACTACACTTGAAACACTAGAGGTTGCTAAAGCCTGTGTTTGTTCATTGAGTTTTCCCAAGTGAAACAACATCATAGATCTTACTGAATTGAAGTCATGGTAGGAAAATTCCTCCTACTCTAAACATACCTAAACTAGCACTAGACAATGAATTCTCTGAATTTTCTTGCTCCTCGACTGTTAACAAAATGCACGACAAAAGATCCTGTTCCAGTGTGTAAAAGGCATCTATGATAAATACAGGATATGTAGGATACAGGAAATCGAGGATAAAAGCAGGATCAAGGATTTAATCTTTAGGATCTATTTACACTTTGTCAGACACGAAAGTTTCTTAAGAATAGTTGGTTGCCTTGTTTTAAAATATGTATTTTAAGAATACTGGCAGAAAAAAGGGTATATCTATATTTTAAAAGGTAATGTTATGTAAATTAACAATTTTATGTAAGACCAGATACATATACTGTATACACGAGATTGTGCCTCATGTCAGACATCTCCACATGATACTTCTCCAGATGGCTTTTTGAATCTTATACTGTAGGCTTCTCTTTGGGTTGAAGAGTAGCTCCTGTGAAAAACTGAGCTATTTAGTGGTGATTTAAGTATGTCTCCTACTCTTGTAAGTGCAACCCTTTATCTAACAAAGGGCAGCCAACCACTTTCTATTACCATTCTTCTGATCAGCAAAATCCGTACATGTTGGTTGCCTGACAAGGGGAGACTGTACTGAAGCACTACCCATGACCATGGTAATCAATTTTCACAGCTGCATGAGAATCCTAACTGGAGTAGTTTTGTTCTCTAGCATCCCAGCTCCTGGAGTCAAGTTATTATGCAAGGAACTTATATTATGTTCTCTTGAAAAAAAAGACTGCATAGCCAAAAAATTATAATGTGACACATACCTGCCATGCCCCTCAAAATGAAAAACAAACAGAAAGACACCCAGATGGGTTATTTTTAGTAACTGCATGGTTTCATAGGCTTAATTTATAAGTAGTGAACACTTGGGGCTGCCAATCTGTGAATAGTCTTTGGAGGAGCTGCTTGGGCCCCTTTCCAACCTCTCTTCCTGACAGGAATTTCTATGACAGGGGTAGGGAGCCTATAATGAAAACACCCTGACATCTGGGCTGGGGGAAGCTAACAGGCTGCCTTTGTTCCTAGCAATTCCAGTGGTTTCCAGTACAGTCCAAAGTCCCTCAGAATATTCTTGTTTCAGAAAGGGAAAGCAATACCATGAGAAGAGATCCTGAGTGTGGTAGCAAGCGCTGGCCCCCACTTCCAGGAGGATACACATGCAGGGGAATGGCAGGGCCAGCTGGCTGGACAAGGCCCTCAGTGTGGTGGGCAGGATGTCCTACGTGATGACATCAGATTGGAAGGTTGCCCAGCTTGTGTGAGCCCATCACATAGCTTCTGAGCAATAGCATGGGCTATATTTAGAGAGGGAGAATAATAGATGAGACATATGGTGCCTGGTTCTCCTTCAACCTCAAGTCTACTCGTGTACATGAACAGACTCCCATTGATTTCAATGACTAAGACTCCGCCATTTCAGCAGCAGTAACATGACTGACTTTACAATGCTAATGGACATGAAGTTCAGCCTAAGTAAAAAGCACGCAGTTTTGTTCTGTGTGCAACGGATGCTTTAAAAATAGCAGGGGAAAGATCAACTGTCTTAGCTCTCCCCTTCCTGCAAGGGCCTGTTAACACATTGTAAGCCTTTTCTGCTTGACTTACTAAGATGTCGCTGAACTTCAACAAAATTTATTTTATAAATAAACTTTGTTACTATGGTTGGTCAGAGTTGAGTCTCTGGTCAGAGACTAAAGCAAAATCCTTTTGATGGGTTAGACATTCTTTGCACTTTAAACCTACGTAGTTGGAGAAAGAAAAGTTGAAAGCATCTTGGGCTGAGCCCAACTCCTTGTCTTACAAGAGCTATGGAAAGCAGTGAAAAATTATTTACAATGCAAATGAAAATCAATTTGTGCCTGTTCCTTGGGCATTATGTGAAACAGCCCCTGCTTTGTAATGCTGATCTCTGTATAGTCATAAAACAGAGATTTATTTGCTTCTCATCTCCAGCAATTAACTGCTACAGATGTCAGACAATTATGCTGAATGAGTGTGCTGCACCTTCCTTAGTTTTCTTCTTTTGTCTGAGTTGCTGATTTTGAAAGCTGCCCAGCTATCGAAACTCCACTTAAAGTGCCTAAGATCAGAAACAAGCCCAGGGCAGCAACATGGTATGGTACTGGAATAAATAAAGCATTTGTTGACTCATGACCCATCTAGATCAGAAGCCCTCAAGAGTGTTTTATGCTAAAATAAATAAATAGATCTCTGAAGTTAACTGATTGCTCCGTGCAGAGCAGACTCAACACTTAGTGTAACATTTGCCTCAACAGCACAAAAGCAGGCAGAGAGCTGCCCTGCAGCTCTGCTGTTCCAGACAGAGGAGAATCCAAGCAGGGCTATGCCTACTCCCTACCACCTGCTCTCCCCACCTTGTCTGAAGAAGACATGTCGGCACAGGGCAGAAAGCACAGCCTTAGGCTTCTTTGAATTATACAGAGGGCTAAACAGTCCCCAGCTGGCCCAGGATCAGAGGAATGGACTTAAGTTGCTTAAAGCCACCTTTCTCACTGCTTTTCAGCTGTGCAGAGGGTGAAATAGGTTCGGTAGAGAAGTTATCCTTAAACACAGCTTGGGATTCATTCTCTGACTCCTTATGTCATGATGTACTTTCTGTGACCTGGCTAACAAGGAAATCCAGTAGTGCTCTACATGTCTTAATATGTTCCCTTGCTAAGCCTTCAGCTGTTCTTCACTTCATGCTGCACTGATACCAATTCTCAATTAAAACAGAGTGAGCCCAAAATTCATAGTAATGATTTTAATTTAACAAGGCATAGGATTTTGTTCATCTTAGGATGCAGTTCATACCTTCTTGATTTGGAAGACACCAAACATAGGCTACAGACATTTGAAGCAAACAATGACAAGCCATTATCATCAAGTGTAGCTACAACAAAGTGGCCTTGTTTATTTTGCAGTTCCACACATTCATACATTTTAAATATTGAAGCCTTGATGTGAACAGTACACTTCAGTGATGGAGGACCAGTCCCTTTGAGACAAGAAATCACTTTTCTAGGCATCAATTTCTGGGCTATGGTATAGAATGTCTCACTTGAAGTCCTTCAGGGGAGTACTAGCTGCAAAGCATTTCCTGTGGTGACTGCAAAGAAAATACAATGATTTTATCAATTCACAATAGTTTCACACACTTTGATACTAGTAAGTGTGAGAACTTAACTTTTTTAGGCTATGGTGAATTACTGATAAAGTAATTTTGAGAGTTCCTTGTGTTGGATTCTGTTGCATGTAATGCAAACAGAAAATGCAATACAGAGTCCCAGTCATGGTTTAAAGCTATTTAAAAGTTATTTAAAAATTCTGAATCTGCTACTTTGAGTCCAAAAGAATTTATTTCTGAGTGGACATGGCATTTCTATATTGCTCTGTGAGTGAGCATTTATCTCAAGAGGTTTAAGATGGTCTACCCTTTTTACTCATTGCTATGAGATCACTGTCCTTAGATGTCACTGCCTTTCCTGATGTACAGGCTTGGGACAATATACTTTCATCTTCTCACTCTTTCACCTTGATCTTTCTTTCCCTGTATGCAGTTCTCCACAAACTGTAACAAATTATCTCTTCTGTTTTAAACTACAGCATAGCATCACTGATCAGTCAGAGCTGGCCCCAAAGTGATTTTTTTACCATTTTCTTCAGGCACTGTTTGCCATGATCTCAATGGGTCTGCACAGAGGCATTGGACTTGCTCAGATTCTGGAGAAAGCATCCATGCAGGAGTCCTCAGTGAAAAGGAGTAATCCCATCTATCGCAGACTAATTACCAAGCACACAGAAAACAGTAAGAATCTGAGGTCAGCCTAGAGGAACCACAGTCGGTGCCCTCTGCCTCCTAGGAAGCCTGGCTGCAGCCTGAGTTGGGCGATTTCAGATACCAGGTGCATTCCTGCGTAGTATCAGGGACCATATTTTGTGTAATGACAATAGACCCCTCTTGAGAAAGTGGAAAGCATGTGGACAATGCTCAGACCACTGCATCTGACTGGGCCAAAGTCAGAAAGTGGGTGGAGACAAGTAATTTTCTGGGAACACAGAATTCTTGAATTGCTGGAAACTACTCCCAATTTGTGGATCTATGCTTCCCAAACTCACCCTGAAAGGCTGAGACACATGATCAACCTCATCACGCCAGTAAGCCTGTCTCCAGGTACCTCTATGCTCTGGGATGTGGTGCATCTTCCAAACTCATACTTGAACCAGATGGTAGCAATTTTCAGAATGCAGTTGCTGCCACTGACAATGAATCAGACATTTGTTACGCCAAAGAGAGTTTAATGAAAAGAGCAATGGCCTTTATCCATCTCCTTGGCAGCTTCAAAAAAACAGGTAAGTGTGAATCATGCTTCTAATCTCAGCTATTTCATTAGGGATTAAAGAAGTGAGCATGAGCCAGGGAAATAGCACCACCTTTATGTTGTAGCTGCACAAGTCTGTGATTCCACTGCATCTACAAATATAATGTGAAATAAAAGCATCAGACTGCACTTGTTTGGGGGTCCCTTGGCTTGAAGGGGAAATATTGCTGACTGGAAATGGGATGGATTGGTTTCTCACTACCCAGAGGAATATTAGCATGCAAGAATTATCGTCTTCAGTTGGCCAACTCACCATCCCAAGGACCATGTCTACACATCCTGTCATCTCCAGTCACCTGCCTTCTCCACATTGCAGATTCTTATTCCCCAGGCACAGTGGTGGCTCCCAGTAACCTTTTAAAATCAGAAAGCCGTCTTCCTTGGGAATCATCCCCACAAGGCAGCAGGGTTAACATTCCTATGCATAAGCATACGTAACAAGCAAAATAAATGAACTAAAGTGGACACAATACACTCTGGGATTAGGGGCATTAGTCCCTTGATGAATGCTGATTTGAACAGGAATTGTCATGCTAATTTGGAAGGGGTATGATTGGGGGTTCACATGAAATCTGTGTTGAACTTGCACTGACACAGATGGCAGGAATACTTAGATCCAGTATTAAAGATCATGGAGACACAGTCTCATTGTCATCTCTTCTTTGGAAATATGGAAATCTTTGGAAGGGAAACTAAACACAACACAGATGTCTTCATGTTGCAAGCCAAAAAAAAAGTTTGAAAAGTCTGACATTTTTAAAAAGAATGACTGTGAGTTCACATATACAGCAGAAATACAGACAAAGCAGAACACATAAGCATGTCTTCACATGCTCATTGTTGCTAGCAGAGAGATCTTAAAGATACTGTCCTGAAGGATCTGCAGTATTTACAACATATCTGATAGCTGGACTTGTGCCAGTGGTGCTCGCCTGTTGTATAAATAACACAATTTCCAAGACTAAGCAAAATTTGTCATAGTGGAGAAAACAATGTAGAAGGTTTTCTTCTATTCTTGACAAATAGGCACTTCTAAGTTTGTGACAATACTGTTTTTCAGTGTTCCTGATGATATGTAATTAAATGAACCAAATTGTTAAGCGTATCATGTGCTAGGGCAGTACACCTAGACAGAGTATTTTAGCAAGTTAATTAGATACATGATAGGAACGCATTCTATACATTTGTTTTGCAGGAATACTTTATTCAAAACTATGTAAGAGCTGAATGGATAGATTTTAATCTAGTATGTCAAATTCACTCTTCTCAGAGGGCAAAATTGCAATATTCACCTATAGATAAAAAAGGAGTTTGAAAGAGAAGCATTAAAAGCTGGAAACTTAAGTAAGTCAGTGATATTAAAGTAGCTATGGACAAAGCCTTCAAGGCCTGTTTGGTACCAGATGAAATAAAATATGCAGAACCTACCACTCTTACTTCCTGGCAGTTGTCCTCTTTCCACAGCAATCTCTCCTACTCTTTCCTATACCATCTTGCCTCTCTCCTTCTCCCTGAATTTAAGTAGAGGCAACAGCAGCAAAGAGTGTGAGCAAGAGGTAGTTGCCAAGATGTGGCACAGACATGGTCAAAGAAGGCTCTGTAAGGTCCCTAATCAGACCATGTGAAAATTTTCCTGACAAAATTCTCCTGAGCTTTCCACGTGTCCTCTTGACACAGTTTAGGCACTCCTAAATGCTTTGAAGTAATATTAACTTGTAAGGGTAAAAATTACACCTCTCTGGGGCAGATAGTGAATCTCTTTTCAATAGAGAACAGCTATTTGGGGATGGGTCTGCCTTCATGGTAGCGTTCCTCAGGTTGTAGAAATTCTTTATCTGGACAGGTAGAAAGCTTCTAGGGGTAAGAAACTGCTAGTTTTGAGTAAGTTTTTTTCACAAGATGAAAAGCAGAAAAATGAGTTTGTGCATCCTAGTTACCGATGTTTTCTATGCAATTCAAAGCAGTGCAGGCTTCCAAAAACTCCTTGGAAAGAGTTTTTAGAAAACCTCTGTGGTCTTTACCCTACAAAACACATCAGAAAACACTACAATAATGTTGGATTACCATAAATACCTACACTTAAGTTGGACAACCTGCTTCAATGTTTCCTCTCCGATACCTGTACCTCAAGAGCCCATAAAGTAATATGTCCAAATTCAGGCCTGTGCACCAAAATAAAATCTTCACCTTGCGAAAAAATATACAACTTCCACTATGCACTTTCATGCCAAGGCAAGTTGGGGAGGTAGTAATGGGCTCTAATAGGCACTCCCTGAAACTGCTACATACTTTACCTTCAGCCAAGCAGCATTCGGAAGATGTGACATTCTTTTTCTTCCCTGGAAAATATCAGAGAACCTCAAAGAAATTACTTTCCATCTGATCCTCCTAATATCAGTAATTTGCTGGTTTGACATCATAGAAGAGTGAGCACAGGGGATCTTTGACAAAGAGAACCATATCCCCTCCATGAGGAGCACAGCCTGCAAGTCAGCACAACACCAGTGGTGTGGAGCAGAGCGGGGTGAGCACAGGGCTGGGGTGTGGACGCTGAAAGCTGGAATGCTGTGTGGAGCAGGTGGGCCCCTGGGAGCTTTAAAGTGAGTGGGAGGAAGGGGTTGACAGAAGATTTTTTGGGAGGCTTTTTTTTTGTTGTTTTTATTGTTTTGTTGTTGTTTGCCCTCCCCCAAGCCAACTGGGCAACACAGAGCAAGACTCAAGCTTTGGAGTGTGTGTGAAGGGTGAAAAAGGAGCAGATAAAGAACAGGCTCATGCCTCAGGTAGGAAAGGTGTTGGCACCCCGGGGAATATGAGAGAAGAAATGTAAACAAAAGGCACAGTTGTGCAAAGCCTTGGAACTGAAACAAGCATGTAGCTCATCTTTGATGCCCCAGGTAAGTGAAAACTAGTTCAAGTTCTTAGTGCAATAATACCTTGCTCATGTTATACATGCTGGCCCTATCCTACAGTCTTACCCAGATAAACACTATGCCCTTTTGCTTCTGAGAAGCCCATTAATATATATGGAGCAAATACAAATGTAAGTGACTGTTCACAAATCCTCTGTTAGAGAACTGTGGTCATTATTAACCAAGCAAGCATTGGTGGGCTCAGCAGTTAGGATGAGGACAAAGTTTTTCACGCTGTTTTATATGACAAGAGGAGCATATTTCTCCAAAATTGCTCTCTATACTTCTTGGCAACAAAATGAATTTGAAAATTATACCAATGAAGCAACAAGCTTGTTAAATATTACATTTAAGCAATTTACTCTCTTGTGTGAGATCTGCTGTTTTGTCCTTGGCTATCTTAATGATGAGTTCTTCACACAGCTAATACGAGGATTATTCAGTGTTGTGTATGTAACTGTAATGAAAGATTTAAAAAGCTAGTAATTCTTTTCATTCTGTTTTTAACTGAAATTTTGTCTTTCAGGGGAAGCTGAAAATAACCTTCAGAAAATGTCAGAAAGAATTACCCTCTTCAAAAACTCATCAGTGAGCTTGGGATCACATGCCTAGTTTGACAATAACAGTACCTACTCCAGTTAAAAAGCCATCATTTACTCTAAATCTGACTTACTCAGAGCCATTTAGGTAAGCCAAATGAAATTTAGAAATCACACATCTTTTAGAACCATAAATAAGAAAAAGCCTTTGTAATCATCCATTTATTTTATTATTTTGCTTCAAGGTAGAATACAGTTTCCAATTCTTCGTATACTGCAACTTCATGTACATTAAGTCTGAATTCCCTGGGTTTAATCCTTCATTTAAGATGAACTTGATGATCATATCGTAAACTACAATAAAGATTGTATATAATTTTTGTGGGGAAATGTATTCCTAATGACTTAAAAGGAAAGTAGCCCATAAATACTACACGATGTCAGTAGTACTGACTATAATTAAAGTGGAATTATTTTCCTATTTTTTTGTGCTTTGCACTTGTAGCTGTAATACTGAAACACAGGCCGATAGTTAACTTCTTTCTACCTTCAAATGGCATAGCAGAATATGAGAAAAAAGCTCTCTCCAACAGACAGCTAGAGATTGATGTGATATTTTTCCTAGTAACTTAGATTTTCATTCAAAAAAACAGCTTGTAGTGCTGATTTGCACGAAATCTTTTGTAACTCAATTTCTGCTAAATGAGAATCAGTAATATAACGTAACCTTCATAAGTTAATCTTACATACTATTGCAAGACCACTTACTGTCTTTTTAGAAATATAAAAAATAGATGACATCTATTTAGGTGAAATAAGCGCTTATACGTGATATCTATAAAAACAATAATTTGAAGCAGTACTTTTTATATAACAAACAGAAAACTTTCAAAAAAGAGAGTTATGGGAAGCCATATTCCCTCCATATCAGAACAATCTCATATGTTTTTCAGGGGCAATACCTGAATCCGTGAAGATTCACATTTTAAAAAAACAGTTCCCAATATTTGTAATCCACTGATTACCAACAATTCTGGGCATAGCATTCAAAATTTAGCAGGTTAACAATTTTTTCTTATCTAAAACTCAGGTAGACATCAAAAACACTTTATTTGTATGGGAGTTTCATAGCAGTTAGAAAAATAAGGGCAGGAATTTAAAAAAGTCACATGCGGGCCACTCCTATTTAATATCTTTATTGATGACCTAGACGAGGGGATCGAGCGCACCTTCAGTAAATTTGCAGATGACACCAAGTTGGGTGGGAGTGTTGATCTGCTCGAGGGTAGGGAGGCTCTGCAGAGAGATCTGGACAGGCTGGAGCCATGGGCTAAGGCCAACTGTATGAGTTTCAATAAGGCCAAATGCCGGGTGCTGCACTTTGGCCACAACAACCCCCAGCAGCGCTACAGGCTTGGGGAGGAGTGGCTGGAGAGCTGCCAGTCAGAGAGGGACCTGGGGGTGTTGATTGACAGCCGGCTGAACATGAGCCAGCAGTGTGCCCAGGTGGCCAAGAAGGCCAATGGCATCCTGGCTTGCATCAGAAATAGCGTGGCCAGCAGGGACAGGGAAGTGATCTTACCCCTGGACTCGGCACTGGTAAGGCCGCACCTCGATTCCTGTGTTCATTTTTGGGCCCCTCACTACAAAAAGGACATTGAATTACTTGAGCGTGTCCAGAGAAGGGCAACGAAGCTGGTGAAGGGTCTGGAGCACATGTCGTACAAGGAGCAGCTGAGGGAACTGGGGTTGTTTAGTCTGGAGAAGAGGAGTCTGAGGGGAGACCTCATCGCCCTCTACAGCTACCTGAAAGGAGGTTGCAGAGAGCTGGGGATGAGTCTCTTTAACCAAGTAATAAGTGATAGGACAAGAGGTAATGGCCTCAAGTTGCACCAGGGAAGGTTTCGACTGGATATTAGGAAGCATTTCTTTACAGAACGGGTTGTTAGGCATTGGAATGGGCTGCCCAGGGAGGTGGTGGAGTCCCCATCCCTGGAAGTGTTTAAGAGTCAGGTTGACTTAGCGCTGAGGGATATGGTGTAGTTGGGAACTGTTAATGTTGGGTTGATGGTTGGATTGGATGATCTTCAAGGTCTTTTCCAACCTAGATGATTCTGTGATTCTGTGAAACTGGATTTGCTTAATCAATATTCAGAACTGCTTGAAAATTAGTCCCTTATGGTCAGGGTCTATGGACCACAAGTTCAAAACTATCAGTCGAAGAACTTGCTATCAGGGATTGTGAAGGCTTTGACATTTTGTCTTCCAAATAAAGGCAAAATTGCTTCATAATAATCGATAGCAATCTTTGAAGGAAGATCAACACAGGTATGTAAATCACATACCAATATTAAATTTTGTTATATTTTTGACAGAAAGGCATGTAGTCATAGGTAAAACATGTTAGCTCTATTATAAAATATTTGTTATACAAAAGAATCTGTCTTTCTCCTCTTTTTATCTTCGTATGCATCCCTCAAGGTTTCTGACTTACTAATTTAGAATGATGAATTTTCAAAATCTACAAAATTACAATTTTCATTCTGAAAATGGCCATTTTTTTTCTGTTCCAGCACAGAGTAGAAAAGTTGGGAAACCTTGAAAGCAGCCACAAATTTATAATTGCATCTAAGAGGGACACAGCCTGTTAGTGCAGAACTTTCTGGAAGCCACTTTTTTAGAGCCTTTAGTTCTTACTGTTTATAAGCCACATTAGACATTCATTCAACAAGGCCCTCAAGGTACAAAAAATGCATTTTAATTACATGTAGCTTGCTCATATGATATTCTGAACTAGTACAATTATGAGTCTCTTTGCTAGAGAAGTTGGTTAAAATGTGTGTATATTTGTGGGTAGGTAGCATTTATTAAGCAATAAAGAAAAATAAACCATTTTCAAACTTTTGGAAAAAAAAAAAAATTCTGTAAGAGCTCAGTGATTGAGAATTCTCCTGTACCTCAGCAAAGTCCAGGGTCATCAAAAATACAAAGCTGAGAGTGGCTGTTATTTCTAAAAGATTTGAGGAAAAATTAAATGGGCAGAGCATATACTTGCTGTTCTACCAGGAAGCTTAAACCAAAGGAAATGAGTCTTGGGAAGACACAGCAAATAAAATCAAAGACAGGTTGAGTGAAAACTGGTGAAACAATAATAACACATGAAGGCATGTGGCTCCAACGATGATAAAGAGGTGTAGGAAGAACAAAAGACAAACACCAGTTACAATCTGCTATCATTAAACTCTACTTTGACAAGACACAAAAGGAAAAAAAATAATCCAAAACCCTGAGGAGTGCAAAGCAGGTCATCAGCTCAATTACATGTACAAGCTGAGAAGTGGAAGGGAGTTGCTGGAAATAAAGGATAAGGAATTCTGATGGTGACTTAAGGGAAGGGAACTGTAACCTAGATATAGGCAAAAGGATGGGACCAGACTTTTCTGATTGTCATGATAATGATATTCTAAAACCTCCAGGGAAATCAACCTAATTGTAGTCCTCATAACAACACAAAAGAATGCAATGCTATGAAAACAGATCAGTCAGAGACATGGAAAGGAAAAATGAAGACGGAATTAATACAGGTAAACGTTTCAGTAGCACGCAGAGTGTAATGCGTGGGAAAAGGCTGCTGTTTCTAGACATAAATCTGTGGACATACAGACAGGTTAGGAAAGAGATTCCACAGAACATCCGAATTGCCTTTGTGACAAGCATTAAATGAACTCAATTTCTGCTGAAAGGAAATTCTCATGGTTCCTAAATTGTTGGACATTGCTGGACATTATAAGATAAATTTCAGCTGAACAAAGGTGGTGAAGGAATGTAATCTTTTGGTGACTAAAATAACCCAAGGTTGAGCAGAGAATCAAGACTTCAGAGAACCATAATTATTGAATTTTGCCTGAAATTCAGAAATATGAGACATGGACCAGCACACAAGAAACATAAACATTGTAATCAAACTACTAGGCTTTTATGCACAGCAGTCAGGTTGCCTGTGAATGTCGATCAATATTTGGTTTCTTCTAAATGTTGAATCTTCTCCAAAAGATAAAATTTGTGATTATTCAGGAAGTCTGATTTTGCTTTTTTAAACTGTTACAAAGCAGATACTTCAGCACTGAAATTGATGTAATTATAACATCCTAAAGTCAGTGCAAATTAAAGAATTGGGAAAAAAATTAAAAACTTACTCTAGTCCTAGGAGTCACTTTGATGACCCTGGAGACTGAGTAACAGTAGTTTAAATATAACATGCTTAGTCACTTAGCCTTACAATACCTGCTTTTGTAGTGAACTGCTTCAGTAAAATCCTGGCTGTACACAAACCAACAGAAAAATTCAGAACAAAGTCTATGGGGAAGGATCCCCCATTTCTGTAGATTGTCTTTGACCCTTTTTACTCCTGATCTCCTCTCTGAAAGTATGTCCCCTGCTAATCATTGTTAGTTATTAATCACTGCTCAGTTCTGAAGGCACATTTTAATTAAAATTTGTTTGTCCAGCAGGCAATTTCAAAGCTAACCCTGACATCATCTTTTAGGAAGCGCTTCTCTTCATAGGAACAGTTAAAATTAACATCCACTCCCACTCACTATAAAGGTTGGACCATACACAATTAGTATGTGACTCTACAGAACTAACCAAACTTGGACTTTCTGTTTCATGAAATATCAGTACTTAGAAACTGGGTTCTGAGTTCAAGTTTGAATATTTCTTGTAAAAAAAAAATGTTGGCAAAAAAGTGTTATTTGTAATGTTTCATTTTAGAAAGGATCTTTCAAATATGAAAATGCAATTTTCATTTCCATTAATATTTTGGTTATATATAATGTTAAGGTATGGCATATTAGAGATGTCAAGCAGTATGTCTTAATAGACAATCTATTCTATTTATTTCCTGGTATTTTTGCTTTAGAAGGCATTAAGAACACGTTCTACTTAATATTAAATCATCTTTGCTTATTTTACTAAATTAGATTGTTTGTTATTTATATTGCAACTAATCGGTTCTATATGTTGTAATTTAAATGAAAAAGATCAAGCAAAGGGCTTTTCACATCACCACACATTATCACCGTGTAATCACGTGAGAAAAATAAAGTCAAAGGAAAACACATTTTGTGACAGAGCATCACATAAAAAGTGATTTAACATTTTTTCCAAAGCAAAAGAATCAAATATATATGTGACGTTTCATCAAAATGGGCATGAATTCCCTGAAAAAAGCTCGTCTATTCAAAATGTCTTGTCTGACAGAAAATTTTCATGAAAATAATTGGAGTTTTCTAGCATTCCAGCTTTCCAAGTATAGAACTGGAAGACTTGTGTCTTTTTAAAGGAAGGACAAATTTCATGTGACATACACTGTTGTTTTACCGATGTTATTCCTTACTGTGAAACAGATTTGTGTGCATTCAAACTCATGGGTTTCTGCATGTATGTTTTTTAAGCACATGTAGATTTATTATTTTTTTTAAATAATAGAAATACTTTGTTTTAACAGAGGGAAAAGCTTGAGTACAATGGAAGTAGGAAGACAACTTTTTTTGGAACAGTGTTTATGTCAGTGACAATATATGTTAAATTTTCAATTTAAATTTTTAATTTAATTTAAATTTTATTTAAATTCTTGTTTGAGAAACCCATAGGAAAAAAATGTGAAATGGGAATCTCACTGAAACTGAAAGGAGCTTTTCTGTGGCCAGAAATGTAGGTTTACAATTTCTCCTAGGCCTCTGGGGGATGCAAAGGAAAAGTATGACAGGAATAGACGTTCTCCAAAAGCTACAGGTTGTCTAACATGTTTTGAGTTTCAAGCAGGAGCTCTACAGAAATTTAAAAAGATACACGCTCCAGGTAGCTCCAGATAACATTTTTTGCTGTAGGTATTATTTCTGGGTAGACCAGCAAAGAAATCATCACAGGTTTCAATATATCAAATGACAGTTTTCTAATTTAAAAATTGAGGGTTTTTTTTGTTCTAGTGCCTTAGCATCTCTCCGCAATGTGCTTGAACTGCTCACAGCATGGCAGAGTCCTGGAGTGAAGCTGTTCTAAACTGTTTATTGTCGAAACAGCTGGTACTGGTACAAGGTAAGAGAAGAGACTGTAGCACAAAACCCAAATGAATAATATGGAAACTTAGAATTTAAAAGGAAAAGTATTAGCAACATTAAAGGCAGAAAAATACAGAAGACAAGGAACTAAGGAAACAAGTATAAATTGAAGCAAGGTAAAGGTGAAGAGACAGCATTAATCAAGGCAGGTAGGCTTTTGTAATCAACAAATCCATATGGACAGGACATGTCAGAGGTATAGAAAGTTCTCTAACTACTCAGAAAGCTTTAGATTTTTTTTCTCAGCTGCTCTCAAGCAGGCTCTTTCCTGCAGGCCCTTCAGTGAGACTACATAGCAGGGAAGGAAAGGCATTTACAATTACTGAGGAATAACAACAACAAGGAAAAGCAAGAGGAGATTTCTCTTCCACAGCTAAGAATTTGCTGAACAAGAAAATAGTTGTTAAACAAGTCTCTGCTTAGTTTAAGTTGAAGTTTAAGCCAAGAAATGCTAAATCTGTGCAGCTAATTTCTTGGGCTGAATTTTGCCTCTGTGCAGCTGTTAAAAATGATAATAAATTTAATCTTAAAGCAGAACGCCCTCCCCACTATTAATTGAGACATCTAACACCAATCACATATCATAAAGAAACAGTGACAAACATGGTGTCCAACTTCAATCCATACAATATTTATTTCCATTACTGATTCCCGTTAGTGGTACCACAGTCACAGCATTGACATCAGTGGCTTAGTGCAGGCTTTGAAAACCCATTGTAAATCCTGGGCACAAAATTTGGCCCAAAGGTATGTTCCTGGGAAAAGTCTGCAGTCAGTTATAATTTAAAGAGCTGTGAAGACCAAGAAAAAAATTAGGCTACCAGCAATGGAAGGGTAGAAATGTAACAGTGAAAACTCAGACATAGTTCATCAGATATGAAGTGCTTAATACGGGTAATTCTGCACTCACGTCTCTTCTTGCAAGTGACAGGACCACAGAGTTCTTGTAATGCTAATACCTCACAGCATTTTAGAAGTGCAAAATTAATTTGGGATCACTTCTTTGGAAACATTAAATAGTCTAATAAACCTAGTTGGCGGGGTCAAGTCACTCACCCACTGCTACTGAAGTCACAAAGTCACATCACAAAGAAAGTAGCAAGGGTGAGGGAAAAAAATGATCTGAAGGAAAACAAGGAGATTGCAGCACTCAGTCAAAAGATAATAGAAGACTTTGGGTGAAAGGCCAGCAGTGCACCCTTAATCTTGCTGAACGGCCCTGTGGCCAGTGCTGATGTCTGAGGACAAGAAGAATTCTCTCTGCAAATTGAGAAGAAGAAGCAGAAATTCAGAAGAAGCAACCAATGAATCGCCGAAAACTATTATTCCAGGGAAAGAATTTGCTTTATGTTTCTATGGAAATGGCTGTGGAAAAGCTGCTGTTGTATTGTAATAAAAACCTAAGCCTGAAAGCTGCTGTTGAAGGGCATGGAGCTGACGCTATGCACTGGTGTCTGAACCACTGCTCCAAGTAGTCTGAACTGCCTGGTCTGATGCTCCTATGCAAGGCAAGCTCAGCATTCTGGCTGGAGTTCTGGCATCCCGAGCTTTTTCTGAACTGCACCATGTTCCTGGGAGCATGATTGAGTTCAAAGCGACAGTCAGCTGGGGATTTTGATATTGCAGTTTTTAATAGTGAGATTTCTTTTGAAAGAAGAAGAAAATAGCCTTTTTTTCCTTTCATCTCCTTCCTCCATCATTCAGCAATGATTTCTCAAAATCAAATAGTAGCTTCAAGTAGTTCAAATTGTAGAAATGGTCTGTTTCTAGGTCTATTCAATCTTGTAACTTTATGGATGAATCTTCAATTGGTATAAAATGTCAGAACTTGTTTCAACTTTTTAAGCTCCCAAAGAACATTTGTATCCTGATGTTCAAGAGCAGACATTCAGAGAAGAAACTTGAATTAAATCTTGCAATAAAAATTAAGCTATCTCGACTCTTTCTATAGGACTCGAATGGATAAAACAGTTTGGCTGTAATAGCTGATTATTTCTAAAGGTATGCTCCTAGGAAAAGTCCCCAATCAGTTCTACTTTAAACAGTTGTGAAGAGCAAGAAAAAAATCAGGCTACCAGCAATGGGGGGGGGGGGGGGGGTAGAAATATAATAGTGAAATCTCAAAGCTGCTACAGCTTAATGGAAATATGAAGATCTCACTCCAGATTTCTCTCCGTTGTTCTACATTGTTTGCATTCCTTTAATATGGTCAAAAGCCTCCAGACCACAGCTGCACTGGGGAGTACAGAGGCTGATGGAGGAAGTGTGTGGCCTAGTACATAGCAGAGGACTAGACCTGACCCATGAGGTCCTTTACAATATGCTTGTGACAACAGTCATATCCTAATATACATCGTCCCTTCAGGTTCTGTTTCTATGAAAGAAAAATGTGCATATATATATACATACACACACACATATATGAATACACATATGCATATACATATATGTGTGCATGTATCTATGTATGTATGTATAGATATACGAGAGTCACTACAAAGGAAGCACTGAATGTATGTTCATCGCAAACTCTTTTGACTGGAGCACAGAAATCCAAGTCAGAGAGCTTGCAGCTTGGTACCAGGGCTGCGTGTGCTGGCATGTGGTTATGTACTGCCTGCTGTTGATCTTTGGGAGTTAGTCAGTACACCTCGGGCAATATCACAGGTTTTCTCTCCCTTGTACTCCCCCTATGCTGAAGCCAAGGAGAAGTGCACATGCAGCCAGTAGCAGAAGTGACCCTCAGCAAGTGTCTACCACAGGCAGGAACTCTAGAAACACAATATAGCTTTTCTGTCCAAAGGCATAGACTAGTCCTATTCAGGTGCTAATTATTCAGGTTAACTGTAGAAGAAATAGAAGTTTTGTCTATTCCCTAGTCAAGGATAAATTTAAATGTCCCTGTATGAGAACCAGGCAAAAATTACCAGAGAGCCTTAATATTTAGCTAGGTGAGCAAAAAAAAAAACTTTGCAATTTGTTTAAAGTACTTTAATGAATAATCCATACTGTTTGCTTCAGGAAAAATGTTTGAAGCCTAGTAAGCACATGTAAAAATATTTCCTCATTTAAATTTTTTGAGGGGCATTAAATCAAAAATTCTTCTTGGTCAGCCTTGTGTATGGAAACTTTTTGTTGATGTAAGAAGTGCTATACTCCTGTTTAAATAAAGTGATTTTTTTTTTTAAAAAAAAAAAAAAAGTACATCTTGAACTTTATAGCAAAAGAAGGTGTATTAGTTAAAGTTGGGTATAACATAGCCTGCCAATATCCTAGTTTCTCCACATATCCTCTGCCAGTGCACTTCCTACGCAACAGCTTTGCTGTTCCAGTCTTGGCTTATCCTCAGTGACGACTGCCAATTGTGCCGAACTATGCAGTTCACCTACAAGGCTTCAGCAAGTGAGATTAAAAAGTATCTATCCCCTCTTCCTGAGGAGAAGTGGGCAAAACTGATTCCTGGGAGAAGGTGCACTTTACTATCTATCGTCCAGCAATTTCTCCTTTTGGAAGGGGGCTGTTGTTTACCTGCCAGATTTAAAAGGGCAGTTGAATTTTTATCTGCAGTTATTAATCAGCTTCAGTCTTCGCTACAATTTAGTGAAATGTTCTTGTTGAATCACTGATACGTTGAAAAACTGATGCACTGAAGACGTGGCGTGCTGGAAAAATTGCACCAAAGACTCCCAAATCAGATTTCTTCCGACAGCTATAATGTAGGTTCAGACTTTCTGTAACAAGATACAGGGGATTATTTATTAAAAATAGAAAGGAATGCACAGTTATGGAAATTCAGAGGGAATTTTTATATTTTATGCCAATCTTGTTTTGTTTATACAGAAAATATTTTACTTCAAAGGCTGCTGTCAGGTAGCTTAGGCTTTATATTTAGTGACATCTTGTCACTGCTTCAGTAGGAAACTTTGATTTCCTATAACTATTATGAATCCAAGAAAAACAGTTTTTCTTTGAATTTGAGCATTCCCTTTCAGCTTTTGCATTCCAAACATTTCAACTCAGGAATCAGTAAGTAACTTTAGTAGAAAAAAACAGAGATTGTTAAAACCGAGTGATTCAATGTAGTTGGTAGAAGTTATGTGATTTGACACCAACTGCCACTAAAAATCCCTCATTAGTCTATTACCTAGTATTGAAATCAGTTAGAATGCAAAAGTAGGAAACAAAAACTGTAGATGTTGAAAACTGAACTTTTTTCCTATGACAGTGATAGAAGGCCTGTATGGTTTTTTATTGCTAGCAAAGCTAAAATATGCAGCAGCTTGCACAAAGGACGGCTAAGCAGCTTCTGGAGAGACCAGAACAGTTGCCTTATAGATATTTCAGTGCAAAAGATTAGGCTGGTGGTTAACATGGGAAAGGCAGGTGATGCTTCAGGTATGTGTCTGCACTGACTCAAATTTAGTAGCTTCACATCAGGGATTAAAGATCTGTAGGATGTATATTGTCTGGTAGTTAGCAAGGGAACTTTGTATTTCTTTTTCTCATTATTAGCTGGACCTTGGTTTAACCTCTGGGGATCATTTTGGTTCACCTTTGGGAGGGCAGAATAGTTTGGAAGAAACTTTTGTGGGTTTTTTTTATAACCAATCCCTGGTCATAAATTTTCAAATGAAAGTGCTTGCAGACCTGAAGCACGGCTAGCTCTGCTATTCTCAGAGCTGGTTCCTGAGTTGAATGGCCAGCAAATGGTTGATCCGTAAGGCTGTTCTTTTGTGAGAATACACTCCTGGAAACTGTATTTAAAAAGGACTTCAGTACGGATCACCTTGCAAATGTGACATGAGTTTCTTTGTAAAGGGGACAGGAAAGTGGGTAAGAAATGATTCATGGAGAATGGAAAGCAGGAGTATAAAGGAATCATACATGGAGACATGCTGAATGAAGATATGCTAAGACATAGTAAATGAAAGAGTATGAAAGACAGCCGTGTTCACTGTGGCCAGAAGAAAATGGGGGAAGATGTGAAACCAGGACTTACATTCTTACATTGTTTGCTAGCTGTTCCCTTACCAGTCCTTTACAAAAATCAGACCTCTATACCCAGTGTCAACAAGGAGGCTTGGAACTGGGACAATCACTTCAAAAAAGAGCATAGCAACTCAAAGTAGCTGAGAGTTGCAGGGGTAGGGACTTCTGCTGACCTTTTACAGCAGTGAGCCTGTCTGCGTATCTCAAGAAGGATACAAGAAGAAGAATGTAACAAGCAGGATATGAGGTTCACAGTGTAGTTGACTGCATCATTGCTCCTGCACTACACTCTGGCATGTCCTAACCATCTATATGCCTGGTGTGATACTGAAGAGAAGAGAAGGGAGGTAAAATAAATTGAATACTGTTCAACTCTTTCTTTGGAAGCTTTTCTGCTTTGCAAAAAAATAAGTTAAGGTGGCTTGGGTCACTGAGGTGTCTGTTGATGGAGGAGTCTACAACTCTTTGTGTCTTTAAATAAAACAGACATTGAATAAAATACTTGAGCAGTCCTTGGACCTGTGACTGCAATTTGAGATTCCCTCTTCCCAGGTGAGTACTGAAAACCACAAAACTGGGGTCTTGCCCACTCCAGGTTGTGGATTGTGAGTTGCCTCTCCTCCTCTGTCTTCAGTATTTCTTACTGGCTAACCATCAGTGGCTCAAAGTGCTGATTCCTCCTGGCAGGGTCCTAGTAATTTTTGGACCCCGTTCTAGGATGTCTAATTCAGCTGCTGCAGTATTGCAGACAGGCTTAATGCAGGCTGCTGGACTCCCACTCAGGGGGCTCAGGTGCCTACTCAAAATCATTCCTCAAAATCTAGTCCTGTGACTGTAATAGGACACTGCTAGAAATGAAATGAACTGCCTGCACTTAGGAGCAGATTGTCCCCACATTTTGCCGACACACCAAGGAAAATTAATATTCATTTGGTCATTAAACTAAAAATGTGATGAATTCTCAAAACAAATATACAGTACATGGTGTTAGGCCAAAGGCAGTTCTGATTCCAAGGTATTATTAAAGTTTCAACATTTTGGCCCCTACCAATTTCTTTCATGCAATTCTTAGAACTATTACTCAGACAGTCCATGTTAACTGGCAGATGCCCAATGGCAATATATAAAGTACATATTTTACTGCAGTTTCTTAACTGGATAATTGATGCATTATAAGAGCTAGTATAAAATGAACACCAGCTTGTCCTTAACCCCTCCTTCTAGGCTTGAACCTTTAATATTGGTGCAAAAGAACAATTCTATAGCCCTTTCAGTATTGCTGATATCTCTGATAACTATTGTCAGTATTGAATTTTTCTTTGGAAGTTGCTAAACGTTAAGAAAATCAGAAACAT
Organism: Strix uralensis; assembly: GCF_047716275.1. Classification (NCBI taxonomy): domain Eukaryota; kingdom Metazoa; phylum Chordata; class Aves; order Strigiformes; family Strigidae; genus Strix; species Strix uralensis. The sequence continues at coordinate 68,899,142 of NC_133972.1, read as the reverse complement.
TTATATAGTCCTAGTAAAGAAGGGATTACTGGGGACCCAACTTCTGAACCAGTTGACTTCTGTGTACTGTTTCTATTGTGTAAAGAGGAAAAAACCACCACCAGCTTCATACTGCCCAACTGCAACAAGGAAAGGTTTTCCACTGGCATAAGTGGGGAAAGCACAGTGACCCTAAATTCCCTCCAAAATCAGTGGCAAATCTCTCACTTACTTCACCTTATAATATGTAGCACAATTTTTTGAATCAGTGCTTCCCTGAAAACTGCCTCTTCAAATATGACTAAGAAACACACTTGTGAGTGTTTTGAATTGCATTAAACACAGGAAGATTTTACTATTCCTTTCATTTGGAACATTTTCATTAGGATATCACCTGCACAAGGTCTATGCAAGTGATTCACAAGCCTTTTTATTTACCATCTGTATAAGGATGAATTTCAGCCCCGAGTTTTAAAAAATGATTTTAACTCTTTCTTGAAGTGTAAAATAGGCCAAAAGCCGGGTTTCCAACTGAATGTCACTAGAGGTGGAAAAAATCAGTAAAAGAGATGAAAAATAACAGGGTCAGATAACCAGTTTCTCCATTTTTGGTGAAAGGGAAAGAAATAAAGCACAATTTTCTGATCCATACTGGTGCCTTCCAGCAAAAGACAAAGCCTCTGAACTTTCCACCCTGTGCACTATATTCGAATATGTGTAATGTGTTGTGTCAGAACAGGATGGTCAACTTTAAGTACTGAAAAATAGTGAGTCAGCCTCTTTCCTCATAATCATGGGGTTTCAGTGAATAAAAAATGTTTGCCTTTAATTTGCCTTCTCTTTTTCTTTGTGTTGACCTTTTGAATGTCATATTTTTTACTTAATCTCTTTCGCTACAAGGACAAGACGTATTTGTTTTTAAACAAAAGCTGACATTCTCACATAATAGGACGAGTTCAAGCAATGAAGCATAAGAAAAAACAACATATATCCCAGGAATTTTATCACAACAGTTGGCAATGTTTCTAAACTGTCCACAGTTCTTACTGATTTGATCCGTTTGAATACAGCCTCTTATACATACAAAGAGCTGCTAATTATTTAGTTTTTCTGACACAACCCAGTTGAAAGATCCCAGTAAACCTTATTTAATAAACCCTATCACTCCATGTATAAAAAAGCTTTAGAATCTGGCAGATAGAAAGCTGATATTCAGAGGTGTTCATGCTTTTTGTCCCACAGAATGATGCCTGGATTCAGGCAAGAGATAAGAATACCCATTTTCTTTTCGATATCCTTATCCCTCTCTGAAAATCCCCATTTCCTTCCTGGTATTTGCATAATGAGCAAGACCTTTGGCAGTCTACCAAGTTAACTGCTGACCACACAAGAGTCAGGCTGAATGGGAACCCTGAGAGCAGGCTGTCTCCTCATGAGGGTGGAAAAGCCCAAATTTCCCAACAACCTCTTCTTTTAATGCAGTATATAATCCAAATAATTACTCTTTTCTCTGGAAAAATCCCCCCGCACGACCCTACTTCCTTCAAGCTGGAGAAGATCCAGTCAGACTCCATCCAATCCACTATGTGGCCCTGTGGGGAAAAAAAAGCCCCCTACTGCTATATGATGTAGTTGGTTGGGTAATTTAAACAGTTCTTTATGGCTGAATATTTAGACTTCACTTCCTATTGTTGATACATAAGTTCCCAGGCCCTGAAAAATTGCTTACAAAATTTAAAGTATTTGGATGTTGTAGGTGAACACTACAGGTTTTAAAAGAAGTGAGGTTTAGGTTACCTTACACTTCAATTCTGCCTGAAATATTTTTGAATTATGATACCCACTTCAACTAAACAAGGTTGTAAATTCTAGCCAAAATGTCATGCAAAATTCAAATGGGAATGTGGGCTGTATTTTTTTAGAAAACTGATAACTGAAAGCGTGATAATACCATCATTGTTGTAATGTCAGTTAAATAAGCCTTGATAATCTGTTAGGGATGTTCTTCCTATAGTATCCTAGATCTCGGTTTGCAAACCAAGGTCCTGAAGATGAGGATAGGAATTTTGACACAGTTGTCTGTCTCTGAACCTCACCACATAGTCATTCCTAGAGGTATACGCATCCTTCCTAATTTTCCATACAGCTGTCCCAGTACCTCAGAAACTATGTGTCCATATTCAGTCTTCTCATGTTCTTCCTCAGTAAACTTCTTTAATATCCCAATAGCTATACTTATAAATAAATTGCAAGAATAATGAAAAAGCTTTACTACTAAGGGTATGGAGCTGTCAAGATATAGAGATTCTTACGTAGTATGAATACATGCTTCAATAAGATGTTTACTGCTTCCTCTTAAGATACTGGGTATTACACACAAGTCTTGGGAATGAGGATATTGTCACTGGTCAATGGGCACAGCAGAGAAAACAGGAAGGCTCTTGTGTTTGTATTATACTTAGAGCCAAGAACTAGTTTCCGTACTAAAGACAGGAAACGTTGAGCAATAAGAGTCTTGCTCCAAAAATGACATTGAAAATTAGATGTTGTAATGTTCCCTTTAAATAACAGGGTGAAGGATATAGACAAATAACAAGTGAAATGGTGAGCAGTGAGTTAACCTTGACTGAGTAAATAATTTCATTTAGGAATATAGAAAAGTAATTACATTTTTATGTTTCCAAGTGAGGTCCATCAAATACTTCTGTATTCTCTCTTCCAAAGCAATATTTCTTGCCCTTGATATCTGGTAAATCTCAGTAAATGATGGTCAGATTAAGCTTTGCCAAAGCACATTGTTCAAGATCCAATGGGCCAGTTTTTGACAAACCCGTCAGCACAATTAAATTGTTTATAAAGCTTAAATTGCATGTTGTGCACATTTTACACAAAGTACTAGAATTAGGATAAAGTAGCATTTTTGGCCCAGCTATATTATGGAATAGAATATCAGGTTGGAAGGGACCTCAATACGTTAATTATGAGTGAAAGGCAAGGCCCTGTAATTTCCCCCTCGGAGTGGAGGGAGGAAAGGATGCTACTGAATGAGAAGGGAAAGGATTCATGAAAGTCTGTAAAGAAAAAATTCCACTGAATTATACTCATTTAACTATTCAAGCACTTAAAGACATAATAGATTTGACCCTGTGATTGAGTTTAGATAGATCTACTGTGCTCCAGGAATGAAACTCAGTTTAGTGTCTTCTTTGAGGAGAATATTCTTTTGATTGAGAACATGGATTTGCTCTAGACCACCACATACATTATTAGGAGGAGGAGAAAGGGAGTTGAAAAGAGTTGTAATTATCATTTAATAGCACTACAATATTCTCTGATAACATGACATGTCAGAAATGAGACAAGGAAGAAGGAAAATATAGAGGAAGAAGAAAGAAAGGAAGGAAGAAAGAAACAAAGTTCAGAACAGCTATGAACTTAACAGGGAGTTGCTTTTTCTCACTCAGTGATTGGGATTGTGACAATAAAGATGGTATTCCTCTGAGCAAATGTGGAAAGCTTCACTGGGTATGGTAAATTATGAATTAGTCATCCCTTCATAGTCACTGGAGAGAAAGATACACTTCCGGGAAGCGATATATGTCATCCAAAAGCAAACAACTAAAATAGGTCACATAAAGCTTTTTCCAGTGTGTCTAACATTGTATCTGACTTTTGGCTATTGAATATACCATGCTCAGACATGTAAAATTATGTGAGAAGCCTACCCTTAAAGTCCAAAGTAAACAGTAACATCTGATTATTACCTAAATAACGTATTATCTCTCTACTTTTGTGTAAAATTCTCAGTAACAGTAGTGGGGAAAGGCAGAGTGTGAAACTTCAAATTCATATCGGACCATACACACCATAAGCACAAAATCTATCTTACTTTTCTTAAAGAACTGTATCATTTATCAGGAAAAAAAAATGTAGGGAAATTTAGGGTTTTAAATAGTTTATTGATATGATTATTCCTTGCTCTTGTATTATGTCCTGTCTTATTTTTGTAAGAAAAAAGGCACTGAATACACTACTTAGAGCTTTCCAGTGCAGCTAAAACTGCACTTAAATACGAAACATGTAATTCACATTTTTAATACATTCCACAGTCACCTATCATAAAATCAATTAAAACAAGATGCAAAATTTGTTACATTGAGAAAATCTCCTATTCTAGATTTGAGAGTCATCAAGCATAATATTTAGATTGTGGTGAGGGACAGAATATTCTCTCAGCCCAATGCAACTTTTGATGCAGTAAGAAGTAATGGGAGTCCAGAAGATAACAAGAAAAGAGAGAAGCATTTATCTGGCTTTAAAAATGAAGATAAGCATTTCTTTGAAATTGGGCAAGTAATGTTGTAAGGAGTCCCAGTGGCATGACAAGCAACAAAGATATATTAATCACATTAATATCTTCATATTTCTTTTGAGTTTGAGTAGTCAAGTCATCATCTTTTCTCTGCATCCTTCTCTTATAAAAGATAAAAAAGGATAAAATCCTTCTGTAAAGAAAAGTTCCTCTCTTTGGGATAAAGAGAGCAACATTGTATGCAATGTTTAGTGGGTGTGTAGATCGTGGTTACACCAAGGTCTCTTTCCTGAGTCGTAGTAAGTAATATAGAGCCCATTGTTGGAAATATATAATTAGGATTTTTTTTATTGTTGGGAATATATAATTACGATTATGACCATTCCCTTGCCTGGTCATTCATTATTGTGAGATAGTTCTTGATCAGTTTGTTTGACAAGTCTGAATAATATGTATGACTTGAAAACTTTGTCACCTCATTATTTCAGATTGCGTATGCATAATTCAAGTATCCAGGTCTCAGCAGTGATTCCTGGGGGATATCATGGATAACTTTTTCATTGTAAAACCAGAGTTTTCTCACCCTACCCTTTATTTTTTTCTTCTATTAATCCACAAGACACCATTCTGTGACGATTCAGTTCAACTGCCTTTAGTGAAGGATCTTTTCAAAAGCTTTTTGAAATCTAAGTATGTAATCACACCTTTCCATATGCTGTTAACTCATCCTGAAATCCCTAGCTGAGTGCTTGTGCTTGTTTGAAAATTATTTTGTGTAACTATCAGCCAGGTCTATAAGACACAAATTACAATTTGAAGGAAAGCTATTTTTATCCTGTTGTTTTGTGGAAACAAGTCATGTACGGTCACTTGATTTGCCTTCCAAAACTTTTTAAAAAGGGGAATTTCAAACATATTAGTCAATTTTTAAACCAAATTAGAATGGTAACAGTAGAAATGTTGAAGAGAATGAAACTCTTAAAGTTCCTGGTCTATAAATGAACTGACAGAGAGCAGAAGGACTAGTTCTTCTGTAACTGTGGGAAAGAATTCAATAAGACGTGATGGGGAGAATCTTATTAACTACTGCAAATGTAGGTCCATCAGATTTACTAGGCACTAGAGAATACACACTTGAGAGAAACCTTAAAAATGGGGGAAGCATTACTCAGGCCTTTGTTTAATAGGAAACCAGGTTTTCTTAGTGCCAGTCCTCAAGAAACTACTTGTTCCTTAGGTCAGGATATTTGTATATCTTACAGATGATATATGTGTCTGCACAACAGCTTTAAAAACTTCTAACCAGGAGCTCCTGTTTCTCCATTCTGAGTGATCCAGCTGCTTCTTGGGCAGATACTTACAGGAGCTGATAGCACTGTAGAGTTCATTAGAAGGAAATAAACCAGTTCCTTATAATGGGTGCTACAGTCTTAATTTGGCCTTATTGCTGCAATAGACTGATTTATGGGATATTAAGTCTCAGATCAAAACTAGCTGGCTAGAGCTTATTTGGGCATGATGGAAGCAATATTGACAGTTTGGAGGCAGTAACAAGCAGAAAATGTGGGGATGGATGAAGGAGAATACCAGAGAACTCAACAGATGAACTTGTGGCTCCAAGACTGGTGTTACCGTCAGGGCTTTGGATTTTTCAATCATGGGTTGGTATACAGGATGACAGACATTTTGGCATTAGATGGAATACACCTGTCCCAGAGGGGGAAGAGAATCTTGGGGCAGGAGTTAGCTGGGCTCATTGACAGAGCTTTAAACTAGATTTGAAGGGGGAAGGGGGCAAAACACCAGCCTATCTGAAGTGCATGTATACCAATGCACACAGCAGGGGTAACAAACAGGAGGAGCTTGAAGCCATGATGAAACAGGAAAATTATGATGTCGTGACTATTACAGAAACATGGTGGGATGCCTCCCATAACTGGAGTGTGCCAATTGATGGCTACAAGATCTTTAGGAGGGACAGACAAGGAAGGAGAGGTGGTGGGGTGGTGCTGTATGTTAGGGACTGTTATGATTGCTTTGAGTACAAGTGTAGTGAAGACAGACAGGGTGGCGTGTCTTTGCGTTAGAATCAGGGGGAAGGCCAACAGGGCAGATGTTGTTGTAGGAGTCTACTATAGGCCACCCACCCAGGACAGAGAGGTGGATGAAATATTCTGTAGGCATTTAGGAGAAATCTCACAATCGCTTGCCCTTGTTCTTGTGGGAGACTTTAACTTCCCAGACATCTGCTGGAAATACAACACAGCAGAGCAGGGCCAGTCCCGGAGATTCCTGGAATGTGTGGCAGATAACTTCCTGATGCAGCTGGTGAGAGAACCAACCAGAGAAGGTGCCCTGCTGGATCTCCTCTTTGTGAACAGAGAAGGACTGGTGGGTGATGTGGCAGTTGGAAGCCAACTAGGGCACAGCAATCATGAAATAATAGAGTTCTCTACTCTTAGAGAAGCCAGGAGAGGGGGAAGCAGAACTGCCATTCTGGACTTCAAAAGGGCTGACTCTGTCTTGTTTAGGCACCTGCTTGAAAGGATCCCTTGGGAGACGATCCTGAAGGGTATAGGGGTCCAGGAAGGCTGGGCACTCTTTAAGAAGGAAGTGTTAATGGCTCAGGAGCAGGCAGTCCCCAGGTGCTGTAATAGAAGCTGGTGACAGAGAAGATCACCCTGGCTGAACAGGGAGCTTTGGCTGCAACTCAGGGAGAAAAGGAAAATTTACAACTTTTGGAAGAAGGGGCTAGCCACTCACAGTGATTACAAAGATGCTGTGAGGCTATGCAGGGCAGAAATCAGGAGGTCTAAAGCCCAGCTGGAAATTACTCTGGCTTCAGCAATCAAAGACAACAAGAAATGTTTCTATAAGTATGTCAGTAGCAAAAGAAAGACCAGGGAGAGCCTCCATCTCCTGCTAGATGCAGGAGGAAACATGGTAACAAGTGATGAGGAAAAGGCTGAGGTACTTAATGCCTTCTTTGCCTCAGTCTTTAATAACAAGTCTAGTTGTATTGAGGGAATCCAGCATCCTCAGCCAGAAGACAGAGACTGGGAGAACGACCCCCCCACATTCCAGGAGGAGACAGTCAGTGACCTACTGCATCACATAGACATACACAAGTCTATGGGACCGGATGGGATACACCGGAGGGTGCTGAAGGAGCTGGCTGGGGTGCTCTCCAAGCCGCTTTCCATCATTTACCAGCAGTCCTGGCTGACCGGGGAGGTCCCAACAGATTGGAAATTGGCCAATGTGATGCCCATCTATAAGAAGGGTCGGAAGGATGATCCGGGAAATTACAGGCCTGTCAGCTTGACGTCGGTGCCCGGGAAACTGATGGAGCAGCTCATCCTGAGTACCATCATACAACACATGCGGGACAACCAGATGATCAGGCCCAGTCAGCATGGGTTTATGAAAGGCAGGTCCTGCTTGACAAACCTGATCTCCTTCTACTGACAGGGCAACCCGCTTATTGGATGAGGGAAAGGCTGTGGATGTAGTTTACCTTGACTTTAGTAAGACCTTTGACACCATTTCCCACAGCAGTCTCCTGGCAAAACTGGCTGCTCGCGGCTTGGATGGGCACACGCTTTACTGGGTAAAAAACTGGCTGGATGGCCGGGCCCAAAGAGTGGTGGTGAATGCAGTTAAATCCAGTTGGCGGCCAGTCACAAGTGGTGTCCCCCAGGGCTCGGTTTTGGGGCCACTCCTGTTTAACATCTTTATTGATGAGCTAGACGAGGGGATCAAGTGCACCCTCAGTAAATTTGCAGATGACACCAAGTTGGGTGGGAGTGTTGATCTGCTCGAGGGTAGGGAGGCTCTGCAGAGAGATCTGGACAGGCTGGAGCCATGGGCTAAGGCCAACTGTATGAGTTTCAATAAGGCCAAATGCCGGGTGCTGCACTTTGGCCACAACAACCCCCAGCAGCGCTACAGGCTTGGGGAGGAGTGGCTGGAGAGCTGCCAGTCAGAGAGGGACCTGGGGGTGTTGATTGACAGCCGGCTGAACATGAGCCAGCAGTGTGCCCAGGTGGCCAAGAAGGCCAATGGCATCCTGGCTTGCATCAGAAATAGCGTGGCCAGCAGGGACAGGGAAGTGATCTTACCCCTGGACTCGGCACTGGTAAGGCCGCACCTCGATTCCTGTGTTCATTTTTGGGCCCCTCACTACAAAAAGGACATTGAATCACTTGAATGTGTCCAAAGAAGGGCAACGAAGCTGGTGAAGGGTCTGGAGCACATGTCGTACAAGGAGCAGCTGAGGGAACTGGGGTTGTTTAGTTTGGAGAAGAGGAGTCTGAGGGGAGACCTCATCGCCCTCTACAGCTACCTGAAAGGAGGTTGCAGAGAGCTGGGGATGAGTCTCTTTAACCAAGTAATAAGCGATAGGACAAGAGGTAATGGCCTCAAGTTGCACCAGGGAAGGTTTAGACTGGATATTAGAAGCATTTCTTTACAGAAGGGGTTGTTAGGTGTTGGAATGGGCTGCCCAGGGAGGTGGTGGAGTCCCCATCCCTGGAAGTGTTTAAGAGTCAGGTTGACTTAGCGCTTAGGGATATGGTGTAGTTGGGAACTGTTAATGTTGGGTTGATGGTTGGACTGGATGATCTTCAAGGTCCTTTCCAACCTAGATGATTCTGTGTTTCCGTGATTCTGTGAAATGTCACAAATCAGCCACCTTTTCTAGTGATATTTTCTTGCTACTTGTTACTCAGATTTAGAAATCCTAGTCTTTCAGGATCCTCAGATTCTTCTATAGATCAATATGTTTCTTGATATCTTTTTGTTGCCTCAAAATTTATACTTCTTCCATATGTTCTACAATTAACGATATGATGGCATCATTTGGGTAATTAAAACTCTGCAGCTGACTTTTAGGTAACTAGGTAGAACTTCTAGATTTTTAACTCATAAAAGTCTAAAAAGTTTGTAAGATGAGAAAATGTGGTGTTGTGTTTGTATTTAGGCAATACTGATATACCTGTATCTGGCAGGGAATCTACAGTTAAGAAACCCACAGACTGAGTGACAGGAGGCTAGTTGCAAAGAATCTCCATGACTGATCTTTTAAAGTCATCTTGATGTTGAATATATTGAATCTGGAGGTGTGCAGCAAGATTCCTCTTTTCCCAGATCTTTGCTTAAGTGATTTACAGATTCAGAAATCTGTACAATCTGTCTGAATAGACAAATAAGACTGGTTTTCAGTTGGATGATCTGGAATGGTGAGCTAACATTTTATACTTAAAATTCTGATAACATTTTAAGTTTTTGTTAAAAATTCCCTGCAGTGTTGTTCACTCTACCCTAAAGAGGTGACCTTTTTTATATGGTAGAACTATAGGATAAAGGATAGAGAGAAACATGATGAGTATTATGAGGTGTAGGGAATGGCTGCTGTATCAAGTGAGACTAAATTGTCTAAGACTCCTCAGGACTGACAAAAAAAGCTGCAATGCATGATGGAGGAGGTGATTTAAGTGGTGATTTTTCATAATTTCTCCTAACACTTTCCCTGAGAACTGAGAAGCACCACTGAATTTACCACAGATAACATGTAAAATAAAGGAGACCTTGTATAGCCAGTCTAACTATCATTCTTTATGTTCTGAAGTTTTTCAAAGATTACCTTGCTGCACAGGCATTTGTGGACATAAGGATATGCTTTCTGACCAGATACCTCTTATTATTGACAGTGGAAAGAGTTTCTCCTCCCTGCCCCAAATTTAAATTGGACATGGTGGCAAGCATACAAAGAAGTCTCCATGGATGTGATGAAATTAATGTGAATTTTTACTGTTGTGGCCTTTAAGAGCTAGCAGCAGTTCCTAGAACATGGTAGATCTCTACAACTATCCCCTTTTTACAAGTCAATAAAACTACCAGAGATAGCCAAAGAAGTCAGCCACATGTTGTTACGGTCCTGGAATACCACCACCCACACTCAGCTGTAGCATCCTACTGCCATCACGTGTTCAGCTCTCTCAGGATGTAGGCACACAATCATTTTGAAAACAGCTGGAGTGGTTTCAGATGTTCCTGCCTTTCAGCTCTTTCTTACTGCACTGTGGCTGGAGCTTTCAGTCCCTGATGTGAAGTGGCAGAAAGAGGAGAGACTAAACTGCAGTGTAGACTCAGTCACTTGAGTGCCTTGGCCAGCTCAGAGGATGTTACACTGCTCTGTATTCTTTCCTCTAACTCTCGGTCCTTTTCCTTTCCCTCCCTCCACGCTTTTGACAATACACCAGCATCAGCTGCAGTCAAAGCAGCTCCTCAAAGCTACTACTCAAACGGGTGGCAGCCCCATGGATCCAAAGAGTCACCATGTGGGATATGTTCGTGTGGAAAGACATGTACATGCACACATTTCAAGCCTCAGAAGGCTGTGTCTTCCCACTATCTCTGTATACTGCAAAGTTTCAGCTTGATCTTGACAGTATACTTTCTCCTAGAAACAACAAACGAAGGTGTCCCTTCTTCTATACTTTCAGCCCTTGCAATCAAAAAGCGTCAGCCGTCCACACTCCACCCTCGAGGCTGTCCAGCTGAGATGCTGGAAAAAGGAGTGCTAAGGCAAGGGCCAAATCACCTACCTAAGCCTACTGTAATTCACCTTTTTGATGCAAGACTGTCTCCATCTCTCTCTCTCAATGGACCAGAGCAGAATAAGTGCTCACTCTGTTCAGACTAAAGCAGCTGCTATATTCTGGATTGTCACTGCTTTTCACCTAGAGGAGGATCCCCGCTTTTTCAGGAGCATACTGTTTCAGAAGCATATTCAGAGACCAAATTCCACATGTCATCCTTGCACTACAAGACAAAAACAGAGATGAATAGCGACGAAATGATCAAAATGAATGTGAAACGGCACACAGTAGTGGTATACCTTGATCGCATTCCTGAAATGTCATCAGAAATCATATGGGAACCATAAATAGCACACAAATAGTTAATAGAAGAGAGTTCCTTAATGTTTTCAGTAGATCTTGGACAAACTACAGTTAGTACATTGCTGAACATATATTATAATTATGTAAAACAAGAGCATCTTTCTTTGAATTTATTTGTGTCTGAAATACAGCTTCAATCTTATATGTAAAGAAGAAGCAAATAAACACTTCAGTAAACACATGAAATCAAGAAAACATGCAAGGAAAGCAAACAAATGTCAACAGTATAATTTTTTCCTTAAACTTCCAAGTTTGGAAGCATCTCTAATCTTTTAAGTTAAAAAAAAATAAATAAATAAAAAATAAAAAAAAGACAGAAAGCAAATACAGATCTTGAGTGGAAATGCCATAAATGTGAGTGTGTCCATTTAGTACATTTTTTATTTTTCTTCTGTTTCCTTTTAGACATAAAATATTTATGAAATAATTATAATCCAAAGCCTCTACACTAGATATTTCACTTTTGTGTTCTTGCTGTCATTGCCAATAGTTTGTTCTTTGAAGGTCTAACCTCAGGTGCCAGTCATAGCCTGTTAAGGCTAGGCTACATCCTCTTGATCACCTTCCAACACTAAAATGCTGTAAAATAGTTTCTGTTTTTTAAGATTCAAGTTCCATTTGGAACTTGGAGTGAAAGGAAATTTGGAAAGAATGAAATTCAAATATTTCTGTGTTTACCCAGCTCGGCACGATCCTTGTTATTTAGCAATTTACAGTTTAAAGCTTTGGATCCTGTTTTATGGTGTTTACAGAAATTAATTGCATTTGGTTTTATTTTAAACTTTTTATTTTTCATAGATGAATGTTTATTCCTAGCTTTATCCTAAAAGAAAAGTTATAGGAAAATGATCTTTCCAAATTTTCTATGTGTTTGAATCAGTTACCCTGGATAAGTATTTAAATTAATTTCCCAACAATGAGTTTGTCTCGCAGACAATTTCATAACAAAGTGAGGTAAACAAGTTGTTTAAAAATATATAATTTAAAGATGTTGCACAAGAGGTACTCATTCCAAAGCATACTTTTAATAGAATGCTTAACTTCTTTTGCATCCATACATAAAGAAACACATGTGCAAACAAGGATGGACATACATATGCAGTCATGCAAAGAATGGACACATGGAATCAGAGAAATATATCTTTTATTTCACTTGCTATTAAGGCACTTTTCTTCCAAGTTTCTCTAGCTTCCTAAGTTTTCCCTAAATTCCCTACAGTTACAGTTGGTTTGTACCCTTACAAGGAGCTAAAATTACAATAAACAAGAATTGTCATATTTTCCTTGTATTTTCACAGTTTCCTCCCGTGTCTTATATGCATTATCATCCACAGGATCTGCCTTTTTTAGAATTAAAGCTCTCTTAACTCAGACTACTAATGTGGGATGAACAATTTCCAAAACTGGCATTAAAATGATGAGGGTGACAATAAGGGGCAATAGGAGCAAAAAAAATAATAAAAAATCTATGCACAGGAGTCTCTCCACCTTTGTTGAGAATTATCTCCTTTAAATCCATTCAAACCATTTGGAGTGCACTGAATATTAAACTATTTTAATCAAACAGTTCAATTTCTGATGTCCATGGGAGACAGTATTGGAAAATGCATAGAGTACATTGCACCTCTGGATTATTTCCTACAAAATGTGGATGTTTTCCAAAAAAAGCTCAGTAGAGAATTGTGTGCAAAAAAGAATGAGAGCTGAACGTTCACCTCTTTCAATTGTAGTTGTAGTATAACTGGAAAATAGTCTGAAGGAAACATTAAAAAAAACCTAATCTTTTTTTACCACTATGATACTAATGGCCTTTAGTGAGAGCCATGCAGTTTAACACAAAAATTCAGCATGATTTCTTTTACTATAGTGGTAGAGGGAATCAGTTGTAGCTCTTTTTTAGCCTCTGAAAACAGCAAAACCTCTTGCTAATTTAGAAATCATGTCGCTCTTCTATTTAACTTCCATAGCTCTGATATGATTCAAAATAATGTGGATGAATACATATTTAATGGTTTAAAGATAGACTAGTAAACTCAAGAGAAAAGATTGACGTCAAATATGGTCTTTTATCTAACTGGTTATTTTACTGCATGTTAATGTTGTGCAGAAGAATATGACATTTAAATCTTTTTTCTTAAATCAAAAGAAAGAAAGAAAAAAAAGAAATGGTGTACCTTATAATAAGGTATACTCCCAGTTTAAACAAAAGTATTTTTAGCAAAAACAATAGTGGAAACTTTCAGGCAAAGTCTTTTGAATTTTCCAGCTCTTTGAACTGTGGTTCACACTGGCATGAACATGTTTTTTCTGGCTCTCAACTGAACACATGTTGAGAGCCGATGCATCTTTTCTTACATTTGTACTAGTTAATTGTTTCAGTGAATTCTGCACATATATCTACAACTTAATCAGGGAGTGCGATTCTCTGTATAACTTGACTATAATATTTCAATCTTCTGCATCAACACATATTTTGTCAGCAACACTCCATTACAGTTTCTGGCTTCTACCTTGAAGAGCCAAAAAATGAATGAAAAAAGATAAATCACCATATTTTTTTAATCATCAGTTTGCTCTGTTCTTGCAAAAAGCAACCATAAGCTCCAATTTCTTTCCTTTCAGTCTGATAATAGCTCACAGTATTTTCCCATACTACAGTCTCTGCATTGCCTTCCAATGAAATTCTTTTAAGTGCTCTGCCAGTCTTGTTACATATATCTCAGTGACCTATTGATTTCTTATGTGCTGGTCCTGGCCATGTGGTCCTTAGATTCAGAAACACAGCAGCTGTTAAGAACAATTAGTTATAGGTACAGTATGTTTCTAACAGATCATTTCAGGAGAACAGTCATGTAGTGTTTAGAGTTAAAAAATCAGCTTGACCATATAAAGTTTTCAGATCAGGTCGCAGGTAGAATACATTAAAGATCCCTAGGCTTTTATATCTCCTCTGCATCTTCTGAAGTCAGTAATTCGGAAAGAGAGTGGAGTAAGTATATAAGCAGGAATCACCACCTTCCTTTCCACTCCTATTGCACTCATTACTCAGACATATTTTGTTCAATATGCATATCCATGTTTCCTCCTTTCCATGGCATATGAGTCCCTTTGTAAGAACTTCTCAGTCTAGCTGGGCTTTTATTAAGTTTTCGCACAATTCAGACTGGTTTCCTGAGTGCGTCTTTACTGCACCTTTGTTGCCCCAAATAAACTACTACAGTCAGCATATTCCCCTAAGAAGGAACAAGTTTTGGAATCTCAGTACAGTGCTACTGATTTGCATCTCTCTGACCAACACTGCTGATTGGTAGGTTTTGCAGAAGTAGATCAAGATGTTTCTGAAATGGTGTCAGAGTGTCTCTTTACTCAGACTTCAGTTGGTCTTTGAATTCTAAAGAACCTGGTTAAACCACTAATATAAAAAGAAGAAACAAATCAAGAAATGAACAAAAAAACTCACCAAGGAAACAAATCACTTGCAACATGATCTTCAGATTATTGATATACTAATTGCATTCTCTTTGGGTTGGAACTTCGTTCCAGAAATAACTGTTCAGATCATATCCATTTCTGCTCTGTGTTCTAAGAAGAGTCCTCCTGAAAAATGATAACAGTTCTAGGGACATTGTGTTAAAACTGATATTTGAGCATTTGTGATATGGAAAATCAAGGAGGGAAGCATGGCCATTTGTGCATAAATCATCTATTATATGTATATTTTCTTCTCAGCTGTTGTTCATTGTAGGGTATTTATCACCTTATCTCTTCAGGGAGAATCCATCCTAAAACTGTATTTGCCTTGTGGTTATCATAATAAGACTCAATCTTGATCCATCTACTTAAGCTTTGCTATGATGTGTGTTAAATGATAAGAACTATAAGGAAGCTGATAGATAAAAAAAGGAAGGATTAATACTAAACAAAGCAATACAAAGCGTGAATAGTCTGAGTCATCCTTTCAAAGGTGTGTGTGGTAGAAAAAGTAGATTAAATCCTCTGCTAGTAATATACAGTGTTTACAGTACAACAGCACTTAGGAGATACACCCAATTAATTCCCTGGGACACAATGAACACCGCTGTTGTCTCATATCTTAGGTAATTCCTGCAAAGCCATAATGAAATGTTTCATAACTGAATAGTTATTACTTAAACTAAAGAGGTAGGGTAAAGAGCTATGGATGGGTTGCATCATACCACAAAACCTTAACTTTGTGCTTTGTAAAACTCTATGAACATCAGAACCTTTTTGTCTGTTCCTTCTTGTATCCTCTCATTTTGTATTCATGAAGAAATTTTATGCAGTCTGAACAGTCCAGAAAAAACATAAGTACTCATAAATGTGCAGATAATGAAATAAGGCCCAGATATTCTTGACTGGTTAAATGTAGTGTAAATGGTATTTCACTTTCTAAATCATCAATTGGTCTTTCCCCAACCTTAACGGTCTGGGGTGGTTCATAATAAGGAGAATAAGGGGGATTAGGGGGAAAAAAAAAACAGGGGGAAATCCCCCTTATTTTTCGTCACTGTTCCTTACCTACTACAAGATAACCGAACTTTAAATTTACCTTATTCAGTTTTCATGAGAATATGGGTCTTGAAGGAATTACAAACTTTCCTTTCAGTCTGATAAATTGACACCAAAGACTCAGGCTGTGTTTTTAAAGAAAAGCAACTGCATGTAGGTGGGTTTTCTTTTGTTCTATTTAATTTTTTAAAAAAGTATTTATTTTATTTTACTTTATTTTACTTTATTTTACTTTATTTTATTTTATTTTATTTTATTTTATTTTATTTTATTTTATTTTATTTTATTTTATTTTATTTTATTTTATTTTATTTTATTTTATTTTATATTTTATTTTATTTTATTTTATTTTATTTTATTTTATTTTATTTTATTTTATTATTTTAAAGGATAAGCATGGATCATTTAACACCTTTTCTTCAACAGATTGCAAGTAAATAACTTTATGCAGCCACATTAATTGCTGACATTTGGTTGGGGTTTTGCCTTTTTTTGCACTCAGGAATGTACTTGTTTTCAATCAGTCAGGTCTTAATTTTTAAAATATCACTTTATTGTATTGATTCACCCAAACACCTGATTCAAGTGAAAACTGAGAAGATCAGGAATGTTGCATTATAGAAAGGAAAAAGCACCTCTTGGAGCAGGGATGTATTGGACCTTGATTCATTACATTATGAACACATATCCAACAAAACCAATACAGGAATATAGCCAACCACTGAGCCTGTAAATATGGATGTCCACTTCTCAAAGCTCTCTCCCTCACAAAGAAGCAGTAGGAAGGGCAACTGGAGTAGCTGCAATTTTGCATCACCAAAAGGTGTTGAGAGAAAATTCTGACAGCTCCCAACCTGAATAAATCTCTTTCCACACACTGCTTGCTCTGGCTTTTTTAGGCATTGGGCCACAGTCCATTGCCCATGTTGTTGTAATGACTACATCAACATGATGGCACAAATGTCTCACCAAAGATGAGCTGGTTTTGAATCATTTCACCAGTCTCTTAAGTATGTATGTGATTTTCATCATAATTTATTCCCATCTTGTTCCATTTTTTTAAGACTACCATGTTTAATACAGACAAAATAAACTGAACTCCTGCTTTCAGTTTTGATGACACGCCATTCTGTCTACTTGTCATAAACTGAAATATTGGTCCCATTTTTTCATTAAAGTTCCCATGCCTAAAGACAGATTCAGTATTTAAGGGTCTGCACCATCACTAATTTTATCAACTGAGATCAAAGTCCCCCCATTTTGCTTGTGAAGCTGAAGCTGGGAAGATGAGCATGACCTAGAAGTTAAGCAGCATCACGCATATCAAAAGCAGTGGGTTTAGCAGCAGCTTTCAAGTGGCAGAGCCTTCAGACAGGTTTGTAACTGGGGCAAGGGAACCACTTGTTTCATCTGTTTCTTGGTGGATGGCTAGAGCAGAAAGCATCAAGTCTATGCTAAAGTTCATGCCATTCCCTTACATGGTTAAAAATATCCCAGGCACCAGGCCACATTTGAAATCCATAGCCAAGTACAGTGTCAGTCAGAGCTTGACTAGATGCCAGTGAACAGCTGCATATTTTGGACTTTGGTGAAAGTTCTGAAGCCAATGCACCTATCCTGCCACACAAAAGATCCAATAGGGAAAAAAAATATATCCATATGTGAGTTAAAATATTGAAATGGAACATATAATGAACTTGTGTAGGCCATTAAAATTGAGAATTTACATATTTTGTTAGCCTGAGTCAATACTTCACTCATTAACAAATAGAATTTAAAGTTTCAGCCCAGCCAAAACCTATTGAGGCTGATACAAAGGGTCCATAGCACTCAGATTTTTAGTCAGATCTTAAGCAACAACATAGCCACTGGATATGGTTATCTACAATTAAACTAAGTAATAAGTCACTTTATTAATTGTTTTGTCTCTTTTTTTCCTCCTGATGTGCTGAACTACTTTAAAATGTACTTACTGAAGTATATTTTATGGATATAAATGTTTAGTTGCTATTGTGTATCTCATGAAAGATTAAGTAATTTTTAACAACACATTCTTTTGTTAGGTTATAAATTAATAATTATGAGTCACTAGAAAAAGTAACAGTTCTCTAATTTGGTTGATTTTGCGGTGACAAAAATAATTCTATTCCTCATCTGTATAAAAAGAATAATGTAAACATGAAAACTATACTGGAAGGTTAGCTGTTCTGAGTTATCTTCTTACTATAAATGTATATACCATTTTACAGACTCAAACCAAGAAAAAAGTTGCTGCCTCAGAGAAATTACAATCTGGTTAAGATCGTCAAAGTTTTAAATGTTAAGATTTAAGAAATGCCCATGTTCTGATACTGTCTTAGGATAAATGTAAATTCATCTCCACCTTTGTTCAAATGTGCTTAAGAAGTGCCTTGGGTGTTTCTTTGATTTGGGGTTTCAAAGTATGCAGACTTAAATACTGCAGCAGCACTTTAAAAATGTGTGAAATGAAAGAAGAGTGTAGAAAATACAAAAAAGAGCATTTAAACTTTGATAACAGAATAATCCTGATAAAGGTATTTGATGAAGGAAGATACAAAAATTAATCTTTCATAGCTGATAGAAGCCATGTGAGAAAGAAACTACACATTTAAGAATTAGATATATGATGGTTAACTCTCTACATAAAGAGACCAGAAAGGGAAGAGTTAAGGACGTTCTAAGCTTATCCAAATAAACCTAGAAGTCAATGCAGACAACAAGGAGGCTTTGTAAAGATTTGAAAAGAAAGATGAAAAAAATGAGTGGAGTGTCAGAAAAGAGTGAAACCCAATGATATAGCCTGAGTAGAAAATTGACACATTCGGAAAGAGTTTATATACAATTATTGCTGATTCAGTCCTTCTCAGGTTTCAGTTTTAAGGGTATTACTATAGCCACATTTTCTTCAGTAACCTAAGTAATCCTATTGCTGACGTTGTCTTAGTTAATCCAGAAAAAGGACACAAATGCATATTTCAAAAATAGCCCAGTCTAAAGGCTTGAATTATCTCCTTGCAGCTTTCTGCCTACGTAATTTGTGCCAGGACCATAAGTAATTGGATAAGAAAGGCTTACCCCCTGGACTCCTGAGGTTGACTGAGCAACATCACTGACTGTCAATATGAAGTTCTTAGAAGGGCAATGACCAGGAGTGGAGCAAAACAGCCATCGTGTTTAGTGACTCTCCCCAAACCGTTGTGCTTTTAACATGGCACACAGGCTTGCAAAATCACATTCTGCTGAGACTAAGACACAATATCCTGTGAAATAAAAGACCTGAATTGCTGTATTTTGGCCTTTTTGTGTAAGATTTTTTATGCAAGCTTAAGTTTTATTAAAATGTCTACAGAGAGGATCAGTAGGAGATGTATCATATACATCAAGAGATTAATAGAAGTATGTTAAAAATGGTGGGGAGAATTTAGTGTTAAAAGCACACCAAATCACAAAAGTATAAAAGACATTTAAATCCTTTTATGTGGAAATTCTAGTTTGATACAGAAGCCAAAATCAAGTCTAGTCAATCAGTCAACCCTGTTTTACAGAGGTTTTTTTCGTTTTTTTTAATCCGCAAAGAATTTAAAGCCTCAAGTTTTACCAGCATCCAAATGAGAGAGACAGATCTTGACAACGTGGACAAATATTGGAGATGGATGAAATAGTTAAGATAACATAGGGATCAGCCCAAACCTTCACTAAAAATGCAGATGGAGATTTTATGATAATTGAATGAGTACAGCTAATTTCATTTTTTTCTTCTGTTTCATGCATATCTGCACTAATTCCTCAGTCTGGGACCAGAAGAGACAGTGCAAAAATACTATGACTAAGACAACATCAATAATATTTTCAGTGGGAATGGAAGAAGCCTGCATGAGCATTTTTACAAGTAACTTTTTTTCTCATGGGGTTTCCAGTACAGATATTTTTAAGCAATGGGGAGTTTGGCTAACTTGGAAACAAAATCTGAACAAACATTCAGACTTTTGGAAGGCTGAAATTAACCTCCTCACCCTTCCTTTTTTGCTTTTGATGTCTATCTAGCACATGAATAACCAACACAAAGTAAAAGGGAGGGGGGGAGAAAAAAGAAAGAATTTCACATTCCTATATTTTGGCCAGCACATTCCTTTGGAGCATAAGTGAGGTGGTTCAAAAATGTGAAAACTTTGGAATTTATGTGATTTTGGCATGTGTAGCAATGCACTTTGGATGCATTAAAAAGAGTGGTTAAAGGGAGTGCACTTTTTTGGGGGTCAGTTTAATCTATTTAACTCTTCAAACTCCAAAATGCTTTTTCATAGATTACTCTGAATTAAAAGCCACAGAGGAGCACCTATAGACATCACATCATGCTGCTGTTCATGAGCCTGTCAGGGAGAAGTGGCAATGCTACGAGGTAATACAAGACATATAATGCATGGAAGAGAAGATGACATTGTGGCTGAGACACAGGGTTAAGGGCCAGGAGCTATGGCAACAATTCCCAGCTCTGCCACAGACGTCCTTGTGACCTT
Organism: Strix uralensis; assembly: GCF_047716275.1. NCBI lineage: Eukaryota > Metazoa > Chordata > Aves > Strigiformes > Strigidae > Strix > Strix uralensis. The sequence continues at coordinate 68,878,818 of NC_133972.1, read as the reverse complement.
GAGCAAGACACTTAACCTCTCTGAGCCTCATTTGTAAATAATCCTTCTCTTTCTCACAGGGTTGTTGTGAAGTCAAATTATTAGCTGTTGGGCATTTTGCCATCCCTGTACAGAAGACACTATAAAATACAGTTTATTCCATTTGTGCTGAGATGAAGAGGGTGCAAAGAAAGGGAAAATCTGTGAAAGGGATCAATGCCACCCCCTAGCACTCCCAACAAAAAACTCAAAACCAAACGGTATGGGTCAGCTACCCTCCTACACTTTTACTTGTTGACTCCCTGCACTTCTTTCACATGTGCTGGAATTTAGTCCTTCCACTTTCCTTCTGTGTTTCCCTTTCCCACCCTCCCTCCTGTTCATGCCTGTACAGATGCTGAAGCTCCAAGCGCCCCACATTTGCCAGATTGTTAGTTCAGTTGTAGGTCTTTTATCTGGTCATGCTCTGATTCCACTGAGTTCATTGGTAATGCTTCCATTGCAAAAGGCAAACCTGTGGCCAGAAAAATCTACATTTCTCCTACAAGCATGCGTCAGCTCTTCTGGCCTATATCCATTAAGACAGCCCAGAAAGTTGGAAAAAAATGTCCATTTAGGGTTAGTCATGATGTTTAAAACAATCCTATAAAATAATACAATCCCTAGTTACAAGTCTACATATAGTAGTCTGAAAATACTTTACGGTAGATCATATATTTTTATTTTCTCTACACATGGCTGACCTTCCATGTTAAAATTTAGCAGGATTAAGTTCTGTGTCCATTTCAACTTTGTGTGATGCTTTTGGTTGGTTATGTACAATACATGTAAAAAGGAAGCATCAGGAGTCAGCCCCTGGCTGAAATTCATAGGATTTCTAATGCTCTTTTTCTTTTCCTTTTCCTTTTTCTTTTTCTTTTTCTTTTTCTTTTTCTTTTTCTTTTTCTTTTTCTTTTTCTTTTTCTTTTTCTTTTTCTTTTTCTTTTTCTTTTTCTTTTTCTTTTTCTTTTTCTTTTTCTTTTTCTTTTTCTTTTCCTTTTTCTTTTCCTTTTTCTTTTCCTTTTTCTTTTCCTTTTTCTTTTCCTTTTTCTTTTCCTTTTTCTTTTCCTTTTCCTTTTTCTTTTCCTTTTTCTTTTCCTTTTTCTTTTCCTTTTCCTTTTCCTTTTCCTTTTTCTTTTTCTTTTTCTTTTCCTTTTTCTTTTTCTTTTTCTTTTCCTTTTCCTTTTCCTTTTCCTTTTTCTTTTCCTTTTTCTTTTTCTTTTTCTTTTCCTTTTTCTTTTTCTTTTTCTTTTTCTTTTTCTTTTTCTTTTCCTTTTTCTTTTCCTTTTTCTTTTCCTTTTTCTTTTCCTTTTTCTTTTCCTTTTCCTTTTTCTTTTCCTTTTTCTTTTCCTTTTTCTTTTCCTTTTTCTTTTCCTTTTCCTTTTCCTTTTCCTTTTCCTTTTCCTTTTCCTTTTCCTTTTCCTTTTCCTTTTTCTTTTTCTTTTTCTTTTCCTTTTTCTTTTTCTTTTTCTTTTTCTTTTTCTTTTTCTTTTTCTTTTTCTTTTTCTTTTTCTTTTTCTTTTTCTTTTTCTTTTTCTTTTTCTTTTTCTTTTTCTTTTTCTTTTTCTTTTCCTTTTTCTTTTCCTTTTCCTTTTTCTTTTCCTTTTTCTTTTCCTTTTTCTTTTTCTTTTCCTTTTTCTTTTTCTTTTCCTTTTTCTTTTTCTTTTCCTTTTTCTTTTCCTTTTCCTTTTCCTTTTTCTTTTCCTTTTTCTTTTCCTTTTTCTTTTCCTTTTCCTTTTCCTTTTCCTTTTCCTTTTTCTTTTCCTTTTCCTTTTCCTTTTCCTTTTCCTTTTCCTTTTCCTTTTCCTTTTCCTTTTCCTTTTCCTTTTCCTTTTCCTTTTCCTTTTCCTTTTCCTTTTCCTTTTTCTTTTCCTTTTCCTTTTCCTTTTCCTTTTTCTTTTTCTTTTTCTTTTTCTTTTTCTTTTTCTTTTTCTTTTTCTTTTTCTTTTTCTTTTTCTTTTTCTTTTTCTTTTTCTTTTCCTTTTTCTTTTCCTTTTTCTTTTCCTTTTTCTTTTCCTTTTTCTTTTCCTTTTTCTTTTCCTTTTTCTTTTCCTTTTTCTTTTCCTTTTTCTTTTCCTTTTCCTTTTCCTTTTCCTTTTCCTTTTTCTTTTTCTTTTTCTTTTTCTTTTTCTTTTTCTTTTTCTTTTTCTTTTTCTTTTTCTTTTTCTTTTTCTTTTTCTTTTTCTTTTTCTTTTTCTTTTTCTTTTTCTTTTTCTTTTTCTTTTCCTTTTTCTTTTTCTTTTCCTTTTCCTTTTTCTTTTCCTTTTTCTTTTCCTTTTTCTTTTCCTTTTCCTTTTCCTTTTCCTTTTTCTTTTCCTTTTTCTTTTCCTTTTTCTTTTCCTTTTTCTTTTCCTTTTCCTTTTCCTTTTCCTTTTCCTTTTCCTTTTCCTTTTCCTTTTCCTTTTCCTTTTTCTTTTTCTTTTCCTTTTTCTTTTTCTTTTTCTTTTTCTTTTTCTTTTTCTTTTTCTTTTTCTTTTTCTTTTTCTTTTTCTTTTTCTTTTCCTTTTTCTTTTCCTTTTCCTTTTTCTTTTCCTTTTTCTTTTCCTTTTTCTTTTTCTTTTTCTTTTTCTTTTTCTTTTCCTTTTTCTTTTCCTTTTTCTTTTCCTTTTTCTTTTCCTTTTTCTTTTCCTTTTCCTTTTTCTTTTCCTTTTTCTTTTCCTTTTTCTTTTCCTTTTTCTTTTCCTTTTCCTTTTCCTTTTCCTTTTCCTTTTTCTTTTTCTTTTTCTTTTCCTTTTTCTTTTTCTTTTTCTTTTTCTTTTTCTTTTTCTTTTTCTTTTTCTTTTCCTTTTTCTTTTCCTTTTTCTTTTCCTTTTTCTTTTCCTTTTTCTTTTCCTTTTTCTTTTCCTTTTTCTTTTCCTTTTTCTTTTCCTTTTTCTTTTCCTTTTCCTTTTTCTTTTCCTTTTCCTTTTCCTTTTTCTTTTCCTTTTTCTTTTCCTTTTTCTTTTCCTTTTTCTTTTCCTTTTCCTTTTTCTTTTCCTTTTTCTTTTCCTTTTCCTTTTCCTTTTCCTTTTCCTTTTCCTTTTCCTTTTCCTTTTCCTTTTTCTTTTTCTTTTTCTTTTTCTTTTTCTTTTTCTTTTTCTTTTTCTTTTTCTTTTTCTTTTTCTTTTCCTTTTTCTTTTCCTTTTTCTTTTCCTTTTTCTTTTCCTTTTTCTTTTCCTTTTTCTTTTCCTTTTTCTTTTCCTTTTTCTTTTCCTTTTTCTTTTCCTTTTTCTTTTCCTTTTTCTTTTCCTTTTTCTTTTTCTTTTCCTTTTTCTTTTCCTTTTTCTTTTTCTTTTTCTTTTTCTTTTTCTTTTTCTTTTTCTTTTTCTTTTTCTTTTTCTTTTCCTTTTTCTTTTTCTTTTTCTTTTTCTTTTCCTTTTTCTTTTTCTTTTCCTTTTTCTTTTTCTTTTTCTTTTTCTTTTCCTTTTTCTTTTTCTTTTCCTTTTTCTTTTCCTTTTTCTTTTCCTTTTTCTTTTTCTTTTCCTTTTTCTTTTCCTTTTCCTTTTTCTTTTTCTTTTTCTTGTTTATTTTTTTATTTTTTTATTTTTATTTTTATTTTTTATTATTTTTTCTTCTTCTTCTTTCTCTGTTGTTTTTAAAGAAATGTTTCTTTAGAGTGTGTGACCAAAATAAAATCTTTATTTGCAATAAGTGTGATTGAATGAAGAGACCTCAGTGACTTTTTTTGTTATTGCTGCTGCTTTTCTTTTTTTAGATGAAATCTTACCATTAGCAAAAACTAACAAAGAATCTTTCTTCTCCAGAGAAATGCAGAAGGAAGTGTGGTAGCAGTAGGTCAAATGCTATCTTTTTGGAATGGGTTTGGGTGGGGTTGTGCTTATCACTGTCAGAAGCAGGTATACAAAGCTCAGCTCTTTTTAAGCAGCACAGTTACCCTCTAAAGCTCAAGTACAACTTGCTTGAAAGTACAGGAATTAGAGTACAAAACCTGAGTCAACTCTTCACCTTGCATTGTAGACACAGATTTAGTATATTAACAGAAATCAAATGCCATTTCACTGGAAGGGTAAAGAGAAAAGTATAACTACTCTTGGATAAGACATCAAATGTATAAAAAATGGGAAAAGTAACTTACTTAAGTCTTCATTAGATAGCACTTCATACCTGATAGAAGCAAATGTCTTGGACCTCCTACAAGGAGAGGCTCACAACTTACCTGTAATTAGACAGTGAACACTCACACCCCTTAATTCTGGTGTTTTAGAAAGATGACACTGAACATTTACACTCTAGCCTGAATGCAAATTACTACAGATAGTATACAGTCCAATCACAATGAGGAGGTTTCATTGCAGGGAAATGTTATAGAGAAGGGAATGTCTGATAATTTTTTAGTCCGAAAGGCTAAAGAACTTCCTGTGTCCTAGTACATGCAGATCAGTATTGTCTTCATTGTTTCTGTTTGAATAGGAGGCAAGTAGTATTTTTTTTTAGAAAGATATCCATTCTAGTCATGTTATTTCCATAGTTAAATTACTTACATGATCTAAAATCGACACCTCATTTCTTGTCTGAATGCATCTCCAAACACTGGTCTTGTTATGTCTTTTTATGGTAAAATAAAATGTTTGCTATCAGAAATTCTTACACATGTAGACACTTCAAAACTGCAACTAAGAAACTTCTCTTTCTGAATCTCTTTTTGGTTAATTTAAGGAGACTGAGCTTCTTTAGTTTACCACTACAAGGCATACTTTCCAGATCCTAGATTCATTATTCTTGTCTTTTCAGAAATATTTCCAATCTTATTTTACATGTAAAGAAAGGTTTTCTTAGAGCATTCTGCAGTGCTGGGGCTGTCTACTGTTCACTTGTCTATGAAGTGTAAAGCTCCTTTTTCAAGCACTTACATTCCTGCATATGAGAGTTACTGTAAAATGGTTATCTCAGAGTGTCATTAAGATTTGTGTGCATTGCTGCTGCTGAATGGTAGTCTTTAGTGTCTCTAATTATCCACGGAACAGATTCACTGCTCAAATTTTCATCAGTGTGGATTTATTAAATTGAAAATTACAGAGAATAAAATGATAAAAGTGTAATAATACACCAGAGCAGTAAGAAGCATAACATATATGCTGTGTGGTAGCTGATTATAGTCAGTAATCAGATTCTCCCATTTATTTTAGCTTCTGAACTGGTTAGCTGCATTAAATATAGGTGGTTTATTTTGGCATAAAAACTGATGTGAAGACTCATTATTCATTTTATATAAAAGCAGTATGAGAAAGAAGTTGAGAGAGGAACAATCATCGTTTTACTCTCATGGTGACTGATTCAAAAAGGCCATCTGGCAACATTTTCCTTAATGTTATCAATCAGACATTTAGAGCTGGATTTTATAAACTTGGCCTCTGGTTACAGCCACAAAATATGCACACAAAAGCACCCCTGCATGCTAGAAGATAATTGCGCTCACAGCACACATGCTTAAGTATGCAAAAGGGCGTAAAAATAAAGCTAAATGCAAGATAAGGAAAGAACTGAGCTAGAACATGAAAGGAGTGAAAAACTGAGAGGCTGGGTGGATAGTGTGCAATTCTTAATATTAATCTTAATTTTCTTAATAATAATTGTTTTGAGGTTACTGCCTCATTCTGAAAGGACTGATGTTGATATTTTACATACGTGCTGTGATTATCTCTATTTTTCTTCATTACAATTCCAAAGGTTATTTTCTTCTTCAGAGTTCAAGTTAGATTTGACAGAATTTCTTATTTTACTGATTAGATCACTCCCTACCTAATAGGTCTCATAAAAGTAGCTTTATGTTCCTCCATGTATTTAAACAACATTATATCCAACTCTTCAATATAAGTTTTCTGAGATAAGGAAGACGCATTTCTTATCTACAGGTGCCTAGCACCAGAAGTAGTTTAGGAACTTTTCCTGACATAACACTGAGCCTATTTTTTTTTAAATGCATTAGAAAAGTGATGCAAAAAGAATGAGAAGTGTTCAAAGTGAGGGAATTTAAGTCAAAGAAGTCAACTGTTTTTTTGGGGTTTTTTTGTTTTTTTTTCAGTACTAAGGTTAATGCCAGTACTTGCTTTCACCATTCAGTCACAGGTCAGGAGGGTAGAGAAGATTCTTCTTGAGAGACTAGTATGAGATGAGAAGCCACTCAATCTGTGTGTAGCACTTCCAGCCACAGTGGTCCAAGCTCCAGGGTGCAAACCATTTGAACCATTGCTTCTCTCACTGCTGTTGTACCCAAGGACCAGAATGCTCAATGTTCAAGAAGATGTTCTGAGTTTAAGGCAGGCATTTGCAAACAAACCCCTTATACTCAATGTTTCCTTTTAAATTTTGCATGTGAAGATTTTCTTCTTTATTTCTATCCTGCCTCTTGCCCTCTCTTCCAATTTTTCAAAACAAGTGAGTTGTTGTGACAGGGCCTGCTGAAAGACATCTTTCATTGGCATCTGAACTCATTGAAGATTAATTTTTACTGAAATGTTCTTTGGTCAAGCTCTTGCCTGCAGGGACCTTTCCAGAATACATTTTGCAGTGGTATTAGGGAGACATTCTCCATGCTGCCTTCACAGAGAGGGAGAGAAACCTGGCCATCAGATTCTGTCCTCCCCTTGCATCCTTCCCATCCCACTCCCATACCCTTTCAGAACTTTCTCTCGGTGACAGGGCAAAATAACCCAGCAGCTGACCTACATTTCACTGGTCATCCCCAGGGTTGATGTTCTGTGTGCTTGGCAAAAATGGGAAGACACAGCTCATGGAACATATGAGCCCTGCCAGGAATGCATAGTCAGAGAGTTTCTTCCAGCTAAAACAGAGTAAAATTTAACATACAACAAACTAGATACATTCATCTTCAAATACTGTTTACCAGAGAGTCTAAAATCTCTTGCACCTAATCCAGTGCATGTCCTACATTGAATCATAGGTTAAATCTACTAATCCCTTCATTACGTATTTGTATATTGAAGGCTCCAATCAGTCTTGCCTCTGTTTGTTAAAATAATAATGTGTTGGCTGCCTAATAAACTGGGGATAGCTATGTTTAGATAGCAATTTTACATAAGTAAGCATTTTTCCTTTTGTAATCCATCAAATTCAGTGTATAACTTAATCATATTTCAGATCTTACATTGATCATAGTCAGAATTTTCAAGCTTGCAACCTAAAAGTAGGTTCTTCAAATGCAAGTTAGACATCTAAACATGCTGCCTACTTTTAGAACCACTGAGTTATTCAATCCTAGTGCAGTTTACAGGCGATTGGTATCTTTGCTTGCACTTTTGTTAAAAAAATACATATCTAGATACCTTGTTCAGTGCATCCATAACAAGTGACTAGAGTCTCAAGGCTTGGAAGACTCCATTTTTATCATAGAGAGAGTCCAGTCTCCAGCAACTTTGTATCCTATCTGTATTTAAAAATCAGAGTTTACTGGTATTCTGTAAACAATATAATGGGATATCAGTTTGTACCATCTATTAATTGTGGGCCTGCTTTCAGATACCTGCCTGTTTATGTAGAAAGGGAATCATGCCAACTAGAGTTTTTCTGACAGATTTCAATCCTCTCTGATTTTTTCTATTTTATTTTCTTCTGAAAACTCTTTAGAAAATGCTTGCTCTGAGGCTATTGACAGGGCTGCTCTTTGTGTGCTGGAGTTTTCATAGTAACAATAAAAACACATGCACACACACAAAACGATTGGAGAAAAAAAAAAAAAAAAAAAGAAAAAGGTTGAGAATGCTCCTTGAGGTTTCAAGCTGAACAATTTAATTTTTTTGTTTTAAGCTTGTTCCATTCCTGGTATCATACCCCCTGGAGATTGGCTAAAGTATTAGAACTAGAAGAAAACTTGCTACTCTTAAATGCAGGAAAATGACATGTGTTTTACAGGTCCTTTATCTGGATTAAGTTCATATGTTTCTGTAAATGCTGAGATAGTAATAACTTCAGCTTGGACTTGGGATGTCATCCATCTTTTTTCCCCTCCCTTTTTGGAATTTGTCTTCATAAAGGATGACATTTCCATGCACTAATATATAACACAACATACAAAATCACCAGGGTAACTGAAAGGGAGAGAGAATAGAAGGAACTGCTGGTGTAAAACAGCCTTTAAAGTGAGTGTGCAAACTCAGACATTGGTAGGTTTTGGAATGGGTAATCTGTCCCGTACACGGAAGGGGCTTAGTGTCCTCTGCCTAGCAAAGAGCTAGTGCCGCATGCTAGAGCAAAGGAAAGGAAATGCTAACCTGCTTTAACCATCAGAAAAGAGAAAAATACAGCATTTAAGAAAGCAGGAGAAAAAGTGAAAGGAAGAAGAAAACCACATCATTTCTTGATTTTACTTGACAAAAAGAGGGCAGTGACCTAGTCTGCAGTACTTTATGCAAAAGGGAATCCACTGATGGTTTTCCTATCATAATCTTCTTTATCAGGAGAGATAGAAAAGCAAGATAGATAAGCAAATTCCAAAATGTCAGTCTAAAACAAATGTAAGGACTTCCAAAGTATGCTACAGAATGGGTCTTTCTGTCAGCTGTAACTCACAAATGCCTGGCAGCTTGCTTGAGCTGACATTTGGTGAGTAAAAGTAGTAAATAAATTAAGCAATCATAACTAACAGCAAGGCAAATCCTATATAATCAATAACCATTTACCAAGCTCAGGAGAAATCTAAAAGGAAAAGAAGTAATTATGTGCTGTATAGCTAGAAATCTTATATTGTTTACACTGTGGAGCACTGAGGGTTTTTCGAGGCAGCATGTGTCTTGTGTGTTGTCTCTTGTATAGTGCCAAGCAAACTGTTGGCAATTTCACAAATAACAATAATATTAATCTAAACTAAAGATTTTCATAGATAGGGTGTTTTGTTTACAATAATGGTCTCTCTAACTGACAAAGACCAGGCTGGTAATCAATAACAACAGCGGATTTAATCTTCACATTTAGTCTTGATTATGAACTACCCAGCAGTTTGGCTTATATGAGAAAATGCGGGCAAATCAGTAGAATCAGTAGATCAGTATTAGTGACTGTAACAGCACAGTTTTTCTCAGGTTAACAAGCAAAATATCTGTATTATTTAGAGAGAGGTAATACAGAGAAGAAATTACTTGTGCTTCATGGCTTCTTATGAGAGGCTCATTATGTTAACGACTCAGTTTAGGATATCTCTTTGCTCTGTTGGTTAATATTTCAATCACTAGCTTTAGTAATTACTTTTGCTACTATAAAATGCACAGTAAATTTAAATACTGTATGCATATGCAAATGTAGCTGTATTGGAGGGGGAAGGGAGCTTGAGTGCTCTTATATTTCACTTAAAGTTTTTTGTCTGGTAATTCAGATATAATGCAAAAATACTGAAGTGCCACCTCTGGGGTTTTGAAGTTTTGTTTGTTCACTTTTGAAATTTCAGGGAATACTTTAGGAGTCAGTGAGTATAACCAGTTGATTATTGGAGGAAACCAGACTGGAGGAAGAACTCATAACTTAACAGCTGCAAGTGTTACTATGTCAGTCACCTCTAGGTATCCATTTTCACATGGGGACAACAAACTAACACCATCTTCCAGAATAAAACTGCCTTTCCTCTTTGCCTATTCATCTACCAACACCCTCAACAATGAAGAAAGAAGAAAAATAGTGTGACATTTTGCAGACAAGGAGGCACACAGAGCCAGGGTAAAAGAGGACATTGAGAATTGCCCCAGGGAGAAGGAAAGAAAGGAATAGGAGGGAAAAAAAATTTACACAAAAACCTGATGATGGTGTGCAGGGAAGTGGAGTAAAATGGAGAAATGGGAATACATGCAAAGAACACGAATGTGTGGAATGGACTGCAAGGGAGGAATACAAGAAATTTATGGGACAGAAAGAGCTGTGCAGATGTGTAAAAAACAGAGGGCTGAAGGAACAGCAGACCCTCAACCAAGTGATAGTAAATGGCTTGTTAAGACTGCCTTTGTGTCTTAGAAGGCTTAAAAAACTTGTGAAGGGAAAAACAGAAAAATAAACAGACCAGATAGGTAGACCAAATAAATTTATTATAGTTTCCCTCTATTTTCACCGAGTTAAAGTAGCATGTTAATAGAGAGATAAAATTAAATACAAAACCAAGAAACATGCTCTATATTTACAGGAAAAAACTTTCTAGTATTTGACCATCTTATTGAAGGAAACAGAATAGGAGGTCCCTGTGCAGCTCCCTAACCTTTTCAAAGTAAAAGTCTGGCTTTATCAGCCAACACCTGTTGTCTCCTGTTCAGCCATGGTTATTGAGCTTCGCACAGCATCTGGTATGGGTCCGAGTTCCTGATCTGGCAGCATGATGAGAAGCAGTCCCTCTGCTTTTGTGCAGAATAAGGCTGTCTTCCTAGCATATAATCAGTTCTGAACTCTAGATCTAGACAGCTACTCAGAGCTGCTACATGGGAGGCCTGCTTTGAAAATAATATTCTGCTCAGAAGAAGGGAATTTTAAACAGCGTAGAACCCTTGTGGTGCAAATAGGATAGATACATTTTCACTCGCAAGCTGTATTTCAGCCATGGATTGATTGCCCGTGTATATTCATAGGGAGGAAGGGAAAAAGGGTCATGAGGTGATTTCAGATCCTATGGATCTGCCAGCGGGATACAATCCAAACTTTGATTTGTTGGTGAAGGATATTTGGGCAGGTTTCTTTTGTTTCTTTGGGCTGTATTCTAATGTTTGTCAAATGCTCTCAATTATGTGATCTATGAAGCTTTGAGAAATAGATATAGGGAGTGGCTCAATTTTAATCCAATAAATTTAAGATTTCTTCTAACACTAATCTTCTGCTACAGCAGGAATTTAGGTTGAAACTAGAAGCATAACATATATGCTAATGTTTAGATGATTACCATGGGTTTCACTACTAATGTTAGTGGATTGCTTAAAGAGGGACAGGACTGAAATATTCGAAAGAGTGTATTCATGCAATGAGTTACACCTGAGAGACTGAAGCATAATATTCAGATGCTTATATTGATACTCAAATGCTGCCCTGGTCTGAAGCTCAGAACCTAATCCCAATAGGTTTCTGCTCTGTCAGCCTCCTCATTTCTGCTATGGGACATGCTAAAACCCACTGAGTTATTACACCAATGTATGGCTCTTCAGATGAACTATTCTCTCACTCACCTCACCTACCGGTCTCATCTCAGAGCATATGTGCCTGGATCAGACTTCATAGAAGAGTAGCTGTAGAGTGGTTGACAGTTATTGCTTTACAAATCCAAAAGTTATAGCCTTCACTCAGGATGTAGAAACTTTTATCCCTCCTCTACATCAGACAGGATTAGGATTTGAGCATTGGCCTCCCACATCCTGGAAGAAGGGCTGTAAACTCTCAGCTTACATGGCAGTTCATGGCTTGAGGACCCACAAGAGAGTACTAGGTGACTAACTATATTTGATTGTTACAAACTGCCTACTTGCCTTTTTCTCTCTTCCTCCTCCTTCACGCCTCCTTGCTCAGTGTGTTAGACTCTGTTAAACCTATTTTTTAGGCTACTTGATGTTCCTTTCATATTGTGTAGCTGTGGTATTGTGTAACTGTTGCGTCTAATATAAGAGAAATAGTTCCCTTGGGCTTCATTGTACCTAAACCACCATTCAAGATTTAGCTGCAAATTAACAGAACTATTCAGAAACTGAATATCAATAGCAATTTCTCAATTGTTAAAGAAATGGGGGACATACTGGTGAAGCCACATTCATACTGAGTTTGGATGAATTTTGGTTTCTTTGGATCTCTTACCAATGGGAGAATACCTGAAAAAGTCTATGTCAAAGGAAGTGGCATCGCACTGTCTCACAGAATAAATTTAACCTAATTTTAATAACCTTAGCCTACTTCTGGCTTCATAACAAATAAAGTATTCTTTCATTTACACAGATTAAACCAGTACTTTTGGAGCCACGGTCAATGAAGAATCAGGTTGTCAAGCACAAATATGTGACCCAGGACACATTGATTGTATCTCTGATTCAAGCACTGACTTACACTCTAAACTTGGTCAATTGACTTGTTCTGTTTTCTTTTTGAAAACCAAAGAAAATCTTTGAATGACTCATTCACCTTGCCTGGATGGAAAGAAACACTGAAACATAAATAAGATATTACTTGTAAATGCTAACTACTTTACTATAGAAATTTCCACTTAATTTCCTTATTCTGTAATTTCTGACAACTGAAAGCATTGAATTAAAGGCACTTTAAAGCTATTATGCATGTCACGTCAGGTAAGAAGGTGAACTTATCAATGCCAGTGTTTTCCAAAGTTTCAGCAAACAACATTGCACAGGGACACAAATATCCAAACTTTGTGTTGTATTTTCCAAAGAAAATTGCAGACACTTAATTTTTAATGGGCAGAAAAGGTTCAAGAGCCAAAGTGAACTATATATATATAAAATTTTTTCCCCTCTTTCATGACATAATTATCAATTGGAGGGATGTTACTTTAGATTGAACAATGTAAGGAACTGAATACCATTAAATAGTAAGGTCCTGTTCCAAACAACAGAATACAGAATTTCAGAAACAAATACTTTAAATCTGTATCATCCCTAATTTGACTTGTACAGAAAATGTCTTCACTGATTTTGAAATCAGCAATTTTCATGGTGTAGCAAGCTATACAGTCAGACATCACTGATACATCACCTTACCCAATGCATGGACAAACCTGTACCTCATGAACTGGCTTTTAACACTCTTTCACTACCCAGAAGTATTGCAATATACATGAAACTGTAAGCAGAAAATGCACGTCCTCATTCAAAATGCTCCTAAACAAAGATTTTTAAAAGAAGAAGTATTGGTATTTTAAAGTCAGGAGGGAGTTAATCCTGTCAATGTAAATATTCAGAAAATCCAAATATCATGTAAGGAACCTAAAATAATGCCTGAAGATTTTATGTTTCATTTGTTTGAATACTAGAGATTTGGAGGAAAATGAGGTAGAATAATGACATCCTTGATATTACAGATAGGGATTGTTCCCCCTAAAAATGCATAACTGCATGGAAGTGGAATGAACAGGTGTTAAATTGGAAAATCTACAAAGAAGTCTTGATTTTAAGAAGCAAGATTATCTGTACTGACAGATCAGGAGCACTGTTTTCCAGCAAGTAAATGGCAGGAGCAGTTTGCATGAAGAAGTTTGCATCCATGCAAAATCAGTTAACCATAATTTTGAATTCAATGATATGTTGACTTAAAAAAAGAAAGCTTTGGATAAGAGTATGCAAGAATCAGATTGTCAGCTGCTATAAATCTAAGCAGATCTATCAATTTGGTGAAGTTCTTCCAGCTTTCACCAGCTGAGGATGTGACCCATAATGATCAGACTAGAATCAACTGGCCATATGCTCCAGTGATAGAATTTTCAGGTGGTAGAATGACAAGAGTGATAAAGTAATAAATTCTTTTTTTTTTTTCCTTGTTTGCTTTTCACAGAAGGCTGTGACTGCCATATGATCTGAAGCATTATTAAAGATCTCTAATAACCTTGCATTTCTCTGAAAGAGAGATGAAACTTCTCAGATTCTGTGACATTGTGTATATAGTAAATACACACTATATGGTGGAATTTCTGTACCATAATTTTTTAGTTGACAACCCAAGTTTGGGGGTTTTATGGCTCATAGTACTGGTCATCTTCTGATTTAAGTTGGTTTATACAGGAAAACAAGAATCTGGACTAAGACACAGTCAACGGCAATCTTTCCATGGACTTAAAATAACAGACAGATCAAACCTGGAACATGTTTTTAAGGGAATCTGATTAGATACTGTGAACAAGCAGAGACTTTACTGCTCAAAAACCATACAGGACTAACCAGTTTATGCAAGTTTATTTTGTTTATACAGTACTTTTCAGCAAATCTCCAGTAAAAATGTGAAACTACCTAACCCATATTGAAATCTCTGTGTTTGATTTTTCCTTCTCATCATATTATATGTTGTGTGTGAGTTTTAAGTCCCTTTTATTTCTTCCCTATCTTCCACACACCGATTTTCTTCCTCCTTTTCACTGCATTTCCAGAACTAGTTATTCTGGAAATAATGATCTGTGTTGGTATGGTTGGAATTCAGTGACTTCCATAAGCATAGAGATAAACAAATGTATTCCAGCTCACCATTTATTCTGTGGTTGGTGAAATATCACAGTGTATTTTATAGGTTATCCAGTCTATACATGTGGCATAAATGCGGAAAATACCCACCCACATACAGGAAGAAGAACAAGTGTTGGTCTCAGAGACCTAACCATTTCCATGAGGTATGCCCAAAGATGTTCTACCCCAAGAGAGATAAGACTCCAAAGTTCTTGCCAGTGTGGCTGTGAGTCCATCAGACTCTGAGACATGCTTCAGCACCAACTGTGATAAATTTTGAAGTTTTTTCACATGCTATTTCTATTTTTTTCCTTGTCAAGGATAAAACAAAGCTTTGTCTCTGACAAAAAAAGAAAAAAGAAAAAAGAAAAAAAAAAAGCTTGTAACTCATCAGTCTTCAAAACTTTTTGTTACGCTTCTAATCATTGCTGCCCAGTAAAATGGATTAGGCAGAAAGTCTATACAGCAGCAAAAGAGACAGAGGGACAGAGTAATTTATGAAAAGATGTTGATTATTTACCACTTTTCATGAAGTTGACCAGTTTCAGCTCCTGAGAGCTGAGGCATTTGAACACTTGCAAGATTGGGTCCCCAGACTTTTATTTTAAAATTGCTTACTCACTTACTGTATTATTGCTCTCTTACTGCCCTATTTATGGACAGAGAAACTTCACCTCCATTGTTCAATGGGTCTCTAAGGAACTGTGCTTCTCTCCTGCTGCCCTCAGTTTTGTCTAAACTAAAACTGTAGTATTCTTTAACATATATATGGTAAACTTTATGAAACATCTTGAGGGCAAGAGGATACTTAGTGGCATATGCTTTCTATTTGCTAGGGATCTCCATTCACAGTGAATTTTGAGGCGCTATTGTTACTACTGTATTACAAGTCATTTAAATATAAGTCTTCAGAATGTATTTTTTTTTAAAAAAAAAAAGCCTTTAAAAAATCATTTTTTTCTCTCAGAAAATTTGTTCTACACTTTAAGCTCTTCAGTTTATATCTTGAACTTTTATTTTGATGTAAAATAGCTACTTCTTCTAATGTCACCAAGCACTGGAAATAAACTTCTTGATAAAATGTCTAAAGGCATACTGGTTCCTATTGTCTCTGCCCCACAATATAAAGCTACAACCACTTTTCTCCGCTTTTGGCTTTTCCCATCATTTACAAACTTCAAACAGTCTTAATCCTGATATGACCATCAAAAGAGAACTTCATTCTTGAATGTTAAATTTTCCTTTAAAAATAATCTAAATGTTCTGACAGTTAGAAAGCTGACAATATACGAGTACAAATAGCACCTTCTTCCTCAACAATTCTTTTCCTGGGTTACTTGAGGACAAATATGCTTATTTTCTTTCCACAGATATGTTTCCACATTTTAGAACAAAAAGTCAAGTGCTTAAATTCAATGTTTTTTTATCCCTAATCAAAAAGGATGAACTGTTCATTTGAAGGGCCAAACTCTGCCTTTACTTATGTTAGAAACCATTTTGCCAGTTGGCTTCTTCAGATTAGAGGAATCTTTATTATAATAGCAATGATCTAACTTTCCAGTTTGCAGAATAAAAATATATCAGAGATATATCTAGAAATAACACACTGTTTTAACTCATGACAGTTCAGCTTGTCAACTACAACCTAGCTTCATATCAAAAAAAAGAAAGATGAAAATCTTGAAATATAGCATGGAGTAATTTTTCAATTATGACAAACAAAAGTCATTCTTATGCTTAGCCTTACCAAATTTATGTCACAACAATGAAGAAACATGTTTTAGTTTTTGTGCTATTTTAAAATGAGGAAGATTTTGAGGAAAGAAGAAATTTGCCGCAGAAAACATCTGTGGCTTGAGTGGTGCAGGGCTTTATTCCATGGCCTAAAAGCTGGAAGGCATCTGGTACCATTCGAGATGCCCAAAGATCCCACCTAGTCCCCAGTCATGGCTCAAGACTGCAGGTCTCCCAAGGCTTTTGTGCTAGCTCTTTTGGAGACAGCTTGGATATCTGAGGAATTCTCTAATGGCCCTAGACAATGAAGTTTCAGCAAACAAATTGAGCTCTTTAAGCTTCTATACCTTCAATGGTATTTTCAATGGGTACTTCAACTGCAGAAACTAGTGAAAGCCATTTATCTTCAGTTGCCTTTCAGATTGCCAAGTAGGTTCCCACCTCAGTAGCTCTACTGTGGAAAATAAGGTTTGCCCGTGGTGAAAGGCAAAAGTAACAGTCACTTCAAGTTGATAGAGCTACCTCTGAGGTGAGTAGAAGTGGGCTGCTTTAAGCATGGTACAAACATGCTGCATTATTTCAGAGTCTCACAGGTTTGGGTAGGTATACAATCTTCTTTTTTAACAAGTGTTTAAAAGGCTCATCTGAGAGTTGGGTAAATAAAAGATAGACGATAGTTTCATTTGAAATTGAAATGGCACCACGTGCTTGGCTTTTGACATGGATACCGGGGCCATGGCTGTAAAAGGTTTTGTTAAACAAGCATAAGTCCCAAGTGCAAACCTGGCCTCCCTGCCTCCCCTTCCCCCTCCACAACAGGAGAAGGAGTTTTAGAAAGCTATTAAGTTACACTTGGAACTAACATTACCATTTTAAGTACTGGCTTTCCTGGAAGACTGAAAAATACTATATGTCAAGTTATGCTGTGGCAAACTGCTGCGCTTTTCAAATGACAGCAGTACCTCCTATCCTGCTCTCAGTCAGCTTTCTACACTGACAGTCTGCTGCTAAATTCCATATGGAATTGATATTGTACAGCTAAAATTATCTTGTGGGTTCTGGATCAGAGTAACGTGTTAGTGATTAAATACATTATTAGTGCATTTAGCTGTGCAATTTTCTCTTAATTTAAGGAGCTCATAATTAATTTATATCCATAACATATGCGCAAGTCACTTAACTTCTCTGTGCCTTAGCTTTTGAGTTGTAACATGGAGATTAAAGTATTTACCTACCAGCACATACACGTTAAATTTGTGACATGCTCAAATACCAAAAGAATGGAAGTCATATGAGGGCCTAAGAGACAGAGATCAAATTTTAATGCATGCAGATATTGCTAGAGCTTTCAGCAGTAAGCCCTACTCTTCCTCTTTTCAATTATCATTTCACAGTACATGTACCTGTGTGCATGTTCATATGTCAATTGTCAAATCAAATATTATTTTCTTAAGAGGCAATGTGATAAGGATTTCCAGGGGATCAGAAGATGGTGGTGGCTGTGTCCCAAGACACACAATCTACAGTTGTCTGTATGTCCAGTCAGTTAACATTATTCCACTTTTCAAAACTTAATGGTCCTAGACTTCATAGTAAAGAGCATTGTGTTCTGAATAACAGTGAGCTATTAAAGTGACACTTTTCCTGCCTGCTTCAGTAGCAAAGCTGAAAAACCTTTAGCTATGAATTAAAAAAAAATTTGATCATGGTTTACTGCACTTGATAAAAATATCTTTGAGGTATCTAAATTGTTTGCATATTTATTTCAAGCTAAAGTTGGGACAGTACAATTTCTAAGAAATTGTGGTGATTGTGGACTTAAAATAAGCCTTTTGTCATACAGCATTTAGTAAAAGTACAAGTAGATTAAGGTATAATTTGAGCCAAGAAAAATTTGCCTTGTTATTCAACAATGTAGAACATTCAAAGGTTCATACTTAAGGTAGTTAGCAACTTGGATAATACAGGATTCAAGAAATCATTTGTAATTTTTGCTTGGCTAGCCTTCCTCGGTGCTACCAACTTTATATTGCTAATATGTTTCTCTATTGTTAGCTGAAAATTAAATAAATTGTATAAGTCATCTTTGCCTGGTTAATAAAATTTGGGATAAGTGTATCTAAAGGCTATTGGCTTTGATTTTTGATAGTAGTGGTCACTGCCATGAAGTCATAGTAACAATAAATTGAAAATATGTTGTAATTTGGTGTAATAGTGTAACATGTAGAACTGAGCAAAAGGGATCAAAGGCATATGTGAATCTGGGCTGAATTCAGCAATAATTCAGTTGTGAAAGGAAGGAAAGTATAGTATATATGTGGAGAGAAGAAAGCTTTAAAAAAGTGTTAAAATAAAACAGGTTTCCAAAAGTTAAAATCTTGACAGGTTTTAAATCATACTTGTTTGACTATTGAGTCAAATTGAAAGTTTTCATTTTTGAAAATGAGGTAA
Source organism: Strix uralensis (assembly GCF_047716275.1). Lineage (NCBI taxonomy): Eukaryota > Metazoa > Chordata > Aves > Strigiformes > Strigidae > Strix > Strix uralensis. The sequence goes on along the minus strand of NC_133972.1, from coordinate 68,860,486 downwards.
AATTTAAGAAGAGGAAATAAAAGGGGTAGAAAAGACCTTTTAAATCTGAAAATGAAATCTTACATGTTAGGTCAAATAAAATATCATGAACTAAAATAAAATGTAAGTATTTTGCCTTTTTCCATCTATCCCAAGTCTTGGAAAAAAAATTGCTTTGGTCAAATACTAGCCACCAGCCTAGATCCTTTTCTGTTCCTTCCTTCATCCAACCTCCAGGTTGGCAATCACTTCAAACCATATTTTGTTAATGTCTAATGGAGTTACCTTTTTTTTTTTTTTTTAAACTAAGAATCAGTGATCTTCCCTAGCAGACCTTGGTCAATAAAATACATGTGACGTTCTCAGTAATTCTCTTTTGGTTAAGAATATTAATTTTTGGGGCTTGGGTGTGCTAAATGATCACTGACAATCCTCAAGCATAGTGCAGTTAGGGTTGCAAACACTGAGTAGGATTTACTCTATCTCTACCTGTGTCTCAACTTTATAAGAAGAAGGAAGTAAAGGAATGTTGGCACGTTACCAGTGTTAGACCAGTGGATTATTGTGAGCTTTGCCTCTTTCCAGCTGCTCAGGAGAGAGCACCTGGTGGAAGATAAATGTGTGTGAAGTATAACCTGGCCAATGTAATTTGTTTATTTACACTGCATTCAGTAACCCTTGAATAGAGCTGGTCACAAATCACATGTAGAAACCTTCTTCAAGAATCTCAGACCAAATTCCTGCACCCCAGAGAGCAAAATAGGTTACTGAGATGAAAGGAGAAAAATTCTGCTGTTTACTATAACTGCCTACAAGCATCCTATACTGCATGCCCTTAAATGTTGCAGGACTGTGTATGACAATATCCACCTGAGGGCTCCTTCTATAATACCAACATGGTGGATGTTGAATCACTAAGCAAATATATGAAAGAAAAAAGGATTCAGTAAGGTGTTTCCCTGAATTCTAATATATTATTTGTGGAAAATGGGAAGGAAGCTTGCAACAGCAAGAATTGTGAGCATAGTGAAAATAGGAAGACGCTGTCTGTGAGTATCTAAAAATAATGAATTGCTCTTAAAATGTTAATTGCTAGTCCTGTAAAAATAGTTTGGTGACCACAAAATTTATTTCCTCTCTCACTATGGATTTGCCTGACCTGAGACAGTGTCCACACACACTTTATTATACGGTTTCATTTATTTCTATTATATTGATAAATGATTAGGTATTAAATATAGGATTAGATATTATGGAGTAGAACTTGTCTGCCATCCATTTCTATAAATTGAAAAAGTTGGTAGTAACATCCCTTGGTTGTTGATTAATCCTTTACAAACTTTTTTGTAATGAGGCATTAATATAACTTCTTTTTTCTCCCAAACCTTTAACAAGTATATCCATACAAAGTACACAGCCCCAAAAAAACCAACCCTAAACCCAAACCAATTTCTGTGCCTAACTGGGACCACTTTTGTGGTAACATGTTAATGACATCTTGACAAAAACTGAACATGTTTCATGGCTGCAGGGTCACTGTTAATTAAGATAGACTGTGTGACTCAGCTAGAGGCTTGTAGCTAGGATAGCTGTTATGAAGGGAGGCAAGGGCATAGATAGCGAAGAGGTTGCAAACAAAGGAGAAGCAAGGAAGTAGGCTCTGCAGAGGAATTCATTACAGAATTACTGGGTCTACAGAGAGAAGATTTAAGGTACATGAATAATAAAGCTAGAGTGTCATCAGTTCTGCTTAATCCAAGAAGGCTGTCGGTCATAAGCATGTCAATTTTTTCTTTTTTCTATGAAGATTTTTAGGCACTCACCTAGATATCAGTTTCTATTTCCACCACCAGCATCTCTCTTTATAGCAAATAAATGGGCCTACTGCTTTCCTTTCAACTTTCCATCAGTGCCTTGCAAACCTTCAAGGGCTCCTTGGCTTTGGCTAACTCTCTTGTATTTACAGGATCTAGTTGGCTCTCTGGGCCTATAACTCAGTCACCTATCTCCCTGATAGAGCCACATCTGCAAACTACTATTCTTGTAGCTGAAGTAATCTTCTGCAAATCAAAGAAAATTTGGAAGCAGAGAGTGGGGTGAATTTTTTCTTGGTTAGCTAGGCCACTGTGAAGGGTAGAAAACACTGGCTTCTCCCATCTGCTTCTCTTTTACTTAAACATGGCTTTCAGAGAAGACTTTCACATCAGTACTACTGGTCAATGATGGGACTTGACATTAGAGACTGGTTAGCCTGCAACAGATGTTCATATTAAGGCCTTGGTATACAAAAATTTGACCTCAGATTAAGAAAAGAATCAGCATCTTTGAAAGTCTTTCAGGCACTAGTGACTCCTTAAAACAAAGGACTGAAAGCTGTAGTAATATAGGGCTGAATTCTTGAGAGGAGAATGTCATATGCCAATGAACACAACCTTCTGGTTTAATTACATTTTCTTCCAAGTTTTCTCATTGGGTCAGTGAACCAAAAAAAAAAAAAAAAAAAAATCCTTATTCCATAGCAGTCTCTAATTATCTTTTAGTTCAAATGGCAAAGACCTTGTTTTTGGGAACTAATAGATCTGACTTCTATCCTCTTTTCTGTACATGTGTGGTCTGGCTGATGGCAGAGATATTTGCACCTATGGACGCAGTACAGGAAACATGATACATGTCAGTTCCAGATTTCTGGTCTGGGACACATGTGAGCCCAGGCAGTCACAGTGGTGCTGGTCAGAGCATAGTATGTTCTGTCCTGGAAGAATGCATGGGTCTTCCTGAATATACTCAGGCATTAACACTGCACACCTACTATAGGGATAAATTCACCCATGTGCACAGTTTTCAAACAAAAACTTGTAATGTTAGAAAATTAGGGCCATGTGTGGCTCTGAAAGCATACCTGACAGTTGGATGCAGTGGAGCAAAGGCCAGATGCCTTTGATGTTTGGGTGTCTGTGAAAGGAACTGAATTAATTCAGCAGGGGTGAGATGCTTGAATTTGTCTGGATGCCCTAGAGCATGAGTGATTCACAGAGAGGGCTGTGCCAGGCTACTATCTATCATTGTGGGGGCTCCTTCCTCCAACAAACAATACTTCCATGAGGCTGTAGCCAATTTATCATTCTCAGATGGAAACATTTCTAGGAACTTTCTGTGCCTGGAGTACTAGATATCTCACTAGTGGCCTATCTGTATTCGCAGCTGACAATAACTATTGTGTCCAAAGCAATTGTTACATTTCTTTCTTCACATAGTATGCTCCCAGATGATTGGAAGCTAGTGTGCAGACAAGGGAGTGGTATCCATTTTAAAAGCTTTTCACATGTTTAAAAACAATGTCATGAAGGATTTCACAGTGTGACTCCACTGCCCAAATTGTACATACTGAAATTTTGAAATGAATATAGTTTATATTGGCAACACCAAAGGAACCATCAAAAGTGTCTCACATGCAAAAAATCGGAGTCATCAGAGGTTAAAAAAAAAAAAAGAATGAAAAAGGGGAAACATTAAAAAATTAACCATACAGTTTTGCAAATCAGAGAGATTTCTCCAGCAGTTCTAGTGAAATTCTATTAATAATAAGGGCCGCAAAACTAGGCATTATCTGGTGTCCAGAAATATTTGGACATTTGTTTGAATGACTGGATGTGGTAAGAGAAATGGGGAGAGAAAATGGGATCAGGAACTTGACTTGCCCCATGAGCTTCTGTATTCATTAAGTTGTACACTATGGGCAATGTACATAGCCTGTATTCCCATACTATTCTGACTGTAATTTTGTTACTATGTCTAGCACAGTAAGATTTAATTTCAGATCAGATTTCAACATATAAATAAATAATTCTGGACAGTCCTGCATTACAGGGAAGATACTGTAGTCTCATTAACTAGTGTGAAGCCTAGAAGCTGGCAAATTTCTGACATTTTTGAGCAATATTGCAGCTATTGGGTATGGACAACAGAGGTGGATCTGCTTATGTCTAGGTTTTCACAACATCCAACTATTCAGTGAGAGTTACTGATCCCAGACAGATACATAAATCTGTCAAACTATACTCAGAAATGGCTAATGAGTGCTAGTATTGAGCAAAAATTATAAACTCCAATAGGTATATTAATTTAAAGCTTGTCAAAGTACATGCATGATTTTCTCACATTTTCCCTTTTCTGAACTGTATTTCAGTTAAAAATCGAGGTGGGGACAAAGTACTCAAGAAATTTCAAATGTCCTTATTTTCACTGGTAGAACTTCTATAGCAACATATATTTTATCTTAATGTTGCTATGAGACCTTAACTTGTACCAGCTGGTGATTAAACCAGTTGGACTTAAATTATCTTAGCATGCACAATGTGTACAATATGTACAATACTAACATGTACAATAGATTTGAAAGGTGTTGAAAAAGTAAAATGGTGTATCTAAGCAAGCCAAGAAGTCGGTAACACAGTTTAAAGTTTAAAGTAGGATTCCATAAACCTGATCTGTACATATCTATTTGCATTATTCTATGTGACTATGGCAAATATTGCTGCTTACCACCTTTATATCAAATATTTTTCAATCAATTTTTGAAAGATATCCTTGTCTTCCAAAACTGGAAACTGCAATCTTGATATTCTTGAGAAAAAGATTAAATCTAATTTTTCAGAAAACAAGAACTAGAAACTGAAAATGTTGATCAAATAAAGATTTTGTAAACCAATTACACTTCTACTCCCTGCTCGATTTTTCATCAAAATAATCAAACTTTTTAAGCTGTCATTTTAAGCCAGCTCAGTATTCATTTTTTATTTCACCAAAAACTACATATGGTACTTCAGGCCAGAGGAAATGAAACTTATATAGTGAAGTTTTTCATTGAATGCAGTGCTGTAGTTGAGTACAGATAGCTGGAGATCTTTGTTAGAAAAGATCATTGACGTGGAAGGGACAGACGGGGGGAAGCAGGACGTGATGTACAAACTCTACCCCAGCCAGAGGATGGCATCAGATTTGGTCTTGATTTTGTATATTCGATAATAAGAACATTATTCTGTAGGGCAACTTCCAGCCTCAGGAAAGAGGATACCGGAATAAGATTTCCTGGCAGACCTGCATCCTAATACCTCTCTATGAAACATCTGCCAAGGCTAAGTTTGTTCTTCTCATGCTGTCATTTATAGTTGTGTTTAAACCAACTCCAATATTATTTATAGGAAATAATACCAAAGCAATCCTCTTTTATTCAGCAGCCATTAGTGATGTTTATGGGAATTCCCCAACAGCCATGGCCCAAAGGCTCTAGCATATTGAACACACAACCAGAGATTTTCACCAGAGATTTTCAGAGCTATATTTCTGTCATGCTGGAGACTCAAGTTTGCCTAGCAGAGGTATTTAAAAACTACATGTAAGAAAGAATTTAATTTTCTGTTCCAAAGAAGCTTAACTTTTTGGTTTTGATTTGTAAATCTGGCAGTAAAATTCTAGGCTTTCATGACTTGTGGGAATAGAAGAAATGTATTGTCTGGGAAAAATCATTTTCATAAGATAGACCTTGAAGGTTTCATTTCAGTCACAGTGGAAAGACACTAGTACATTGTCTCCAGCTGGTTCAGTCATGCAGTTTACTGTCCAATTTACAAAATATGGAAAAGTTTCCTTGGAAACAGATTTCTAGGAAGTGCTTTTTTCCTGAATGGTAAATTGCTTTACCAGTTTTTGGTCAAGTTCAGATCTGGTATGGGCAGGTGCATGTCTGCATAAAGCCTTTCCTACTTGGTAGGTCTCTGATATTTTTAGTCCAGAACAGTATACACACTGCTTGGAGAGAACAAGAAGAAGCAGCTGAGCAGCTGACCACTGAAATGAAAGTTTCATGCCTTGATTTAAATATTCTGTTATAATCTGCTAGGAAAGCAATTTTATTCACCTATTCATGTGAAGCCAAATCATGGCCTACATCATGCCATTATACAGGAATGCAGAGAGAGAAGAGAAATCTTTTGTGAAACCTCCCTATTTCTATGCAGAAGATATGAAGAGTTAAGTAAGGTGATGCGTTCAGATCACTTTCCTCACTGTACCACAAGCACAGGTGAGAGAGAAGAACAGGAGGTGACTAGACCCTCTGCTTCACCACATATCTTCTTCCCGATGCTATAATCTCTTCCCATAATAATCAACCAGCAAAAAAATGAGAGGTCATGGTGCTATGCATAATCATAAAATCATAGAATTATAGAATGGTTTGGGTTGGAAGGGACCTTAAATGTCATTTAGTTCCAACATCCCTGCCGTAGGCAGGGACACCTCCCACTAGACCAGGTTGCTCAAAGCCCCGTCCAACCTGGTCTTGAACACTTCCAGGGAGGGGACAGCCACAACTTCTCTGGGCAGCCTGTGCCAGTGTCTCACCACCCTCACAGTGAAGAAATTCTTCCTTATATCTAATCTAAATCTATCCTATTTCAGTTTAAAACTATTACGCCTCGTTCTATCGCTATAATCCCTAATAAAGAATGCCTCGCCATCTTTCCTGTAGGCCCTCTTTTAATTACTGGAAGGCTGCTATAAAGTCTCCCCAGAGCCTTCTCTTCTTTAGGCTGAAAAACTCCAAGTCTCTCACCCTGTCCTCAAAACGGAGGTGTTCCAGCCCCCTGATCATCTTCATGACTTTCCTCTGGACCGACTTGAGCATGTCCTTCTTATGTTGGGGGCCCCAGAGCTGAACACAGTACTCCAGGTGGGGTCTCACGAGAGCAGAGTAGAGGGGGAGAATCACGTCCCTTGATCTGCTGGCCACATTCCTCTTGATGCAGCCCAGCATACAGCTGGCTTTCTGGGCTGCAAGTTCACATTGCTGGCTCATAGTCAGTTTTTCATCCACTAATACCCCCAAGTCCTTCTCCTCAGGGCTGCTCTCAATCCACTCACCACTCAGCCTGTATTTTTGCATGGGATTGTCCCATGTGCAGGACCTTGCACGTGACCTTGTTGAACTTCATGAGGTTCGCACGGGTCCACTTCTTGAGCCTGTCCAGGTGCCTCTGGATGGCATCCCTTCCCTCCAGTGTGTCAACAGCACCACACAGCTTGGTGTCATCAGCAAACTTGCTGAGGGTTCACTCAATCTCACTGTCCAACAAAGATGTTAAACAGCGCTGGTCCCAACACCAAACCCTGAGGAATGCCACTCATCACCACACTCCACCTGGACATCGAGCCATTGACTACAACTCTTTGAGTGCAACCATCCACCCAATTCCTTATCCACCGAGTGATCCATCCATCAAACCCATGTCTCTGCATAATCTTTTGCAGAACAAGGATATGTCAGAACATTATAGTAGTGTATGAGTTTACTGGTAGTTGTCTGTAGTCCTAGTGTCCAATCTCCCTGTCACATTCCTTAAGGGCATTATCTATTTCACAGAAAAGCTCCACCTTTCTCCAAAGCTGGTAAATGGGAATCTGAAACACAACCTTAAATACAGAAATTAAAGAGACAATTTTGAGAAACAATTCCCACTTTGCTCTGTTGGCTAGTTAGAGAACTGTGAAATTAGAAGTCTAGGAAACTTCACTTGTCATCTGAATCCAGTTACCAGCAAGCAACCTTAAAGAATAGGTACAACCACAACATTGCAGATCTGTCCTATAAGTGATCTCCCTGTAGTCCCTAATCTCCCATCAGTGTCATGGACTGATGCACACAGCACCAGTTCAGTCAAGTAAGCATATAGTTTAGTACAAGGCAAGATAATGTATGGCTGAGTATCACAGAATCACAGAATCATCTAGGTTGGAAAAGACCTTGAAGATCATCTAGTCCAACCATTAACCTAACACTGACAGTTCCCAACTACACCACATCCCTCAGCGCTATGTCTACCTGACTCTTAAACACCTCCAGGGATGGGGACTCCATCACTGCCCTGGGCAGCCCATTCCAATGCCTAACAACCCGTTCTGTAAAGAAATGCTTCCTAATATCCAGTCGAAACCTTTCCTGGTGCAACTTGAGGCCATTCCCTCTTGTCCTATCGCTTCTTACTTCGTTAGAGACTCATCCTCAGCTCTCTGCAACCTCCTTTCAGGTAGTTGTAGAGGGCGATGAGGTCTCCCCTCAGACTCCTCTTCTCCAGACTAAACAACCCCAGTTCCCTCAGCCGCTCCTCATAAGACATCCAGATCCTTCATCAGCTTCGTTGCCCTTCTTTGGACACACTCGAGTAATTCAATGTCCTTTTTGTAGTGAGGGGCCCAAAACTGAACACAGGAATCGAGGTACGGCCTCACCAGTGCTGAGTACAGGGGTAAGATCACTTCCCTGTCCCTGCTGGCCATGCTATTTCTGATGCAAACCAGGATGCCATTGGCCTTCTTGGCCACCTGGGCACACTGCTGGCTCATGTTCAGCCGGCTGTCAATCAACACCCCCAGGTCCCTCTCTGACTGGCAGCTCTCCAGCCACTCCTCCCCAAGCCTGTAGCGCTGCTGGGGGTTGTTGTGGCCAAAGTGCAGCACCTGGCACTTGGCCTTATTGAAACTCACACAGTTGGCCTTAGCCCATGGCTCCAGCCTGTCCAGATCTCTCTGCAGAACCTCCCTACCCTCGAGCAGATCGACACTCCCACCCAACTTGGTGTCATCTGCAAACTTACTGAGGGTGCACTCGATCCCCTTGTCTAGATCATCAATAAAGATGTTAAACAGGAGTGGCCCCAAAACTGAGCCCTGTTGACTTTATAAGTATGTTGACTTTGTAAGTCAATTGACTGAAAAACAGAATCTTGCAGTACATTTGAAAAAACAAGGAAACAAAAACACAACACAAAATCTATATCTAACATCAAAAAGGAATTAGTAAAATTTTTTTGTGGTTTAACTGCACCTCTACCTGTTTGCAGAATGATGTCAATTATCCTGTGGATCATCTGACTTCATTTAATACTGTTATATTCCATATATCATTGCAACTGTGACCTCAGCTGTCATGACATCAGAGACAATCAGTCAGGCAGTCAGAAGACCTACATGTTTGTACATGAGGTAATTCAGCATAGATTTATGCTAGATATTCATGATTTTCAAACAAAGACAGATTTATTAGCATTTCACAGTCATCTTTCTTTAAAGGTTAGAAAGTGTTATGTAGAACACACAGTTTCTTTTAGTTCAGAATAATTATATGTGGCTTGTTATATTGTCAGTCAGTGCAATGTCGTTATAAAAAACAGCAGGAGGGCATATTTGGGTGTAACATATATTGCATTGCACACATGCAAAAAAAATGTTATTTAAACTTGAAGAACGAAGAAGGCTCAGACATTAGGAAATTCTGGAAATAAGGTTATCTACACAGCACTTAGAAACAAATGGCAAGAAGAAATGGAAGACTAAAACACAAATTTAAATTCTAAAACACAATCAATGTGTACAAAGAGATCTTCTAAAACTATGTCTGTGAGGGCATGTCTCCTTTGTTCTCCTTCATTCAGAAGGAACATATTGCTCATGCCTCCAAATTGTAAATAACAATCATTAGTTAGTATCCACAGATGAACTGTGTCTTTGGAGTGCTTCATCTTAGATGACAGAACTGTATTACACAAGACCGACTTGCACTGGAAATAGATGACACAGGGGAGTGTTGTTCTCGTAGAAAATGCCATGTAGGTCACTTGTTAGTTAAAGCTGTATTGCAGAATTCTCCAGGATAGGAGGTGGTTCTTTAGAAAGTGTATTGAGACACTTCGGATGGCTAAAAGGTGTTGTTTCAATCCCTAGAAAACACAAAGTAAATCAAATCGGGCATTCATTTGGTCTTTCCAAAGTCCATATTCTGACCTTTGATACTTTGTACAATCCCATCTCACTACTTTCCAAAGAAAAATAACAATTGTGTTCAACTATGTTCACAAAGCATTGCAGTGGCTTCACAAAATTTTTCACTACTCTTCACTGTTAATTCCATTATTTGGTGATTAATGAGTAGTTTGTAGCTGCATTAGGCTGAATTTGATCCTCATCTGTCTGAAAACTGTGATACAAAAGTGGTTGTGACCATATGTCTCCGGGTGTCTTTATCCAGTAAGGAATGACTCAGGACTGTACATTAATTAATTGGAAAGCTACTATTTTAATGGTTGGGAAACAGGCTAAGTACAGCACAGAAAATTTTCTGGCTTTATTAAAGAATGAGTAGTTCCCTGACTACAGAAAGAGTCCAACTCTTCTTATCTAAAATGTCGAATCATTCATCTAGCTTATCTGTCATCATCTTTAAGATATGCTGACTTTTTCAGCAAGTAATAGCAAGTTGGGTGAATGACCCAGTATTCAATCTATAGCATAGTAGTAGCAAAGAGTTTAGATGGAGCATTTTGATCCACTGAAGTTAATATGACTTTTGTTTTGATTTTCAGAAGTGTTAGAATCTGCCCTTAGAGGTCTCTAATAGTGGTGTTTGTTGCCTCACTCATGATTCAGAGGAAGTGCTTTCTGTTTAGAGGACTAGCTTAAAAGGAAAAAAAAAAAAGATGGTTAAAAGTAACGTAATTTTGGAGTGTTTATTGTCGGGTTTTGGCAACATGTTATGACATTTTAAACTTCTTCAATAATAGAGGTTTTAAGTAGGTAGTAACCTAGTAAACGATTAGATTATGCCATTTTTTTTTTTTCAGATCAGACACCGTGCTTTCCATACAATATCTTTACAATGCAATTAACTTTTACAGGCAATTTTAAGTAATTTATAAGGCTGTTGCATTTTTAAGGGCCATATATCTCAGATCATTCCAATTCCACCAGATTTTGATTTGGCAAGAGCTGTGACAAGCATATGAATATTAATAATAAAAAGTTAAACTTACATTTGGTTGTTAGTTATGGTTATATCTTTGCATGCAGCTTTATAGGCTGTTTCCAGTAAGTCCTGTGAAGAATTCTTAATTTATATCTCTTCACTTTTTTTTCACCTAAATTTGTCTCAGTTGTTTGAAAGAGAAGAAACAAGAAAATGTTTGCTGATATACTCCCATAGAACAATTTGTTGAAACAAATAGCTAATTAGAATTGTCAGCATACTTCAAATATTTAAATATCTGCATCAAACTATTTAATATAAAATATACAGGTGCTTGCAGAAGCTATTCCATGCATGAACTAAACATCAAGTCAAAGGCTTGTGCTTTCTTAGGTATACTGTCTCTCTCTCCCCCAGTAACAGTTCATGTCAGGTAAGGCCATCCCTGGAGCTGTCACAGTACCCCTGTGGAAGGATGGAGTTTGCATGAGGAAAACAAGGGTTCCTGCTACCACATCCTCAGGCACAAAACAGGGGTGGCCTTCCCCTCTCCCTGTGGCTATCCCTTGGTTCAGAACCCTATCTGGTAGGAGAGCAGGAGGATTGGCAGGTTGGATTCCTTAATCCTTACGTTTATGAATTCTTCTATGACTGGGTTAGACATCAACATCTTCAGCATTTTCAGGACTGGGAGGCACATAATTTTGGTTATCTATGGCTTCTTATGGGCCCAGTATAAAATTTGTATTATTATTATTATTTACATAGAAATGCTTTTGTAAACTTTTTCACAAATATTTTACCTTTCCAGTTGAGAGCAAATTGACCTTAAACGTATTTTGATAAAATGTTGCTTACATGAAAAATCTACATTACGTTTTCCAGTCAAAAGAATTCTGGATCTTGAAAAGGACTATAAAATGAGAGTTCTCAGCCCTAAATGGCTCGCTTGAGACTTTCAGACTCCTCTCAAAATCCCCATGAGGCCAGGCAGCTGTAACTCTTGCCTATACTGCTGTGAAATAGGGCTGGTGGAGGACAAAACAGTTGCAGAAATTAATCTGGAAGAGGATGAGGCCATGAAAGTTTCAGACTATAAATTCAGATAAGGATATTTATGCACTTTGTGGTTTTCTATGTGCTTACATATAAACATCTATCACTTCCTATGGCATAAAAGAGTTTATTGTAGCTGATTCACAAAACTAAAATGCTAACATTAACCTTATAGTAACTTCTGTCATGCTTTTACTCTTTACCTTTGTATTTAATGATAATTTGTTCATAGGAGCAGGGGTTTCTATCTTAATAGAAACTTAATATCTTAATATCTGAAATGTTCTCCCAGTGCTTGACTATTAATCTGGTTGCCATTATCATATTGAATGTTTGCTGATCTATACAAAGAAAATATTCTAAAATAAAAAAAAAAAAAATAGGTGAGTGACAAAGTTACTCTGTGCCTAGCTGAATTCACAAGGCAGAATTTGCTCTGCAGTTATAATCCAGAGTTTGCATGGAAGTTGGAAAGAATGGAAAAGATAACCTGATAGTCTTGCAAACAGATCATCTGGAAAAAATTATAAATCAGATCAAATATTTTCTTCTCTTTAACTTCTTTTAGTATAACTTAAAATATTGAGTGAAGAATGTGTTGTGGAATGAAAAGTGAAAACATTTTAAAGAATCAAAAAGAATATTTGGCAATTTCTAGTCTTTTGTTGTTGAGACAGTCTTTCTCATGAAGGATTTTGAGTGCCTATACTGACCAAATGTTCTGATGAAAATGCCTATATCCCTTCTATCCAGAATGCTCAAGACCTGTGGCTTGCTACCCGGGATTTAGCAGATCAAACTTTTAAGCATCATTCTCAAAGTTACAAAAAGGATGAATTAAAGTTGTCTCTTCTGTGGCATCTCAAAAAGGATTTAACAGCCTCTCTGACCCCACATTGGAGTGAACTATCTCACTCATGAATTTTAATCAAACAATCATTACAATTTCTAACACTTTCCCCTCCTGTGTTCCATGACATTCTGTTCAGGAGGCATTTATTAACCCTAGTCTATTGCAAAGAAAGTACTCCTCTTGTAGGAGTAAAGATGAGAAAATTTTGTGTGATACAAAAAGCCTGAATTTTTAGCTATGATGTTTGCATACTATCATTTTGCAAATACATTAAGACATGTAATTTCAAAAGTACATAGTAGAAATTAAAGGACATCAAAGTGTATTTGAAATTGGATAAGTAAAAATGTTAATTCAATTACAACAGATTTTGGCTCTCTTTTTGCTACAGATGTTTGTTTTAAGTTAAACATTGGGCATCCTCCAATACAAATTTGTAGCAGTTGCTTTAATGGAAAATTGAATGATGCAAGTGTTCTGATGATTACCAGATGTTTTACTGATAGCTAGGTAGGTAGGTACTGTAGACAAGTAGCAAAGAGACCACACAAATAAATTTAACAGAAAAAAACAAGACAAGCAAAGGTATTCCCGAAGTTCTTTCTTTGTAGCACATTATCTGTAATGAATAAAATACAACTATCTGGAAATACAGGAGACATGTGCCTGAAATTACAATACCTTTTGCCAGTTCTTAGTCAAAGAGGCATTAATAAAGCATTTTTTCTAATATAAAAATATCTAAAACATGTCAGGTAATCATTATAAGTAGTTATTAGAAGCATCTTTCTCCCTTCACACCAGCCTGCTCTGTTGGTGTTCATTGGAGACCACCAGCTTCAGCCTCCTCTCCAGCACGTTTCCCTCTGTAGTTTGAAACCTGTCTATCCACTTGGATTATTTCCAGTGTCTGGGAAGGATTAGAAGGTGAGAAGAAGCTCTTCTGCAGTTTCCTTCTCCCACACCAATATAGTGACATCTCAGTTTAACTGTTAGTGTGGCAGATTTTCAGGTCTACCTGCTTTCATATCAGCTTTTAAGTTTTGAAAAGGCTTAGAGTCTTAATTCAGCTAAATTTTGAAATACCTCACATGAATGACTATCATTTGTCTATGTCTTGAAAAATCTCTTTTCTATGTCCTTCCCAAGTTATTCATCTCTTTCTTTTTCAATTTTTTTAATTCTCCCAAAGTCTCCAGAATCCTCCCCTTCATTCCATTACCAGTGATAAGCCTTTATCTTAGATGCAGTAATCAAAAATACTGACTAGGACAAGAACCTCTGTATGATAGGTAGTATATAAACATAGAATGTAATCTTTTATTGCATCTATGTCTCCTGACTTTGGCAGGATGCCAAATTAAAAAGTAAAGTCTCATCTTGGGTCAGTAAGGTTTAGGTCCTTTATCAATGCTGGAGGTGATAAAGCACATGGGAATACCACTCTTGTGATACAGTAGAGTCCAGGCTACAAATTCTGGCCTCCTTTGCATCCTTTTCCCAGTAGGTGGGCATCTATATAACTGTTAACACTTTATTGCCTCATCTGCACTACCAAGCACAGATACTGGCATGTTTTCTTGTGTTGCAAAGAGTACACACAGCTATACTTTTTTTTTTTTTTTTTTTAATTATTTCAAGAAAAGAAAGACTGTTGAGTCATAATGATGGTTTTGCAAGAAGAAGTTAAAAAACTAAAAAACATTGCTTCCTAACTACTTTAAAGATTGTTTGGCCTCAGGTTTTTCAATGGATTCACTGCAATTCACAGCACTGTGACATATATTGTACAATTCCTTATGGAATATCCTGTGTAATAGAACTGCCATGTACATGGATCACAAAAAAAGGGAAGTTTCAGCTCTAAAGTAAAATCAGAGCTTATGCTACCTTCTGCAACAGCCTCTAGTGACTTATCAGAATGAATGGAAAAATCATTCTTTCTCCAAAAGTAGGACACTTCTGGCTACTTCACTTTTACAGAAACCAAAATACAACAGGGAGGAGTATTTCTGTGGTATTTAAGTGGAAACATTGCCAGAGACTGCTTTATTGTGGTATTTTAGTAAGACAAGTAGGTGGTTACTGTGATATACTTGCACAGCATAACTCAGTTATCCTTTTAAAAAGGAAATGCAAGATCTAGTTATAAGTGTGTCAAATACGATTAACAATGACAAAACAACCTTTTTACAGAAGAGAGATACATTTTCCACACACACCCTTTTTAAAATACTTTTTTTGATTCTCTGCTATAATATTTTATCATTTCCAGTGGAAAAGCCAACTGGAAAACTCCATGAGGTGGACACTGTTTAGTCCCATTGCCTGGGACAAGTATTATTTAAAAATTAATCCTTAAAAAAGTTTGGTTTTCTTGCTAAAGTGATGCACACTTAGCATTTTAGGATTATTTTTGAGTTTTTTTTAAGGTTTCCACCAATTTTCTTGATATTTTGTAACAAAAATTTCCCATAATTTTCAGTAAGAGCTGAATAAATGAAATCTTAATGTCAGAAATTTTTATAGCTCTCATTACTACAGATGGTAACAACTCAGGTGCCTAGTGATGTTTCCTTCTAACATGCCAAATATTATGTCTGTTCTTAGTGTGTCAATATCTCATTAACAATGAAACTGCAGACATTGTATGGATGTTCATAATAAGTTTCCTTCTACCCTTCATTCATAACACTTTTTAAATTCTATCTATGGAGCTGTTAATTTTACCTATGAAATCTCCCTGTAGTCTGTTGTCAAGTTCTTATACAACATGACTGGGAGCTTTAGTTACCTAAATGGTTGAGTGGAACATGTTGATTATCTTCAGTGCCATCACATGGCATGTACAGAACAACAAGGTGATCAGGCCTAGTCAGCATGGGTTTATGAAAGGCAAGTCTTGCTTGACTCACCTGATCTCCTTCTATGACCAGATGACCCACTTGGTGGATGAGAGAAAGTCTGTGGATGTTGTTTACCTGGACTTTAGTAAAGCCTTTGACACCATTTCCCACAGCATTCTTGTGGAGAAACTGAATGCTCATAGCTTGGAGAGGTACACTCTTTGCTGGGTAAAAAACTGGCTGGATGGCCGGGCCCAAAGAGTTGTGGTGAATGGAGTTAAATCCAGTTGGCAGCCGGTCACGAGTGGTGTCCCCCAGGGCTCGGTTTTGGGGCCACTCCTGTTTAACATCTTTATTGATGAGCTAGATGAGGGGATCGAGTGCACCCTCAGTAAGTTTGCAGATGATACCAAGTTGGGCAGAAGTATTGATCTGCTTGAGGGTAGAAAGGTTCTACAGAGGGATCTGGACAGGCTGGATTGATGGGCCAAGGCCAATTGTATGAGGTTCAACAAGGCCAAGTGCTGGGTCCTGCACTTGGGCCACAACAACCCCCATGCAGCGTTACAGGCTTGGGGAAGAGTGGCTGGAGAGCTGCCTGGTGGAAAAGGACCTGGGGGTATTGGTTGACAGCTGGCTGAATGTGAGATGCCAGTATGCCTATGTGGCCAAGAAGGCCAATGGCATCCTGGCTTGTATCAGAAATAGTGTGGCCAGCAGGGACAGGAAAGTGATCTTACCCCTGTACTCAGCACTGGTGAGGCTGCACCTCGGTCACTGTGTTCAGTTTTGGGCCCCTCACTACAAGAAAGACAAAGGTCTGGAGTGTGTCCAAAGAAGGGCAACAATGCTGGTGAAGGGTCTAGAGAGAAAGGCTTATGAGGAGCAGCTGAGGGAACTGGAGTTGTTTAGTCTGGAGAAAAGGAGGCTGAGGGGACACCTTGTCATCCTCTACAACTATCTGAAAGGAGGTTACGGTGAGTTGGGTATTGGACTCTTTTCCTGAGTAACAAGTAATAAGATGAGAGGAAACAGCCTCAAGTTGCTCCACAGGAGGTTTAGATTGGATATTGGAAAAATTTCTTTACCAGAAGGTTATCAAGCACTGGAACAGACTGCCCAAGAAAGTGGTTGAGTCACCATCCCTGGAGGTATTTAAAAGACTTGTAGATGTTGTGCTTAGGGACATGGTTTAGGGGTGGATGTGGAAGTGTTGGGTTTGTAGTTGGACTCAATGATCTTAAAGGTCTTTTCCAACCTAAATGATTCTATGATTCTATAATCCTATGATTTTATATCAGGGAGAAAACATCTGTCCTGATTTTGGAATTGCAACAAACAGTGTTACCTATATCTGTTTCCAGGTTAAGCAGAGTAATAAACCACAGAAGAGCCTTACTTGTCAAAGTTTGCTCGCTGATATCTCAGAAATACTAGGTAAGCATATTTTTCTCCAGTGGCAATTTCTAGGTGTCATGCTTAGATCTGAAGACCATATTTAAGCCTTGGGAACTCTGACTTCTTATTCAAGAGAGATGATGCTTTTTCAGAGTCAAAATACTTAGAAAAAAGATTCTTTCAAAGGATATTTTTCAAACTCTAAGAAAGCTTATTCTTGTATTAATAATAAATGACTTGACAATTGGCATCTTGTTTGCAAAATGAACCCTAACGTCTTTTAAGATAAAGCTTAAGTTTTCTTCTAATTGCTAAATCTACAATTTTTGCAATTTTTACATGATATAAAGGAATACTAGAGACCACGGATTTATTGTAATACCTTTATTGATATTCCAGTGATTATTTATCAAACTAAATATTAGAAGAGGACATATTTGATACAGTATTTAATTTATTTTGTAAGGATTTTCAACACAAGCTATAATGTGCATTAATATGCATTTAAGAGGCATGTTAAGTGTTAGTTAGTACAATTTTAAATAACTCATAGACCAGAACTGATAATACTTTATTCCCAATTATTCCTAGAAGGGTACATGCTCAAATTCTGAATAACTGACTTTTTTGGGTATGCCAATTTTAAAATTTCTGAATATGATCATATCAGCACCTTTGACATTGAAATTTCCTTAGCACTATTAGGATTTGCATTATTTAATAGTCTTTCTCAACACTAAACTTTTCACATTATTTTATTTCCAAACCTTAGCAGCTAAAATCTTTACGGTCAAAATTATAATGAAAAACTTGCAAAAGAGAAAAATTTTCATCTAGCTCTCAGGCCAAAAAATGCTATCAATAGCAAACCAACTTTTTAAATATGGGGAAAATATTAAAGTATGAAACAGTTAAGCATTTAAAAATCTTATTCTGGTAAATACTTTTAACTCTCCTGTGAGACAAGGATAACCAGTTCCAAGATGATATTTAATGAGGAAGGATAGATTTCTGGTTAGGATATTGAAACAAGACACAGATAATGTGGTCTTGTGGCTGAATTCAACAAAAAATTTAGGTATCTGACTTCCAGAGCAGTCAGAACTGCCTAGCTGCTACTTTATTCCAATGGTATGTACATTTCCTGTGTACCACCTTGTTGGATTTAAAATTTCTGAAGTTTTCTGCTTCTGGGCATACTAGGAACTGTTGCAGGCTGAATAACGCAGCATAAATATCTCCTGTTTGCAGCCAGCCCACTGAGGGACTTTTCCGTCCTGTTGGATTCTCCAAGAACATAACAACTGATTATTTTAGAAGGTTATCTTATATTGCAACAAAATATTCCTTGGAGCACTCATTCAGAAATAGTTCAGTGCCTTCCTCTCTTTTCAAAATATCAAAGCCATATCTCAAGTCAGCACCAGGGTGGAGATGACTCTTGCTGATGTTACACCAGCATTCAGGAAAGAATAAACCTCAGATGAAGGATGGCACTGGGACTGGCTTCCCATTTCCTGAGTAAATCAAAAAGTTTTTAATGATAAAGTGGACAACTGACCCATCTCCATGACAACTGGAGATAAAACTCTATTATACATGCATAGTTCTGAATAAACAATTGAATACTGAATTTGAAAGAAGTAAGAGGGTGAGCCAGATTGCAGCTTAATGGTGAGGAATTTAGTGGTGTGGACAGTCATATATGAAGGACAACTCTGGGGTCCAATAATTTATTGGCTCAGCAACTGCCTTGTTTGTAATTTAGCATTTTTGATATAGGGACCTCTAGATGCTGTTGTAGCTCAGATTTCCTCCTGCTTACTTGTTTTATACTTTTCACAGTACTGGAACTTTCTGCTGCATTTTACTAGAGTTATTGGGTTGGTTAGTGCATTATGATATATGACAGACAGTCTGGGGAGGGCCAGCAAGTCGGTATGGCATTTAAATAACTCCAGTTCTGTCCTTCTTGGTGATAGCTGAGAAGGAATAAGCTTCACAGAATCACAGAATCATCTAGGTTGGAAAAGACCTTGAAGATCATCTAGTCCAACCATTAACCTAACACTGACAGTTCCCAACTACACCATATCCCTCAGCGCTATGTCAACCTGACTCTTAAACACCTCCAGGGATGGGGACTCCATCACTGCCCTGGGCAGCCCATTCCAATGCCTAACAACCCGTTCTGTAAAGAAATGCTTCCTAATATCCAGTCGAAACCTTCCCTGGTGCAACTTGAGGTCATTCCCTCTTGTCCTATCGCTTGTTACTTTGTTAGAGACTCATCCCCAGCTCTCTGCAACCTCCTTTCAGGTAGCTGTAGAGGGCGATGAGGTCTCCCCTCAGCCTCCTCTTCTCCAGACTAAACAACCCGTTCCCTCAGCGGCTCCTCATAAGACCTGTGCTCCAGACCCTTCACCAGCTTCCTTGCCCTTCTCTGGACACGCTCAAGTAATTCAATGTCCTTTTTGTAGTGAGGGGCCCAAAACGGAACACAGGAATCAAGGTGTGGCCTCACCAGTGCCGAGTCCAGTGGTAAGATCTCTTCCCTGTCCCTGCTGGCCACACTATTTCTGATACAAGCCAGGATGCCATTGGCCTTCTTGGCCACCTGGGCACACTGCTGGCTCATGTTCAGCCGGCTGTCAATCAACACCCCCAGGTCCCTCTCTGACTGGCAGCTCTCCAGCCACTCCTCCCCAAGCCTGTAGCACTGCTGGGGGTTGTTGTGGCCCAAGTGCAGCACCCAGCATTTGGCCTTATTGAAACTCATTCACTTGGCTTTAGCCCATCGCTCCAGCCTGTCAAGATCTCTCTGTAGAGCTTGCTCCTCACCATCTTAAAAATAAAATCTTCCAGCTACTTCTGCACCTCCTGAAAACAATAGAATTCCTAGTTTGCAGAAACTTTTGGATAGATCACCAAAAACAAAGAAAGGCCCATCTCAGCCCAGGCAACATAGAAATATTAGAGATTAAATCAGTCTTTCCTCTCATAGTTGATAAAAGCTTATCAAAGTTTACTAAATTTTTATCAAAGATGATGAAAAGGAAGAGAATTTTGGTAGGAGGTGAATAAGATCCTAATGTAACATTTGCACTTCATCAGAAACCTGATGTTCAAAAGATTCCAAAACTCAGGTAAAACCTGTGAGGATTGATCATACATGAATCAAAATCAGAAAACAAATGAATAACACCCCAATTAAAAAAAAAAAAAAAAAAAAAAAAAATGAACTAATGAGAGTTTTAATCATTTTCAGAGGAATATTTTGCAGAAACTGAGAAAAAAACATAGATATTGAGCTAATGAACAACTTTTATAAGTTAATTAATACCAGATGTTTTTAATAATTTATCCTCTCTTTTCCCCTTTTTCTAAAGTAAAAATAAAGATGTCCCGCAGGCACACTTTCAAGAAATAAATACAAAGTCTTATAATGAATATTATGACATTAAGCACTGAAAGATCTGGAAATTCTGAATGAAGAATGTGTCTTGGCCACTTTACTCATTGCCAGGACACAGTATCAAAGAAATAATATATATATGGGAAGTCCTTGATCCATTTTTTCAGAAAGAAGTAATTGCCAAGTGCATAATAACTACTCAAAAGTTAGGTCTAGGAATACCTTCTGGAAAAAGCTTCTTTAAAACTGAACAACCCGTTCTTCAGAGGATGTATGAATCAGGAAGTTGCTTCTTTGTTTTGTATAGCAAGTTCACAGCCTATACTTTTACCTTTCTATTTTGTTAAATTGTTTCTTATAAAGAATAAACAATATGTAATATAACTGGGTTAATGCTAGTGAAGAAAAATGATTTCTTAGAATCTGATTATTTCTGAAGTGCTCAGTATCAAAAACTCACTATTGCAAAAATGCTATGTTCTATGTAGTTCTTACTAAATAAGCTAATTCACAAACTGGACATGTATTGTCCACTACTTTATTCTCAGGATAAAATCTGAAGTTGCAGATAATTTGGGTAAAGCTGAGGGAAGCTACTGAGTCATACACTCGTGTGACGATAGGCATTGTAAGAAGAAAGCACACTGTGATTAATTACAGTCCCCATTATTGAACTTAAAGTCCTGGAAAATAATATTAAAATAATGGAACTCCCTAGGTGCTTTAAGTTTCCAAACTAGAACCTACTGCAAAAATAGCTAAACTAATCATATTAGGCAAAGGTTTAAGGAATTGTTTGCTTTTTTCTTTGTTTTCCTAACTATTTCAAGTCCGGACAGTAGACACAAAATCATTGCAGTACTTAAGACTTATTCTTTCTGTAGGAGAAGTATTCCATATGTTAGCTTTGACAAAAATCACGATTGCATACATGATATTGCACTGAATTGTTTTGTTTTTTTCCAAATCCCAACTGACTTTCTCCTTTCTATTTTGCTCGATTGTGCAAAGCTCATCAGTAATAATGAATACAAAGTGAATCAAAATACAGAATGATTTTGCAGTGGAATACTTGATATCAAAGCCTACATTGTGAAACCTTAGGGAAATTTAAAAAAGAAACAATGACCAATGTATTGAAAGATCCATTGGATTAAAAAAAAGAAGAATATTTTCCAGAACATTTCCATAGAGAAAAGAAAAACAACAAATTTCCTAGAAAATTTATATTTGGCAGCTGGATTTATTATGTGCACATGTTACTCAGCAAGAGGACTTTTTTGAACTAAGTGTACTCAGAAGGGGTATCCTGTAGAGCAATTCATACTGTGAATAGTGTCAGGAAACACAGGGCAAGAAATAAATCTGGGTCATCAACAGAGGCTAGTATGTGCTGTTTTGGTACATCTGCTTCATCTCTTAGTTTGTCATACATTTAAAACATAAGACAGATTGTTGTAAGGATAGGAGTTTGTTCCCATTTAAACAAGAATAGTCAGACACAAGTAGGAATAAGGTCTGTGCTAAAAGCCCTCTCTTCCTTTTTGTGTGAGAGGAAAACTGCTAGTTTTCAAAACTAAAGTTACAACATGAAGTCCCTGCTGAAGACCACAGCAAAGTCTTATAGTTCTCCACTTGGTCATAGTGGAGAAGATGCTCATATGTTCTTGTTAAGGAAGAAAGTGGTCAAGGATGGATCTATGTGAATCTATATAGTACTTGGAAGTCTCCAGTAAGCATAAGCAAGGGGTAACTGAAACCTACCTTCATGATCTGGGCTAGAGCACATGAGCAAAAAAGAGATGTGGGAGACTTTTTGTCCCAAGTGTTTGTTTCCTTTTCTCTCCACCCGCAATCTTTTGGTGCAGGAGCTCCCTTTGGTTTTTCTCCACAGCATTTCCCACACCATCATGATTCATGCAAATAAAGCCTGTTCATTGAGCAAAGAGAGGGAAAATGGCACACCCAAAGTAACTTTCTTCTTCATTTTCTAAAAGAAGCCTTACAAAATAAGATAAACACTGATATATTTAACTCTGTATTCCAGCAAGTTTGCTGCTCTCCAGCTGGTTCAAACAAAATTATTTCATAGCAAGATTGTTTTACAGATAACCAAGATGCTTCTGGGCTGTATGTGGTAGTTGATTATTGCCACATGTAAGGAGCCTAGAGAAATTAAGAGCCAATTCAGTATTAGTAAAACAGACCTTGAAAGAGCACTGTATTTATTTGTTACCAGCGTAAAAAAATCTTTCTCATCGTGACCACCAGACACAAGCACAGAAGCCCAAAGGGACATGTTATTCCATTGACATAATAATAAAAATACAATGTCCATTAATCATGACTGATTCACTGCCTCTGTCAGCAAAATCATCCATTTTGGAGAAGCCTGTGTACATTTTGCAGGGATTCTGAAGACTCCCTAATGCCACTGAAACCCCAGAAATGGCAACTTCTAGGTCTTTACAACACAACTATGTTCTTCTCAGTCAAAATACAAAATGAATGAGAGGAATGATAGAATTAAAGGAAAAAAAATAAATTCTGGAAAATGATGAAAGTGGCTCCTGGGATAAACAGGACATGTTCAGGGCATAATTTTTGACAGTTCTAGGAGAAAAACTACCACGTATCCCGTGGTATCTCTCCAGCTGTACCTAATGTGTCAACTTCAGGTCTTTACATATCCTGTAACTATACTGAAGCATAGACTTTCCACTTCCAGTCAAGGAGGTCTCCAACTGAAGGAGCTCTGGGATAGATCTAAATGGCCAGGCAATAATCTATATGATGCTACACTCATTGCATGAACATCTTACTAATCTTTAATGGCTCTTTCTTGGAAGTTCAGGTTACCTTTTATGTTAGAGACAAAAATTATTGTTCTTTGGTTCTCTAGCAACATGCTGTTTCATGTTCAGGTATAATATTTTGAGTTACTACTCATGCTGTGATGAAAATAACAATGTAAACTAGTTCATTTGTCACAGTCATGTGCACAATACTCTGGAGTTTTGTCACAAAAAGATATTTTGCCCAAGATGTGCAGTTATTTTTTGTATTTCTCAAAATAGTGTGTTGCAATTCTGCAGTAACCAGAAGTTTCCAGTTTATGTATTTATATCATGCAATACAGATATATGGTTAGAAGTCACAAAAGCAGACACGTTACACTTTAGCAGTGTGACATTTATGATATTGGCAGGTCAGCACTGGGTATCCATCCAGATACTTATGATGAACTGCAAATCATAAACTTCTGGCCCTGAACACTGGAATGCTCTCAAATGATTTCTTTCTGATCTTGCAGTTTTCCTCACTGAAAGGAAGGACAACAGGGTCGCATAAAATAAGCACTATAGCAACGCTTGATATATTGATAAGCAGTCCTTATTGTCTCAAGTTCAGCAATACTTATTTTTAAGCACCAAATGATTCCTAAATACATACTCTGCTGGGACTAAGAATTACTAAATGTTATCCAAGTGCTCAGCACTTTACTGAATCACAGCTCCGTTTTCATTCCAGGGACTGATACAAACTGAAGGCACTACTGGAGGGAGACATTCCTTTGTGAGACTCAGTAGTGGTATCTCTGGCCAATATAAAGCAAACAATTGCAACAAATTCTCATGTTAGTCTTTCACTCTTAGATCAGACAATAAAGCACAGAAGACACATCTTCTGGCTTCAGAAAAATGCATTTGAAATGGCTAAGAAGAAAATTTTGCTGCAAACCCCAAAACTGAGTTAAAACCTCTTTATCTTAAAATGTCATAAGCTGCATCAAAAACTTCTATTAAACAATTTTGTAGTGTTCAAGTTTCCTGGCTAACAAAAAAATTTTCATTTTGAAGGTGATTTGCTAATCAACAGCTTAAAGCATGCAGATGTGTATTAACTTACTTTACTGATCCTTATAAGGAACTAAATTTACTGTTGGGGGGTTGGAGTTTGCATTTGGAAGTGTTCACAATTGTGAAATGCAACATTGCTTACCTCTTTGTGCATAACAGTGTTGTGTCTTAATTTCTAAAAAAGTCTATTTATCTCCCCTGAGGTGGTAGTTCTGCATGAGCAATCATGGCTTTATAAAGAAGGCTAGAAATCTACTTCTAAACCTTGTCCAGAGAAAGCCATTGTTTCCAGCTAGAAACCAAGAAGCTTCACTACTGCTCTTCAAGTAAAGATTTGAAAAGGGGGGAGGAGGAACCACAACACCAGCAGAGCTGTGGCACTTGGAACCAGTTAAGAAGGTGGCCCAGACTTATTAATTCCCCCATGAAGAGAGAGCATAGATTTTTCAAAAGCCAAAATTGAAAGCCAAATACTGAAATCTGGACAATGGTTAAATATATAGTAATAATCAGACCAGTGCTTTGGACCTAATTCACATATTATGGAATGTAGATAAAAGTCCTGAACACAACTAGATGAAGTTGAGGAATTTTCTGCTCTATTGATGTCTCCTTTATTAGAACCTGTAAGACCTTGTTGAGCCTTGCAGACCTTTGGTTTATCACTGTGGGCAATAATTTCTTTATGAATCACTTAATCTAGCAAATCATCATTGTGTCCTCTACAGATATTTTTCATTAAGACTAATTAATTTCTTCTAGGTGGCTGATGCCAACAAATATGTTATGCAGGAATACACTGTTTCTTAATACCAAGAAAATCCTTTCTGAATCTAATAACATATTTAACATCTCAATTCCTTGCCCAGTAGATTCTTGTATAAGGATAGCATGGCATTTAGACATATACTATATAAAGAAAAAATTTTGCTTGCATATTCTATAATTTGCATTATGGAGAGACAAGAAGCTAGGTATTCCTGAAGTTTCATTTTGATTTAAAAGCAAAGCAATACTCCTCCCTCAGCTTTTATATCTCTGTATTTAAATCAAAGCTTTAAATTGAGTTATTAACTAGAAACTGGTCATGCGGCTCTGTTTGTACCTGTGCACATTTTTATTTTCATGCCTCTGATAGTGCTACATTAAATAATAAGCATGGTGGTATCTTCATTTGTAAGAAAAAAGTAGTTTTGTAGGGTTTTTAAAATTCATTTTTATATTCTTCCACCAGAAAATTTCAGAATATGGCATATTAGAGGATATATCCCATTACGACAACAATTATCTGGTGTCTGATTTAAAGAAACTTCTCTAAGCTGTTGTCCATCAAGTCATTTTTACATGCAAGTACCTTCAAGCATGTGATGCCGATAGGACACAAATTCACACTCCTTAGTTGAAAAAGTTTTCGATGTCATGAAGTGCTCAGTTGTTGTAATAAGATTACTCTTCAAGAAAGTTATCTCAATAGAATGGACAACCCAGTAATACATTATATTAGCTGTTCAACACTGAATGTGTTGAATTAGAATTAATGAACTCTTTTTTTTTTTATTATTGCCACATGAACCATAGTTAGAGGTTACCTCATTGGTCAGTTAGTCAACATGGAAGTGAAATAAAACAGTTTGTTTGTGATGTAGACCACGCAAACCTAAGGAATCAGTATAACTCCAATTTTTTAAAATAATTTTTAGAAAGCATTCTTTCCCATCCCACTGCTTTACAAAGTCTGAGACCACATCACTTTTAAGTGGTGACAGTGTTTACCATGCTTTTGCATAACTTCTGCTCTAGATATTACTGTCGATATGCTCTCATATCATCTGAAATGGCTAAATAAATTCCTATCCTGTGAAAATACATCAAAGACCACAGTAATGTTCTCTTTTATATTGCAGAGACGATAATGAAATGAACTGGCATACGTGTCAAAAATTACCATCATGATCTAAAAGAGGGAAAACAGGTAGGGAATTTTCAGTGGTAGAACTTCTTTAATTGTAACACATATGGATACTCTCACACCATGGTGAGAAGCATAGGATGGATGACAGGATGCATAGGTAACATTAAGGCAATTGAAAATTGTCACAATGGTTGTAAGCAGTGTAGCCCTATCCTCTGGGATCTTCCTTTCCCATTCAATGATTTTTCTAGATATTATGTAAGCAAATAAATATCTATTCTTTTTTTTTTTTTTTCCTTCAGCAAAGCAGTAATGATTCAGATATTCCAAAAACTAGAATTACTCTGAGCAATGGGTTACTTCATTCAGTCAATACCTTTTGATCTTAGAAGGCAAAATCTTTATTAATGTAATGAGCAGATGTCAGGCTTTGACTGTAAAAGGTGGAACTCTATCTGCTTAACCTGATAGGATTTTTAACAGGTACAATTATTTTGAAGAGTGAACACCTGATAATAAAGCTTGAATGCTCTTTGCACTCATGTATAGTTATACAGGTGTGATATCAGTATATCATTCAAGTACTGATTAAATCAACTGCTCAATTTGCAAAAAGATCCCCCAAACACAGTGACAAAATTCTGGTATGATCCTCTATCAGTCAATAACAAATGGACACAAACTCTCTTGGTTTTGCTGCAAAAATTAAATTTCTTATATTGGAAATGCCAAATGACAATAAATTTTAAAAATTGTATTGGTTACAAATTAAAGGCCAAATGTATCCTAATGAAGCTGTACAGAACAGTGACAGAGTCCAATTTGATCTTAGCTAAGAAAAAATAGAACACCCAGAAGTCTTCATTTTCAAAACTTTATTTTCTTCTTTTACTGCATTTTTTGTAAATAAAGCTCCTTCAGAGCATTTTGCAAATAAGTACTGAGGAAAAAATGTTTCTTAGAAATTTTTTAAGGGAAATTTTAAGATAATTTGTTGCATAATATTAACTCCAGAATGCAGTGACATCTTGGAGATCTTTTTGTCAGGGAATCTGAATAATCTTGTCAAAATAAGAAGTGAAGTTGGAGACCATTTCAGGTACTGCGTGTAAAATAGTTGTAATTAAAATGACCCTACAGTGGTCAGCTCCCTATAAGAGCACAGCACAGCACAGGCTCTGAAATCATTATCTTGTGGATGTCTAATAGCACACGCTTTTTTTCAACACCAGTGAGTCTTGCTGGAGAAGGTTTTAAAGTGCTTTTTAAGAATTCTGTATTGTAAAATTATTTGTTCTTAAAGCAATATGTGTAGAATTCAATGATTGTATATAGCATCCTGAGAGTTATGTGTTATGACACAGATTTGAAGGCATTTTCCTTTGGTTGTCAGGAGGAGTTGGGTTTGCTTCTTTTATATTGGGAGGAAAGGCAGAATGTATAATAAGGGGATGCCGAGGGTGAAAGGATTGAAAAACACTGTAATATAAGGTTAAATTTATATATTTATTTGACAAAAAGAAACTCCACTCCTTTCTCACAGCTACGTTTAGTGGTGCGACTTATAAATACTGCACACACTTTGTTAGGCCTTGTTGACAAAAGCTTATTTTTGTTCTGTTTCCTAATCTGTGAAATGGCAATAAAAAAGCTTATGGAAGAGATAAGAAAAACTATTAAAGAACCAATAATGAATATAAATTCTTTGGCTGCATATATGGTGTAGATGTGCTCTCAATTTTATCTTTGAAGCTTGTAACATCTGGGCAGAGGACTGAAGAATAAATAATGTAAAAGTGAACTGAGCAACCCAGGTGGGAGCGAGGTCAGGCAGTTGTTTTTATATGAGTCAGTGTGTTGTAAGAAGGCAAAGGAGCAAATCCACTAGGAAGCCTGAAACACTCAGACTTCAGAACTGTGATCTCTCAAGGAAAAACAGTATGAAAAAAATTGTAATTGTTGATTCTTGACAACACCCAAGCATAAATCACAGTCTCAGGGAAAGATTTCAGCTTTAAAGCAAATGATCTTGTGTACATGTGTGTGTGATAAAACCTCTTGGTGCTTCAGGCATTACAAAGTTCTCAGTCCCCTTACAGCTGTTTTTTAACCAAGGTCTCAAGCCCTTTAAAAGTGCAATAAAAGTCCTGCTTTAGTGACTGATGTGATTTTTCTTTTCTTTTGTTATTTCTTCCAAATGAGAGAATAAATAGTCTTCAAAGTTACTGTGTTTATTCAGGGATTCAGTTCAGGCAAAATAAGAATCAACCTGAAATTTATCTATCTCTCAAATTAAATCTAACTGTATCATCCTGTATTATGTTCATCCACCATGTGGTTAATGTTGTGATGAATCTCTTTGGATAGAAACTTTGCTGGGTATTGTGTTCTTGGTTAGTTCATCATTAATGCCATACTGCAACACCCTGGATCAAAACTCAAGAATTGTGCTCAGACTCAGGACTCAAACTGGGCTTGCATAAGCCGAAATGTCTAATTCAATGAGTGTAATGACAGTCACTTCCATGACTTTATACAAAGATCTGGTGTTGCACACTGCAGTGATGAGGCAGACCCCAATTCTTTCCAAATTCCATGGAGGGTACTCACATTTTTAGTTTCTGACAGGTCTGTCTGCCCATCTGAAGTACCAAGATAAATGTTCTATATGAGAGGAAATGGTTATCAGTGTGTTATGATGACAAAGGCAATACAGAATGAGGGAATGTATATGAAATAAAACACATCACCACACTGGCTTATGCAATGATGCCATAGAGATGCTGGATTGCAGAAATACTAGATATCAGCATATGTAGCTATTTTCCTCACTAAGGAAAGATCAAAGATTTGACAAGAAGCTGTTTCATGCTTTTGCTACCATAGACTAGATTTAGCTGCAGGAAAAGAGCCATCAGCCAGGATCAAAGGTTTGTCTTTGCTGAGGTAAAAAGAAGGAATTTCAGCTACTGAAAAATAGTCTGAGATGAAAAAGACTTAGACCTGGCTAAAGTGGGCCTAATTTTAGTCTCCTAACAAATCTCGGTTTAGATACAAAGATTAATGGGAAAAATCAGAGGCATCAAAGGGAGAAGAATGGTGAGCAAGAAGATGCCTACATTAGGCATAGCATAGCAAATAAATGCTCAGGAGAGGAGCTGAGTCAAAGAGTATCCTGGGCTGTCTACGGTAGTTTAGTCTCCACATCAAACCTTTCCCGTAAGGTAGCCAAAGCAAAAAGATTTGCTTCTTCACCTTTGTATCTTAAGACCCAGACAGAACATTCTGCCAGTGGTTAGGAAAATCTTTTACTGCCCTGCTTGAGAATATATGGCAGTTTTTAACACTTGGTAAATACTTAGCCCAGCCAGATGTACTCATTAAATGTGTGATGCCTTTGTTTTTTTATGTAAAGTATAATGATCTTCGTGGTGATTATTATTAAGCCATAGAATGAAAATGAGCAGGACTCAGTGATAAAGCACAGAAGATATTCACATCACTAAAGGCAAACCTGGGCTTCAGACACCCACATCAGTGAGCACTTAATATAAACCATTAGCCAGAGACTCAAACTCCCAGCATCAGTCACTAAGGTATTCTAAAGAGAAAACAAAACAGTGCTGACCCCCGCCAGTCTCTGAATGTGAAAAGGCTTGCTTTTGGAGAGCACGGTTTTCCAAATAACTGTCTTCAAAATATTTCTTAGTGATGAGTCCTTTCTCCACATTTTATAACATTTTCCCCTGTCCAACTCTATATGCTGATAATCACTATAGTTGGTATCAGACTTCAAAAACACAAACTAACATTTCCAACACAGTGTAGCTCAGTTTATTCACCTAGTGATTTTGATTTTGAGGACCAAAAATACCCGTGGTTATTTAATAGGAGCAGAAAGGAACAGAAACCCAGTCTCTTGGCCTTTTTTTTTTTTTTTTTTCCACAAGGACATGAACATCTGGTAAGAGGAAAACATTGTGGAGGAGTCCTCTCTTAAAACACTGGCAGCACAGCACACTACAAAGAAGGCAAGAGGCTGGATAGATAGTTTTAATGAGGATTTATTTGTTCATTTGTCTATTCTGTATGAAAACAAAAAGGGCAAGAAAGAGGCTTAAAATCAACATAGAGGCCCCAAAAAGTCTGACTGTCAACACTGCTGATCACTCTTGCCTTTTTACTTGTTCTGAGCATCAGGAAAATGTAGATTTCTGACATTTTCTTCTCTCAGTCTCATTTCTTACCCTTCTTGCAATCTTTTCCACAGTAATCTATGATTCCATCTAAGGAGATGCAGTCTGGATGAACCAGTTAGAGTCTGGAAATTTGAACTTCTCAAGTTTTCATTCCATCTGTGACACTGTCTGTCCACAGACTTCAGCAAAATGCTTCCCCTTTCTATCTCAGATTGCTCATTATGCCCATCACCGAAGCGGAAGCAGGTGATCTGAAACTCTGCTTGAACCTCAACTTTGTCCAAAACCCACACAGCATGGATTCCTGTTCCTTAACTGGGAAAGGCAGAGGTGGCAAAGCAGACCCTGTTATAGTGTGATGACAGTCAAAATGATATTTTGATGAAATAATGTGACTGCGGACACTAAATCTCTAGTTGTGGTTCTAATGAGTTTACACCACATATAGTGATGAGTTCCCCTTTCCTTCCCCCAGGCAAACCAATTTAAAGGCATATAGTGAGGAATAATTAGTGAATGGTTCTGTCATGCATTTTAAATGGAAATAAAAATTTCGAATTCATAACCTTGCTATAAATTGCCTTCAAGAGAGTAAGGCACTGTGATATGGAAGTTCTATATACCTTACAAAAAAACATAAAATATGATTAGATTTACAAAGCTAGCTTTTATGTATCTCATTACTATTTCTTGGCCACTGCATATTTTTACTGAATATTGTTGTTTTAAAGAGAGACTAAAACTGAACAACAATGCAAACAAAACATTAAAAGGTCAAAGATTTTTTCCAAGATATATAAGGCACAAATGTTCCAATTCTGCATTCTTTATACAGTTATTAGATAATGTTGTATGGCAATGTAATAGTCTGATTGTTATCTTTCTGTTCTCATTGGTTTAATGTAATTTATGGAGTTCAACAACACTTTTGTCAAGATACACACATTTCAGTGTGTGCATTACAAACATTCCCAAGGGAGGCCAGTGGTTTGACTTCTGTCAAGGTCAAAAGACCAACAAAGTCTGTCCTATCTCAAAGCAGCACAATGGAACATTTGCAGATATGAGTTCCACCACATATCTAGAGAAGAGAGTAGATACCAAAGATGCTTTGTCCTTTCTGTCTGGAATTTCCTCTTTTTCAGGCACACCTGGAAATTCAATCAAGGACTGAATGAATGTTGAAAATAAACTTTATTTCTAACATCAAAAGTAATTGCTACAGGTGTGGATAAGGGACAGTGGAGGGGCAACTGAACTATAGAGTCTCATCTGAGTCTATTCTGGTGCAAAATAGAAAAAGGGGGACCTTATTTGGTGGCCTTCTCTCTGAACATTTATGCAGAATAACCTCTGTCCTCCAATTCTCTCTTGCCTTGGTGGAACATTACTTTTAGTCAGCATTTCCTTAGAGTGGCCGTGGCCATCTTCTACACATACAAACTGTTGTCAAGCAGTAAACACTCATCATTTTCCTTCATGTTCCTCTTCTGTGGGTTACTTTCTTCATTCTCTTCTCAGCTACTCATCTGAGGCCTATATGGCTGTTAAAAAATGTTTCCAGAAAAAAAGCTGTCTCATCTTACTGAAGATACAAAACAGCTTTTTGGTAGGATAACATCCAGAAGCAAGGTGAAGCTGTGGCTTCCTGAGTTCCAAGAGCTGGCTTAAGCTTGCCTGAATGCTAAAACCATTTTGTAGCCTAAAATTCAAACAACTCTGATTATCTGGTCATCACCAGCTAATTCTAACAACCTATTCTCTCTAGTGCTTTAACACTAGACCATTTAGAAAACCCCAGACACTTGGAAATCAAACTGTCAACGCGATCCATCTTCTTCAAGAATTGATGCCCTCTCTTAGTGCAATAGTGTTACTTAAGAGTACATAAACATTAAAAAGCAATATATCATGACACTGGATGCTCTAGTAACACTAGGCATACATATTTTTATGCATAGGTGTACTTGTAAAAGAAGCAGATTCACTATGACTGCTTTAACAGTATTTGAGACCTACATGCATACATCTGATACAGATATATGACTATTTGGGCAACTATACCCATTCCCATATTAACCATGAATGTGGCCTGACCTCGTACTGGAACTCCTACTGTGGTTAAGGTGTGCAATCCACACAATGAGCTAAAATAATAAAATAATTTGCTTCAAAGAACCTGAAACCTGGAAATATCATAGTTGCATACTGAAATTTCAGATCTTTTCACTGAAGTTATGCTGTATAACAGTGATTGTTCTTGAGGAATAAATTTTTCTCCCAGCTGTGCTGCATGGTTGTAGTAGTTATATGCCTTAGGTGTGAACTCTTTAAAAAAGTCCTGTCTACTTTAAAGAGTACATGTTTTTGAGGGTTGGGGATGTGCTTTCGTTTTACATTCTGAAATACTGAAGCTACAAGGTGTCTAGTTCCTCAAGTAAGAGACTGGAATTTGGCAGTTCTGCCATCTTCAGAAAACATGTGTGTATGCTCAGTCAGGTCAAGTTTGCAAGCAGGCTGAAAGAAGACAGAAAGCCAAGTTCTATACTGGTGGCCTTATTCCACCAAAATCAGTGGGATTACTCTCTTTTTCTACTCAAGGATCTGTCTTCCTGCCCACCTGCTAACCAACAGCTGACTGCTAGTAGAAAATCCATGCAGATTTTTGCACAGGTACACAGGTACAAATATGTTCTTCATTTGAATAAACTTCAAAGTTAAAAAAAGCCTTCTTGTATTTAAAATAAATAGGAAATCACCTAAGAAACATGTAAAAAGGAATGAGATGTAAAGCTATTAACACTGTATAAGGGCAGTGTCTGGCTTTCACTTTCTTAGTAGAGGATGACATATTTTGCTAAGGACAACTCCTGAAGAATATTTAATTAGGAAGTATATTTTCTGATTGCTAGCACAAGATGTTCATGTATCATTTGCTATTTTCACTGTATCTTAACCATTTTATACCATTTTTGCCTTTTGGCTTGTATATCTCTCCAGAGCACTGTAATTAAATTTGAACTTCTTCAGATACGTAGATCTCAGTATGAATGCTCATTTGTTTACTGAGAGAGGTCCTCAAAACCAACAACCTATCCATACTTCTCCAAGTCTCACTGTAGGAAGGGTGGGAATCAATAACCAACAGAAAGACATTATGTGGAAGAGAGAACTGTTATGGATTATGGAAGTAGAATTAGCTATTCATAAATGTAAAGCTAATCTGTATTTCTCAGTAGATGAGGCACTGAAGGACTATATATTTACAAATGGAAAGCAACACCTTAAGGTTTCCGGATGAA
Source organism: Strix uralensis (assembly GCF_047716275.1). Classification (NCBI taxonomy): domain Eukaryota; kingdom Metazoa; phylum Chordata; class Aves; order Strigiformes; family Strigidae; genus Strix; species Strix uralensis. The sequence continues at coordinate 68,826,871 of NC_133972.1, read as the reverse complement.
AGTGGTCTTGCCCTGAGGGACTACAGTGCGAAATCTTTGAAACAGCCTATTTCTCAAACACGTTGTCATAGAAAGCACTGGTGATTTTCACTGAATGAAATGTTGCTTAAGCATACTGCCATCTCAGCTTCCACCAACTCAGCTTCCACAAAGCTACATATTTAAGTACTATGTATTTATATTTCTCAGTGCTTTCTACAGAAGCAGTTTAATCCGATTGTTATGCTATTTATATGAGCTTGGGTTTTAAGGATTGAAGATACAAAAAGAAAAAAAAATAAAACTTTTAAAACAAAAAAAAATTAAAAGTTTACAAGCAGGATGGAGGTTGGACTTACTTAACCATGGTCTATAAAAAATTAAAATACAGAGAGAAATTCCATTTTTACTTTCCGCATTGCAGAAACCTGAAAACCAGCAGGGCTTCCCCTTCACCGAAGGTCATCAACTTATTTCAGCTCTTAATCACCTCTACCTGGATAGATTAGATTAACAGAGTAAGAAATACCAGAGAAAAATCCCATGAAGAACTACAGAAGCTAAATTGTCACTGTTATGTGTACTGCACTTCTAAAGCAAACAAATGGCATGAATAAATTGTATTAACAGTTTCTATAGGTAAGTAGAATTGAAATTGCATTGACACATATATCAGGGAGAATTTCAGCTGCTGAAAGCATTTGATGATATCCTGGGTAGTAAATTAGCTTACATGTTTGATTAAAACCTAAAAAGATGCTCAATAGAGATTTATATACTTTTTGCTCATGAAAAAAAATCTATATTTTATATTAAATCTTTTCTATATTCTGTACTAAAATTTGCTTTGTAAATTAGGGATTAAGACAATACAGAGGTGCATTTAAAATATTTTCTCAAATACCTCATTTTTCCTTGCTTATTTTGTGCCTCTTTTCACTCCTACTTGTTTCATCTTGCGTGTTAAATTTTGATCCTGCAAACAGCTGGGCATATAACTATTGTTTTGCAGGACAAGGGCCTAATATAAGTCAAAACACATAGATGAAGGAGAGAGAAAGGTAGACTGATGTACTGAATAGATTAATGGCAATGGAGATTTTCTGAATTCTGGGAGCATGTCCAAAGCACTGCACATTAAACTTCATGGAAAAACTTCCACTGACTTTTGGGGAGACACATGTGCCCCGTCTCATGGGTTAGAGGCAATATAATTTATTAAAAAAAAATCCAAACATATACTACACTCTGAAAGTCACTGAAGAGATGCAAAGCTCAGTTAAGTAAAGACAATGATCAGTCATAAAAAATCTTTTGCTATTTTTGTCAGTGGAAGTATTTTACTTCAGAACTAAATTATGCAGAAATACTGAGAGAGTTGATAAAGGCCCACATGCTAGAAAATCTCCATTGAAACCGTTTTATGGAAAAAGCAACTGCTGTTCCACAAAATCAGAGTGACGCTACACAGCAGTTATTTGAGCAAGACTCTGCTCCAGTGAATGTTTAGTTATTTATTCAGTGCAGTAGCTCCAGCAGCAGAGTTTGAGAGCTACTACTCAGCTCTGTTGTAAGCTAATGATCAAACATTTCCCTGGGAGGCTGGATGAAAGCAGGAACCACATCTTGCTACACTCCATGTGAGTGTTCTTGGCACTTCCTGTGGTCATATAGGTAGCTCCCTATAGCTTCCCAGGCCCCCAGGTGTGTTAGTTCCCAAACCAAACCACCATGTAAGATCTGATCTACAGAAATTTCTCAAATTAGTAGAGTTTAAGCATTTTTCTCTCATGTGCGAGCTGCTTGAAACTACCTCACATTCAGTGGGATGAAAACATATTCATGGATTATTTCGATGAAGCTGCTTGCAGGCAGCCTGTGTTTGCTGTTCTTGTGTACTACATGCAGGAGTCAGGACACATGATCCCACACAACAGGCTTCCCTAGAGAATGGGGTGCCTGAAAATTGAACATTACAGTGTGCAGGTGTGCAAGCTCCTCACAGTTTCAGCTCTAAGACTACAACTACATGGGCTACAAATGTTATTTTTTTAGTTCAAAATCAATTTAGTTTCAATTTTTTGAGACAGTAAACCTATTTCTGTGCACAAAATCTGAGATAGGACCAAAACTTTGTCTTTTCTGTGAAAATGAGATATGTTTTAAAATTATAGTCTTTTCTGTAGCACATAGATGAAGAAGCTAGTTCTTCTGTTCTATTTTATATGAATAATTAAAATGTTTGTTTTTATTAGACTTAGAACTTTTTCCACCTTCTTTCCTCCTTACTCATATCAGATACTCAGGGCATAGTATTTTTAGCTTGCTCTGTTTAAAATTCCTCAGTTTGGTTAGGAAGGAATAAAGTATAGCATGTTATCCAAATATTTAGACAGCAGAGACTCTTACATTCATGGAACCCTGATATGTAAATGGTTTATGATATCTGCACTGTCAGTTGACTGCTGCATCATGCTCTCTCTAAGATTAACAATACAACAACAAAAACTAAACTTTTCAAGTTCTCTGCTTGAGTGTATTGTGGCCATATTGGTTTTTGCTATGCAACACTCAAAAGGTTTCCAAACAAATAAAATTCATGATAATTCTTCTGATTTTGGAGCTTCCTGATTTCTACCTCCATTTTTCCCTGCTCTCTCTCGATTTACACCACATCCAGCAAACCTGGAACTACAAAGTTAAAATTTAGACTACAGTATTTTATATTACTGACCATTTGATTTGATTCTTGCTGTTCATGCCTTCATGAGCAAACTTCATATCTAATTATGCTTTACTGCTTCAGACGACCCTAATCTTGTGAGAATGTGTGCAATGAGACTACTCACAAACTAAAGCAAAACATATATTTTAAGCACTGAACTAATAGGACTATTTATATGGAGAAAGTTAAGAATATGTGTAAATTTTATGTACATGTGTTTACAGGGTGAAGGCCTAGAAAAATAAAATTGAAATATTCCACCAGTTCAGCAGTTATTATGACTGCTATGACAGCCTGCATGACAGCAGAGAAGTTTGAAGCACTTTGTGGTCAGTGAGATTCCTGGTTTTTAAACACTGGAAAATAATAGGCAGAACTACAAGTGGCTAAAATTGAGATGGCTATTAAAGTTAAGGGGCAAACCCACTGTAGTTTTCAAGATCAGGTACAGAGTACCTGAATGCACAAGTGTTGAAAAATTGCTAATTCTTCCTTCATTATACTAAACTCTGCATAATTACATAATTCTTTTTCTCTTCTGATTTCTACCAAAGAGACTTAACTGTGAATATAAAGTGTAGGATTTCTGCGGGTGCTTCTTTATAGCATGTTAAAAGGCTATAATTTATAAAAATAAAAAAGCAGTTCATCTTATAATTCATTATAAATGAGGAAAAGCATGGGGGTGTGAAGATTTTTCTCTTCTTCACTGATGTAGAAGTGAATGTTTTACACTGAAATTTGCACTTTGAAACACCTTTTCCACTTCCAAGGTTCCCTTAATTATAGTGGAAAAAATTAATATACACAGGGCATCATTTTTGGTAGCAATGAGCACAGCTGAGTGGCGTTCTGTAAATCATGCTGAGAAAGGTGGGTATTACTGGATTACTCAGATGAATACATTTTGATTTACTGTATGCAGTACCTTTATTAATGAGATGTGAGGCCAGATATGCCATAGTGATTTAGAAGCAAAGAGAGTCTAATAAAAAGTTCCCTTATGTTTTCTAATAGGTAGATTGCCTAGCCGTCCTTTCACAGTAAACATTGCCAGCTAACAAATCTGGTAAATCACTCTATTGTACATCAGAATGTTCCTGATCAGCTACCCAAAACATCTTTCCCAGTCTGAAATAAACTATTACCTGAAGCAAGGCAAGTAAGTACTGAACAATGAATTGTTTGTCACAGCTCTGTATACATATTCACCTGCTCTTCAATTACATGTGTTTAAAAATTCAAACCAAAAAACACCCCCATTGAAACTGTGACTAATATTCAATAAACTAGCCCAGAGTCCTGTTGAAGGAAATAAGTATACCTCTTTAAACTGTTAGTTTTACAATTTTGCATTAAAAAGTACTGAAAAGTATTGGCAAATATTGTCAAAACTGGTAAGTACTCAATTGCTTAGCAGTTGCCTACTAAGCATGCTCTGCTAAATCGAAGGTACTACTTGAATTGGTTTCAGTGGGGGCAGTAACTGAGCACTTTCCAGAAGTTCCATCTGCATGTAGAAAAACATGTATATAAAAGGTTAGCAATATATCATATTCTTGAATTGTCTGTAGTCCATATTGTAAGACTAAGTTTTCAGTTGTTAATAAAATGAAAAATCTTAAATCTTTTGAACCGAAATATTCCATGCTGAGCTTTAGCCTTGGGATGACCTTTTTTTGGAAAATTTCAGCAAAAACAGCCCAGCTGTTTCCAAGAATGAGGCCAGTGACAAACATAAGTTTTTGCCCATGTGTGAAAAGTCTGGTAATTTTTTTATTTTTTTGACTAGAGTCCTCATTCTTTGGAGCAGGGACTTGACATGCTACAGAATGACAACTTGTGGACCAAGAATATAACTTATTCCTTTTGAAAACTAGAAAACTTACTCACATATCTGCAGGCTCTAAACCTTTGAATAATTGTCTTTTATATTTTTCAAACTTTTGAGAGGAAAGAGAACAATTCCAGAAGGTAAGATTTGCATGGGGCATGCCTCAGCTGAGTGGTTCCCATCATGAGTGGGCCTCACATGCCTAAACTCTACCTACACATGCTAGATCTGGCTCATAAGGTTCGATTTTATGCAGCCAGAGCTCCAGGCAAGCAAGGGAACAAGACAACAACAGTTCTAATGTGCAGGGAGCAGAAAGTTAAACCCAGCAAAACAAGTAATATTATTACATTTCTCAAATGAAATTCATCTACAAAACATTGTGAACTGATGTCCTCACAGTCTGTTCTTGAAGTTGTATCTCTGGAGTGTTATTATCTCTGGCTGGGTGGAGCTGAGTCTTGCTCAAAGGCAACCTTTTTCTTATTGTAGTTCAAGTAACCAGGAGGCAGAAGCAGTCTTTGCAGACATTGTTTGGGCCAAAGATGAATTTGTCAAGAATATAAGAAACCAGTGGGGTGGGGAGGAGTAGAAAGTGTTTGACCAAATCCAAGGAAAGGGGAAACAGGACTCTCAGAACTACTGGAGATGAAAGGTAAAACCAAAGACTGAGACAAAACTCCTTAATGTCTCACACATTCTTCTGGTGTTGAATGTAAAGCACGGGAAAAGGTAATGGGGAGTCTGGAGAGGAGACTAAGACCTGAGAAACAAGGAGACAGAGACTACACTGGAAAAAGAATGGTGATTGAGACTGTGTAGATTGAAAAACAGTTGGACAGAGATCAGAAATAGATGTGAGGCAGAGACAGGGAAAAGTCATGAATATACTGGCTGGGATAGATGAAATCTTTCTTGGAAAAAAGTGAAGGGAAAAGGCTGAATCACTGAAGTGAACACTACTCTTAAGCTTTGGATTTGAACTCCAAGCTTGAAACCTCACAATTCTGTTGTTACCCAATATCTGTAAAATCTGAAAGCAAAGTTTCACATTCTTTTCTAGCATTGCACACACCAGATGACTGTTCCTTAGTCAGGTGAGCCTTACACAGCCTGTTCAAGTGACAGAGTTCTGTGTGACTGATGAGGTCCTAAGGGTCCTAATGACAAGGATGATCAGTATGGGCATAAAGAAGGTGCCACATTAACAGCTTTGCTGAGCCCTCTGAGTTTACTAGGAAATTATCTATATGTTAACATTCTGTTAACATAAGTTTTCAAAGTCATGCACGCATCATTCAGTGGATGTCAGTATTAAGGATGTATTTACATTCCTAATTCATTCTTCTGAGTATTTATTTTAATTATTCTGCAATGACCACTAATTCTATCTGTGGATGCTGTACATCTTTCAAGTCACAGGATATATTTGTTACAGGAATAAATTCTGGTTGTGGAAAAAAGAAAACTGATTTCTACAGGAACAGTAACAATTTGCAGAAGTTAAAAGACTCTTTAGTAAATAAAGAGAGTAAAGGAAGGAAAGGAAGACATGGATTCCTGGTTAAAGCAGAGTGCTGTATTCCCTATTTATATTTTCTACAGAAGTCAAATGTAAACCAAACACTTTGCAGGTATCATTAATTATGCACCTTCCTTGATGTTTGCAGAATTATTTTCAGAAGTGATATACTGTCATGTTTGCAACTGAAGTTGTTCTTGAATTTACAAGGAGTTATACAACAACAGCTGTAAGAGCTAAGGTTTTTCACATTTCATTTAGACATTCAGAATTAATGAATAATTTTGACCATAATCTCTTTCTGACTCAGCTTCCTATTTCTAAGTGGGGAATATTACTACTGCCTTACTTTGATGAATCATTGTGAAAAGAAAGGAATAGCTATGAAGCACTAAAATACTAACTGTGATGGGTGCCATAGCAAAGCCTGTCTGGAAACTCATAACTTCTTCACAAAAATGGGGGGTGACTACAGTGCAGTGATGAAGAGGAAAAAAACAAAAATGTAGCAGTTAATGATTAAGTGAGGGGTCATGAGGAAATCCCTAATCTGTGAAAGAGCAGTTCAGGATTTTATCATAACGCTTCACACAAAAGCACAAACAGACAAAAGGTATCCATTAAATTTGCCTAGACATCCTCTAATGCTGATATTAACATTCTTCGGTGCTAACAGCAGTTTTTGAATATGCGTTTGATACACAGAATATAGATGTGTACATGTATTTTTGCATATAAATTATCACCATTAGTTAATACATGTTAAAGAACCAACAGCTATCTGCTGAGCTGGTTACCTGATGCCAGAAAAGACAGGCATGCTTCCGTACACACACATGTACACCCATAATGAAGCATGCAGTTTATTTGCCTGTCTACACTATTTTGAAGTTAAGCACTTTCCTTGAAATGATCTGTAAGATACTTTTTTCCTTTCCTTCAAATTGTATCTCAAGGCCAGACCGATGGAAGAACATTTGAGAGTGTGACAGAGCTGAGTTAAGGTGAACAAATGGCACTCTATTCATAAACTATAATAAAAATATCTTAGGAATAAATATATAAACATAGTCTATAGTTCTTTAACTTCCTCTTTTTGCACATTGCATACTTTTTTTCATATGCTATTTATCTTGGACCAAAACGTTAGGGGCACTGACTATTTTTGCACTTACAACAATTCATATATAGAACACCTACTAGCTGTGGCCCCTATGTACTGTAGTCATAATAAAAGCCAGTGCAGCTGGAGCTGTTTAGGTGACTAGTGTAATTTGACTAAATGTTTCAATTTTCCAGAAAATGTCCTGTACATCTTGTTCTTCTTGGACTTCAAATGCCATGGAAACAGTCTATTTTTCAATATTTTCACGCTTCTTTTCCAGTCTGGTCAGAACTGGGAAGGGCAAAGGCAGTACAAAGCATAACACAAACAGGCAGCTGGAATGGCTGGTTACAGAAATTTACACATAACTAGGTATAGAATTATGGATCCTTCAGGAGCTTCATGAGATTTTATCTTCTTCAGAAGGAATTTTGAAGATGTTTATCAATCTAGGGCAATCATCATTTGAGGATTAAAGTCTTAGAAGTGTCTATGTGGACATAAGATTCCATCAGGACTTATCACAACATGTCTGTGACTTGGAGGAGGGATTTTTGTGTGTGTGTGTGTGTGTGTGCCAGAGCAGACTTCAGATTAAGAACAACTAGATCTGAAGTTAAAAAAACTCCAAATTAAATTTGTTTTGTGGGTACATTCTGGAGTTTTGTATTCACAATAATAGTGAACTGAACTGTCAAATACAAGTATTACATACAGCAACCAGTAGAGAAGTAGTGATTAAAACAGAGAAGAACTTCAACATTTTAGTGAATTTTAGTGAAAATAAAAACCATCTAAAATATGAACTGGATAGGTTAATTGCTAAATTTTCTCTTTTGTGCTTTATTAATAGTTATACAGGTAAAGAATTTTACCAGAGTACAGTCAGTCATCATGCATTGTCAAGAGAATCATCAGGAAATAAGTTTGGAAATTGTTGATTTTGGTTTGTAAGTAACATTGTCCTTGTTTTCTCCTCTTCTGTTAGTATGTAACAGCCTAAACAGTTGGTCCTGCAAAGGCAAAATTAAAGGGGTGAAAATACACTTTACTGGAGAAGAGAGGAGGAAAGGACAGGGGAAGCACGAATGGTGTAAGAGGATAAAAAATTTATAAAAAAAGAAGTTTAAAAAACCCCAAACAGTCATAGTTTATGTCCTGACTATTCAGCATGCAACAACATTAATAAGAAATTGTGAAAATTTGGATACGTTTCAGACTTACCAGTCAGAAAAAAGCTGACAATTTTGCAGTGAGTGCTATTTAGAGTTAGTGTTCAGCTTAATAAATATCCCAGTGAAAAGTACACTGAAATGAAGACACTCTGCAACTTTGAGCACTAGATCTGGACCTATGTAAAAAACAGTTTGGGGTTTATTTGAGCAATTACTTTGTATATAAAAGGTCAATTGGTTTATAGTATGTGTTCTTCTCAGTAATAGGTAAAGAATATTTAATCCAGTGAAGGAGTGAAGGTATAAATCTCCTAATGAAAATGGTCATATTATCTGCTAAGAAAAGTGTACCGGGTCTGGCTGAGCCAGAATTGGTTTTCCCCTGTAGCAGCCCTCATGGTGCTGTGTTTTATGTTGGGAGCTGGCAGGATGTTGACAGCACACTGGTGTTGTGGCTACTGCTGAGTAGTGCTTACACAGCACCAAGGCTCTTTCCAACATTTTCCCCCCACAGTGGGATGGGGTGGGCAAGATCTTGGGAGGGGACACGACCAGGACAGCTGACCCGAACTGACCAAAGGGATATTCCATACCATATGATGTCTGCTCAGTATAAAGCTGGGAAAAAGGAGAAAGGGGGTGGGGTCATCCTTGGTCCTCCGAGGCAACCACTACGTGTATCAGAGCCCTGCTTCCTGAGAAGGCCCGACATTGCCTGTTACTGGGAAGTAGAGAATAAATCTGTTTTCTTTTTTTTGCTTCCGCGCGCGGACCTTTGCTTCACTTTGCTTATATTAAAACTGCTGTTGTTTTACCCACAAGGGTTGTTTTGTTTTCCTGTCTTATTTTCTTTCCCCTCTTTGCCCTGTTGAGAAAAAAAGGGGAAGGGGGGGGAAGTGATAGAGTGACTTGGTGGGTACCTGGCATTTAGCCAAGGTCAAACCACCACAAAAAGTTATTAAATTTTAATATGCTTTATGGGAAAGAATAAAATAACAAAAATTGAGCAAATGGAAATAATCATGCATCTACCAACTGAAGCCTGTGCAAATGTAAATTATTCAAGAAAAGAGAGCTAAGTTCCAAAGATGAGTACAAAGAGTAAAAAGAAATAGGTAACAGCTGCAAAGTTCTAGTGGCAGAGTATGTGAATCCAGAGGGCCTTTTCCTCCACCTCACTCAGATCAAATCTTGCTATAAGTCTATTCACCGTTTTTTATTTTTTCATTTGGGCAAAATCACAGAAGAGAACTCAGCACATTCAAAAGCACACTCAAAAGCACACTCAACTTACTGAGTTTGCATTAAGAGCGTATACACCAACACAGCACACTTTTATACAGAACAAAGTAACTTTTCAACCTGATTAAAATGACACTGTTTTTTTTCTATTCTTTTAACACCTGCTAAATACACAATTCTTGGTGTTTTCTGAAACTGTTTCCTCACCCTGAAGAGCGTTTTCATGAGCTTGTCACAACATAACAGACATCCTGAATTATGCTATGAAATAGGTTCTGCAGAATCTAACATTTGATACAGCTGCATAGATGTCCAGCATAATTCATCAGGTTGAGACTTGAGTGAACTACAGTGGTCATTGCTGAATAAACTACATAAGTACACTTTTCATCTGCGTTTCACTTTGATGTTTCTGTTTTAATAAATTTCACATGCTAAACCTTGCCAAAAAGACCAGATTTACTTGACTCCTCAGTCAAACATAAATTACTAAATTATTGTCTGAAGAGCTTTGTGTCTTTCTTGAACCTGTCTTGAAATTTGGGCTTATTTAACCTATATCAAACCAGTTAGTTTGGTTTCCCAAAGAAATTTCACATACTAATTCTGTAGCATCTGGATTTCAATGGACGTGCATGATAATAGGAGTGCCACAACTGTGGAAAAATCTGTAATTTGTCTTTTATTTTCAAAAAGAATTACAAATAATTCCAAAAAAACAACTGCTTCAAAAATATATATGTATATAATCTGGGACCAGTTCAAACATCTTTTTTGGTGCATTTGAAAGACTGTATTTCAGATTTCAACTTCTAATAACTGGATGAAATACTGAAGTTCCCATTTTTTTCCCCATTTTCAAAGGAATATTTCAGCACTGCAAAAGCAATCATTTTTATTAAAAAACAAAACACAACAAAAAGAGGTTTATTTGGGAAAATGATAAAGCAACATTTTCTGCCAGAAAAAAAAAGGAGTCCTTTTATTTCATTGGTTCTGCTAATTTTTAAATATTGACTAAGGTTTAATTCCTATGACTAGTGCTCATTGAAACCAAACAACGTACTAAAACCTGTAATTTTATTACTAATGTGTTTTAGGTTTTAAATCCTTCAGCTATTAGAAATCTACAGGATGCTACTGCTGGCACATAAAATGTCTTGTCTTGATACTATAACCAACATTTAATAACTGAGTTGGAATCTCCTATCTGGAAGAAAGTTGCTAAAATTCAGCTAATTCTTCAAAATAAGTGCAGTGATTGTCTGAGAACTTCTTTCAGTGATTGTCTTCTGTCAGTAGCAGCTACAGAATGAGGAAAAGATGCAAGGTCTCTTACATACATCACTTTTTTTTTTTTCCAGGAGAGTTTTCCTGTAAGTGTCTAATATGTGAGTAGCCTATTTACTATTTATCCTTTCTTTTTTTTAACTTGGCATTAGAGATTATATGAGATTAGACTGAACCATGAGGTAGATGTCCTCTGTTTTCTGCCTCGGGTTATGTGAGCCAGGCTACTCATAATTAAGCAAGAGAATGGGAGCAACAACCTCTTGGGCCTCAATTTTGGTATCCAGACCATATTTTAGAGTAATAACATACAAAGACTAACTCTGTTTTTTTATTGCATAATTTTATTCTCCACACAGCTGTACCACACAGAAGCTATCACTCTTATGGAGAAACACAAAAAGGACAAGATGGAGCTACTCAGCAACAGGTGTGCCTAAGCATCTGAGATGTCAAAGTGAAGGAGAGTTCAAATAGGTGAAACAGAGGATTACTCTAAAACAAAGAGAAAGCTGGTTTGGTTTGGTTCACACTACAAAAGTACACACACAGTGCTCAGTGGGATCAGGGAGGGAAATAAAAGCTGGCCAGCTAGTATGTGTGGAAAGACAGTGCCTATTTCTGCTCTGGATGTTGGATACTTTTTAATGTCAGCAAAGTTATTGGGTGGAATGACATAGTCATGAAGTGTGGGACCAAGACAGGTTAGTAGACCAATGTGGATATGTCAAGATGAAAGTGGGAAAATTGTTTATTCAGGTGATCTCTGAAACATTTGAAAGGAGCGCTGCAAAGCAGAACTGACAGATGGACTCAGTTGGGGAGGACAGAGGAAGTGTATCTTCTGTATGGTGTCAGCTGCTTGAAGCTTAATGCCATCAGCTTGATTTCAACACCTATTTCCAACTGTATCCCCCACAGCCGTGTGTGCTCGTGCTAGACACAGCCCTAAAAGTGGGAAAAAAAAAATTCATAGAAGGGTGCATCATTTTTATTGGATGACACAGTCTTTTCACTCCCAGTTGCTTTTTCCATGTCTCATAACACAGTACAGCACAGAATCCTCCCAAACAGAATTAATTTTTCTCTCTCAAAACAACCCCAATAAACAAGCAACCCAACACTTCTAGATTTTGTGTTCTCAAAAGAGAAAGAGCTCTACAAGAAAACTTGATCATTATATTTCATCTTTATGCTTATTAAACCAGTTTTAACAACCCCAAGCCTTTAGACAACTTGTGAATTACTGACATATTTGAAAAGGTGTCATACTTAATTTTCATGCCTGAATCCATGAATGCTTTGAAAAAACTCCCTTGCACCTGTTTCTTGTGGAAAAGATAGGGTGAATAGAAGAGAGCTTTGATCTTTTTTATAGACTATGTGGGGTGCTTACTTTTAAGAGTCTTGATCTTGCATAGGCCTGTTAGGAGAATTTCTGGAATTTAAAAATGGCAGAAGGATGCCCTAAGATATAATCTATCAGCTAAATTCACAAGCTCAGTAGTGACACTCTTTAGGAAGACAGTTTTGCAATAACAGGATGGTTAATTGCTGTTGCTGCTGCAGCAGAATTACAGTGCTTCTGTAGAACACAAATTTTGCAAAATATACAGCAGTTTTACAGGAGACATTACACAAAATATCACTTCAGATTTGAATGAGATATGTCAAAAAATTAATAGTTCTCCAGCAGACTGTAATGCACCATAAGCCAGAAAACAAGAAATGTCTCATCCCTGTAAACTTCTAAGAGGAACTGAAACAGGTAAAAAGATTAGGCTAGAACTCAGATCTCGTTTCATGTACATGCTAAAGTTTCATTTATGACTGGCATTTATCCTACTATCTTTATTCCTAGGATTAAGTCTAAAAAAATCCACTTGCAATACTCTAGACAAACATTCTACTCACAAATTACCTCGCTAACATCTAAATTGTGACCAAAAAGGTTAGAAATTTTTAATTTTTTAATTAAATAAAGCAGATTTTAATAGGAACTTGTGTAGAGATGTTATAGTTGCTGATGTTTCCAATCCTGTCAGACAGATTGCTTTACAAAATATGGGACTGAGTACAGGAGTTGAGGAAAGCTATAAGCACAAAACTGTGAGGTGTAAGATAACATGTTTTTACCTCCCTACTGAGCACAGTTTAAAAATAACCATGAGTGAACAGAAGAATGGTCACTCGCTCAGTCTCACTGGGTCAAATACTCAAAGAAATGGACAATTTGGGCAACAGAGACAGAATAAAAATGAATGCAAAACACTCATAAACAACCGATTAAGTTACAATAGATCATGTCTAAAATCATACATAGTTCAAGGGCTAAACTTTTGACATATGAACAAAGGATGAAATGAAAATGGACAGCTGGAAAATACATTTAAAATGAACATATTTCTGTGGATTCCTCTCTTAAGCATAAGTCCAAATCCAATTAAATTCAATGCTAACACTAACAATTAGTTAAGTGTGCTTTGGACTGGAGCCTTATTGACTCCAGTTTGTTACACTGATATAAATACAGCAGCTTGACTGAAGCTAATGGAATTGCTTCAGGATTTTTGAAAGGCAAAGAGTTATGCACCCTCAACTTTCCTGAGAGTAGGTGTTTATGATTCCGCATAGTACTGCCTCCCATCTATGTGAACAAGAACAAAACTCGATTTGTTGTGTTACAGGTGCCAGCTTCTGCTGAACTGAATTCCACATCTCACAAGCCTTTTTTTAACATCAGTCAGGCCTGTGAAAGGAAAATGCTTAGCTATCTATTTTAGACCACAAGTTAAAAGAAAAAAAAGAAAAAAAAAAGTGGTGGTGGGACAGTATTGATTTATTGGCTCATAGGAGGCAGCAGGTGTTGGTGCTTAACTATCATTCCCTGGTGTAAAAGAGCCACCCTAAAGTGGAATGAATGGGCAAAATAACCTGACTCTGAACCATTAGCAAGCATGTCTTATTTGGGCTAGTCAGCAAATGTTGCCAGGACATCAGTCCAGAGCAAATGTTTATGTTCAGATTGAATAAATTGCAGGATATTAGGTGGCAAAATAGTACCGTATCTATCTTTGCTTTTCCTTGGATACTGCAACAAAACAGTCTAAAAAAGCAGTTGGAATGACATTTGGACTGAATATGTTTTACCCTCAGAAGTCCTGCTTTGGAAGGAATGTATGACAGTTTTCTCCAAGAATATTTTTATATTTGAGAAGGGACTTTGATTTATTTCAAGGGGGATTCCACTTGGCTGTTTCCATTGTTACTGGATGTTTAAGACATTCTGGAGTCATTCAACATGGATTCTTTCATACAGATAGTATGAAAACCAACCGTATACTTCATACAGATTTTCAGTTGCTGCTTTTTGATGGTAGTAACAAATTTATAAAGAGTTCTTCCAGTTCTTCCAGCATTCCAGGAAGTCTTCTCGTCATTCTAGGAAAACAGAACACATTTTTTTCCTTTGAAAGTTACTTGGTAAGTTCATCCTATATAAATTGTGAAACGTATTTGAAGTTAAATGGGTAATTTCCCACTTAAGCCAGTGCAGGACCAGGGTAAAATTTATGATCAGATCCCTCCATTTCCAATTTTAACAGCAACCAGAGTCAGTTACAAGCTCTTCATGCTTATTCTCTAGCAACTGCTTGTTCTTTTGAACTTCCTGTGAAGCAATTCACTTAGCTATGAGCAAGGAGTTGTTAAACTAGCCCTTATCACTAAGTAAAATCAGTGGCATTCTGCTAGCTGATGAATAACAAAGGTGTTCCATGTAGACCAAACATCAACAAAAGACTGTTTTCCCCAAGAGAAAAACATGTCCCTCCACAAAGATGTATAGAAACTGTACAACCCAGACTGCAGTATTTAATAAAAGTGTTTCTCAAAGCCTAGTGCCCTGAGCAGCCATCTTGTGCAGCACCTTCTTGACAAGGTTAGGAATTTTTTGTAGAACCAATTCATTAAAACATACTAATTTATTTCCATTAAAACCTTGTGCAGTCACTAAACAACCGGAATTAAGGCTTCTCAGATCCACAAAATTTTTTCTAATAAGAACAAGGACTCTATGTTCCAGAACCTGCCACAATATTTAGATGTCTGTAACAGAATGTCAAAATATAAGGAAAAATCAAGTTCTGTGGACCATTTCACTGAACTCAGTAGTCTGATTGTGCATCAGCATCAACATGGCCAGTATCAGTTCTTCCACATATTGTCTTGTGATCTTAGATTCATCTGTTCACAAAAATGTGGAATGAAAAGTGGGTAAAACATATAATTTCCATGTATTTCTCAATTATTAGGTAATTTAGGCATGATTCATGAATTAGGATGAGAGCAGATAGTAAAGTGTAGTAACAGTAGCAAATGAGTATTGGTGAAAAAGTGTTTCTTTGACTTATGGAATATTTACAACAAAACAACAAGTGACTCAATTTGCATGTCTGGTTGCTGCATGTAGTGCTGCTGTAACCATCAAAGACATTCTAGCATTGCAATAAGAATAGTATTCTGCTTAATTTGTTGTAGACAGGGAAAAGGGAATAAATGGAGAATAACTGCATATATCTAGTGGAGAAGCAGCATTAAACACAATTGCTGTGTGGATGACTCAAGGACCAGGATGTGGAACATATCATGGTCCAGCTGTCCCCCAACTGCAAATGCATCAGCTTTGGTGATTCACTATTGAAGGATGAGAAAAGGGACTACTCTTGCCCATGAACAGTAACAGTTCTTCGGCCTGACTGTTCTGCCTAGGATCCTATTCTGACAGGACTTGCACATCTGCATCTGACAGGATCTATCCCCAGATATTTAACTATTAGTTAACTTGTGGCAGTAAATACTGTGTGTTGGGAAAATACCCCCCTGATATGAAACAAATGAAAAAAAAGAATAGAAGATAAAGGGTCTTTTTGCTCATGTGTTCTGAAATGGCAAGGCACTGTTAATAGATAGTATAACCTATATCCCTCTCTAGACTACCAAACCACCTCAGTGAGACTATACAGTTTTACAGAGTAATTTTATATGGAGCACAACTAACAGATTCACATATAATCAAGACTTGATCACCAGATTCAGATTCCTTCTCCAGTTCAGATGAGTCTCATCTGCACCAAGGATTATTTTTATCTTGCGATGTACCAAATTTTTTGGGTCCACTAAAATTATATTCCAATTTTAAATATTTTTTATTTGACAGCTATCTATTAATAAAACTGGTTGAATAGAACAGATATTATATTTTTCTTTCAGTACTGCCTGTACAGCCTTGAGTATTTTATTCCCTGTAGCAGGAACAAGGGATAAAAGTCTTTCAGCATCCAAAAATATCAAGCCCACTGTGAACATCCTTGTAGGGAAAGGAAAAGTAACAACACTTCAATGTGCACTTTTCACAGTTCTCTTGCTTGGACTGGTAATTTATTTTTGAACAGGCCAGTCATAAACTTTACATGTAAAAAATTAAATTATGTTATTAATGTACCGATATTTTAACACACAGAATCCCCTTGCTTTAGCCTTACTTGGACTGTATCTGGCCTGAATTAAAGAACATTTGATTTTCAGTTATCTACTCTTCATTCTCCAGACGCAAAAGAAGAAAATTATTTGGCTTCTTCACTATAGAGCAGTATTTGCAAATTTTAATCATCATTGCATTGCCCTATATTTGTTCTTCTCATGACAGAGAGGACAAGAGGGTTAAAGAAAACAAATTAATTGTTTATACAAAGGATCTCTGAATAGCCAGCAGGGATTGTTAAAACTCTTGTGTGCTGTGAACTAATTTACATGCTGGCAAGAGCAAACAGGCAACATTAGAAATACCTTTCCTAGCCTTCCAGAAAACACTGAAGCACTTTTCTCATCAAATGCTGATCCTGCTGGGAGGATGAAAGGTGCACAACTGACATACAGATAAAGGGCCATCCATTTGAGATTAATAGAGTATGCAGGAGCGTCTCAGTATGGGTCATGACAATGTAGCACTGACTAATTAAGTAAATAAATCAGTGCCAGTTTTTGATCTATTTGTTTCACTGATGCTTAGATACAGTGGAGATAACATGCCAGTGTTGTCATAATAATATACTGTTGTGAGTTTAAATGTCCCAAGCTCTTGTTTCAAGAAAAATAATAGCTTACAGCTATTTAGGCCATTTAGAGATTACCTGGTAGACCTCACCATGGGACTGGAGTTCATAGGAGCACTGTAATTAGAGATGGAAAAGACCTATTAGATCACTGGTTTCATTCTTTGCAACTGCCTCATAGAGAGGGCATTGACTTCCAGTGTACTTTGGATTACATCCATAATTCCCAAGACACAAGAGAAAAGGAACAGTAGATCATTTCCTGAAAACTGATAAAAGTTCAGTAGTTCTTCTAGAAAATGAGAGTCTGCATCTGAGCTGCCATACTGACCTTTTACAGAAGCTTTATGGACTCACCTAAAAAAAAATCAGTGCACATGATAGAAAATAGAAACTCAGTGATGAAAGAGCTATAAGCGTTTTTTGTATGTCAGTATTTTCATAAATTATATTTTCCTAAATTGTATTTTCCAAAGAGGGAAGAATGAAAATTTCTAATGGCACCAGAGCGGTGAACTGCATGTCTTACTAAATAACATATTAGCTCAAATAAAGGCCAAAGCTGAGAAATAGCTACAAGCTACAAACCTGATTAATACTAAGTAATAGTTTAAACTTAGAACAGATGTGAATGATGGCTGCAGCACACTTAGAATAAAATCTGCAAGGTGCAAGTGCTGGGTAAAAAAAGTTTAAAGAGACTTGAAAATAAACTTTTTAATCACTGAAATTGACAGTGAAAGAGAATGCATATCTTCATAATAAGGACAAGAACAATCCAGAAGGAAACTCATGATGCAAATATGTTTTATAAAAAACCAAAAATGCAGAAGCAAAGGATTTCTATGTGAATATGTGTTAAATCGCAAAGTGATTGAGGAGCATAGAACAACTTAATCCTATTCTAGAAAATCTTCAGGAATCAGCATCATCACAAATATAGATAATCACAAATTTTATAAGAGAGTCAAATCTAGGACAATGATGTTTAAGAATTATTTTAAAATCAGAACCACATTTGTATTTTCACCATACAAACACAATAAGAGATGATCTTTAAAGATTTCATAGCATTAAATAGAAAAGATAACATGAATAGGAAGGAAAATAGAGGCCTGGAGAAAATCAGTGATTTTCCCAGGAGCATGAAGTAGGTCCATGGAAGTGCTAAGAAGAAAACCTAAACTTCCTGCCAACATGTCCAGTGGCATATCTGCTCCAGTTTTAATCTTCCTAACCACAATAGAGATTAAAAGTATGATCCATGGTGATTAGTAGTGGTGAATTAGTGAAGAAGTAGAAATTTGGTATTACGTGTGCTTATTTCTATAGCTGCACAGTTTTGGATATTGACAAAAATAGATCCTTACATGGAACAGTATGTATGTTAGTTATATCTGATGTACTACAAGAAATGTATTATAAAAGGTATATTTTTGTGCATGACTGATTCAAGAAATCTGTTTCTTGACAGTTTCCTAGGTACCAGAAATATACATAAGAATTCACTCATGAGATTAGTTTGAAGGTTTTTTCTTTCACTAGTGGTGAACAAAGGAAAATGAACATTATGACCTTAAACACACACACACATACTTGTGTATATTCCAGTTTTAGGACAGTGAATATTTTAACATTAAAACTAAATAAAATAGGCAACAAAGAGATAGCCACAGAAAGGATAAATATATCAGCCTTGAATACCAGTCATTAGGAATTAGTAGTCATTAGGAAATTTGTTATTAAGAGAACAAGACTACCCTTTAATCCTTTAATTCCAGGTACAGAAAAATCACAACAATGCATTCATAAAAAAAGGTTTAGGCGTTTTCATTGTGTGCTTAACTGCTTTTGGAGAGGGATGGTTTCTTTAATTGGAATAAAGGTGTGCCAAAACAAAAGTCTTACTATTGTTAATCAGCACTTAAATCAGTGGCATTGCTCATGTCAGAAAGTGGTACTCAGCATGGTAAGGGAAGAGACAGGAGGGAGAGGAACTAGACTGTATGGCATCCAGCAAAGGTCTTATGGGCTGATGGTGATGGTTACCAGAAACACTAGAAGAGTTGTCACTCTGCATAGATGAGCAACAATTAACAATAGATATACTTTATGGATTACACAATTTTACAAAATAAATATTTTTCACCTATATTGATCCAATGTTTTATTGACAGTTTCTTAGAGCAAGAATTCACATTGGACCAGGCTCTGAGCAATTTTTTTTAAAAATAGTAAATCAGCTTACTTCTGAATATTTGACAGGTTAATTCAGCAATGCAATTAAACTTGGTGTTCAAATTGTCCCTACTTCAGTGAAGAATTTCAAGTCAATCAGGGCATATTTGAGGGAATGTGTCAGTACCCAGCATATTCAAAAACATCTACAATTATGGGTTGAATAATATGATTATGTTTGGAACATAACAGACAAATGTTGTCTACTATGTGTGCATGGAGATTGTGTATGTGAATGTTTTTCACCATCAGAACAAAATGTGTTCTTATAGTACCAAATTTGAATTGTGATCCTTTCCTAAAATATCACTACTGGAAGAGATGTTTTTTTAAAATAATTTTTAGTTTAAAATATTTATTAGTGAAGATGAGCTCTTTTATACTTGGTTGGTTAAAATGTGGTAAACTACAGCTCTAATAAAACTAGACATTTGGAAAATTTCTTCAAAGCTTTGTGTAATAAAGAAAAAGCAATCCCATGAAAAGTGTTCTTAACCAACTTTTCTTGTCCTAGTCCTGTCCTGCATATGTGAAACACATATGATTTATAACTGGACCAAATAAATCCAACTCATTGAAAATAGAATAATATACAAAAATAAAATCCATCCCTATTTTATGCATAGTTGCTTGTTATCCATTCACTATCTTATTTAAGACCTTGAACATTAGAGAGATCTTCAATTTAACCCTTAAATTTAGGGGTTAACTTTTTTGCTTGATGTCTTTGAAATCAAAGCTAAGTTTTGTTAGGCCACATACAAGCCTTCAAAAGTTTCATGCTGATGTCTCTTCCAGCCCTTCTCCCAAGACTGGTACGATGCACTATGGACAGGAGCTACAACATATCTACAGTAATTATTCAAAGTTTTCTTGTGAACGGACTGGTCTAAGAGTGAAACATAGCTCAGTTGACCCAGATTCCTGAAGATGCAGCAGTGTGTTAGTCACTGCTCTGCACCTGTAATATTCGGGTCCTTATTTCTCCAGGAGAACTGAGGAACCATGCTTAGGAGAGCAATGAAACTTGAGTGACCTCCTTGCATAACCTTTATACCAGGTGAAAGAAATAATTAATAATAAAAGAATCAGCCAAACTGAAGGGAAAGAGGTAGGGATTTGACATGGAAAAAGATTTTAGGTATGTAGACTCTAGGCACTTACAGAAATGGACTCTTGCTCATGAAACTTAGCAAGTAGAAAGAAATCTGTGTGACACATGTAGAATAGGGATGCACACATTCCAGAAAAGGTTCTAGAAGTGTTTGTGGCCTATGACAACAGGTATAGAAAGTATGATGGATAGATTTCATTACTTGTGCCTGTCATGGTAATAGTGGTCTCTTATAGTGAGAATATTTAGACCTAAAGTCAATACTAGGACTGGTTCCATGGAAAATACATGCGGAAAGAGGATCACAGGGAAGGTAATATACAATGATAAAAACCAGAACTTTCCATATACAAATGCTACAGAAAATAAATAATCTAAGACTCGTATTTGTTAAATATTCGTCTCATGGAACAGTTTTTAATAATTTTAAGTGGAAACAAAACACATAGCTATGCCAGTAAAAGATCCTCAGAGAGTACTTCATGTTTAAATAACAACTGCCTTGCATTTTTTTGGATTAGTGAATGTATCTGTTTATTTAATGCTACCTATATCCAGATAAGGTAGCAGATTTTTAAGTATTATTTCATTCTATAAAGACTATAAGAAAAACAGCAATTATTATTTAATGGGAAAAAAATCTGAGTGGATTGTTACTGCCTTTTGAGTTTTTTTGCAAGTGTTGTAATAGTAAGGTAGTGTTTTGCAAAGTTTTCAAATGGGAAGGTGGAAACTATGCCATAGAGCATAAAACAGACATAGGGGAGGAGGAAAAAAGGGGAGTGAAGTTCTGCCAGAACCAAAAGGGAATGTTTGTAACTGGAGTTAATTGTTAACAGTTATCAGCTGAAAAAGGAAGATTGCAAAGTATTAACCACAAAGATAGTGATTTTTTTTTCTGCAATAAAAATATACCAAGACTCTGATTTAGTTATATTGGTGACTGTTATTTGACTTGTTCTTTACTGAATTTCCTAAACCTTAAGGGCATGTTCCAAAAACCTCACACAAGTACATTAGCCATCAGCTCTGAGTTCAGTGGGAATAGTAGGCTTTGTTTAATGAACTTTTTTGACAGATGTGGAAGGCCCCAATTCAGAGGAATCCTGTACATGAGATTAAGAATAGCTATAGCACATGCTTAAATACGACTATGTTCTTAAAAGTTCTCAAAGTGTGTCTGGTTTTTCAGCCTGAGGCTTAGATTTTAAAATATCTCTGTTTCCAGGGAAATAGACCAAAAACTGTACATTGAAAGATCCCGTGACATAGGTCAGCAAAGAATCATGGTTAAAACACAGCAGTTGAAATATTTTCTTTTTTCTCTGTTTGCTTTTTTCAAGTGTAAGATTGATGCAGTACTTATTGTAAGCAATTCTTCATATGATGATACACACGTAAAACTCTATAAAGACAGAAGACTTTGTCTGATTAGATTTTGCAGTAAGCCTCTTGAGATCTGAACCATTTTTCTCCAGATATTTCTACAGAGCATTTCTGGTTTGCCCCCAAAGCAGTTATGTTCTGTGCAGTAGAAAGATCAGAGCTTCTCCTCCAGCACCCCAGGAACACCACATAAATCCAGGAAGAGCCAAATTTGAACAGAAGAAAGTGGTTCCTGACACAGCATACAGATCTATAGTTTTTACCGAAGCAAGCTGTGGATTCTAGAGGTTTACATGGGCCAAAACAGGAAACTTGAGAAGAACGTGAAAAAGAAAGTGGTTGCATTTAACTAAACATGCAGAGCCCACATCAAGATTAGGAAATCCCTGATCTCAAAATATTTGGAGGCTGGGACAATATTACAGAGTTTATTGTACACATATGCACTGTTCTTACTCTTTCCTAGGCTGATAGCTGTTGTTGGAGACAGGATGCTAGGTTGGATAGAACTTTCCTCTTACAAATCTTCACATTCATATATTCATAATTCTATGCTGCCATACAATAGTGAAAAATAATTTGCCAGACTATATTGGCTGAATTAAGGGTAAATAACCCCTAGCCAGGGTGCCTCTTGCATACAACCTGGTCACTGATTATGAAAAATGTGTCTGCCTCAATAGTATTGCACAGCACAGTTTGTGTGACTGCTGGAACATAAGAGGAATGCAACTATTGGAACAGAAAATATAAAAAATGTTACCAGTGACCAGATCTCCTTGTTATAAGAGTTTAGTACAGAGTTCCTCCCACAAAAGAGAGGTAATAAAGTCATTAGGTTGAGCAAGAAAACAGCTACATCTAGTAGTGCTTTCTCTGTGCCAACATTCAGGCAACAGCTAAGAGAACACTCTAAAAGAAGGTTTGAATGAATGAACTCCTCCAGACATCCTTTCTATGAGGCTCTTCTCTTCTGAGAAGTCCTGACTAGTGGACAATGATAGTTGCACAAATCTCAGACACTCTACCACCCAGATAATTCCATTGAGAATAACAATTATTTGAAATACCAAACACTTAATACCTCAAATTGAGACAATTCATATTCCATCATTCTGCTTCCAATTAAATTTTCTGTATGCTAATCATCCAGAAAAGAAAACACTTTACCATGTAAAGTGTACTACTAAGTGAGTTAGAGAGAAGGAAATATGCCTTTCACAGTAATTCTCTAACCTTTTTAACCACAGAGTTTGTAGTCCATGTCTAAGCATCGATTTATCAAAAGATGTAAGCAATGCTCATCTCTAAACACATTAAAAAACCTACTGACTTAAAAATCACGTACATTGCTGAATAAATATGATATTAAGCCTAAACTAAGGTTGCCCTAACTATCATTCTTTAAAAGGAACTGTGAGTCATTAGATAGGATTCTTTGTTTTTTAGATATCGTATCCTCATAATTGTCCTCAGACCATCAATTAAGTCCACAGAGAAATAAGGAATATATTAAGATATAAAGAGCAAAAAGCATCTTCCCACTAAAATAAATGCAGTGTAAAACAGTTTAAATTAAGCTAAATTAAGAATTTCTAGAATAGCAGTAACTGTATATTATACTTTATCCTTTGTAGATCAGATAGTTCCCACTTTCACTGTGGTTATGGAGACGTCACTCTTCTCCTATGGGATGATTTAACAGGAAGCCCTAGTTAATACTTCACTATTTAACCTATTCTCCCTTCTAACTTCCCTTCATAATATTGAGCTACCTATTAGTTATGTTACTCAGTGGAACTATGCCTTAATCTCCTAATGATTCTATTAGTATTTAGTTTAATTCTGCAGTGCATTTTTTAAAATATTATCTATGAAAGCTGGTCTGCAAAATAAGGTCTTATTGTCCAGTGTGAACATGTGTATAACTTCAACCAAGATGAAGAGACCACAGGAAGTTCAGTGTCATCTGCCAGGAATATGATGACATTTGGAAGACAGGGTGGGAGGAAAGGATATTACTCAGTAAATTTATTATTTTATGGCTTACCAAGATGACCCTGATCCTGAGATCAGTGCTCATTTATCCAATCTGCTGTAACAGAATTTCACAGGCCTTTATTTTTTTTCCCCTCTGAAACTATTGCTGCAGACAATTGGACTAACAGTATTTATTTTGGTTTACTTTAACATTATTTATTTTTCATTAGAAGCTTATTGATGTCATTAGAAGCATGTCTCTTACTCAGATTTATTCGTCTATGGTTTCTTGTCTCCTCACTAATCCCTTACTTAAACAATGAATTTACATTCATTTTCCTCTAGTCCTCTAATGCCTCTGCTTATTTCTTGAGAAGCTATTAAAAACATCTCTATTAGTGAACAATCTCTCCTTGTCACCACCTTCAGATTTTAGGGTGCATAACCCATATGGCTTGGAGTTCAGCTTGTCTTTGGAAATATTGACTTACGCCAGACTTGTCCTAGTGTGATTCCTAATGTTCTCAGTTGACTTTTAGGGAAAAAGTGCATTGCTCTATCCAGGCATTTGTTGATGGGGAGAGAGTGAGAAGACAGCTCCCCCCGCCATTGTGAAACATGGAGTACATGTTGAACTGCAGAATGATCTGGGAGAGGAGATGGTTATAATCCCTCTAGTCTCTGGAAAATACATTTTAGTATATGGGAGAGTGACAGGAATTGTTGCTAAAAATATGTATGTTTATCCTCCTCTATTTCTAAAGCAACTAAGGGAAATCTAATTTTCAATGAGGCCACCTAAGGAAAAAGTTCCAGTTTCATGAAGATTTGTTTAGGGCCCCAGCATCTTTAAGTAAGAAAGGTTAGGAGCTGAACACTTAAAATTCTACCACAATGAAGGGGAAGAATGAGATACCTCAAGATGATAGTTCTTTCCAGTGAAAATAAACATGCCCACCAACAGGAGATTAAAGAAGGATTCCTCTGAGTTTACTTAGAGGTAGTTTCATACGTGACTTTTACATTGTATTTAAGAAAATTTTATTTTCATTTGATAAAAGGAATATTTTGTTTCAGGATTTGGAACTGTACTCTGGTTTTCTTCTCTCAGCAGAATGCCCTAACATCTATGCAATGGATTCCAGTGCTTCTATGGTTGCTTTCATTAAAGCTGTGCCAAAAAGACTAAAGTCTTGCCAATAGCTTGGCAATCAGGTCTCCCTTCTGAGAACTCCAGTTCTTTCTTAGAGTTTCCATTTCCTGGTTAAGTGCTAAATATTAGATTAAGCAAAAGGCAAGGGCAACAGTCACTACCTTCTGGAGTACTGTAACAGAGCTTCCCAAATCCATTAAGCTGTATTTGGCATCCAGACAGATCACTGTAATCAGGTTACTTTTTTTTTCTCCTAAAGTATTCAGTCCTGCTCTGGAATCAGGTGATAAACCATGAGAATGTCACAACAGAAACATATTTTGATCCTTTATGCAAAACTGGGGATGTAAAAAACTACAAGTCCTGAGAAGGGGCTGGAGCAGAAGGAAAGGAGTGAACAGCAGCTGTATACAAAGCTACATCTAAGACAAAGCTGCTTATGTGGATGAAGCTATTCACAAGAACCAGGTTGTATGTTTATCTTAAACCAACATGGGGCTTCTGGACTTACTCCTCAAATCTATATGAGAGGCAACGAGGACTCTGTTGAGAGAATAGGATTATTCTGGAGATACCCCTTTTTATCAGAGACTTTCGCTAAAATAGTAATGAAGAAGAAAGTGTAGAAAGAATGATAACTCACTTTTCTTCAGCAGAAATTAAAGATTTATTGGGTAAAATGCCTCATCATACTACTCCCAAAATATATCTAAATAAATTATTACATTGCAAACAGTCAGCACATTACAACATTAAAAAAATCCTGAATCTGTTTATGCCATGCTACTCATGTTTTCATACTTTGTTCAGAGGGTAAAAAAAGGAATTGAACTTTAAAAGCATTAATGTATAGAATTATCTAAAATCATGCATTACATAAAAGCAAATGATTTCTGAAGCAACAATTATAACAAAATTTTGCTAAAATATATAAGCCAAAAGAAATACTAAATATTATAATCAAAGCACAGAGCATAAAATGTAAACAAATACCCATTAAGATCAAACTGAACTGAGGAAACAAAGGAAATGTTTCAACATTCAAAGCAGCTGAGCATATTTTAATTGAAAGCTATCACCTCAATTAAACCTTTTAAAACTTTTAGTTCAAACTGGGGAGTATTGATATGGTCAGTTATTCTACGTCAGCAGTTGAGTCCGACACATCTGTTGGAGGATAGTAAATGCTTAAATCAGTTTGGCTGAATTTGAAAAAGCACTGCCATCTATACCTTTAGGTTAAGTTCCAGCCTTAGGGGCTGATTTCCTGCCAACACAAATGCCATGATTCTGAAAAAATACCACTTTTCCATTTTGATCAAAGGCTATCTAGAAAAACTCTATCTTTTCCATTTGGAGTAAAACCTCTTCTCCTCCTGAAGAGAATTTCTGAAAATTTTTTCCGACAATCCACAGTACTTTTTAAAAAGGGCTGTAGGGAGCAAGTATTATGTGCATTGTTTCAGTCTGCACTTACATCATTAATAATAGTCTACATAACTATTTTGTGTAGAGACCCGTGGAAATTATCCTCTAGAAACATGGACACATTCATACCAAACTGTTACTGGACACCATGATGATGAATACTCAGTAATCCAAAATAATGATTAAGATTCGTGATTAAATGATAATACTGAGTGAACTAAATTTGAGGAAACACATTTTCACATATATCTAATTGTTTGGAATGCAATATTAGTTTCAGAGCATGTGAAAGTTATGGTATGAGCCTTTTGTCTGTTATTTGAGCTAAACTTTATGGAACTTGGTTCTGTTATGGCATTTGTCTTTTAAATAAACGGAACAACACTTTTCTGTACAGACTGCTATGAGTCTGATACATTCTATAGCGCTTGCAGGTAAGTTTCGTATCAGGCAGACTGTGTAAGTGGAAGTTTTGTACAGAACCCAGCCTAATTCAAGTTCCAGATAGGAAGTGAAGAATATGGAGAGAACAACTTGGGAAGAAAGAATATTTAAGTCTTTGTTTCCAAGATGCTTGATTTTTAAAGACAAAAATGGAAGGATAAGTAGTACCTTTAAAAAAAAATTGTTGGTGTGGAATTGAGTCCTAAATAAAATATTGGATAATCAGGAAAATACACTTTTGAATGAAACTGCAGACTGTTTTACAGTGGCAGATTATAAGCACATACAGCCTACTGACTTTTGCTTGGCAGTTTAACGAAGCTGAAATGACAACTGTTGTCTGTCTGCAAAGAAGCAGGAGTGTGAGTGTCCCAGGTCTTGGAGGAGGGCATCTTAAAACAGATGGTCAGATCATCAGTGATGTTAAAGTGATGTTGTGCTTCCGTTGCCTTCATTTGTCGTCTGCTAACCTCTACATTTGTAAATTCATAGAACAAGGAAAATTTCCCCTCCTCAAATTATATCTCTAATCTTTACATTCACCTGTTTGGTTGGTTGGTTGGTTTTGTTTAACAGAATAAAGACTGTTTTAAATGTCTTTTTTCTTTTCAAATAGTACCTATATCAGACTGCTAGGTAACAGATCTGGAAATCAGAGATCTTTTTGCAATGCACCCCATGCTTCCAAGAGCTCTTAAAATTAAATAATTAAATATTTCATTTATGTGTCACTGCATTTTCATTTAGGCTGTGCCAAACTTAAGGAGAGTACTCATTAATCTTGAATGGCCCATTCATGAGTTGCCAAAAAAACCCAGAATTATGGGTTACATCCTACTTAGGATACGTGGAATTATTTACTGTATTATTCTGGCTTTTTATATTTTTTAATGCATTAAAAAAAAAAAAAAAGGCTACAGTTTCCAAATAAATATTTTTCAATAAATACCTGTGATAGTTTATAATAAAAAGCTGAAAGTCAGGACAAGAGGGAATGGCCTCAAGTTGCGCCAGGGAAGGTTTAGACTGGATATTAGGAAGTATTTCTTTACAGAACGGGTTGTTAGGCATTGGAATGGGCTGCCCAGGGAGGTGGTGGAGTCCCCATCCCTGGAGGTGTTTAAGAGTCGGGTCGACATAGCGCTGAGGGATATGGTGTAGTTGGGAACTGTCAGTGCTAGGTTAATGGTTGGACTGGATGATCTTCAAGGTCTTTTCCAATCTAGATGAGTCTGTGATTCTGTGAAAGGAGAAATAACACAAGTGAAGACCTAGCCTCCCCCACCAAAACTTTATAACAGAAGGAAAGCAAAGTAAATGTACCTTTACAAAAAATTTTTGTCTCTGCAAACTCAAGATTAGGAAAAGGTATGATAGGACACTGTTAATATAAGTAAAATAGAAGCTTGACAAAACAGGAAACCCTTCTTTCTGGAACCTCCCAAATACTGAACAAAACAAAAATTCTAGAACACAGTTAATCAGGTACTGTATTTAGTGATCACGCAGAAAAAGAGACTGATATCAGGTGATTAATTTCCCCGTTAAAAAGTATGTCATGAAATTGAAACTTGCATCTGGGCATACAAAAGGAGAGTATTTTACAAAAGGGTTTATTTAAGTATTTTTGCTCTGTAGTGTGCATACACCTTCTAATTTGAATAGGACATAAGAAAAGCAACATTGTTATTACTCAATACATTACATTACTCAACTTTTTATTCAAAATGTAAAATTATTTGGGACGTCATGTATCATATGATATTTCTGATTATGCCTGGTCAAATGAAGCAATGAAAGGCAGCTTTCCCTTTCCAAAGTATTTCTGTCATGTTCTTCATTATCTACAACCACATCTGTCTGTAAACATTAAATTATTCACTCCCACATCATCAAAAAACATTTCTGTGTCTTGTGGGCCTTTTAGGGGATTCAACACATCAAAACAAAAACTTGCACTGAGCGAATGACACATGGACTTATAAAATATGTTATTACATGAGGTCTTCACATAACATCCAGTAAATTCGTTTTCAGATTATAGGTCTTCAGTTACCACCTACTTCCAGAAGAAAGGATGTTTGTTTTCAGAGGAAGTACATTCATCATGAAAGTTTGATTAACCATTGTAAATGGTGACTTCTTAATTCCTACTTCATGTACTATGTGCTTGTTCTCTACAGCAGTCAGAGGACAGGATTTTCGGAAGACAGACTATATGCTCATTCGTACAGGTCTTATTATGCTCTCAAGCACTGCTTTCTGGGGTTTTTTCCAGCACACTGAGGGAATGTGACAATCAGTCCTGCTAAAGACCTGAACAGTAATATCTATAAAATGGTCTTAATGTCAGTAGCCTCATGACTTCACCTGCAAATCCTAGTCCTCTGCAGCCTCTTAATCATTGTCTTGAATATAGCAATTCTGAGTTACAGAATCACAGAAATGTAGTTTTAGAAAGAACTTGAAGGAATATCTAGTTTATCTGCACCATGTCACAGTTTACCAGCATATTCCCTCAACAGTTACACAATCTCCAATCTTAAAAATCTCCAACAAGAGATCCTACAAGCTCCATACCTAGTCTGCTCCACAGTTTCTCTACCCTTATGTAGTTAGATTGTTTTTCTAATAACAAGCCGAAATATACTTTTCTTCAAATGGAGCCAGTCTTTTCTCCTCTTTCTTTCAGTGGCAGTGGAGAACATACTGGAAAAACAGTCATCATAATTCCTCTTCAGCTTCTCTTTTCCATATTAAACAAACTCAAGCCTCTTAACTTCTTTCATTGTTTTACAGAAAAATTCATGTTAATGAAGCACAAAATAGAACCAGCATTTTTCCAGCTTCTTCACGCTGTTGTTCTATATTGAATTTATGTCCCCTTGGATAAGAAGGACATCCTTTTTAGCTGCCTAACCAATTACTCCCCATTTTCAGTTCAACAGAGAAAGCATGTGAACAAATGCAACTTCAGATGTCCTTTCAGTCTGCCTGTTCTGTCAAAGTAAGTTTAAACCTACTCCTACATTCTTTCCAGCAGTTATAATTGGATGATACATCCTTAACTTAAGAGAATGTCAAGGTATGTCTGAAATACAATCCCTAACATTCCTTATTTTCCCTTTTAAAAAAATCAGTTGGTTTTGCCCCTCTCTTATGATCTCCTCTCTTCATCTTTCACAAGTCTGAAGCACAATCACTAAGAGTTTAAAGGATTACTTTTTCTACTTCTTTAAGTACTCAGGAATAAATTACATCAGAGCATGCCAACTCAAAGATTTACCTTGGCTAAATAATACATATTGGCTACAACTCTGATTTACACGTTAAAAGTAATTATTTGGTCAAATTAACTTTCCTTGTGAAAAGAAAACATCTTTTATTTCAGTTTCTTTCTTGTCCATATCAACATATGTCCATGTCCATACCATATCAAGATTTTGGTTTTGTTTTTTTCTTTTTTTTTTTTTTTAATATTTACATATACTTTGTAGTATCTTAATTTTGCCTCATGTTCTTGGCTAATTGAGATTCACTGGTTTTTCAGTCTGCTCACTTCATACTTGTGTGCTCCTCTACACTCATTTATGCCTACAAAAATTTTAGAGATTGGCAAACATGATATGCAAAGAATAATTCTTAACATGATACAAACAGGAATCTGACTCCAACTTTTTACTATTATCCTTTGAAGTTCTTTGTCTTTTGTTGCCATGGCTGACAGATCTAGATATGACAATGTCACTTATCACATTCTAAATTAATTTCTAGATTAATTTCTATTTTGTGTATCTTTGTGTATACATCAATGTTCTGCAAATGCAACATCTTGAACTTAAGAAACTGTTTTAATCAAGCTCCCCTACTAGTTACAAATCCTTTCAAATATTATTTTTAAAGAATGGATTATTTTTTCTTTTTAACTTTGCACAGGTGATCTCTTTTCATATATTCATATATATTCTTGCTCCAAACCAGCATTTTCTTCTAACCTTAGAAAAATATCTTTGGAATACTAGGAAAAATCTAAATGCTAGAATATGCTAATCAAATATTTATCTCTAAATTGTGCTGCCATATATACTTTCAGATTACATATTTAGGTATCATGCTAAACAGCTTCTAAAGTACTCAACACTTCATTCATTTCAAGGGGACTTGCTAGATTTCCTGGCTGTTTTGAAAAGGTAGCCACTTATTTAGATGTCTGCATAAGTAGAACTTTCATGCTGAATGTCCTGGGCTTGTCATTTTTGTAAACAGTTATGAAGAGGAAATGAAGAATTTTAGGAAAATTTGGTAAAAAGATTATTTCCTTATAGTTACTATAATCGGGATCGCCACTCTTAGCAATGTTATCTTTATTAATTTGTGCTGTTATATGCATTTAAATAATTCCCTTATATATGAAATAAAACTGAATTCATCACAACAGATTCACTGACCTGAAGTTATTGGAAGAGTTTAACCAAGAGCTGCTTTTCAGTAACCATAAACAATTTCTCTCTCCTTTCCTCTTCATGTTGCTTTTCCCAGTAAGTCCTTCAATTTCAAGATAGACCACAATGTACTTTACAGTACATGCACTCTTCTCACCAAACTATGGATAAGCCATAGAGCAAATCTTAAGAAATTCCATTATTCCAAGGCAGTATACATATTTGTACCTCAAAAAATATTTCTAAAGGCTGACTTTTTTTTTTTTTCCCCCTCTTAAAGAAGTTTATAGCCTTAAAGTTCTGCCTTTTCCTTTTATGTCTTGTGTCACTGGCTCTTCAGACCTATCTACAAATGGTAAAATCTGGTTAGTTCACAATTCAGGTGTTTCTCATCTATTTTTAGCCTGGCTTATTAATGAAATGTGACTTAATGTGATCACTCATTTTTCCCTTCTGTGTCAAAGTCAGGCTCTTCTTAGCATGTTGATCTGCTGGATCAGAATCAGACAGATTTGACTGAGGATATGGAAGTATCCAGAATAACATGTACTTTCACATTACATGAAAACAGTTTTCTGTGTAAACAAGAGTAACCCTCCCAGTGCCCACACTAAGAGAATGACAACACTCAAGAGCTCAAACCTTAAATCTTACACATCAGAGACTTCAAACTGGAGCTCAACTTCCAGACACAAATCTACTTCTCTCAAAGTTTTTGTTGCACTTTTCTCAAAACTTGTTGTCACTGATGCTCTGAAACTTTTCCCTCTCCTCTTAGTACTGTATTTGGCACCTCTGACTTCTCTACATTACCATATAAGTGTGGCTTTTGCTTTGTGTCAGAATAATTTGGTCTTGGGAGCCTTTGTGATTCTCTTCCTTCTCTTCCTCTGAAAAGTGATGTCTTTCAAAAATACCATAGCAATTTCCATTACCTCATGCTCAGTAAACATGTTTCATTCATCTGCTGCAATTACCCTGTACAAAATCGGGTTTTAATATAATCCCATAACTAATTAAAACCTAAAGTACAATTCATGGAAAAAAATCACAATCTTATATTCGTTGGGCAGAACATTCAAAAAGTTTCAAGAATCTAACCACATTAAATCTTCAACTAAAAAGTATGTCCTCAGCCAAAAATGAGACTGAACAGATCAGTTGGGTAAATAAAATTAGAAGATTCTTTGAAGACCGTAATTCTGAATAGTCAAGAGTAGGTGTGAGTAGTCCATTAGGAGAGGCAGCTCTAAACTCTTCTACTCTATGAATAAAACTCCATTACAGGTAGGTTACAAGAGAGTAGTGGGAGCAGATGACCTGTTGTTATGCTCCACGGGGGTGACTCTAGCTCTCCATGGAACCCTAGCTGGGACCTGTCACTTGTTCCCTGGAAGGGAAAACCTAATTCTCCCCTAACTGAAAAGTTGTTTCTGCAAGGTTCACCTATACAGTTTTTCTTCCTCGAGTAGTGGATTGACTCAGAGTGTTCAGTGGGCTGAAAGGCCTACAGACAGGCCTGTAATAACTTCCAACCAGAAGGAGGTTTTAGCTGTCTAGTCATGCTCCCTGTCCAGCTTTCTGGATGCAATCTAAGTGAGCCTTTTGCCTGTGGCCAAATTGCACAACACCAGGTCTGAGGCTAAACAGCTTTGGTGCATCTGGATACTCAGTTTCAGAAGATTTAGGCTGAGAATGTACTCCTCCAGTGGTCATTTTCAGATGGTTCAGCTCTGCCAGTCTTGCAAACCAAGGCATGTAAGATGAAAAAGGCATTGTATTTTTCTGGTATTACTCTTGCCAAAGGCAAAATTCTTGGTGAGTGCTGCTGGGTTTTTACTCTTCACTACACCTAGCACTAGAAAACTCCATTCCTCTTCACATTAGACCAAGGAAAGTTTTCTTCTTTCTTTTTTTTTTTTTAATTTATTTTTTCTATTTTCCTCCCCTCTACCTAGCTTTTCAAGAAAGGAGATATGTCTACAAGTTAGTCCTTATGACTTGTGTTGCATCACTTTCTGTGTAGTCTGCCAGCAGGTTCTACAACCTCACCAGGCATAATCAGTGACAGAGTAGGAATGTAGCATAAGAACCCTCCTAGAACTTGTGGGCCATGAGTTAAGTTCAGGTGAAATACCTTTGTCTGGGAAACAGTGAGGTTTACACCTTTCTGCTCCCAGAAGGATTCCTAAATAAGATGAAGGAATTCATCGTAAGAAGCATAACTCACAATATGTACATATTGTGAGACTGTGGAATAAGCAATCATGGAATAAGCAATCTAAACTTCATAATTCCATCCTGCTCATATTCAGTTTTTATTAATAGTCTCTGTATATGTGTGCAGGATTAACATTGTAAAGAAATTCTGGTATCTTGATTTCTGCTGAGAAAGGCTTAGCAAGGTCATACTTGGAAGAATCTGGCCCACAAAGAATTTCTGAGATAAATTGATGATTTTAACAGGTCCTGTTCACCATCACGGTTATAGTAACATAGGTATTCATTTACTTGATTCAGCTCCAATTCTATGATTAAAAATCAGAAATCTGACTCCAAACTTCATCTTTTCAAGTGTTAGGCCCATTCAAGCCGCAGGTGATATCTCAGCATTATCAGATTAGGGTTCAGGGTGGGCAGCAAACATAACCTAAAAAGAAAATTTTACAAATGGTTAGCAGGTCCACTCAGTGGCTTTAAAAAAGAAAATTTCAAACACTTGCACAGTATTTTGTAGTAGTAACTCCTTAGGAAAAAGTAGTAACAGTTTCTCTGAAATAATTTCAGGACATGGATTCAGTGCTATGACACTTTGCCATCCAGTTTCACTCCCTGCTTATTTAGGTCCAAGAATGTAGCAAGGGAAAGAGGGAGATGGAAATGACTGAGAGAATGGAAGATGAGGTTTGTTTCAGGTGTTTTAACTCTCTGCTTTGAAAACAGGGAAATATCTGTTTGACTTCCATGTGAAAAAGGCATTATTAAGAGACATTCCTAATAAAATTCATCGTTTGGTTGCTTTTTTGTGCCTGGAAGTCTGGCACTGAGTAATCCCTCCTCACTTCATTGGCAGTTTTCATGTTTTACTTCCTTTTGCAGCTCCTGCTATGAGTTAAACCTTTGAGATTATTCAGTTTCTTTACCAGTAATTATCATAACAATTTAACTAGAAAATTTAATGGAATTACTATAGTGAGTAATGTTAACTCATGGGAGAAATAATTGCAGAACAAACCTTTATCTTATATTACTTTTCTATAAAATTATTCAAAATATGCAGCCCATCTGTGCTGCCCTTACTCATTGTTTATTAATGTGTATGTTAAGCATACAGATTGTTTTAAGTGAAATTAATTATCCGTTAAGGTATAACTCACTAAGCCAATGGGTTCTTTTCAATGGAAAAACTACATTGCAGAAAATGCCATTAAAACATGCAAGCAATAGAAATTCAACTGTCTTTAAATTCTATCTCATATCCTTAATTAATGAACAAAATTATGAAACTGAAATAGTTCCACTGTTTTACCCAAATCAATACCTGGGTATTCTCCAATTAGAAATCCAATAGGAATTAAATGATACAATTATCCTTTTTTTTTTTTTTTTTTTTTTTTTTTCCAGCAGATATTGTGTGAGATGCAACCATTGGAAAATTAAGCATAATTTGGCCCAAGTACCAGAAAACAAACAACATAAGTGGAATGGTTCAGACTATGGTTACACATGGGAAATGACAAGAATTTAATAAAGTTTCACCTTGTATCTATATGAAAGTTAATTTAAGATCCCAAGTGAATTTGGAATAGATTCTGATGAATGACACCATGTGCCAATACTGTTCTAAATACCAGCTGCCTTGTCAATTTAAATTGAACAGAAACAAGGTACTTCAGTATTTGAAAATTGTTATTAGTAGACCAATTCATCACCTCTTGAATGAGCACTATCAGAATAGTTCACTAAGTAAAAATCTGATGTCCAGATTCATTTGAATCTGGGACTTCAACTGAGATATCCAAGTTATGATGCTTATTATCCTAAACTCCTTCTGTAGTCAGCAGGAAAAAACCCCCAGGTACTTTCAAAAGCAGCTTCATTCCTGAGATAGATGGCAGTGCCTTCCTTTCTATTGACTAGAGCAGTTTACAGCAAGATTTCTAAAGATGCCTGCATCTTTAGAAAGACAGATGAATACAAGCCTTACAAAGTTAAAACCTTTGTTCTTCGCTGGGGTTTCTTACTGTATGTATGCTTTTGACCAAGCTGTGATACACACAATAATTAATAATTGCAACATATGAGGCATTATGAACATTTTGTTTGGGATAAAAAACCCTCAAGTGCAATAAAAATTTGGGAAATTGGCCTATTTTTTAAATTTTTTTGAGTACTAAACTGAAACCATATAAATTTTGAAGTGCTCCTGGTTAATGTTCACATCACAGAGTGATTAGTGTTCACATTCACAAAGGAAAGAGACCTGGAAAACCTTATAACATTGACCAAAAAAAAAGAAAAACTAAAATAATGAAAAAAATGCATTATAGTTTTTTTTTCAGTTCAACTGCTTTCGCTGAAATAAACTTTTATGTAGAGAAGCTCACTAGTATTGTTCCCAAATTCTTATTAAACTTTCAGAATAAACTAGAACTACAAATTAAAAGATGAAATAATTTTTGATTGACCTTCAAATTACATGTCTCCACTGACATTTCCATTGAAATCAGTAGAACAGCCCATTTTTCAGATACTTAAAAGCTTTCAAAAATTGTAATTTAAAGTCTTCCAAAATTTAAAGATATAAAAATATCTTTCTGAATCTCTAGAAGTTCAATAGCCTACTTAACTGAAAAGCTGTGTGTACTCAGCCATTCTGTTATCCATTTCTCAACTCAGGAAGTCACTTCATCATCCAAATCTCAAACCAACCCAGTACTCACTTGAGTTCAACATCATGTGTTTATTCACTCTTTTGGCTTCCAGTTCACTTCCATCCATAATCAGTCACCTCTGCTCCCTTAGGAGCTGTAGTAGCTTTTCCCTTTCTTCCCTCCACCTTGGGAAAGGATCATCTGAGTCTGGTTTTCTCCTGTCTAGTTCCAAAGCTGTAGGGAAGCAGAGGAAAGGACTGAAAATAACTGTCTTGGAATTTACATAAACTAAAGGAGAAGGGAGAAAAAAGGGCTTCCTTTGAGAACGTTGTGGAAGCTGCTCAAAGGAAGGGGAAGAAGTCCTAAGTGCTTTTTTCATGGCAAGCTCTAACTGGCAGCTCTTCCCCAGAAAGTGAGAAAGCAACCTCAGAGCTGACATTTAGGAGATTCTGAAATGCTTCTAATTACTGGGAGAACGTTTCCTAGCCAGGAAGACCTCCAGGAACAGGCAATCTGAAGAATTACCTTGATTACATTTAGGAGCACCTCTCTCTTAAAGTCATGGAGAGAAAGACTGAGCTTTATTTAATTTCCTTTGTATTCTTATGAAAATATAAAATGTTTTTTTAAACAAATCTTTGTATCTGATATAGATTATTTTTTTAATGCTGCTTTATTCCACAGGAGTTGTTTGTATCAGTTGTAGATAATAAGATGATCTGTACATTTTTATCATAGCAAGAAACATATCAAAAGTAATTGCAGTCAGTTACTGAGACCAAGCTGAACCACAATAATACACTTTTACACATTTTTAGGAAAAATAGCCTAACTTTAGACAATTTAAAGCGTTCCTGTCTGCTTGGTGTGACAGCTGCAAAAAGGATGAAAGAATAGAATATTGCATTATGATGGTATCTGCACAAATATAGAACAGAAAATAAGTAGTATTTCTGCAGGAAAGGATTATGTGTTATTGTGCATAATCAGAAGTTAAACAAGAGTAAAACATACCACACTATTGCCCAAAATCCCATACATGGTTATGTATATATTAAAAGAAAATTATCTGTTTGTGCAGAAGTTATGTGATATCAGTGGGAATCCAGCACTCAAGTTTTGACAGTACACTTTCA
Organism: Strix uralensis; assembly: GCF_047716275.1. Classification (NCBI taxonomy): domain Eukaryota; kingdom Metazoa; phylum Chordata; class Aves; order Strigiformes; family Strigidae; genus Strix; species Strix uralensis. The sequence goes on along the minus strand of NC_133972.1, from coordinate 68,789,691 downwards.
AGAAAGGTGGAGAGAGTTCAGAGGAAAGCAGCAAAAATTGTTAGTTTAAGAAAATTAGTTACAAGGAGAGATGTATAAAATTGTGGCTGGCTAATTGAAGGAAGTGGAAATCGACAGAGGAAGTGATAACATGCTGCAAAAATGAAGCAATAATCTGTTTTTCATATCTGGTGTATAAGCAAAAATATAATGGTTTAATTTATGGCAAAGTAGATTAAGGAGATATATAAGGGCAAAGTGCCTAGCAGAAAACATGGTAAAGTACTGGAAGGGATTTCCTGGAGCAGGTTTTGGAGTCTCCATTGGCAATATCTATGAACATGTTGGACGACAATTTCTTCTCCCAAATAATTTAAAGTCACCAACCAAACTAGCATAGGATATACAACACAAACAGCAACAAATTTTTAGAACTTTATAGCCATTATCCATTTTACTGAGTGAACTAAATTCCTGCCTCACCTACAGTCATGTAAACCAGAAGTAAATGTGGTAATTCATGGAATTAGAGTGATAATGTAATGCAAGTCAGATGAAAATTGGGACCAGTCTTCTTTTGGTGGTACAAATTGCAGTACGATCTTCAAATTTTGTATCACTATCACAATTCCAACATGAAAAGTGATCAAACATCAGCTATTAGTTTTCCATCAGGTCTTATGTGCACCTCCAAAAACTCTCTCATACCTGTGCACCAGCTGTCTTGGAGCAATTCTATTATTCTCCAGCACCAGTCCCAGAGACTTAATTTCAGTCCTTAGTCAACCAATCACATGGTTTCAAACTCCCCATAAGTTCAGGGTCCTAAAAGCCAAATTTAAGCCTACTAATGATTTCTTTTTCAATTATCATTGAAGCCTGACAGAAATAAACGAGATTAACAAAGATCTGTGGACCATATTTTGAAAACCACTTTTTTGAATCAAAGTGAAATAGATGACCATTCCTATTCACAGCTGAAACTAGAGAACAGGCAAGGACTGTTAGGTAAACTTTAAGTATATTCCTTTACTCCTGCTTTCTATTGGTAGATTTTTGAATTATTTTTCTCCTTAACACTAGTTTGATAGCTATGAAAAACTTACTTGACCTAAATCTTGTCTTATAATTTATTTGATATTTCATTTTGATAAACAGCAGAAAAAAATGGTAACCAATGTTACCACTTTAATATTTTTTGTAATTTAATTTAATTACATAAATTATAATAAGCTTCAGCCCTATGATAAGTTAAGTAATTTAACTTGTCACGTTTACTATGCTTTTTTTCTGAAAAGTAATAATAGCATCTTATAAAACACAGGATTTTGGATTTCTTTACACATATTCACCTCTGTTTTATTGCAATTTAAAAACTAGTAACCCTATTTTGGTTTATGAAGGAAAAAAAAAGTATAATGTTAACAGATGTCTGCCTTTTTTCTTTAAGTTCATAACTGACCTGGGCCAAGGGTTCTCCTAGGTGGGCTATACTCGGTCTGACAGCAACAGTTGAAGGTACCAGTTCCCCAGATGGCCTGTCTGAACCTCTGCTATGGGTCACATCCAAGGTAAAAGAGCAGCAGAGGGGAATCTGTGACACACTTTAGCTGCACCATTTCATATTCTGCTGCATTCACACAAACTGCCATGGAAATTGGGTGCTGAAGAGTAGTGTCAGACCTGGGGAAGAGTGAGGAGGAAGTGAACATCAGCCCCTGCCAGCTTTGCGAGGACAGCAGTAGAGTCTGGCAGTAGGGCCAGACAGCTGAGGTCATTCACATTTTCAACAAGCAGCTGTTTGCTTCAGGGTGCAGCGGTCACAGTCCTCAGATCCTACAGACACTCTGCCGGCAAGCGGCACACTATCAAGCTGCTGTTAACAGTTGACTTCTATCATATGTCCGAATATTAAGCCTGGTTTAGATAGAAATTATCTACACCAAAGCCAAGTAAACTGTAGGCAAACTTTAAACACAGTCAAGTCCTCAAACAGACTGCTTTAGAACCTTAAAGCAGATTGCTTGGGGAAAACAAACCTGTTTGATGGGGGAGAAGCATTGACCACAAAGCAGAAAAGCTGAAAGAAACAAAAAGACCTATTTATAGAAGTTGCCAACTAGTTCTTTTTTCCTTGAAATCACTTTCCTGGAATTTTTTGTATAATATTTTCATTTTACTGATGAGTGGGAGGAATTAGAACAAAGCAAGAAAAGCAGGCAGCCTGTTTTTTAAATGACTGTTTATATTTGTCCTTCTTGGACTCCTTTCCCAAAACATACCACAAAGAACATTCCTTCTCTTCTCCCAGTCATGTCTTTTTCTTTTCCTCTCTTTCACTTTTTCTAGTGCCTTCCATAAAGCTAGGATAGCATTTTGTGGAGATGAAAATCAGAAAAAGGAAGGAACTTACTGGTATACAGTTAGACAAGGACATGAAAAACCTGGTTTTAATTTCTACTTTTGCCACAGATTTTCTCTGACACATTTGTTGAGCCATTTAATTTCTCTTCCATGGCTTCCCATCTGTGGAAAGTGGATAATCATTCTGGTTTTGCAGAGAGGTTCTACTGAACAAAGCTACTTTCTGCTATGTATGGCTAATGACAATCAAAATAACATCCAAACTAGAAGAAATTTCCTCTTTTTTTTCTTTTTTTAAAATCCCCTCCCCCCAGCTTTTGGAGAAATTCACCTGCACTGACCTTCGTAAAGTAAGTATTACAGGAAGATAAACTCTTCCTGTCACATGTTCAAGTACAATTGTCACTGCTTATCACCACTTGGAGCCACACTGGGTTCCCTTGCTTCATAAGGGCACTATTGAATTTATAAATTTGCTAGGCCAAAATTTTATCACTGAATAGGATGTATTTAGTGGTTCTTTCAAAAAAATAGTGACGATGTACATCCCACAGATACAGCCAAATGTTTGATTGGTAAGAACTACATGTTGCCTTCCTAGCTATATATGAATGAATGTTCCAGCCCTCTTTATCATACACAGCACGGGGTAAGGAAGCTTAAAGACCAGGAATAACTCCAGATATAAAGAAACCTGACAGCAAGGAAGACCGTAATTTCATTTGCTTGTTTAGAAAGGAGTCTGGGAGACTGGCAAGGACAGATTAAAGTTAAAATTTAACAGTAAATTAACATGAAACTCCAGAATCAAACGCCAACTTGGGCATGTATTAAGAAATATGTTAGACTGGATTATGTAGCACCTAAAGATATCAAAAAGAAGATTCAACCCAAACAGAGAATTCACATTTGAATCCACCGGCCCAGCTGAATAGGCTGTGAAAGTGGGATGTGGAAAGCCAGAATGAAAAACAGTTGATACTTTTTCCCAGATGTGTCACAGGGCTCATTTAGATATTACATCACTGTTGCTTCTCAAAGTCTTTTGCAATTAGCATTTGGATTCCTATAGGAACTATGGCAAATGTATTGTCTAACTACACATTTACTTACAGACACCGAACTACTCAAATTATACTTTTAATTTTCTTTTTGCACTATATATGTATATATAAAAATCATTATAAATGTATTTATATGGAGCCTTGGGAGAGCTTACTAAAATAAATAATTCTTCCCTGTATCCAGAACTATAATTACATCAAAATGGTTTTATAAGACCTTTAAGAAATTTGTCAAAAGTCCACATTCTATTTTTTCTCAAATTAAATTTGCTTTTTCCCACCATGTCACTAGAAAGCAATGTTACACCAAACAGACTGATGTAATGTCATGTATGACTGAACTATAACAACATTCAGCTAGCCTGATGTAGATGGAGAAGGCAAATTTAACACATTTCCATTGTCTGGGTTTTGTGTCCTAACTTAATATCAGCATTAAAAATACACTGTGAATGTGATAAGAACTTTAGGAAAATTAAGAGTGCTTATACTGAGACAGTCTGTGTGATTCTTTTTCACCTTTTTTACTTGTCTGCCTTTGATGTGGCATTCCGTACACCTATTTAGTTAACTCAACCTTGTTAAGGCCAAAAAGCAGCATGACTTAAATTAATTTCTCAGGTAGTAAATTTTCTTATGTGTCACATTTTATATTTTTCTAGACACAGTTATGCTATTAAGAAATTACATTGTATATGTATAATGGGGAAAAAAAACAGAGTTGCTGATGTCCAGCCTCCTTTCTCCCATTTTATTTTTATAGAGAGACAACTATTTTTCAGCCACTGTTGATGAGAATGTCTCTGAAACATTTAGTAGTTGAAGATATTGATTCAATGCAAGGCTACAAATTCATAGCTGTAGAAAACAATTATCATTTTACAGAGCAGTGAACAAAACAAATATATGTTGCTTCTTTATGTATAATTTTACATTCTTAAAGGTTTGGCTTATAACCTCTAAATTAGACTCTTCTTTAGAGCCCAGCTACTCAGGGTGTGCCATGCCTGAGGATCGGTAGTCCAGTCTTGTAATACAATTTAATGGTACTTTTGCATTTAAGAGATCTTCTCTTTCTGTTTTTCTTCCCTTCCCTCACAAGCAAAAAGTAAACAAAAAATCCTGTGAAACTACTGAAGTCAGAGCCTTCTATCCACCAATGCCAATAAAGACATCTCTCAATGGTCTTCAGTTTGCATCTGCCAAAAGGAGGGCTTTTAAATGCACATAACTTTGGCATTTGGAAGACCTGCTGGTTAGTGCTAGGTTACCTGGCCTCTATTTCCTTCATATCTTAAACTCTGTGACAAGTATGTATTGCTATAGTTAGGTCATCTTTTAAATCAAAGAAAGCAGACGATTCTAGTCATACTGCACTTAACACTAGTCCTTCTACTTTTTCATTGGCCCACATGAAGGGCTGGAGTATTTGTGCAGATGAACACTTGGCCTACAGAGTTAAGAAATCACTGTTTCTTATCTGAGAAAAAGAAGATGGCTGTAACTCTCCTAAACAGTTGCAATCTGAAGAAAAATAATGTTGATTAATCCCCAAGATAAAGAGATCACTGACTGTGTAAATTTGAACATGTAATGAAACTGAGCAGCAATAACAATAACAGTAATAACAACGAACAGAGCAAGATATGTACCGACACAGCAGTGAGAGCAGAGAGATCGCACAGCACACATGTTCACAGATTCTCCCGAGCTCCCGCGCTTTGGCGCCCGGAGGTGACATCAGCATGGTATTGAATAACCCGGCTAGAGCTTCCCCCCACTGCTGGGGAAACTTAACCCTATCCTAGCTAAACCAGGACAAGGTCAAATGACATTTTTCTGTTCCTGAAGCCAAGTTTTTCAAGAATAGCTTTACAGAAAGTAAAATTTTGTTTCTGAAGAAAACTTTCACGTAAACATTAATTTTTGACAAGTATTTTTAAGGAAAAATCTCATTTTTCCTAAAATATTAAAAATGTATATAGTTTGGATGAAAGGATAGAATTCCATTTTACAGAGAAAAAATTAAATTACTACAAATTGAAAGTTTTGATGGAAATTTTTCAATTCATTCATACTCATAAATGGACAAATGTCCATTAAGGTTGTTGTTGAGTGCTTTCTGCTTCTCTAAATGTCATAAAACATTGGTTTATACAAATTACTGTGAAAGAAGTGTTGGTAATATTATCGAGTGCAGGTTTTTGTGTGAATGGATGATTGTCATGTTTATATTCGGGAGTCACTCATTGGCGATAACAGGCACCATATTAGATATTTATTTCCCATCAAATGTAATTCCAGAAAAAGGGATTAAAATGACAGTATATTTATCTGTGCAAAAGAGATGGTGCTCAGTTCATACAGTCAGAGTTTTACTGTTTACACTTATTCTACACATACAAATCAATAAACTTGAAATCAGCAGGAACCATCTTTTTCTATCAATCAAGTTTATATCAAGAGATACGAGGAAGTTTATTCTCTGAAATAACATTGGCTGTACTTTATCTAGTAATTAATTTTCTTTTTGTTAATATTAATTCCAAATGAAATGTGACTTTTACAGAGTTTTTATGTTGTTAACTCGTAGGTTTTTTATAGCAATATAAGCACAAATAGCTTTCAGCCCAGCCAGGTTTTCCTCCTTTGTGTCTTTGAACATTTGAATTCTCCTAGATACATATAGTATTCTTTTTAATTTTAATTTTATTTACTCTTTTTAACTAATTTTGAATTGTTTCCAACTAGTCAAGAATGCATTTACTATCTGTCACGTCGGTCACTGTTCTTGAGATCACCTCTTCTAGCATATTGATATCTATAAAATTCTGAAAAATAACCTTCAGTCCATCATTCAAACTGTTAACAAAAATATTAGACAGAGTTGGGTTCAGGACAGAACATTGCCCACACATATCATACTTCCCTAGTTTGTTTATGGCATGTATTTTCAAACCAAATGAGTGGGTAGGTCATTGAAAAATCCAGCTTTCAATATTGAACCACTACTCAAACTTGACGCTGCAGTAAGCCACCATATAGCCTAACACTGTCTACGCATACACCATCATGCCTTGACAACATCTCTCCTTCTCTCGTACTTTCCTACTCAACATTACCTGCTGCCTCCTGGATCTTCACTGTAACATTTAGGCCACTATCCATAGCAATACTGATTACTGTAGGTGGATGCAGGAGCCTTCTGCATAGCTGCTGACTGTCATTGACAATTTCATCCAGAAGCACGCACTATGGTTGGGCAGTACATCTGTCCCAGATGCAGCTTAACTTCTGGACAAGGAATCTGAACTCTGTAATTAGCTCACTGTGTATCCATATTACATACTAAGGTAGGCACACTCCACATTGCAGCAGCTGTAGAGATCACACAGCATATGATAATTCTTAGCCACTGCTGGGCAAAAGTAGTGAGCCCTTTGACCCAGTTTTGTGTAGGTCTGATGTATTAGAATGGGTAAGTAAAAGATCAGTGTGTTATTGATGTTGCAGCATATCACATCTACATGTCTTTCACTCATAGAGCTAGTTAATCTGCAAAAAAAAAAAAAAAAAAAAAAAAAGAATATAGGTTGATTTGACCTGATTCGCTCTTTACTATCTTAGGTATGCTTCATCATTTCTTTTGGATAATTTTAAGTTGCTCATTTAACGGTTTGTTCTAGTATCTTTTATCAAAGTGAGTCTGCCTGAGTTATTAGTCCCTGGTTTCTTTTAATTCTTTCTCACTTTTATGAGTTATCTGTGACCACATTAATCCTCTGCTAGCCCACAAAGGTAATTACAGAGGTTTCCAAATTACACTGACTTGTTTAAGCATGCTCCAGAAGTTCACTCTGGGAAGTGTTAGAGGTCTATATAACTGTATCTTTTTAATGTGCAAAGACAAAAGAAAAAATAAAACAAAGACAAAAGAAAAAACAAAACAAACCTGAAAGAATGGACCACATCTAACTTCTGTACATCATCCATTATTTTATTTTATTTCCTACTGATTAATGGGTCTATATATATGTTTTGTTTACAAGTGAAGTTACAGAACCTTTGTTTGTTGCCTTTTCTGGCCCTTTCTAATGAAATTCACTGTCTTTTTCTTTTCTCATTTTGATTTTGCTATTTCTTCACACTCATCATTAGTCATTTTTTAAAAAAATAATTCACATTTTGAGGTCCATAATAAAAGCTTTCTAACAGCATACATCATATCCTTTCTCGGCATTATAATAGTTTGCCATTATGATTTTCCAGTGATGGATGGTGTTGGAGAGCAGTGAGAAGTAGCTGCAGTGGGGGTGTCGGGGTGTGGTGGGGACAGAATCACAGAATAGTTTCAGTTGTAAGGGACCTCTGGAGGTCATTGTGTCCAACCGCCTTGCTCAAGCAGGACCAGATGACATGTAAATATCTCCCAGGATTTTTAACCTCCCTGGGCAACATGTGCCAGTGCTTGGTGAGCCTGTCAGAAAAAAACCCCAGCTGTTTCCTTATTTCAGATGGAACCTCATGTATTTTAGTTTGTGTCCATTGCCTCTGGTCCTGTCACTGGGCATGACTAAAACAACAACACAGCCGGTAGGATCAGTGAGATGAACATGAGCTGGAGCTAGTGACCAGGTCCAACCAAGAGGATAGGTTGTAAGCCAATATCATGGTGATAAGGCATGTCCTAGGCCAAGCCAGGAAATCAACCCATAGATCAGGCTTAAGATCAGGTCAAGTGATCACCAGACAGGTCCATAGTGACAAACAGGACTGAGGTAAAGCCAGGAGTCCTATCCATTGATTGAGATCTGGATCAAGAGGCACCTTATTTAACAGGGGCATGTTTGGGCTGGAGACCAGTAGTCCTGGTCTCAGTCCTAGTCCCAGCCTCCAGACATAACCCAAACATGGATTGAAGGCCTCAGGCTGAGTTTAAATAGAGCTTCTGGGCCTGTGAATGTGGATGGAGGCCCAAGGTGAGACTGATCAGGGCCATGAAGGCTTATTAGTGTGCTCAGAGGCCTGACAGATGCCACTCTTCATCCCCCTAACCCTTATATTATCTTTTCCAGTTGTTGATACTCTGAAGTTGCTCTTGTTCTTTCCTTAACTAGGGTAGCAAAGTTGTTTGTTTTATCATTATTTAGATAATTACTAACCAAATTACTTTCCATGATGAACTTTTTCTAACCTCTTACTGTCATAAACACCTGAAAAAAATGCTAGCAAAATTCAGAAATGTGCAGTTTCCCAAATAACTACCTGCTGACCATCAGACAAACCCAGAAGACCTTCACTTACCATCCAATCAATGACTGCAGATTACTGTGCACAGGTCTGCAGCTGTTTGTCACACGGAGATCTCATTAATATGTATTAAAATCAATCATGTGCACCATACCAAGACTATTACATGGTAAGGGAAGTTATAGGTGCCTGCTGCCCCCAGCAACTGGGTAGTCTGTGGATTCCCCCTGCTCAAATGCTGGATCCTAGCCTAGAGACCTGGGGGTCTCTTCCCCAAGCTGATGGATGTGCCTGCTGCTTTCGCACTTGCAGCGAAACTGAGCATGTGTCCTGGAGACACACAGGACACTGGCATGTCTGGTCACACAGACTGCCTCAGACAAGGCCTTCAACACCATCTACATACAGGACCCACAAAAAAAAAAAAAAAAAGCACAGACGTCCATATCCCTTTTCTCCTTTTTGGCTGGTCACTAGTGCAGGCACACACACAACACCCTCTAGGATTACCAGCACACACATATTTGCAGATCCCTGAAGTATTGATGTGCTCCCTCTGTTTGCCCAGTACCTCTGCTTGGATCCTGGCCATCTTACCTGCCCCACAGCTCCCCTACTCATGACTAGTTCAGCTTGGTGATCACTAACAAATATGCAGCACTCACACAGTTGTTCCACAGGCATCCTATGCTTACAGGTCCCCCCAGATACCGGCATGGCCCCTCTGCCCACCCAATACCTCAGCCCGAACCCAGGGCCTCTGACACACTGGCTCACCCAGCTTGAAGTTTGCCAGCAAACATACACACATACCCCATGATCACCTGGTTTGGGGAAGATACAGATACTTGGTCCACCCCCATCAGCCAGCACAAGGTACTTGGGCTGTGACCCATGGTCCCACTCTAGCTGCTAGCACTGAGCCCTGCATTTGCCTCACTCAGCCCGGTCCCCCAAGTAGCTGGACACACACCATTCCTGCCCCAGTTGCTGTAAATTAAAGACCCCCTCTTGCTCCAGTAGCTGATACCACAGCCCTGGGGCACCTACACCCCACTCTGACTGTAGTAGCTGGCACCAATCCCACTCATGTTTTTACCCCCTGTAGCTGGCACTCAGGATGCAAAGCCCGTAGGACTCACAAGGACAATCCAGAGAGTGATGGTCCCTTTAACTACTGCTACTGAGACCCTCGGCATTAGTTGGTGGCATCAAAGGCCTAGGGATGCTCACATCCCTGGTCTGACTCCAGTCAGACACACATTCACTTATGCCTGTATGCCATTTTCTGACACAGAAACATAGTAAATAATTTAATAAGAAGATAAGACAGACTGTGGTGATTACCTTCAGGACTTGATCAAAAAGTGTACTGACCGGCCACCATTTGCATGTGTCCAGCCCTTTTTATACCCCTTTATGTCTATCACAGAATAGTGGAGGCTGGAAGGGACCTCTGGAGGTCATCTGGTTCAACATCCCTGCTCAACCATGTAGAGCTGTTTGCCCAGGACGATGTCCAGACAGCTTTTGGATATCTTCAAAGACTCCACAACCTCCCTGGGCAACCTGTTCTAGTGCTTGATCAAGCTCACAGTAAAAAAGTGTATCCTTATTGCCCCCTTTGTTCTTTACCATTCCCCTTCCCTTAAACATTGCTTCATAAATTTTGCATAGTCCCACATATTTCCCCTCTAATGTCCCAAATCCTCATGTTTCTCATGTTTCCCCTCTCTTATCAGCTAGAAAATCCAGGTGGCCTTCTCCAAAGATGTACCTGGAGTTTCTCAACAGCCAATTAGTCAATGAGTGGAGACTTCTGGTCTTGGGCATTGTCTCCGTTATCCCCTGTACACCAGACTTGTGTTTCTGTGTGTTCTTGTTTATGACTTTCCCCTTTACTTATTATCCCCTTTGTACTGCAAAAGTCCTTGACTGGATAACCTTAATAAAGGAGATTCTCTCAACTTCCACATATCCTTACATTACTAACCACTACAACCCTTATTGGCGTTAAACACATTGCAACACCTGCAGTTATCTGCAGGGGCAGAACTCTGAAATTATTTCAATTTTCAGATCTGTGCTGACTGTGATATGCCCTCTCCTGTGTCAATGTGCAGCCAGCGTTCACAAACAGGCCCCAAGCTGTGTGGACAAGTATAAAGTGATGATGATGATCACGATCTACATCACTGAAGAATGTACTCTCCTGACAAAAGGGTATTTTTTGGCTTCAAGAATGACTTTTTTTAGTATTGTTCATATTCCAGTCCTTTCCTAAAGTTATTCTAGGCATTATGATGTATATGAATAGAACTTTTTTGTAATGTTTTGAATTTTAGCTCAAGGCAGGCTTCTACCAAGAAGACAGCTCACCTGAGAGAATCATTTCACTTATTTCCTTATCTAGGAAAGACTTCTCCGACCAGAACCATCATTTAATTTTTCCTAGAGTAATCCTGTCTATCTTTCATGGTTAGTGCAAGCCATATCTTCTGCAAGTAATGGAAAGAACTTCTACTGTCAAACCCCTATTTGGATAGAGGTCAGGCCTCCTGGTGTGTATAAGAAAAGGGAGAGCTAAGTAATCCACATAATGTAGGTACTTTCCTTCCACTCATCTTCCTCCAAATAAACCCAACAGTAACCAAGCAGATCCTCCTCTCCTTCTGTCAGTGAACTTATGTTGCTACTCACCTTCTTAACGGTCTTAGTTTCTCCAGCCATGTGTTACATGGCGTGGTGGACAATTCAAAATTTCTGCACACTTCAGTTTACTCTTTTTCCTAAGGTATTGCACTTGCAGTCACAGAAAGACAAAAGGCAGAGGGGAAGATCCAGACCATGCAACCATTAAATATTGTATTGTAGTAAACTAGTATAAACAATAACAAGACTACTAAAATTTCTGCATACATATTTCTCAATTACAATAACATATGTTATTTTATGATGCTGTTCTAATTACACCCTTTGTCTTTCCATGTTAATACTATCACAAGTATTTTTAAAATTTTCTATCTTATACATGTGAAATAACTTGAGATCTTTCATGATAAAAGTCATTATTTAGGTTGCTTTTATTATTTACTTATTACTTACTACCCATATCTTCTTGGAGTCCACCAGCCAGCAGTGTGACAGATCTACTACTTGCATAGGACAATCAGAAGATGCGACCATGTCCTTACCCCTACCCTTCCAAATGCAGATTAAGAAAATTAAAGGGAAGGAACTGTGTCTGCATGACTCTGAGTTGTAGTTCCTCACACTGTCGTGAGGTTTATGTAAGCTGTATTATATAAAGTAACCCTAATACATACTATCAAGTTAGAATTATAGGAAAATTTGTTCCCTCTATGGAAACCAAGAAAATCAGTTCTTGCTGATTTTTATGTGATCAAGATTTTATCCCAGAAATATTAAAAAGATATTTAGACTAAGCAATATGTCTTGGACAACATATCTGAAGAAGGATAAACTTTTGGAACAGAATTTCTTAATTTAAAAAAGCTTATAGCAGTCTTAAATAATTGCTAATCTCTGCATTCTTAGCATTGTGCAGCATGTTAAGATTGCTGACAGTTGGGAAAATTGGGGAAACATGAACAGTTTATCTTTCTTACATTTAATCTTCTCACCCTAACCCAAGACAGAAACATCAAAAAAACTCAAATTTAAGGCAAAAGACATGCACTGCAAGAAGATGTGAATAGAAAACATAGTAAGTGTAGGTCCTGAAATGTCTCAAGCCATCATATTTTAAAACTTCACACATCTCTAATGATCAGTAACTAGCAAAGCAGAATTCATATTTGCCTTCAGAAAACAGATTTTAAATAGGTTCAGAATAAGAACTGACAGAAACCTGTTTCAGACTTGTCTAAATGAGATTATACATAAACCTAGTTAGTTTGAATTCCCTAGCTTAATCCACTTCTGGGTGGAGTCAAGTATATGGCTATAATAGATTTGTTAAACTTTCAACACTCACAATGTGTCAGTTCACAAATTCCATAGCCTGAAGTCATGTCTGGAGAGAAGGTTTAATCCTTTGTTTTAATGTAGTATCAAGTCAGGAGGAGTCAACAGTCCTCCCATCTCATTTAATTCAAGTTTATATATGCAACTTGTATAAATATATATATTTCACTGAACAACTTCCATTGTATTTTAGGGTATTCCCTACACAGATGATTTTAAATAAAAGACCAAGAATGTGGGTGGTTCCCAATATTCCAAAGGTGATGAAAACCAGAAAAGAAATGTGTTAATATGAAGTGCGTGACACACTATTCAGTACTTTGGTGTGTCTTGTTCCTAACACAATCAATTTATCAATCTATTAACGTATCTGTCTATTGTAGTTCATTCTCTCTACAACTCTATTTGCAGGCCCACTGATCCAAATCCAATTAGACTGAAGTATATTAATTATTTACTGGTTTGTGGGGGGCAATTTTTTTTATTTGTCATGGAAGCTACTTGGAAATAAATGCACAGTAGTAAATTACAATGATTAGCAAACTTACGAATAAAAAAGCATAATTTGAGGCCTTATTCTAATAATAATTTTCCAAAGTTATACACTAACCATTGTTCCTTGGTTTTCTTCTGTTTGAAAACACCTACAGACTGTTGAGCACATCCAACTTTAAGAATCCCAGTGTAATCTATAAATAACCATTGTAACTAAGCATGCTATTTTAAGCATAGGAAGCATTAAATTGTTCTGCATATAGTGCAGATTAGAAGTAAAATGAGCTGGTCAGTGTGAAGGCAGGGCACTGTTACACAGATAAGAAAAATGTAGTTTTATGAATCATAAGAACAAAAAGACTAGGCTAAGCCTCAATATCATCCCAGATACTGGATTTTCATGAATTAGAACACATCCAAAACTCCTTCAAATTTAGATGTCAAAATGTTTTTAAACCTCTACAACATAATGAATTACATAATGGGCTGGACCATCAGCTTCTGTAAATTGACAAAGCTTTGTTGGAGACAATGTTTTTAAGAACAAGTCACATTAGAAACTTGATAAGAATCACAACTGATAGTTCTGTGAAAAAAAAGAAATTTGCACATACAAGTATACATGGCTTAATGTTCTAAAACTTGTTTATATATCCACTCCATATTTGTTAAATGGCATTTCAATGGATAGTTTGTAGCTATGGAAGACTGAGAAATTTTCAGTATGAGCATAAAAATCTCTAAAATGCATTGAATAGGCAGCTGAAGTCAAGCAGTGAATTTACCATGCTACTGAGAACAGTGTGTGAAATACAGGTTGTTTTATAAATACAGTGTTCTGTGATTTTCAGGAGAAAGTATAAATCAAACAGTGCAGTCAAAAAGTAGTTGTTAGGTGTGTCTAAAAAATATTTATCAGTTATAGGAGATACACATCTAAAACGGGTAAAGGCTGCATAGTAGCCAAGATTTCTATTATGCTGGAGCACTGATTCAGCATTCAACCAGGGGAATCCAAATAAGTTTTAACAGGTCTGTACAAGGTTAATAAATTAGCCTGTTTCTACACTGGAAGATGAAAGTGTGCAGGCTACATGAACACATGAACACTACCATAGAAATAGTCTCTCTTGTAGAATTGGTTCTCGAGTATAATTCCCACAGATCATAATTCCTACAGGCCCTAACTGTGCGGTAATATCAGAGTGTGGTTTTGTGTAACTAAGGGCTCCAGGGCTGACCCTTTCTTCTACATGCACTTCAGTAGTAATTGTAATACCAGTTTTTGTCCTACGCTTTCTTATCTGTACAATTTCTTAATGTGAATTTTAGTGCCAGCTCTTAATGGCTAGCGTCCAAATGTGCTGCAGGCCTCTCCACAACTGATCCCAGTTAACTCTATTAGTGAAACCTAGAGAAAGTAGTTGGATTAACCATGCTAACAAATTATCAACTGCCCAACAAGATAAAGATGTCATATAAAAGACATCTGAACAGATACGAGATAGTGACACACTTTACTTTTTAAAAAACTTAATTCTGTGTTCAATTTGTAACTGTTTTTAACTGAGATATAAAAGGAGATCTGATGACTAGGCACAGCAGTTATGTCCTATATAAGGACTATGTCTGGTTACTCATCCTCATGGCAAACAAATTTTAACTCAGTGAATGACCCCTCTGAAGTTGACCACACAATGCATAAGTAAGCATGAACAAGGGTATTCGTTTAGCCCTAGCAAAACAAAAAAGACAATTATTTCATTTTGATGAGTCAAGACTAGCTGCACTCAGAAATCAAAATTTCCACTGACACAAATGGAATTTTCCTTGATTAAAGAGGCAGGACCCGGTTAGATTAAAAATCAGTTTAGACCCCAGAGGGAACAAGCTGGAACCCTTCATTTCAGTGTCAGAGATTGTTCATCCTAAACATTTAAATATTTTCCAGGATTTGTAAATGTTTCATGAATAATATGGGACACCCAAATGCTTATGAACAATGAATAGCAAAAGTAACTTGTAAAACTATCCAGACTAGAATACTAATTTGGAAATATAACAGTAACTGGTTTTTAAGATTAATTAACCATTTCTGCTGGAAAAGTCAAGAGATGACTTTAATGAAGGTGCCAATCCCACAAACACTTAGCATACACTCAGCTTTACATGTGCACATTGTTATCTTCTTTCAAGTCCATAAGCTATATCCTACTCCCAGTATTTGTTATTGAGTGAACCCAAAATTTTAAGAGAAGCAGTTTTATGGAATTAGTTTTGGTTGTTCTTTTTTCCTTTTTCATGTACTTTCATGAACTGACATCATATTGAGCAACAACGAAAACATTTATACTTACAAATTAGACTACAAAGCCTTTGATTTTGCATAAAAAAATGGAAGGTTTTTCACAGAATCACAGAATCATCTAGGTTGGAAAAGACCTTGAAGATCATCCAGTCCAACCATGAACCTAACACTGGCAGCTCCCAACTACACCATATCCCTAAGTGCTATGTCAACCCGACTCTTAAACACCTCCAGGGATGGGGACTCCACCACCCCCCTGGGCAGCCCATTCTAATGCCTAACAACCCATTCTGTAAAGAAATGCTTCCTAATATCCAGCCTAAACCTTCCCTGGTGTAACTTGAGGCCATTCCCTCTTGTCCTATCGCTTGTTACTTGGTTAAAGAGACTCATCCCCAGCTCTCTGCAACCTCCTTTCAGGTAGTTGTAGAGGGCGATGAGGTCTCCCCTCAGCCTCCTCTTCTCCAGACTAAACAACCCCAGTTCCCTCAGCTGTTCCTCGTACGACATGTGCTCCAGACCCTTCACCAGCTTTGTTGCCCTTCTCTAGACACACTCGAGTAATTCAATGTCCTTTTTGTAGCGAGGGGCCCAAAAATGAACACAGGAATCGAGGTGCGGCCTCACCAGTGCCGAGTCCAGGGGTAAGATCCCTTCCCTGTCCCTGCTGGCCACGCTATTTCTGATGCAAACCAGGATGCCATTGGCCTTCTTGGCCACCTGGGCACACTGCTGGCTCATGTTCAGCCGGCTGTCAATCAACACCCCCAGGTCCCTCTCTGACTGGCAGCTCTCCAGCCACTCCTCCCCAAGCCTGTAGCGCTGCTGGGGATTGTTGTGGCCCAAGTGCAGCACCCGGCATTTTGCCTTATTGAAACTCACACAGTTGGCCTTAGCCCATCACTCCAGCCTGTCTGAATCCCTCTGCGGAGCCTCCCTACCCTCGAGCAGATCAACACTCCCACCCAACTTGGTGTCATCTGCAAACTTACTGAGGGTGCACTCGATCCCCTAGTCTAGATCATCAATAAAGATGTTAAACAGGAGTGGCCCCAAAACCGAGCCCTGGGGGACAGCACTTGTGACCAGCTGCCAACTGGATTTAACTCCATTCACCACAACTCTTTGGGCCCAGACATCCAGCCAGTTTTTTACCCAGCGAACCGTGTGCCCATCCAAGCCGCAAGCAGCCAGTTTCGCCAGGAGAATGCTGTGGGAAACGGTGTCAAAGGCCTTAGTGAAGTTAAGGTAGACAACATCCACAGCCTTTCCCTCATCCAATAAGCAGGTTGCCCTGTTGTAGAAGATCAGGTTTGTCAGGCAGGACCTGCCTTTCATAAACCCATGCTGACTGGGCCTGACCATCTGGTTGTCCATTATATGACTTTTAATGGCACTCGAGATGACCTGCTCCATGACCTTCCCTGGCACCGAGGCCAGACTGACAGGTCTATATTTTCCTGGATCCTCCTTTCTGCCTTTCTTGTAGATGGGTGTCACATTTGCCACCCTCCAGTCCAATGGGACCTCCCCAGTTAACCATGATTTCAGGTAAATCATGGAAAGCGGCTTGGCGAGCACATCTGCCAACTCTTTCAGCACCTAACTCATCCTTTGTTTTAAAGGTCTCATATGAAAGACATCACATACTGGATGATATTAATTTCAATTGTTTTAAGTGAACTACATTAGAGACTGAGCAAACCCTGAAGGGATTTAAATATGTGGTTCCAGAAACACTGTGTATTGAAAAACTGGTGTTCAAACTATGCAGGAAAGTAGACCACCATGTAGAATAGTTGGAGGGAACATATGACTAATTATATTTTCTACAATATTGGTACAAATATACATACCAGCAAAACACATAAATAAGAGTTACATAGAAACAGACTTTAATAAGGCTCAGTTTATAATCAGCATTATAGTCAGTGAAAATGAGATTCTTCTCCACTCCAGATCTAAAATAATTGAAATACAGAATATAAATATTTTTATTGTTTTTGAGAGAGAAGAGTAGACCCAATTGTTTTGCAGTGTTAATTTTGTGACATTTATTATCAATTTGCAATGCTGAAAGAAAAGTCTAGGATTATCAAAGTCTCTTTCTACCTGCTTGCCAAGCTGAAAATCTGTTCTTATGCCATCTGTCATCCAGCACATGTCTGTACTAAGAAAGTTACTTGACCACCAAGACCAGACCAACAAGACTAAAAATGTGCACTCTTCTAGGCAGATCACTAATAGAGTACTGGAACATTATAACAAGCATTTGAAACAGCAACAGATGAACTTAATAATAGCTGACCTATGAAGCAGTTCTTCAATAGTCTTGTTATCATGTTGACTGTGAAAAAAAGAAGACACACAGTTTGAAAAACATTTTTGCTTTCATTATTTCCAAATGCAGTAACAGTCCTCCACAGCACTGAGGAGGCCTTGCTAATGCCTCCTTTAGCTGTGATGTGAGAAGAGTCTCAGAAAAGGTGTCCCCCAGGTCTGCTCACAAGAAAGGTCCTGTTATAAATGTCTGTGCATCAGAAAGATGATACTACATTAGCTACAGAAAAGAATTAGCTTCACTGATTTTGTAGGAGCAGGAGAACATGATAACCATTAAGTTACCAGTTAGATGAAGAGTGGATAGAGTCACTGAGGGCAATCTTTGGAGATAGAGCTGAATGAAAGTTGCAGCCAAAAGGAAGGTTTTGAGAAAAATACAGAGTGAAATAAAAGGCTTCTACAAACTCAGTGAGGTACAAATAACTAAAACTGTACTGCACCGTAAGAGACTACTTAGTCACTTCCTTGTCAAGAGGAGGATCAGCTGTATATATGTTACCCTTGACATGAGTTTTCTTAGCCTATTGTTAAAGGTCTTCAATGACAGAGGCGCCACAGCCATTTCAAGCAATATATTCCTACTTTATCTTTACAAAACTACTTAACTGTCAAAACACCTCTTCTAATGGCTAATCTACATATTTTTGATTTTTTGCAACCTTTTATATTCCTTTTATTCAATGCTACCTTTCAGGTCATACTTCATACTTTATGTCTTCTGTTTTTTTCTGGTAGCATTTTCCTAATTTATCTCCGCTGGGTCCACATCTTCCTGGAAGTGCTACCACAGCTGGACTTTGAAATGCAGTGAAGGTCATCTGCCCTAAGTGTTATACACTTTTCCCTGTTGAATTGCATTGTATTTTCTCAGTTCCTCCAATATGAGTGAGTTTAATTTTAAGACTTTGTTTTCCTTGACTACCTCTGAAGTTCCTCCCATGAACAAGTATCAGATACAATTTCCATAAACTTACTCTCTAGTTTTCTGTCCAGCTATTAATTATTGAAGAGTGTGGACCCAGGGCAGACCCACGTGGATAGTAAACTGTTGTTAACTACTCACATATAGTTGTTCAACAATAATCTTTATATGTGCCTTACACAGGAATTTCATCGAGATTATATAGTTTTCTTATAACAATATCATTTAAAAGAAGGCAAAAAAACCCCTTAATAAAAGACAAGATACAGATTATCTCCTACTTTTCCTTCACCTACAAGCCTACCATTCCATTCAAGATGGAAATTAGGCTTGACATAATTTTGGCTGTGCATCTTCTTTGTTTTCTGCCAGGTAATGACAAAGAGTAAATTTGATTGCTTTTCCAATACTTTTTTCATGATTAGCATATATATTCCTATGGGTCTTTCACTTCATCACATGAATTTTAACTAAATTGTTTTTACTGGGAGAAAAAGGTCCCACTTCCAACACAGTTTAAAATTTTGGCTTGAATTTTAAGGAAAACATTCTCATTTCTTGATTCAAAATAACTTTTTGTTTAAAGTTTTGGGGTTTTTTTGTTGTGTCACACCCCCCACCCCCCATTAAGCAAGTAGTAATTAAGAGAAAGTATTTAAAAATTCACTCCTGCATCTGGAATATTTTTTTCTCAGGGCTGGACTACACTTTGTTTGACCAAAACTGTTTTTTGTAAATAGTTTTTCAGTTTATTGAAAAAGCACTAAATTTTGTTTCAGTTTTAAGTTATTTACAAAGTATTGCTTTAACTTGAGTAGAGTATTTTGATTTCTCTTTTGGTAAATCTAATATTCATTTTCATATTTCCTTTTTAAGAAAGGAAACTCAGACTACCTTTTCTTCTGATGTTAAACAAAAAAATGCAACTCTTCATTTTAGAGGCTTTATTTACAGTGAGTGTTTGATCCTAACGGTAGATGAACACTATCATGGTGTTAGTTTTACACTTTTTCTTATTATTTAATTTTTTTTCAATTTATTTTTTAAATTTTTTTTTAAATTGAGCATATAAACACATTCAATATGACAGAAACATCTCAATATGAATAATAAATTCAGTGGTACATGAGTCCTATTGGTCAATGCCCAGGCTGTCAATTATTCTGAGTCAAAACTTCATTTTAATCTAACCTATATTTATTAGCTAGTTTTGACATCTGACTCATTTGTTACTCTAAAACAGCAGAACTTATTATCCATATATATCTCAGTTCACTGATGCATTTTGTTTTGAAAAAGCCTGTCTAATTTTTCAGTCTTTTAGAAATTTTGATATCATTATGGACTTTAACTTAGTGTGACTGTGTAAGAATTGTTTAGAAATGGAAACGAAGATGAATGTCCTTTCCTACAAGAGTGTCTGTGATTTTGTAGACATAGACTCTTATTGGAATGACTGTTCATAATCATGAGTCATGCATGTCTTTTACCAATCTTTATTTTCTTTTAGAATGGTGAAGCTTACTACATTTTGACACACCTAGTCTCATTCTTGCATTATAAATAGTTCTGCAAAAAAAAAGAACTATGATAAAGAAAGCTTTCCAAAAGGAGCGTTCAAAGCCTTACTCAGCTTATACTCTATTGTGACTCAGGAAACTTCTAGACTCTCATATTGTTCATTGTAGACCTCCTAAACACAGTATTTTTCCATGTTGAAACGTGTTGCTTTGGGTACTGGTTACCAGAACTCAATTACTTTAGACAAATACAGGAATAAGTGTATTATTTAAAAAAATAAAAAATAAAATAAAATTACATGAATCTTGTCTTGTGGTAGATACAGATTTCCACAGCTGAACAGTTCCAAGAACAGGAATCAATTACTTAAGTTCAAGCTAAAATTCATAGCATTTTAAATCTTGCAGCAGACAATACATTTACCTCTTGAGTTAACTAAATCAGATCTTATTATCTTATGTACTTGTACAAATCATATATGAAAACTTAGAGGAAAAATACTAGGTGCAAATATAGACACTACTGGATTGTAAATACTGGTTTGAAGATATGACTGAGGCCATTAAATTCAATACAGTTAATCTAGGTAAACTCTATTATATGTTAAAAGAGAATATGAA
Organism: Strix uralensis; assembly: GCF_047716275.1. NCBI lineage: Eukaryota > Metazoa > Chordata > Aves > Strigiformes > Strigidae > Strix > Strix uralensis. Next base: position 68,768,838 of record NC_133972.1, on the reverse strand, counting down.
GGAGGATAAGAAGTAGACATCTGTTAATTTTCAGTGTAGTCACAGGCGTCTGTTGTAATTAGTATGCCACAGATCATAGAATCATAGAACAGCCTAGGCTGGAAAAGATGTAGAAAGATCATCTAGTGCAACCTTTTGTGGAAAAGGGAGCCTAGATGAGGTTATCTATCACCCTGTCCAGCTGCATCTTGAAAACCTCCAGTGATGGGATCTCCACCACATCCCTGGAAAGGTTGTTCCAGTGGCTGATTGTTCTCACTGTAAAATATTTCTTTTTTATATCAAGATGAAAACTCTCCTGAGACAACTTGCACCTCTTGCCCCTTGTCCTCTTCATGTGGCTCCCTTGTGAAGAGAGAGCATCTGTCCTATTTGTAGATGCCCTTTATGTACTGGAAAACTGTGATAAGGTCCCCCCAAACCTTCTCCAGGGCAAAAAGACCTAACTCCTTCAGTTTTTCATCCAGCCCTTTGATCATCTTCATGGCCATCCTTTGGACTCATTCTAGTCTGGCTGTGTGTTTTTTGAACTGTGGAGACCAGAACTGGACACAGTACTCCAGGTGTGGCTTGACAAGCACTCTATAGAGTGGAATGACCACATCTCTATCTCTTCTAGTAATGCCCATGTGGATGCAGCCCAGGATCCAATTTGCCTTCATTGCTGCAGCCGTGCACTGCTGACTCAGCACTTGCTCAGTGCCCTGCTGCTTCAGCTTGTTGTCCGCCAGGAACCCTAGGTCCTTTTCAGAAAAGCTGCTGCCCAGCCACACAGATCCTAGCTTGTGTGGGGTTCTCAGTTGACTGTGAACCATTATTCTGTATATCTTTTTTAGTGTAAATATATTTGAGCTAGAAACACCAAAGGAGAAATTCAGACTAAGAAGGAAACAGCTATGACATTTCTTGGAGACTTGTGGCTGATATTTGAGGCTGACTTAACAACAGTGGGTTTAATCCCTCAGACTTCTTTTGAAAAGTATAACAGTAGCAGGTTGATATCTTTTGCTAGAACATTTCAATGTTTTTCAGAACTGTGAAAGTATGTACTGCTTTCTATGAGAAATTTCTATGTCAACTATTTGTCATTTTCATTAAACACTTCTAAATAAAACAAACACATTTCCTTAATCCATCTCTTTTTAAGCAAAATTATACATTTTGAGAAAATGATGATAAAATACCATTTGACGTGTTTGGAATGGAACTGTGAGTTTTTATGTTTATGAACTTCTGTTGAATGAAAACCCAGTGCCTACAAAATATTCCTCTGTTTTCCAAGCCAGCCAGTATAAAAGCTTTCCTTTAAGTGCATTTTGTTTTTTAAGAAAGGGGCTATAATCAAGGTTCAAGTACAGCCAACATAAAGCCATACTTTAATTCACCCATGTTCAAGTACAGGTAACACAAAGACATATTTTAATCCACACAGCTAATCACTGGGGGAAGTTGTGACCCTTCTGAGATTTTAGGATTTTTGCTTCTGATTTCTAAGGCCCAGGATTTAATCTATTCATATAAATACTCTCCACCTATGTAACATAAGTACTCTTCACCTACTCTAAATGTACATACTCTCTAAATATAAATACTGTAACAGAGAGATAGAATTGAAACTACCAGTGTGTGAATTGGCTATTAACCTTATTTTCATATTATAAAAGCAATTTCCAACCACTCAAATAATCAGCCTAGCAAATACATTGAGCTGTTCCACGTGAGAAGCCGTATTTAATCAATCAAGTATAAGTATAGACACCTTGTTTGGTAAGACAGGCTTGATTTGCAGCAGATCTTGAGAAACCTATTCGAATATGCAGTACAATCAACTTCCTATCCACAAGCTGGGCAACATCAAACATGCAAATATTAACATAAGAAACAACGATTCAATTTAAGCATCAGGCACCTGAACTTATAATATAAACTCTGTATGTGGGAGTATTTACATGTAGCAAGTTGTGAGTTGAAACTGAATTACTTATGGACAGTTTTTACAAATTCTTTACTGTGTGATAAGATCACATTTAAGTATTTTCTTAAAATTAAATTGTCTGTGATGAAAAGATGCAAATAACAAAGATCAACAAATTAGCTCATTGTGTAATGTTAAAGTATTTACTGAGTGGGTGTTTAATACACACACATTAATCAAAGTTTCCCTCCAGGGTCTGTAAATATAAATTAGAAAAACAAAACAAAAAAATTGCTGGCAACTCGCCAAAGGCAAAATTCCTATTTTCTTGCTACCTACTCCTCCCATACAATAATGGAGAAAGCGTATTAGCAACAGCAATACATCAGGTCAGTAGAGCAGTTTCAGCACTGATTACTTAGATGAGATGAGGATTGTAGAAGCAGTGAGTAACTTCAGCAGATAGATAAGAAGTAAATGAAGTATGCTTCTAACAAATCTTTGAGAATTTATGAGCATTCAGAGATTAAGCTTCACAATATCTCTGTATGCTAGCTAAATCTTTTACTTCACAGCAATAGAAACTTAATGGAATAAAACCTAGACCATGTAATGCACTAAAATACAAAGTCTTTCCCATCAAAAAGGAAGATGAAGTCAAACTGACAAAACTCTACCATAAGAAGTTATGATCTGAGGAAAACCTTTGCAATAACAGTCTTTTTTCTAGCTCCCTTTCTCACACTCCTGATTCACAGGTTTTAACAAAACCTTTTCCTTTCAAGTAGAAAGTTAATCTCTTTTATGTCAGTCATACTCATCACCAAATTTACTATTTGCTGTTTTTTGTTTGGGGGAGCAAAAGACACACATTCTATGGGAGTTTTAGAGATTCCTGTAAAAGCCAGCTTTTATTTCTCAGCTGCTGGAATATGTTCAAATTTAAAAGTCATTTAGGCTCGTTTTTGTATCATTAAAGATATTGTGTGTTGGAAAAATTTGATTTGATGATCCTTATAGGTCCCTTCCAACTTGAGATATTCTATGATTCTGTGAATGAGAAGTCTGCACTTAGTTGTCTTAGGTACTGGCAAGACAAACAAAACATTAGTCAGAAGCTGGATACATTTCTAAAGTTCTTACATACTGCCATGGGTTTGATGAGGGGGATTTTTGGATTACGGTATAACAGAAGGGTAAAAAACACACAAAGTACTGTCCATACAACAAAACAGAAAAGTCAATCAATACTGCTGACTGGGGCTTGCAGACATGAAGACAGTGAACAAACTGAATAATGGAGGATAAAACAAGATGTAGGATTTGGGTTTGGGGTTTTTTTGTTGTTTTGTTGTGACTGTTGCATGTGCATGAATAGTACTATCACCTTTTTATTTTATTTTTTATTATAACCCTTGTTGTTTGTGACAATTTACAAACAACTTGGAATCTGTATGACCATAAAATCTTTAATGTTAATCAATTGTAGGTTTATTACTACTTCCTAATCCATGTAATGCACACTAAGCAATTATGAATGATTTCACAACATTTCAGAGTCTGCAGGAGAAAGACAATTTATTTTTGTGCAAAGGTAGAAAAATATATATCACTGCTTTTCTGAGTGATCTGAGTGCTGGATAATAGGCAGAAGGCTGAAGTAACCTGTCTGGGATTGATGAATGGGTTCCTAAACATTCTGCAGTAGTAGTTTCAAATTGAAGTAAAAAAAGAGAGAGGTTTAAAGAAGTCACTCCTTTCTTTCTGCCCTGCTCCTACAAATTTTATGCAGTGTAATGCTCTACTTTGTGAGAAGTATGCAGTTTCTTCTTTTCTGGAAAACCGTGTCTGTGCATTTCTGCCATCTTGGACATACATAGTAAATCTAGTGTTTCCCAGTTACATCAAACCTACTTCATAGTGAGGAAGATGTAGTTTTCACCTAAGTGAAATGAAGGCTACATTGCCACAACCATTGCATAGGCATCTATGGCATGAATTGCTCCCTTACTGCATCAGTCAAACACTGTATTTATATGTTACTTGTTCCTGCTCATTCTAAAGCAAAGGAGAGTGCACATTTGTACTTGGCCATTGTAGAAAACTAAATACTTTCTGGCCCAATGATGCTTTACTGTTTTACTTATAATTTTCTTAGAGAGTATATAAAAATAAAGTCTTTTGATTTGGGGACACAGGAAACATCTTTTTCTCCTTTGACAGGCAGGGCATTCACATTTCCAAGATAAGATCTTCAAATTAAAGCATTAAGGTGTAGCAAAGTTTATTGCAGAAGCTCAGAAACAATGCTGACAAACATCATTCTGTTTCGTGACCAAAGTACTTGTGATTCAAGTCCTCATAGTTTAATTATGTGAACGAGGCCTAGGCAAAAGTCAAAAAACTGCAACATGCCAACCTTTGTGATGTCATTCTTGATTTTAAAATTAAACCTGAATCCAAGTGAGTACCGAGTATTTTCATTTTATGAAGAACTTTTCTCTCAATCCTGGCAATACTTTTTCAATGGTGGTTTTGGTGTTTTTTTCTGCAGTGAATTAATTTTGAGTTTTTGTATTTTGCCCTATATCAAGAAATGGAAGAATACTGATCACAGCAAAGCATCGTAAACCAAGTTGACTGCTTGCTTTTTATATCCACTAATTTGACAAAGTCCTTCTTGTATCACTACCGTAGGAAATATTTAACAAATAGATAACAGTAATGATTACAGTCTTGTATTGTTCCATTCTAGACTAACATTGGGAAAGAAAAATAAACTACAATTCATCAAACATAAGTATTTTAATTGGAAACTTCAGGGAGCTGTAGATTGTGTTCAGGAAAGATATCTTACAAATGCTTGTGATGTTGGAGAATCATATCTATGCCAAGAACTCTTTCTTTCTTCTACCATGAAAAAAAAAAAAAAAAAGATTAAAAAATGTAATATGAATAATATATTCATACACCATCTTACCAGCCAACTGGTAGCATGTTACTGGTGAGGACTTCAAAACATTTCATTTTACCAAAGATTTTGATTTTCCTGCACTGGAGCAAACATCTACTACCATACTTTAAGGAGCTTGTCACACAGGCCGTGACAGATAAAAACGGAAGTCTGAAACAGTTATGGCTCCCAGCCACCCACCCTTCCCCTCTGAGAGAGATGGCTGCCCATGAGGCATGGATATATGATCCTTTTGTCAATCAGCTGCTGCACTTTTCAGCCTGGTGTATTATGGTTCATGATGGGATCAGACATACCTGGTTCAGGAATGGCAATGTCCAGAAGTGGGTAAGGCAGACAGCTGGGGGCAGTAATAGCTTCAGCTGTTTACATCACACAGGATTGTTGGAGACCTAATAATACACACCCATCCTGTACTCTCATCATACTACCACAAAAGCAATTCAAGACAATAATACCATCTCTAAAGAAGCAATGCCAGGGAATGGTCCTGTGTCCCACCAGTGTGTATTGCGGCAGTACTCTGGAAGGAGGCAGCAAAGCGTGGCTTGAGGTGGGGAGTGTGCTGCATGGTGACAGGCACTACCTGACTGGAAGCACTTTGCCAGTTCATGAAGTTCAGCAACCAGTTCACTGAAAATGTCAGTGGTTTTCTAGAAATGTGCATGTAGCTGAAGTTTTTTGGGTTTTCTTTCCCCAAGTAAACATGGAGTTAAGAAAAAAAAAAAAAACAAACAACAAAAAATAAGGAGAGGAGAAGACTCCTGTGACTTTTCATAGTTGAAACGTACAACATTAGAAGGTTAAGTACAACAGTGTTCAAAGTTTGGATGTTTATCTGAACAGAATGAACTTTTCCTTTGAGATTTTGAAAGAAGTCGCAGGATTTAGCCACTTAACACTTATACAAATGAATGGAGTCAAGCCAATTTATGGACTCAAGGAGGTAAGGAGTCACATGAGGGATCAGTATGACATTATTTTCTACTTCCTATTAAGACAAAAATATCTCAGGAGCAGAGGCAGGCATTTTAGAATATTTTGAGAGTTTGGCTTTATGTCCCTCATTCTCAGCCACAAGCTGTGAGCCATCAATGGGAATTAGCATGTGTCCTGAGACACTAAAAAGGATTCTTTTCCATCTTCGGGCAGAGTAAAACTGACCATACTACTCAGAGGTGTACCTTATGTTTAAACACAGTTTTAAAGCATTTCAGCCATATTTGATTCAAGTTTGGTGAAAAGATATGAGACAGGCCAAGTTTAATTTAGATTGCTCCTCAACTTTCAGTGCAAAACTTTATTACAATTCACTGATAAACATTAATGTGGAACCTTGGTTAATTTACACAACAGGAAATTAAAAGCATGGAAGATGGACAGAGTTATGATAAATCACCATTGAGATACACAAGAAGCCAAGTAAGTTTTGATTTGTATGTCATGCAATAAATAGATCAATAATGAAAATTTCAGTTTTAGATGAAACAGTAATTAAACTGAATTAACTCTGTCTTTTTAAACTAGAGTGGCATTAAAATAGTTTAACTACAGGCTAGATGAGTTCAAGAACAATGGTGAATAGCAGTCATTTTTGAACCTGACTAATCCAATTTCTGTATTCTCCACTTCATACACAACCATTGGAAAAAAAACTCAAAAATTTTGGTGAAAGAGGACTTGACATGGGTGATTATATCTGCAAACAGGTTATTGTAAGTTACACTTTAATGATGAAACATAGTGGGTTTTTTAATTTATTTGAAGAAAAACAGCAGTACTTATAAGGTCTATCTAACTCAAGCCATAAATTACACACTGCAAAAAAACCTCTTTTCATCCTTTTATCAGAGACACTATTTCATACTGCAGTGAGGTAAAGGTTTGAATTATATGATTAGCAGATGCAAAATAGTGGTTAGAGACAATGTTTAGGGATTCTAAATTATTTAATTTCCATTCCTAGTACTAAATATCATTTTGACCTTGAATAAATCTCTTAGCTTCTGTGCCTGTCCCATATGTAATAACACCGTAACCCACACTCTGCTAACTCAGATGATTTTTGTTGGGATTAGTTCCTCTGTGCTTTTTATGCTGTGTGGATTTCTAAATAAATATAGTCCAGAGAGCAAAGTATTATTAACTCTAATCTACAAAACATCAAGTTTCCTTCTTTTATATCACAAAGCTAACCACTAGTCCACCTGTAGAAGAACAGTGTCAAGATCTTTCAAGCCTTATAAATTGCTTGACCATCTCAGGGAACAGAGTGTTTAAGCTATAAATCCTTATTTTGTTCTTTTTTATGACTTATTGTATCCTTCAGTGAGGCAGTGTGCTGTCACAGCATATGAGAATAGCTATCACATTTGGGGCAGATATAAACAGCATGTACTTAGTACCAGTTTTCCCTTTGTCCTCACATGCTCTGAGCACATGATATATTGTCAATGGACATCTGAAAATGAATGCTTCCCCACTCAGTAGAATGATAACCAAGCCTGCATGCACAAGCAGTATTTGTGGTTGTGGTGCCCTCTCATGACAGGGAACATGTGAAACTACATAGCAAATAAACCGCTGTATTTATTTGCTCCCATTCTGAAACCGGCATGTTCTTCATCCAAACTTCACTTAAGCACTAAGGTGCAGACAATATATCAAACTACTCTCTGCAGCCCTCTGCATCATGGGATGTGATCAAATCTGCCGTCCAGGAGAAGCATACTGAAATTTTCAGAGTCCAGGGATCTCAGAATACTTCTTTAAGGAGGGGATACATATGAATTACGCAGCTTTGCTCAACACAACCAGCTTTTTGTCCCAAAAATACTTCAGGTCATTCAGGTTAGCTGGCTGTGAAAAGCCGCAATGGAGTCCTGCTCAAAGGGTGTGTACAGCCTAAAGGGAATTCAACTTTAGCAAAGACAGTTAACACAGCCACGCATGTTTTGGCCTGTGTATTAATGGAGCTTTTCAATTGTGTTATGATAACTCAACTGAGCTTATGTAATTAAGAAATAAAAAACCCCAAAAAACCCCAAAACCCAGTCCAGTCACAGCATATGCCTGTCAAGTTACAGCACAGTTCAGTTTTCGTTGTGACCTTTAATTCTCTACCTACTTTGCAGGGAGTATTTTGCTTAAGAGATTTGTAATCAGTTACAACACACCATTTCCCTCATCTATTTCACTTCTCTATGTCAGACAAAGGAAAGTAATTATCACCTTCTTGCCCTCTCTGGATTGAGTTTACTGCCTCAGTTCAAATGAAATAACACCATGGAAAGACACCATAGCTCTAAATTACTCCTATTCATTGTTCTATTGAGGAATGAATACACTGGAAACTACTGTCTATGACAACTGATGGTAAAATCACGCTGGAGTGAAGATTGATTTTCCTTCATGAGAAATAAAAGTGAATCAAAAATTCTAGTTTATAATTTTTGCATCAGCAACAAAATATAGGCCTTAAATACGTGGTGTTGAAATAGCTTAAAGTCTGAAGTCAATTTGATCACTAGTTCAGTTTAGAATCAGTACTTCAAAGAGGCTGAGATAAAGTTTGCTGGAACATTTGTCAATTACTCTAAATAAAGCTTTCCCTTTGGATTTCTGAACAAATGTTTCTTCAGGGATTTTCCTGAAAGTTTGCATGCAAAGATAATAGCTGTGGTCTCCTCTCTTCTAGACCACCTTCTGTAATTACACAAAGGAAACACAACCCATTATGTAATAATAATATTGGTTGTTTCATTTTGAACTAAATCACAGAGGCAATTAACATGACAGTGTTTTGGCAGATAAAAAAGTTGAAAGAAAGAGGAATAATCATTTTTAATTCAAAGTAGTGCTGTAGGAGCTTCAGAAAGCTCATCTTAAAAACAAACAAATGAAAACCAGGAGATCTTGAAAGAGCTTCATTAAAACACATATAAGATTATCTGGAAAGAAATAACACCTTTTCTTCTGGTTTCTAATGCATATAATTTGACTACTAGCTCATCTATTTTTTATAGGAAGAAAATATACTTTGCCCAGAAAATGTCCTAAGAAAAGGGAATCGGTACCTAGTATTTTGCATAGATATAAAAACTGTTCTTTGAAAGCTTCATGGAAATGCAATATTGTTCAGTATGCACTTCTAAAGATTCTTTTCAGAAGAGAGTGATTTTTTTGTTTACATGAAAAATCTAGCAGACTACAAGAAGAACCATGAATCTGCAAAAAGATACAGAAAACTGCAAAATACAAAAAGATATGAACAGATCTGTACAAAAATTATTTTAAAAATATTTTTTCAACTCTGTAGTCCTACTTGACTTAAGACAGATGCAACATTCATATTTTAAAGGGTTTTTTTTCATTTCAACAGTTTCAGCTAACCAGACATAATGGTACACCTAAGGAACACTCAGAAATATAAGCACTGGTTACAAGAGAAAGAACACTTCTTCAGATAACTATTCCAAATCCAACTCTAGGGACTAGTAGCTAATTGCTACTAATTTGTGTAGTCTCCAGTCCAGTTCCCACTGAACAAGTATTCAAGCCATAAACACCCCCCCATCATAACCAGCATTCTTATTCACAGTTTCAGGAAAGTGTACAAGATCGAACAGATCCAGGAAATTCTTTGAATTCAAGCCCCAGTCTCACAAACAGCTTCTGTACTGGGGCAATTCTGGGCATATTGCATTGCTGCTGATGAGGTGTACCTGTTCTGTCTCAAAAATTGGCTCCTCAGAAAATTCACACCCAGATTTTAAATTACTTGTGCATAATCCTGAAGAATCAGTATTTCTCAGTATAAGACTAAATATTTCAGAGACAGTATATCAGCAACAGCAAAAGACTTTCTACTAAAGTTTTTAGGTACAACGTGTACAACACCAGTAATGTCATACCTGTATCTTTTTCCACCATGTTTTAAGATAGAGAAATAAGCCTCAGTTTACTTCTCTCTCATGAATGGCAAGAAAAGAATCACATACTGACATGAAAGACCTTTAACAGCTGTGTGGAGACTGTGTTTTCTTTGTAACATCAGCAGTCTGGTAACAGTATTGTGAGAACACATTTGTGAGTCCTACGCTTTTTTTGTCAATAGCAACTCTTGTCTGTGACATCTCTGGAAACAGGAGTTTTAATCTTGTGGGAGCTCTGAAGTCACCTTTTAAAATACATTGCTAATTCTTATGCTGCAAAGTAGCTGTTCATATTACCAAGATAGGAAGAGCACGGTTAGCTTGTCTTTGGGGCCTTAATACATTTTAGCTGTATAAAGATCAGTAAATAGAGGCCTTAAACCTCTTTATTAAGAGGTCTTAAAGAGGTCTTAAAATCCTTTATACTTGAAGTAATTTCTGTGAGCCTAGGCTGACCTTCTTCAAGCAGGCCTGGCTTACAAACTGACCTTAAACTTCAATTTAGATTAAGAGGGAAAGAAAAAAAAAAAACAAAACTGAGGAGACCATCCACTTTAAAGTATATTGGCAGCTGTATGTAAAATAAAACAAATCTTTCTTCCTGTACAGGATGTTTCCTTAGGAATGTATTGGGAACAGCTCCACTTCCCAGTCAACAATAAACCAGTCCCAAAAAACATACTTGAAAAGAAAGGAAATATGCAACATGGTACATGACGCAAGCCTGGGTGTAAATGAGAAACTATGAATCACTAATACATCTTGCCATTACTGCCGCTGTTGTGATAGACCAATGCATAAGTGCAGTGAAATCCCCCAAGCCACTCTAAACTTGCAGTGCCTCAGGTTTCATTATAAATTCAAAATGTAGAGTAAGGTCATTGGCTAAGTGTCTCAGGTCTTCCATGTGTATATTTTCAAAACTGAAGAAAATGTTTGCAAAACTCCCTGTTTGCTAAAGCTGAAGACTTTCATCTATGTCTGAGTTTGCTACTCAGGACTGGCCTTTCTGTAATACGACAAAAACCTTCAGTGAGATACACTGTCTTCAGGCACTCATTTGAATGTGAATCAAGGAAATTTCTCACCCTTCTAGAACCTTCCTATTTACTGCTCTCTTTAAAATGAAAATAAACACACAATTCAATGGCTAAAGAGACACATTTATTCATAATTTTAACAGGAAATATTTTCTATCACACGGTACAAGATTAATGTGGAGAGGCAACCTTACGATTCCGGATGACCAAGCAGTGTCATCCTTTTCTGGAGATAGGTTCACAATAGTGAAACCTTCAAGAGAAGGTTTATCATGGACTTGTGCATTGTTTTCTGCAATGATCCAGTGCCTGCAGGGCAAGTTACTTGGGACACCAGAATGTTGGATAAATATAGTGTTACTACTAATACTAAATTATGTTTTGTTTAAAAAAATTGGTGTGAATCCCAAAATATTTACAACCTAAAAGCTTTTCAATATTATCCACAATACCTTCTATTTAAGCTTCTAATATGCCAGCACCTTAAGATATAGTTTCTAGCTGCAAAGACAATCAGGTAGTTTGTCGAATATAGTATAATTTACTCAATTGATGGTATTTTAAAATATATCCAAATACATCAAGGATTAGCTTACTTTTGTCAAAGCAGACAATAATGTTATGCATTTGATTAGATTCAAATGGATTCCTCATTTTCCCTACCTTTGAATAATCTGAATAATCTATTCTCTGAAAATTGGCCACTGTGTTTCTCAAACAAGTACTACTACAGTTATTTATGTATTTTCTGGTAAGACAGGTGCATCATGTAGAACTCTACATTTGAATGTTTCTTATGGTCTGAAGTTCTCACTAAGAAACAGAAGGTTGGAAAACTTTATTCACCTTGGTCATCAGTCTTCTAGAGGACTACTTAGAAAAATCTCTCACATACAGCTCCATAGATTTCAAATGCAATCCCAGTGTTATGTGACTAATTATATATAATCAACACATCTTAAAAATTCTACTCAGCAACCATTCCTGATGATTTGGTGTTATGTTCTGCTAACTCATTACTGAATCCTTTATGCAAATTTTTTGCTATGAGAATCATAGCTAACAACCTTTCTGTCTTCCCACCACATCTTTAGCAACTAATGACTGCAAAGCATGAGGTGCCCCTGTGGCACTATCTAGCTAATAAACAAAATATCAAGCAGCCTAAATCTCTTGCCAGATCTTTAATCACAAAAGAATCATAATATTGTTGATACTTGACTGTGCCACACCATATGCCCAAAAGGCTGGAAAACACAGCACTTAATACATAATGAATCATCATAAATTATGATATGCCAATAAAACGCTGGGAAGGATTTTTGGCTTTGGTCTTTTTGCTCACTACAAGAAAGTCAAGTGTGTCAGCACAGGGTTTAAAATGTATAAATCCACACAAATGGATAGATCTGCTGCTTGTTAGTGTCCAGAAACATGCCACAGAGTCAAACAGTCAAACAGGAAAGCATACTTGAAAAAGTTTTACTACTGAATAAAAATGGAATAATCCAGGTTATTTGGTTACAACCCAAACTCTAATTTTTCTAAAACTCACCAGATAAGTGAGGAATATTCCCAGGCATTATTTAGTGTAATATTGAATAACCTGCAGATATTTTTTTAAACACAAGCCTAGAGATTGTTGTCCACTATTCATACCTACCTCCATAGAACTGAATGGGATTTTTGAGCATTTAGGCATCTGAATAATTTGAGAGTAGCAGAGTTACCATGTCTTCTGGTTTATAGTATCTCTAAGTGTAGTTGAGGGAACTGTTGATTATTACTGAAGTACATATACAACTTCATATAGAAGTATGTAATATTTATCTCCTCCAAACCAAGGAGCAATTTATCCTGACAAAGAGGAAGTCAAATAAGAAAACCAGGAGGCCTGCAAGGATGAACAAGGAGCTCCTGGATAAGCTCAGACATAAAAAGGAATCCTACAGAAGGTGGAAGCAAGCACAGATAGCCTGGGAGGAATACAGAGAAACTGTCCGTGTAGCCAGGGATCAGGTTAGGAAGGCCAAAGCCCTGATAGAATTAAATCTGGTCAGGGACATCAAGGACAACAAGAAAAGCTTCTATAGGTACGTTAGTGATAAAAGGAAGACTAGGGAAAGGGTGGGCCCTCTCTGGAAGGAAACAGGAGACCTGGTTACCCAGGATATATGGAGAAGGCTGAGGTACTCAATGACTTTTTTGCCTCAGTCTTCACTGGTAAGTGCTCCAGCCACACTGCCCAAGACACAGAAGGCAAAGGTGGGGACTGGGAGAATGAAGAACCACCCACTGCAGGAGAAGACCAGGTTCGAGACCATCTAAGGAACATGAAGGTGCACAAGTCCATGAGACTGATGAGATGCACCTATGGGTCCTGAGGGAACTGGTGGATGAAGTGGCTAAGCCACTTCATATTTGAGAAGTTGTGGCAGTCTGGTGAAGTTACTGCTGATTGGAAAAAGGGAAACATAACCCCCATTTTTAAAAAGAGAAGAAAGGAAGACCCAGGGAACTACAGGCCAGTCAGTCTCACCTCTGTGCCCAGCAAGATCATGGAGTAGATCCTCCTGAAAACTATGCTAGGGCACATGGAAAATAAGAACAGCCTACATGGCTTCACTAAGGGCAAATCATGCCTGATGAATTTGGTGGCCTTCTATGATGGGTTACAATGTTGGTGGATAAAAGAGGAGAAACTGGTGTCATCTACCTGGACTTGTGCAAAGCATTTGACACTGTCCCACATGGCATCCTTGTCTCTAAATTGGAGAGACATGGATATGATGGATGGACCACTCTGTGGATAAGGAGTTGGCTGGGTGGTCACACTCAAAGAGTTGTAGTCAATGGCTCGATGTCCAAGTGGAGAGCAGTGACGAGCGCCATTTCTCAGGGGTTGATGTTGGGACCAGCGTTGTTTAACATCTTTGCTGGCAACATGGACAGCGGGATTGAGTGCATCCTCAGCAAGTTTACCAATGACACTAGGCTGTGTAGTGCAGTCAACATGCTGGAGGGAAGGGATGCCATCCAGAGGGACCTGGGTAGGCTTGAGAGGTGGGTCCATGCAAACATCATGAAGTTCAACAAGGCCAAGTGCAAGGCCCTGCACATGGGTTAAGGCAGTCCCAACACAAATACAGGCTGAGTGATAAATGGATTGAGAGCAGCCCTGTGGAGAAGGACTTGGATGTACTAGTGGACAGAAAACTGACTATGAGCCAGTAATGTGCCCTCGCACCCCAGAAAACCAACCATACCTGGGCTGCATCAAGAAGAGTGTGACCAGCAGGTCAAGGGAGGTGATTCCCCCTCTACTCTGCTCTTGTGAGACCCCACCTGGAGTGCTGTGTCCAGCTTCGGGTCCCTCAACATAAGACATGGACCTGCTCGAGTGAGTCCAGAGGAGGACCACGAAGATGATCAGGGGGTTGGAGCATCTCCCTTAAGAGGACAGGCTGAGAGAGTTGGGGTTGTTCAGTGCAGAAAAGAGAAGGCTGAGGGGAGACCTTATAGCGGCCTTCCAGTGCTTAAAGCAGGCCTTAATAAGGGAGTGCAGTGATAGGACGAGGAGTAATGGTTTTAAAATGAAAGAGGGTAGATTTAGATTAGCTATAAGGAAGAAATTCTTTACTGTGAGGGTGGTGAGACACTGGCACAGGTTGCCCAGAGAGGCTGTGGATGCCCCCTCCCTGGCAGTGTTCAAGGCCAGGTAGGATGGGGCTTTGAGCAACCTGGTCTAGTGGAAGGTGTCCCTGCCGTGTTGGAACTAGATGACCTTTAAGGTCCCTTCCAATCTATGATTCTATGATTCCAATGTGCCTGTGTATTGTGATTCTACTGTCTCATCTGAAAGGTTATATCACCTGTCAACAAGCAGACATGATTTCTAAACTACTGTCTCCGGTTTCTATGCAACAAACCTCATATGGAGAGCCTTGCTGTAAAGTCTTTAATCACAGCAATAAGATTACATATATGAGCAAGCAAAATTAGCCTGCCACTGGACACCACTTGCTTCATTACATTTCACTTTTCGTTTAAATCACGACAATATAATGTATTTACTCACAGGTTTCGTGATGGTATAACAGGACTAAAAAAAAAAAGCTACAATAAAGCCTGGCACTCTGAACCAAGTCTTAGTGTCATGACTACAACTGAGTCTTGAAGAGTCCAGGACATGAAGGTAAGAGCTGAATTTCCTTAAGGGGCTCTTCATCTCCTAATGCATGAAAGATACACGACTTATCTAAGTAACAGAAGGTCTGCACAGAAAGGGATACAGACTAAGTGAGCCTTTACTAAAACTGGTGAACTCCAGCTTTGAATGTGCCTCCACCTAGAACTTGACATGTTTGCCTTTGTCCTTATTAGGCTGTGACTGCTTTCAGGAATTCATTCTTTCTAATGTTTAAAACCAAAGGGCCTGATGCTGTAACTTTATGAGCAATAAACCACAATTCCTGTTAGTTACTTTGAATCAAGTCTTTTAGAAAACAAGAAACTGATGGCAAGAACAGGCCTGAGGTAACATTTTTACTCTCAATCACATTAGGGTCATATGCAGTTTTAGATGTTTCTGTTCATTGCTTTTTTGTAAAGACTTTAAAATTTCCTGTGTCAAGTAGTACTGGCATGCAGAGAGACCTGTAAAGAGTGCACTGAAAACTGACCATCTCTGGGTACAGCAACTTCACAGCTGTGTGAAACATCCTGCCAAGGTACCAATGAATCTTTCAAACCATGGCGTATTCTTGAATAGACATGGGCTCCTGGATCAAAGTGTTGCATTACAAACCTTAATCAAAGTAAATAAAATAACAACAAACAATAAACAGGATATAACTGGTGTCAATATTTATTCCATAACAGAAGTCTTTTTCACAGGCAGAAAGTTTCAACATGGTAAGTATTGTCTGAACACTAGTTATATTTACCCAAACCATGTAAACAAACAAACAAAATGCAACAATTTCTGTTGGACAACAAAAAGCTGTCAATTTGTTAACAGATATGCTACATTATCTTTCATCTAAAGATCTCAGTGTAATCTGGAATAATTAAACAAGCCTCGTATTAGAGACTTGTGGTTATCATTTCCTCCCAGATCAGTATGAGTTAAGCACCTAATTGCTTTGTATCTTTGGAAATCTTTCTCAGAAGAGTTAAATGATGAATGTATATCTTCTGAGAGTTAATTATGAACCTGCACTGCACAGGCTGCCATTAGAAAATGAAATCTGACAAACTTTCTCAGAAAGATTTATTGTTTTCCTGTGACAAGAAGGACAGAGTTAAAAAGAAAATACTCTACAGACAGATTTTCAAGAGTCCAAGTCTCTTTTAGGAACTAATGAAAGTCTTTAGATGGGTTCAGTACCCTGCCGCTCACACTGAAAATGTGAGCTGTTGTGGATTCCTGCGTGAAAGCTGTGAATATCCACCCATGTAATTTAGATGCCTAAAAAGAAACAGTTAGGCAGCAAATTCTTGAAAAACTTCATCGGTCCTATAAATTTGAAAGCCTGTGAAATATGATACATTTAGTACTTCATGCATAATTCATGTAGGCAATTAAATGTTAATGTGCAATTAACATTTTTTTGCTGTTGAATTCATAAAGTATTCCCCCGCCCCAACTCTACCTGACCTTATTTGACAAGTAAAGCAAGTAGCCAGCTTTTCCATGTCAGGAAGGACTGAAATGTTTGCTATACCAGTACAGATTTTCTCATGTAAAGAAGTTATTTGCCATGTCTAGGAGTTACGGATATTGTCACTCATAAACTCTTTCAAACTTTATTTGCCAGTCACATGGTGAAGAAAGAACAGCCAATTCCTGCTGTGTGCTCTTTGTTATATATGAAACATTTTTTGTTCCATTTCTGGATGAATCACTTTTAGGAAAGTCAGCAGGGAACCAATTTCAACATCATGTATGATGTCTTTGAAGTCTGCCTTCTGCTCTTTATCACAGCAGTGAACCAAACGTTTACATGCCTTCTTGGCTTGCACTTCATGATGCTGAGTGCATGGATCTATGCCTATGAGTCTATATTGGCCACTAGTTTTGGAATTTCTCTTTGTTATTGTATCATAAAAGTAGTTCATTACAACTAGTTTTGTAGTAAACTCTATGTCAGTGTGAAGACAGATTTTACTTGTGGCACTTTTTATTTTCCTTTATCCACTAAATACTATTTCTTGCTATAAACAACAGATTTCCCTACAGTTTGGGTTATGCCAGAAAATACTTTACAAACAACAGTGATGTTTCTAGAGATTGGAGACTGCCATTCATACACAAAAAAATCTTGTAATGAAACAAAATGGAGAAAGAAGAGAAGCAGGGAAGTCCAGCTGATGTTCTAGCCCAGGCATCCTTTCTCAGTGTGACAGTCTGAAAAGAAAAACAAGAAACAAAACAGAGAACACGGATATAATCATATGGGTCCATGTTACACAAAACACATATGTCAGATTTATATCTTATGCAAGCATACAGATAGATAAGACAAGCATGAGCCTCCCTTTTTCTCTACCATCTTAATATCATCAGCTCACAAATGTCAGCTGCAAGTTATGATTGGAGTGGGTCTCAAGGAGGAAACTCAAAAAGAACACAAACAGCATTCTGTGAATGCTGCTTGTGGTACCACAGGTGTTGCAAGGATTAAATGGGAAAAATACTTCCTTTCATACTCATATTAAAAGCTGAACAGTCACTTTTTTTTTTTTTTTTTTTTTTTTTTTTGGTGTAGATTCCTTCCCTCAGAACTGAAGAAGCTATCAATTTAGTCAAAAAAAACCCCGCCAAAAAAACAAGGAGGCTCAAAGAATAGTTCTGCTTGTTTCCCCAGGTGTAGTCATAAGATCAACAGAAGATATTACGTCTCCCTAGAAAACTTGTCTTTCTCATATCCTGAGACTATGAGAGCCACTTACACAAATATTATTCTAAAAGATAAAGTATAGCAGAGGCAGAGTTTGACAGCTGTGGAACCCACAGCTCAGGTGAAAAGGCACAGTCCAGGTAGCTGCTGGCTGGAAGACAGTTTGTGACAGAAAAATTAAAGTCTTCTCTTATAAAAGCAGGTGTTGATAACTGCAGTTCTCATAAACTCCAAATGCTAGTTGATGTAAGTAGAAGTATTAGTAAAACTTCAAATTTCTATTACAAATTTTATATTACAATTATCATTTTATAACAATTATTGCATCTTTTGATGAAACAGGCCTTACATTTTATCAAATAGTTAATAACGATCTGATGTTAACTGAATCACATGAATTTTGATGAGTGTCAAAATAGCAAATTCTGATCATACAAACACTGGCTTATGTCCACACCCTTAAGTGCCTATATTCTGTTTATGCTGGGGTAAAGTCAACCAAGGCTCTGGCTTTTTTCAGCAACAAGCAGCCTCTCAGATGCAGAAGAACTGGTTTGAAGCCTTACATTCTGACCAGTCTGAGGTTCTACATCTCTCCAATTAATGCCTCAGCTGCTAATTGCCCTGGCCAAATCGCCACTACTTAGTTCCCTAGAAAAATGAAGTAGCTTGGACAAGAAGAAAGTTGTGATCTTGAATACAGAGAAACAAAGTTAAGAAAAGAGAAAACAGTATGCAGTTTTTTGGTCCCAATTTTTACTGACATATAGTATTCTTCTTTAGGAGTGCAGACCACCCTCTTGCAAATACCAGTATCATTTCAAAAGCAGTGCCAGTATGATGAAGCCATGCTCTGAATTTAATTGCAATTTATACATAATTTAAAGATATTTTACACGGACACACTGGTTTAAAGGGGTCTCACAATAAATTAGGATCATACCATAACTATTTATAAACACATTCAGTTAATGTGTAAAAAATGGATGCACTCACACAGCCATGGGAAGAAAAAAGTCTCAAATGGAACTGAACTGTTCTGAATGTTCATTGGGAAGATCTCAGTTCAGGTAAGGTTTCTGATTTCCCTATGACAATTTATTAAGGTCTATAAAATCAACAGTGATTAACCAACACATTTAAATTTTGTTTATAAAACCATTAGTAAAATCAAGACTTCAGCAAGTTTAAGTAAAATATGCTCATCTTACATACTCAGGACTCACAAACATATGCAAATATATACTGCTCCTATGATCTTTTTACTTCAATTTTTACTTTTACTGAAAGATAGTAAACAAATATTGTTGAGGTGAATTTTATAGGTTCAGATGTAACTTCCTTATCCTTTTCTACACGAGTAAAACTGATTAGCAACAGTTTTCTGTATTGACCCATGAGCCTGAAACTAATGATGTAACCTAAGAAGGTGGAGTAGTTGTGCAAACTCTCCACATCACAGCTATCTGAAACTCTCACCATAAGCTATGGAATAAAACCCAACAGAGTTCTGTGTTGTAATTGTCTTGATGTGAAAACATAGGGTCTCAATGCCTCCTGAGACAATGGAGTTGGCAGAAGCTACCCAGTAAATCAGACCAAGTTAAGACTATTGTTTTTCACAGCATGTGAGAGGTTTTTGGATGACCTTTGGGTTTCATATTGTAAAAAAAAAATCCCTCACACAACTGCTCATTCAACACATTTCATTTTTTTCAGCACAAAGAAAGATATTTTTGTTACAGTTGGTTCTTGCATGTCATTATGTGAAGCTAGATGATGAAACTCCTCTTTACATGCCTCCCTGGCGCCTGAATTACTTCCAAATTTTTAGCTGATTAGAGTCCACAAAGTGTTCCTGCCAGCTTTACTGCTCATTCACCCTCATGCTCATTAGATTGAAACAACCAGTGTACCATATAGATTTGTTTTCTTAGTGTTTTATGCTTTATTTTGTTAAAGTCATTGGCTCTTCTAAAATTATATCAGTTATAGTCCATTGTCTGTGAGAATTACATTGTTACGTCTTTAACTGGGCTCTGATATTCCAAAGAGTGTTGAGTGAAGTCTTTTTTATAGTCACACATTGAGAGTTGTGCAGCATAACATTAAACGAGAGACACGGGACAATTCTAGTTTGTGATCCCCTCTTTACAAATACATTTTAGATGTTTAAACTCCAATTCTTAGCTGGTAAGTGGATCCACCTCTTAACTAGTAAACTGTTCAATATAGCCACAACCCTCATACTTACATCCCTGCCTTTTATTAAGGATGATGACCTACAAGAAATGTAACACCCACAGAACACTGCACTGCTCTTATTGATGGATTTCAGACACATACATATATATTTAATTATGTCAATATCACTACATATATAAAAGGTTTTTGCTTTTTTTGGTAAGACTCCTTTAGGGGATCAAACACTCTTCTCCATCTTTCTGCAGGGCTTTGAAGTGGATGAGGTGAGTGTTGGCCCATATCCTCAATGCCTGTTCCACTGTGCAGGTGCCACAGCCTGAATGAGGAACTAGGCTACACCTTTCCTCCAAGGGCGGTGAGGTTACTGTTCTGGAGTGCACACCGCTAGTGGATACAGTCTGACTCATCTCAAACTGCTCCGCAGGGGCTTTGAGCAGTAACATCCTTTCCACAGCCCTTGCAAAA
Source organism: Strix uralensis (assembly GCF_047716275.1). Classification (NCBI taxonomy): domain Eukaryota; kingdom Metazoa; phylum Chordata; class Aves; order Strigiformes; family Strigidae; genus Strix; species Strix uralensis. Next base: position 68,748,403 of record NC_133972.1, on the reverse strand, counting down.
TTTCTGTAGGCTTTACTAAGGGAATATTTCCCACACTAGCCAGTATGTGCATGTTTATGGTATTCTCAATTGGAAGTAAGAGTTGGTTAATTGGTTAAAGGAAAAGAGATGAGAATTAAACAATAGTGCTCTTATTCTACTATCCATTTCTAATACAGAAAGGAGAGCGGTTCAAAGACGTAAAAGACACACATGCATATACAAACAGCTAGCACCATATTGGATAAAACGAATGTATTCCTCATTCATGAGCAAATTTACAATAGAGATAGTCATGAAAAATGTAAATGCAGCAAGATGAAAGAAGAGGAAAGGGAGGCAAAGCCAGAGTAAATGAAACATTAATAACACATTTATTGCTTACAGGAAAACCCAAAGGCTAATATTTGCTAAGACAAAATCAAAACACATAGGCTAAATAATCCATAATTGCACATCCTTAATACTAAAGCACATGCTTAACTACACTGGTAAATTGGCTGAGAATGTCTTGCCTTTTACAGGCTTGAGCCCTTAATGCACAGTGATGAACACAAATACACCACACATCTATTTCAGTGTCTTGTCAGTCATTCATTCTGGAAATTATGCCAGAGTTTTAATCTCCCATTTCTCCTACAGCCTCTCCACATCTCTACTGGCATACTGGTGCACCAGCTCACTTCAACTTCTGGCTTGCAAAAACTCTTATTTTTTCATTCAAATATCTCCTAGCACTCCCTTCTTAAACTAATGTACAAGATGACTCAACAAAAAACACCCCACCAATCTGAAATTGAGTCATTGTGTCTCTAAATGCCAAAACTAAATCACTGCCTGAATATATTGCTGCAAGCTTTGTTTTCTTCACCTTCATCAGCTCTGTACAGTTCATTATCCTCATTCATTGTGTCATATCTAAAATTAGAAGGTAAGATCTTTGAGGTATGGGTAATATATCTCCCCCTGTTCCATAACGGGCCTAAAACATCTTTAAGAAGTGTTAAAAATTTAATTAATACAACGAATGCCATAAAATAGTGAACAATAAACAACTCTGGTAATTCTTTTCCTAATTAAGTTTTATGTTAATTCTTTGCACTAAATTCTGTGAACCTCAAAGAAAAAATCCCACTTCTCTGTGTATAAACTAAGATTTTAAATTTAATCTGTTCATGTTATTGTTACCACCCCTCTGAGCTAGTTTATACCAGTTGTTTGTCTTACATGCATAGAAGATATTGCTTCATTGTTTAAAAAAATAAAAATATCAGGATAAGAAACTGTTAGTACTAAAAGACACTGAATATACACGATTCTTACTGCAGCTGTCCAAAAATCTTCACTCTACTATGCAAAACACAGTACTGTCAGATTTTTGGTCTGATGATACTTCTGATGAGTAGAATATGCACACAAATCAAACAAATGCTAACTTTCAGACTGTTTTTTGAGCCTAAGATTTCAAATATTCCAACCTTCCTTATCAGTGCTTTAAAATTAATACATACTTAAAGACATAAAAAAATGAAGATATAATTTATGGAGGCAACTTTAGCATGGAATAATTTAGCTAAAATCAAGGCAGTCACTTCATCCTGAAACATTCTGCTGTGTTAAGAACATGTTTTCAAACTACATCACCCATAGCATATTAATTACTGTAATCTAGTTAAGAGTAGGAGTTACTGGAATGTTATTAGTACATCAAAGGTAATGCAATACAGTCAGGTGAGCTGGAACTAATCAGCATAACTCACATTATAGGATATCACTAGAATGGATTTATTTTGAATACTTTAATATCTTTACACAGATTTTCTCATGCCAACAGTGTTTCTGCATTTGAGCCCAAACATTTCACATCAATCAGTTAAGGAATCTTTTCAGTTTCTGAAAGAGTAGAGTGTTGTTTGTTGAATGTATATTTCTTTTCATTGCTACAACTGGAATTTACCTATAGCCCATAAAAAAAAATTGTCCTTAGGATGTGACCACATAGTTTCTGAATAAGTGAGTAGAAACCCCAGAAAATAATGATTTCTGCTGGAAAAACTGACTCAACCTTTAACTATAGAGGCATGAACTGTTACCTCTGTAATTACCGGTCAACCTCAATCATTCCTAATTAAAGTTTTCCTCTGGTGGCTTATACTTAAGGCTAACCTTTACTGTTTATTCTACAATATATGATTACAATGAACCCAGTGTAAGTTAAATGATGTAGTTGTGTCTGGCTACATACAGCATTTTGATAGAACTTGGTAAATAATCAAACCAACTTCTCCCCAAAACCTATGATGTGTAGCAACTTGATACTTCCTCATTGCCAAATATGCATTAAGCTTTCATCGAAGTATGAATTCATCAAAGTAACAAAGAAAATCTGTAACTTACCTAAACAAGGGTCTCCTGCATCCTAGGCCAGTTCCAAAGTGTTTTCCTTTCTTCTATAAGAAATTTCAGAATTCTATTACATAAAAGAATTGTGTCAAAATCAGTTCATAACACAAACAGTATGAAACAAAAAATGTGTCACATTTAATGATGAAATTCTTCACTTCTGAGAATTTTTAAAATAAATTTCTTCAGATTAGCATTGCAATAAAGCGTAATATTTCCAAGTAGTTAGAGGTAGCAACATCTATTATTATTGCTCCCAAATTTCCACCATTAATCAATGGTTTTTCAGTCATTTATGACTATGTCAAATATTTATCACCTGGGCTGAAATTTCCCTGCCTCAGGACAAACTTTTCAACTAGATTGGTCCAATCATTTCCAAGAACAAAGGCTTACATAGTGCAATTTACCCCTGCTAGTGCATTTGCAGGAAGATAAAATCATTACTTGTATGATCAGATACAATTTACCACTAAGGACCCTTGACTCCTTCAGGGTACATGGATGGCCAGTACTTCTTAGGGGAGCAGCTATTTCTTTTTACCTTCTTTATTATTCAGTGTACATCTCCAGATTTTATTTACTGAACACTGGAACTGGAAGAAAACATTTGAGTCTGAGAGAACTCCTCTTAGAGATTTTATACAATGCCTTGATATAACAGCTGAGTGCTTCTCCAGCATTAAGCTTCTGAACTTCTGCAGTGAATGAAGTTATTCTCATTTGACTGATACACAGGGATTTATATATGTATATAATCCAGTCATTCTATGCCCAGATTAAGATGTCTGCAGCACGTTTCTTCAAAGCATTAGCACTGTGTACTACTACATGTTCAAAATTCAGTTCCCATCGACCTTTCTTACAGCTCACTTTCCATTATCAGTTGCATCCACATATCTTTCTGGCACTGTGATACACAGTGAAACAGATGCAAAAGCCAGATTTGTAGTGCATAGCTGAAAATCAGGACAAACCAGCTAACCAGTGGTGAACCTCTGAATCCAGGCTCGTATCCTGAAGCTCACAGAAGAACCTGCTACAGAACAGTCACTACCATGAAGTATGTGCAAGGAATATATATTTCCATTGCACTGGAGTTATGCAAATTAATATCAGTTGTAGAAGTGGGTATTACACTTAAATAAATTAATTGCAATATCATTAGATAAAGGTTTTGTGATTCCAATTAAAGTTTTACTGCCCATGAAGATGCTTAATACGGTTAGCAATTACTTTAAATACTACAACTGGGGTGCATCAAGCACAGCATAGCTAGCCGGTCAATAGAGGTGATTGTCCCACTCTACACTGCACTGGTGTGGCCCTACCTAGAGTACTGTGTGCAGTTTTGGGCACCTCAATATAAGAAGAACATCAAACTATTAGAGTGTGTCCACAGGAGGGTGACCAAGATGGTGAAATATCTTGAGGGCAAGATTTACGAGAAGCAGCTGAGATCACTTGGTTTGTTCATCTTGAAGAAGAGGAGGCTGAGGGGTGACCTTGTCACAGTCTACAACTTCTTCAAGGGGGGCAGCAGAGGGGGAGGTGCTGATCTTTCTCTGGTGACCAGTGATAGGATACAAGGAGATGGAATGAAGCTGCATCAGGGGAAGTTCAGGTTGGACATTAGGAAAAGTTTCTTCACTGAGAGAGTGGTGGGACACTGGAACAAGGTCCCCAGGGAAGTCACAACACCAAGCCTGTCAGAGTTCAAGGAGCATCTGGATGATGCTCTTAGTCACATGGTTTAGTTTTAGTAGTGCTATGAGGAGTGAGGAGTAAGGAATTGGACTCAACAATCCTTATGGGTCCCTTCCAGCTTGAGATATTCTACGATTTTATGATTTGTTACAGAATCTACCATAGACAAAATTCTACATATGGAGATGAGGTGTTGTAATTTGCACATTATATTTTCTTTTCTTTTTCTTGCAGTTTGGCACAGAATTGTTTGTATTGCTTTGCTTGAGGGACAGTCACCCTGTCAGTTACCCTCCCACCCCTCTCCCCACCCCCAGGAAAAAGAACATTGTTTTAAAAAACCCCATTCATATGTAAAATTGTATGTCACTAGAAAATCCTTATCAGACAAAAAAGATCATGTCTAATAGAAAACTGAAAGGCAAGTTGCTGAGAGAAATTCCTTCTGAGATGAGAGAAAAGTTGCCAGTTTGCTTTGAGGGATTAAAATGAGGTAATACAGTTTAAAACTCATATGTATCTAAGCTTTGTTGCAACAAGTTACATGAGCCTCAAGATGGGACTAGGTAAAAAAAATCTGAAAAAAAAAAGACAGAACATAAGCAGGAAATTTGCATTTTTAATTTTGTTAAACTTACCCCTCTGAGAGTTTATATTCTTTTTCTGCCTGATAAAATATGTCCTGCTCTGTACCGGAGTGGAACAATACTGTCACCTGGTGGTTAAATTTACTAGTAGTGGTCAATGAAATCCAGGTAGAAAAAGGCCTCTTTTAAACACCCTGCAGAATCTATGATCTAAACAGCTGAACGAATTGTTGAGAATCATGAACAATTTAATGCTAAGATCCCAATTGAGATATCATTAATTATAGTGAGTGGAACTAGCATCATGGCAGTGGATCAGGAAACCAGTAACTAAGTAATTTGTTATGGAAAAAGTAAAAAGTTGGCCCTAAATGATTCTATTAGAAAATGATTCTGCTGCTTTTTCTTTAAACTAATCTTCCCATTGAACTAGATAAGGTATTCTGAGGGTAAGAAAATATAGATAAACACAGATATCCACAGCGTTTTTCAGTATAATTATGGCAGATTTTGGCTTCCAATAGCTAAACAAACCAAGGGTAAGTAAAATATAGAAATGAAACGTTATTGGTGTTTTAACTGGTACTAAATCAGTTTATACGTACAAGCTACTATTTCAGTTATAGAAGGTGAGCCCAAAGAAAGATACCTTCATTTTGGAACATACTCACATGTGATAGCCCTTAATTCTGTAGGAGTACCTTTCATAACATTTTGTTGATCCCCAGTTTCTCCATTCTGCACTGATGAGTTTTATCAATGCAGCAGAAGTACTATATGTTTACCATAGCTTTCAACTGCTTCATTTTTAGAAAATCCAGATCCTAGATATTTTAAAAAGTGTAATCCTGAATATGATTTTATAACCTCTGGGAGAGCTGATACATTCATGGTTATTTCTATGACAAGGAAAGGACCCTCTTCTGTCCTTTAGCCATTATTACGCTTTCTCTGCTGCTTCTTATCCTTCCTTTGGGCATAATAGGAAGTACTTGATGATTATACTATTCTGGAGAAAAGCCTGTTCACTTTTCTGGAGAAAAGTCATGTGCATCCAAAGGAGTTCTCTATTAATGGAAAATCCTGAAGTACTGATGACATAAAATTATCTGTTTATTGCAAACAAGAACTAAGAAGGCTGTGAATAATTAATTCCAAGACATTGCCTTCCTTGAACTGGCATCTCTACTAATGTTAGAAAATATCACTTGATTCTGCTATACAGGAACTTCACATCAGTCAGAAATGTGAGAGTGCTTTCAAGGTGAGCTACAGTCTGAGCTGACCAACTATCAGCATGGGCCTCTTGTTACGGAAACCACACTAGATCTTTAAAATGTTTTACATTACTAAACAATTGCAGTTTTCTCTGGCTAGAAGCCATTTTTAGGCAGTGGCTCTGTGAACTTAGAGCGGACTCTGATGTCTGACTAGTTCCAAGTTACTGCAGGTAGGTGAGAAAATGCATCAGTAAGAAAACTGATGCTTGGGGATCTTCATGCTCAAAAGGTAGACCAGATGAAATGGACATACAGGCTCCTATTATCTCCTGAATTTCTCACTCCAAGATAGATTCAGTCATTTTTATGTTTCCTCAGACTGCTCATCACTTTGATTCTTTTTCTTCACCACCTTCAGGACTACAGTGTGAGTTCTGTCTGTCTCCCCATTACTGTCCCTCTGTTTTTTTCATGCCTTATTTTCTCTTTGATCTTACCCATACTGGAATGCAGGAGAAGAGGAAAAAATAGGAGAAAAGAACATTCAACTTCTCAGTTGTTTTCAGCCACTGAAATCAGATGTGCTTTGGAGACACAAGGGTCAGCAAACCACACAAATGCTTTTTCAGAATGGAAATTTAAACACCATTTTTAAGGCAGATTACGAAAGATATTTATACCACTTTTTTTTTAACTTTTTGAAAAGACAAGCAAAAAGAGAACAAAGAAAGACATTTTAAAAGATAGCGTGAAAATGAAAGGAAGCATAAGACCTTTTATATTTTATTTAGTTGTTCAGGTACCCTGACTGGGAACACTCTCAGTTTAGAGGGATTTGCCTGTGGAACAGAAGAGCAGACCACGAAAAAATCCCCTCTATTTGTTTTGGTTTAGCACAAGTTGGGACTTCAGGATATACAACCCAGCACTGCTCATTGAGTTCTCTTCTTCCTATTGTGTGGAAGCATCAGGGCTTCATCTAGTGTTCACAAAGAAAATTACAGTTAAGAAGAATAAAACCTAAGCCAAACCATGATACACAACAATAATATTAGTCCAGACAATTTCCTTTTAAGTGTTATCACGAACAATGCCCCATATTTTGTGTGAAGTTCAGACTTGTGGTTACACATGATTCACAGTATTACCCGTCCTACAAAATGTACTGACAAAGTGCCTTAGTCTAGACATCTAGTCACATACATCTAGTTCAAACTGACCTAAGTGTTGTTAAAGTTTCCTTGATTTTGTAATTGTTTTTAAATTAGTGTTATATTTATAATGTATAAAACTATTCATATCTGTAAGACAGTTTCATTTGGTTTTAATTTTCCAGTTCAACATAGGTATGGCTAGCAATTCAAGTGACTTGAGCTGTCACTTGGCCAATGATCTCAGGGTATGTCATATCCCATACATAAAGAGTAGTAGTAAAATTGTTTCCCATCTAATTGTTTCAAAAGAGCTGAGCCATCTTAAGAATAGAGTACTAATCTGCTCCTGATTATGATAACATCCAGCTCAAGGCCAGTGAAGAAACCAAGGAGAATGTTTTCATGAACTGGGTTAGACTAGTCCTAAGATGGTACAAAATGTACTCAGTGCTGTTTAGAAATGCAAAATCTAAACTGTGGCAAAGAAACCTGTTTGGGAACGGCTAACAATGTTCAGCAGAGTATAAGATTCTTATATCTTCCTACAAGTTGCTGATCATGAAACACTCTGAAGATGCTTAGCGCCTTTTCAAAGCAGGCCCAGAATATTATTTTCTAAGTAGAAGCAGATCAAGATTTAAAGAAAAGTGACTAAACTCTTATTGGTGTCATGATATGAAACAGAGGCCTCAGAATGTCTAAAATGAGTACTGCATGGAAATATGAAGCCATGTTTACTGATAGGGATGTTAAAGAAGGGACATTATCAGGTATCCCTATTTCTAGAATAATTTCTTGTTTACAAATGTGAAAAGATACTAGAGTTACCAGTATACCCAGTAACAACTTTTCAACATGCTCTTATTATAATTGTATATTATAATTGTATACTCCTATTCCACTAGTACTCAGAATTTTTTTATTTTTTACCCTTCTTTAATTTTTAGTCCTAGCAAGGACTTTCTATCATTTCAGCAGAATCCACAGCAAGGAAAATTTATTTTTAACTACTCTAGCTTACATTAGCTTTGTAATTTTTTTTAGTAGCAAGCCTATTGCTGATATAGATGATAGGTTTATATTGTTGCACTGTCCCTGGAAAATGTGGAAGGGACATTGTGCTCAGAGATGTCCAATGCCCCAGAATGAGAATAAACTGTAAAGCAATTTGTATCTGCCATACTGTTTCCTCTAAAACCAACCATGCTGCAGTTAAAGAACCACCCATCTGCACTCTTTACATCCCTACCACCCAAATGTAAATATGATCATGACCAGTAACTTCACACATTGGAAGTAATCACACTCCCTTGAGTAAGTGCACTCTAAGCCAGCATGTTCCAGTTTTTCAGTATTTTGCATTGAGGGCTGTTACACATCTGCACAAGCAAAAGCTAGATTAAGTTTTAAATACCAAGAGTAGTTATTTTACTGCTATTTTCAACAGGGATCTTTCATACAGTTGCGTATAAAGTATTTCTAATCTCAATGTCATCTTCCCCCTGCCTTCCATTTCCATAACCTTCTGAAACCAAAACCTAGCCACAAGGCCACTTGGAATCAAGTGCTGCTTTCCTTCGTGCTAAGAGGGTTTACATAAAACATAATGAACCACACTTGGCATCATGAAGGTCATTAGCATAGTTCTTTGGTGTATTAAGTGATGGACAGCCCACCAAGTCACAGTGTGAAGGTGTAAGGTTTCGTTGTTCTCTTTCTGTCATGCTTACTGTCTGCACAGAAAAGGAGTACTGAGGTTGGTTATTTTACCACAGATTCGGCTGGATGTTTGCCTTCAGTAAATTACACAATCTATTGACAGTTCATTTACCAAGGCTTGCTGCTGACTCATGTTTAGAAAGACAACCAGGAAAAAGATGCTTTCTGGTTACTTCAGGCCAGCATCTCTGTGGTGGTTTGACCTTGGCTAAATGCCAGGCATGCACCAAGTCACTCTATCACTTCCCCCTCCCTTCTCAACAGGACAAAGAGGGGAAAGAAAATAAGATAGGTAAAAAAAACCAAAACCCAACCCTTGTGGGTAAAACAAGAGCAGTTTTAACGTAAACAAAGTGAAGCAAAGGTCCGCGCACACAGAAGAAAAAAACCCAGATTTATTCTCTACTTCCCATTAACAGGCGATGTCGGGCCTTCTCAGGAAGCAGGGCTCTGATACACATAGTGGTTGCCTCGGAGGACCAAGGGTGACCCCACCCCCTTTCTCCTTTTTCCCAGCTTTATACTGAGCAGACGTCATATGGTATGGAATATCCCTTTGGTCAGTTCGGGTCAGCTGTCCTGGTTGTGTCCCCTCCCAAGATCTTGCCCACCCCGTCCCACTGTGGGGGGAAAATGTTGGAAAGAGCCTTGGTGCTGTGTAAGCACTACTCAGCAGTAGCCACAACACCAGTGTGCTATGAACACCCTGCCGGCTCCCAACATAAAACACAGCACTATGAGGGCTGCTATAGGGGAAAACCAATTCCAGCTCAGCCAGACCCAGTACAGTCTCTTAAAAATATTACTTTATAGTGTATGAAACTTCAACAGCAAAGCATAATTAATGTAAATAATTCCAGTAAAATTCCCCAAACCCCAACATTTGAGACATAAACCTAACAAGGAATCCAGACTGATTATCAGAATTATAGTTCAATTAAGCTTATTTCAACAGATTGCTCAGTAGTACAGCAAGAGTAACCATTAAGACTACTTCTAAAGCACTGAACAGCATACCCTTTTTCTCTCTGGCAAGCAGTCAGTTCCATGAGTTATCCCACCAGCTATTTTGGAGCATCTATCCATTAGCAGCAGAAACAAGAACACAGTCTGACTCATTAGAAGATATGACTGCAATTTTCAAAAAGCAGAGCCTAGAGTTGGTTCTAAAGATCTTCCCTAGACCTTCTGGGTTTTAATGGAAAAAAAAAACCAAACACAGCCAAGCTGCAAAATCATTTAGAATCCAGTATGAGTTATTGAACGCATTTGCTTGCTATTTACTCTGCCATATTTCTGAAGTAGTAACAGGGTTAATGAAAACATAAAACATATGCAAATGAAAAAGGAATGGTGGAAATGCAAGGAAGTGTCTTATTGTAATTAAACTTAATATTTACACAGAATTCCACAGTTGGATATTACAAAAAATGATAGTAGAATCAATTTGAGCTTAATGGTCCTTTCCCCTACACTTCAGAACAAAGCAACAAACCCCAAAGTCATCTGTCACGTGGCAGGAAACAACCTTTTATTTCTCTTCACATGCAAAAAGGCAATGAAGATTATGGTTCTAGTTTAGAACAAGATGCTTGCCACGCTGCTCAGTATGTGCAGATATCAGTGTGTCATGGTCTAAGTTACAACAATGGGTGTCATCTTTTGCTGTAACTCAGAAGTACAATTCATACTAGATAAACATACAGGCAAGCCTTCCAGCAGCACTGGAATCTCTTCAAGGGCTACAATTCTTGTAGCTATGTAGGAAGCCTGCGTCATATTATGTATTCAGTTCAGCTAACTAGTTTCAGACTTGCTCGCATCTACCTGTTCACCTGGCAGTCATTTACTTGCACTACAACATATATGTTCTATAAACACCCAAACCTGAAATCTGAATTTTTACACATTTTAGCACCATTTTGTGTTAAGCTTATAATGAAGGAGTATCACGTTTGGTTATGTTCTATTTTTCTTCATGTTATCTTCAGACTTTGCCCCTCCAGCATGAACATGCTGTATGATCTGTGTATCCAAGCTGTCTACTTGCTACCACTACTACTCCACACATCATTTTTTCTTAATTCCAGAAATCCATCAGAGTATCAGAAGAAATTCCTCATGAAACTTTTAGCATTATTTTCCTTTCTTCTCATTAACACAGAAACTTCTCTCTCTGGACCTTGCTTTGATAATTCCCTTTGTTCAACTGTGCATTTGGGCCCAGTTTAGCCCAATCTCTCTAGGATTTTTTTTTTAAACTTTATTTTATGTATTTGAAGTATTAAAGCTTTTATTTTGTCTCTCTAATTGTCGAGTTGTCTAGTTGTTTGCATTTGTTTTATATCTCTTACTAATTTTTTTTCCTTATATTCTTGGGGGATCTGTTTTATTATTATTACAAAAAAACCCTGTATCATCAAACAAATTATTTGGACTGAGATTTTTAAACCTGATCAGTGGCATGTACTGTCTTAACATCCTGGTGCTCAACTTGGAACATTTACAAGGGAAATTTCATTAGTAGAAGGTCAATTGTATCTTTCTAAACAAATCAGCCTGTTTCAGAAAGCTGAAGTTAGACATCCAAAGTGGAGATATTTATAGTCCCCTTTTTTATTCTGACTCATGGTGATAACTCATGGCAAAACAGACAGCTTCCTTCTTTGGAAATGACATAGTGAACTGTTCAAGGTATAAATTCTGCAAACAGTGGTGCTAAATTTTATGTTACAAATGCGGATATCATAGGAGTATCCAAAAAGAATCCTAGAAGATATACACACAAACTATTTTCCATAGTTTACATTAGACTGCCACAGCTGAGTATATCTTCACAAGACAGCTGTGCTAAATACAAAAAATAAATGCATACATAGATGTGTTAGTCCACTAAATACATTTTCTCTTGTGATAAAATGACTGGATGAAAAGTCTGAACACTGGAAACATAATCTAGGGACTGGAATAATGAATTGCTGAAGAACCGTTTGATACTTTGTTTAAATGGTTACTTATTTCTCTTATAGGTCATAGACAGTTCTAGTTTAGGCAGTATAGTTTCTCATCCTGTGTGTTTCAGCTGTCACATTTCACAAATAAAAGATAGAAATATTTTTTCTAATGTTTTTCTAAAACATACTAGGATCTACAGCAATTGACATCACAAAATTGGTGTACAATATTTGTTGCCACAATGATTATACTTTGTTACCATACATGCCATGAAAGTGAAGGACTAAAACCAGATATTTAAGATTACTTATGTTTTTCGGCAATATAAAATACAACAAAGAGAAAAATAAGATTAAATTTTATGTACAGAAGCTTGCAACCTGTAGAGATAAACTCCTTGAACACTCACTGGTAGATGTACCTGTTAGTTAATAATTTGTATTGAAAAATTCATAAAGGGCTCTGGACCCTAAACTTCATTAAAGTATCCCAGTTCCTGAAATAAATATTTTAAACTACTGAATCTTGAATATTGAACAAAGTTAAAGCTGTGTGGTCTTTAATCTTCATTTCTCCCCCATTCCCCTTAGGAATATAACATAGCAACAGGCAATTTTTTTCAGTTTAAAATATATCTTCAGCATTCTTGCATTAACAATGCCCTCTCTTTGACTGGAGGTCTACACACCTATAGATCAACAAATCTGAAAAAAGAATTCATGAACCACGTAAAAGAACCTGACTAGTGTAATCCAAAACACCAAAAAAGTAACCACTCTGAAAGTTATGGAAATAACATCAAAACCAATAAAATGAATATTTTTTTAAATAACGTACATGCTTAAATGTACACACCTCTCAAGCAGTCTTAAAACAAGGACTTTGTTTTTTCCTTCAAAATTTGTGGTAGACAAACCTTGAAAAGATTGGAGTAGTAGTTCAGAACTTGTCCCAAACCTCTTCCTACAAAAACTAGAACAAAGTAATACAAAAATAAATTTGGATAATGTACAAGTAAAACACACATATTGTTGTTTTCTTGCCACATTTTCTCTACCAGCTCCGTATGTCAACAAGGTGCAATGGCATTGAAAAAAATACAAATGTGAAAGATTTTGGCTCTCAGAAAAGAAAAAAGAACTTTGTTTAATTTTCATGGAAATTTTGGCCTGTGTCTCCTGTTATTTGAAACAAGACATACAACTTTGGTCACATTTCTACAACATTCTGTGCATGTCATAATAGCAGTTGGATACATCTGTCACCTAGATATATATTTCAAAGAGAACCACATACTACTTTTTTTCTAAGGCCAATAGCATACTTTTGAATTAAATATTTATTTGTTCTGATAATTCCATTGATACAAAAAGTGCAGTAATAATTTGAGGATAAATTTCTAAAATTATCTATTTATTCTCAAAGTAACTTCAAAAGAGAGTTTATTTAATGTAAACAATTGTCTTTAGCTATGCAAATATTAAGCTATCAGCTTTTCTTTGAAGTCTTAACAGCATCATAGTCAATAAAGTCAAATGTTGCAGAGTGGTTACAGATGGATGTAACAGTATTAATCTCACAGTCTGAACTCTCTCAGCAGCTTGCTATCCATCAGCACAATGGCTGCTGCCTCCCACTCTACAAACAAGTCTGAAACCAAGTGAAAAGGCCTTAGAGTTGCCGTTGGAATTAAAACGTTTTCCAGGTGGGCTTCTTGATAACTTACATAGAAAGCAAGATTACAAACTGTTTTTCAACAGGTTCTAAGTTTGTTTAAGGCACAAATTGTAATATGCTGTGGGTGTTTTGTCTTATTGATGGTAAACAATCTTCTGTAAGTTAAACATTTCAACCTTTGTTAACGACACTCCCAAGTATTTTGCTTTTTAACCAAAGAAATTTGGGAAGTTTACCATATTCTGCTAGCTCAGGCTTCCTCCAGTCCTTCCACAACCTGTACTTGCAGCGCTCGCCAAAGTTCAGACTCAAATTATATATTTTTTTTCTTTTATAATGCTGGAGAGAATGTCTAATATTTTCTTGTGCAAATAGTCTGAATGATACTTACAGTAGTAGTTATATACGGTGTAACTTAGGCTTTCTTAAAATTAGGTACATAATGGATATGAGAAGCAAAAAATGATTATTTCTTAGTACAAATTTATACATGTATACAAGCTTTCACACGGGAAAAACAGAAAATGCAGCGAGATTATTTTTTTCAAAATAAAGACAGAAAATTCTGAAATACAGGGTGGTATTACAGAATGTCTGGAATCAGAATTAAAAAATACTTCTGTAATTAAAATAGATTAGCCATTAATTAGAAAAGCAAAGCATTGTCATAACTATTTCTATTTCCCTATAACTAAGAATCTCCTACCACAAAATGATGAGACAAGAGGAAACCTACTCACCAATTCTGTTGACAAAATTATCTGCATTTGGGAAGATATCTTAAGAAATGGTTTTTAGGAGTGAGTTTGGTAGGTTTTAAAAGTAACAAAATAATGAAAATAAAAAATATATAACACAATGGACATACTACTTGAGATAATAGTGAATATAATACAGAGATTGTATTCTGTAAAGTGAATGGTTTAATTTGGCTATTTATTAATTATGTGGGGTCTACTGAAAGAAGAAAGACATATTCTCAGATGGTGTAACTATGCCGCATTTCACTCAATTCAACAGTTCAATGCTAATTTACACCAGCTAGGGATCTAACTCCCACGGTGACTAAATATATATAATTCTTTGGAGATGTTAACCTCAGCCTTCTCATTTAAAAATCACTCCCATATATTCCTTTCCAACAGTAATGGAAAAGAACTAAATAATCTTTAAACATATTTCTACTTCAAACACTGCAGCTGAAACCTCTATCCAGATACAGGAAAAAAAATCACATTAATATTATACTGGAAAGTTCATAATAAAGCACACAAAATTTTAAATGCTTATTTTTGGTCAACAGAATGGTCAGCAAAGACATTTTTGTGGGCTTGCCCAGGAACTGCTAAAGACAGATAATAATTTAACATAAAAGCTAAAATTGATATCCACAAACCAGGGTAATTTGTATGGCTATAGGCTTTTTCCTTTCCCCATTAATAATTGCTTTGAGTTGGTGAGACCACCCACAGTGAGATCTTTCTGGGAAGTCAAATATGGGGAGGGAAAGGCAGACAAATGAAAACTAGAAACATATCTGGGAATATGAGGTTTTAAGGCTAGGATAAATGGAAGACACACCCATTATTATAGATGACATCTTTCCCTAATAGCCCAAAATATACTTAATCTTGGAGTAAAATTCACATTTATCCCAGCTGGACTTATTCTGTGTTTGCTTCTTAGACACTTTGTGTGACCATAGTCCTATTTTTCTCTTCTAAACTTGATCTAGAACAATTTAACATTTCTTAGAAAAATACACACCCTAGAATTCTTTCTCTAATCCTTTCCACCCATCTCTTCCATATCAACCAAGTTTAACATCAAGCATTTCAAATCACCTTCGCAGTCTAATCTCAAGTCACAGATCCTTTAACTATCATACATGAACTGTCAAACAAACCCTTCTGACAAAACTTACACTGTTGAATTATTAACAAAGTTTAAATGGAGCTAGTACAAATAACATTTTAAAAGTGATTGCCAGAGTACGTACGCATCAATGTTGGGCAGCAGGTTAGTGAAATTCATAGATGTCACTAGAAGATCTAGGAACATCTTTCTGACCCACAAAGTTTTGAGATTTAAAAAATACCCCCTTGCATTCTGGAGTAAGAAAACAGTGAAAAGAGATCCTCACTTTCCAGAGAAACTACTCTTGTGTTTCAGAAAGCATTCACCGTAAATTCATGCATTGCAAGTGTAAAGTATGTTTGAAAATTTTGCCTGCAGGAATCCAAATCTCATCATTCAGAGAGACTTTTAAGTATTGTGGTCACTTCTGAAAATGAGACTTTAACTCTTAAGTAACAGGAAGACTTTGGAAATATTTCTAATGGTTAACATGTATTTGCACTTCTAAGAAGTAACTATATAAACTTGTTTGTGCAACTCGTGCTTTTGTCTCCCAAGGGTATGTGCATATGATTCAGCTTGTGAGTTTTTCAACCGCATATCAATCTGTTTTGTGGACTCTGGGCAGTATGTAGCAAAATTGCTAGCACAACTAAATAATAACTTTAGAAAAGTTAAATCCATAAGGCCAAGTGTTTTACCAATTTTTGAAGAAATACAGAGGGGTAAATGACAAAATGGTAAACTTTACATATTTAATATTTTTCCATGAAGGAACTTACAAACTGGAGGAAGAGTACTTTCCTACCCACAGATTCTTTGCATGTTTGCTTTTTTATTTCTTAATTACATTCTTCATGCAGTAACTACTACATGACATTTTTCTTTATCTCTCCCCAGAGGCACCTTACATGTCTTACATGTTTAACTAATACTTTGAGCTGTTTCACATATCACCTGTCATACATTCTTGCAAAAATGATTTTTTTTTTTAACATTAAAGTTTCACTGTTTTCTTAACAGCATTTTTAAGATGATATAGAGACAAGGCTTTCTGGTTTCTTATGTGGGAGGAACACACTAACGGAGTCTCTGACTGTGTGGCATTGTACAGAAGATGCAATGTGACCAGAGAACTAAGCCTTACAATAAAAGTTGCAGCATAAAGTCTATGAAGCACTATATAATGATTTTGAAATAAAATATTTTGGTTTTAGCCAAAATATTTACCTTAAAATATTAATACCTTCTGCAGGAAACCTAGATACATTTTTTTTCCATTTTATGCAGCTTTGCAAACTATTGCAGGAAAGGTGGGAAATAGCAAACAAACCGCAAAGTCATATCAACAATTTCACTTTGGTTTTCCATCAGAAAAGCAATGTTTGAGAGATATGTACAACTTTATTAACTAAAGTTTCCATAGCTGAGAAAAATATTAATGAGAGTTTATCTGAATTCAGCTTTTGAAGAAGCTTTGTTCAGGGAGACCGAGATAAGACAACCATTTTTACTTCTGCTCTAGCCATTATTTGATCAGCCTTCACTCATCTTGCAGAAAGCTGCCTTTGTTTGGGTTTTTTACATTATTCATGGCACTGAAAGTACTACAAAGTACTTCATTAAAATTACTGGTGTTGATGAATAGGGAATCTCTCCAGGAGTTACACTTTATACATAAATACTGACTACTACATATCCTATACTAACTACTACATCTTCTAAAGAGTATTCAAGACCACCTGCACATCAGGATTAATTCAAAACTGACTGAAATCAGCAAGAATATCTCCATTAAATTACTCCCAGGCTGATGGAATTTAAGACCAAGAAAAAGCACAGTTATCATGATCTGCTCTGATATACTGTTTATAAAGCACTTTAATTAGTAATTCTTGCATCAACCATCTAGTTTCTTATGGACCCACAGGTAATAGAGGAAAATAATACTGAGGATTTACCAAGAACACATTGTTCCTGCCAAAGCTAATTATTTTCTGTAATGAAATTGTTTGGTCCATGGATGAGGAGAGAGCATAAAATGTCATTTACCGGGAACTTGGCCTTGGATTTTAACACAATCTCTCTGTAAGTATCCTTCTACCCAAACAGATACAGACTAGGCTGCTAGACTGTAAGGCAGGTGAAAAACTGACTAGATGGTTCATCTGGAAAGGTAGTAGTTAATGTTCAAAATGGAACTTGCGGCCATCACAACTGGCATTCGTCAGGGGCTGATATTTGGGCTGATAATTTTTAACAACCTGGAAAATGAGACAGAATGCATCCTCAGACAGTTTGTGGATGATACTAAATTTGAAGAGGTGCTTGATATCCTGCAGCCATGCAGGGGACAGGGTTTTAGTACTGAGCCAAAACGAAATTAATGAAGTTCAACAAAGATGTATGCAAAGACTTGAACCTACAACAGAAACACCCCATACAACAATATTAGCAGAGGACTGACTGGCTAGAAAGGAATGTTGCAGAAAAGAACTTTATTGTCCTGAGGGACACGAATAAGCAATGTGCCATTTTTGCAATGAAGGCCATGCACATCAACAGGTGTAACCATCAGATGGAGGGAATTGATTAATCCCTTTTATTCAGCACCAAGTCTCACCTGAATGCCATGTTCAGTTTGAGGCCCTCAAGCACAAGAAAGTCTCTGAAAAAATGGAGCAAGTTGCACAAGATGGTCAGGACTTGTAGTACATGACATATGCGGAGAGACTGAAAGAGCTGAATTTGCTCAGTCTTGAGAAGAGAGGGCAAGAGAGGTATCTAATTTTCAATAACCTAAGCTGAAGTTGAAAGAAGACAGCTAGACTATACTCAGAGGTGCTCAGAAAATCTAAGTGGCAACAGATGTAAATTGCAGCAAGGAATTCTGACCTGGTATAAGGAAAAATATTTTCACTGTTACAGCGATGAAGCTCAGAGATGTTGCGGAACCTCCACCCTTGCATATTTTCAAAACTCAACCAGACAAGACTCTGAGCATGCTGAAACAGCTTTACAGGGGCCTTTCTTTGAGCAGGAGTTTGGGCTAGATGACCTCCAGCAGTCTCTTCCAACCTCAGTTATCCTCATATACAGAAAATGATCAAATCCTTTCCTGACCTTTATCAGGAAAAACAAAATATGAAAACCTTGGTAAGTCTCAACCTGCAGGCAGCCATATTTCATCTGGATGAGAGCCTTTATGACTAATATACTGTCTACTAAATCGTCACCAAATTTGCTTTCCCCATTTTAGCATTCATTTAATATCGATGAAGCAAGCTTATGCCTCAAACAGAAGAAGGATCAGATCATGAACTGCTGTAATCTTAATACTTGCAATGTCTCATGTTGTGACTTGCAGGGCTAAGCAACTTTTTCATTCTTTGCAAAACTTATTTCAACATATTTACAGCCATAAAACTGTAGAGGAAGACTGTATTATGAATCATTACTAGATGAATCATTTTTCTTGATAATTTGTCTATTTCTATTCTTACAGTAAATACTATTTATGATTAAGTTGCTACTTCGGTCAAAATATGAGTCATACCTGTACTGGTGTCCTTACTGGAAAAGAATAAAATCTCTAACTGATAAGTAATATCATTTAATGTCTCACCATATGTGCCAGTCTTGCAAAGAGCACTTCAAAGATATATAAGCATGCTGAATCCTGTTACAAAACTGAGGCATTAATCTGTCAGACCTTGATTCTATTCCTGTTAACTTCATATGGAGCAGAACTGCTTTGCTGCAACAAAAATCCTGGCAAAGTACTTAATTCTTCATATAGTTGCATGTCTTTGGCAAAGATGTTATGTTGATAAGCCGTACATTCCATAATCAGCACGTACAGCTCTCTTACCCTAATTTATAAGTTACTGCATTTTGATTCCCTGAATTTATTTTGTTGCACTTGCAAACCTATGCCCACAGTAAAGTTTTAGTTTGGATCAGGAATGGTTTTCTGAAGTAAATCTCCTGATCAGTCCCCTCTTCCTGCACTTTGTTTCCATCATGGAGCAGTCTCACAGCATGCAAACTGAATTCCTCTGGATGAAACTAAACCAGTAGGAATAATCCAAGAGCGAAAACATGTGCTCAAGCTGCTGAGGGAAGTTCAGTCCCTGGGACCAAACTAGAGCTGTTCTGAAGCTAGTCAAAATTCTTAAAATTTATATAAACAATTCATACTTGACCTTCAGCACCAGCTGTTTCACACTATGTATCTGTTCCTCTTTCCCCTTGCTATTTGATAATACATACATAACCTTAATTGTTCTGATCAGTAGGTAATTCCAGCTGCATCTCACTTGAGTTAGGATGTTTTAAACTTAAGTGTCCTTGAAAGACATTTGTCTACATTTCTTTGAGACCACAGAGGGATGGAGGAAGAGAGAGAGTGGGGAGGAAGGTGGGAGAGAGCAAGTAGTGAAGGGAAGAGGGGAAGGGGAGAATGGGAGAGAGGGAGGGGGACTAGAAGAGGGAAAAGAAGCAAAGAGGAGGAAGTAATGGGGAGGATGGGAGAGGAAATAGGAGAGGAGAGAGAAGGGGGAGAGGAAGGGAGAGAAGATGAGAGTGAGGGAATGGAAGAGGGAGGAAGGGAAGAGAGTTGAGGGAGAGTGAGACTGAGAGGAAGGGAGGGAGGGAAAAAGATATCTTCTAAGACAATTAACACATTCAGATATAATGCTCTCTAGAGTTAGCTTTTTCGACTATATCTTGAAAAAGTCTAGATAACAAACTTGGACAAGATGCCTAACTTTGAGGTGAGACAAATCCCATACTTAGTTAATATCCCCATTGGGGTTTAGAATAGAACAGTTTAGTTGGAAGTGACCTACAATGACCACCTAGATCATCAACGATCATCTAGATAAGATATAAACCTATTGACGTTGGGATGGCAGAATCTAATAATCTATAAGCTTTATAATTATTATAATTGCAACTTCTGTGCGTGACACCTAGTATTGTTTTCTCTTAAAGTTTTAATTTGCATTAATAACCCTTTCAAATTTTTTTTGGTTTGTTTTTAATTTTTTTTTTTTTCAAATTTATAGTTGCACCTACACTAACACTAAACAATAATGCTAGAAGAAACCATTACTTTTAACAGAAAAATAGTTCAGGCCTTATAACTTTATATGTGTGTCAATCTCCCAGACCACTCTTTCCTTCTTTCATACCTGCATCAGATCAGCAGAACGAGCAGTTGCCTCACCTCAGCAAGAAAATACATTTCTTGCCTTTCTTAGAACTGTGTCAGCACAGGAATGAATAGGGTAAGAGAATTTTTTAATCACACCATCACATCTGGACTTTTTAATTAAAAAAAAAAATAACCCCTGCAATATAAACCCATAAATTTCTACAACAGCATTGCATTATCACAGTGCAAAATCAGAGGTCTGCATGTCAGGTGACCCCCCCCTTCCTCTCTCTATGTGCTACAGTCATTGTCTCCCATGAGGCACCAAAATGTCTCCTTTAGCTGTTGGAGAAGATGATGCATTGTGGGTTGCTTTCCTCTTTTTGTGCACAAAAGAACATGGGCAGCCAGATTTGCATGATTATCAACCCATCAGGGAAGTGATCAAACAGTCCTAACAAAAGCCCTAAGACAGAAGCTGCAGAGAGACAGACAGGTCCTGAAAAAGACCCTAAAGGAAGACACTTCTGGATAGGGAAAACATATTTTCCTAATGGAAAACCAACTGGAATGAATTTTTTCCATCAGTCCTAAAGCCAACTAAATATATATTCAATATTACATGTCAGCATTTAAATAGTGCATATTCTGTACTGTTAGATATTAAAAAATATTCAAGCAAATTTCCATGTATTCAGAACAAACTGATAAAATGACAGAAACAAAAGAATAACTGGAAAACTGCATATGGTCTGAAATTGCACTAAATCAGTGTCATTTTCTTGCTTTATTTAGAATAACGTGTGTGTGTGACAAAGTACACAACCTCACAGTACTCTGCAGAAGATAGCAGTAACAATCTTCTAGAAGCCTGAGGGCATAATCTTTATTTGCAAAAATAATTGCTCCTCCCTGTCAAAGTCTGGCTCACACTGACTGCACACTCCTACAGTGAGATCAAGATCAACCATCACGAGCCAACACTTTCAGTGCTGTGAGTCACAGATCACATTACAGACAAGGACAACTGTAACCACATTACTGAAACCAGTATATCAAATCTGGCCCACAGGTCACATCTAGGACAACACTCCTAAAGAAATATATTTTGAGTATTACTGTGTGTAGAAAAAGCTTCAAGGTATGAAGAAGAAACTGGAATCAGAGAGAATTAAAAAAAAAAAAAAAAAAAGAATGACTACTGTGAGTGTTCACTGATGAAAACAGATTAAATAAAAACTCAGTAACCACAGCACTCCAAGAAACAACCAGGAGATACAGCTAAACAGAACTGTGTTGTAAATATAAGGCTATCTGAGCCAACTTATGAAAGCAGCTTAGCTGATTTAGCATGATGTTGTTCTATATGATCATGTTGCTCAAATGAAAGCCGTTAGCAAGCACAGCACACCTAGGCTAGTCTTCTCCAGGACGTTAATGGGTCTGTTTAAGGCTACTGGAAGCATCTACACTCTGCAATGTTAATCTATGCCACATGTAAGAGAGTGTTCTTAAATAGTAGTGTGCCCATGATGAAAATCAGACTGATCGTGCTTTGTGGTACAGATCTTCATAACAAGATTTATTGTTAGAGCACATATTGGCAAACAGTTCATTTTAATGAGACAACATGGCAGAAAAATGAACAAAACATCTTACTGTATTCCTGCTTTCTGTTAAAAAAATGCCTCAATATTTTTGCATAGATGCTGGGTGTTCCTCAGTTACTTCTTTTACAAACACTCACTATAGCAACTAAATTCCCTGCCTGTCTTAAACACTTGATCTTGGTGTTGAAGCCTTATGATTAATTTTATTATGTTTTTATTTTGTTACACTTCTGCTATGTCCCAGCACTTACATAGCGAAGATACACTGATGCAGTTAGATTCACATTATGTTAGGAGATAACATGACATGACAGTTATCAGCCTATATTAGGTTGGTAATACTGAGATGGTGGTTTAGATGAACACATGATTAAAACAGTAGGAAAGAAACAAACCAACCCTTTTCATTGCTTTTACTAGTATTCCTTCTTGATATTAACGTCAAAGATGCTTAGAAATCTGGATGCACATGGCTTGAATCTAAATTTAAAAATACTATTATTGTTTTTGACATATGTAGAACAGCTTAATATCAGCTACCATTTATCCACACTCTAGAAAGTGGCAGAGATTAAGAAAAGGTCAGAGAGCATCAGAGATGGAGGATCATTCAGAAGTATTCATCACAAAAAGAGCATCTCTAATGGCTCAATAACCAAAGTACTTTTTGAACTTTGGGACAAACCAGGAGAATTTTCTATTCTGTGTGGCACCCAGTTTATGACAGGAGCTTTAAAAACAATGAGAAGCCATTTGTGGATCTTTAATCCCTGTATGGCTTTACCACTTGATCTAGCAGGTGGTGTCTGAGAAAAACCTTTACTAAGTTGCAGTGACCTCCAGAGCCATGAAGCAGCCTACAGACAAGACAAAAATAGTATCTGCTGTAGTCTTTGAAAACTGATAATCAAATATTACACTACAGTAGGCAGATATAAAATGGGTCATTATCATAAATAGGGGAAAAGAGAAAAGTGATCACTTAAATATATATTTTGATCAATGAATAAGCACTTTTGAGTCTACAATGTCCTGTGAAAACCTGTGCTACTTCTCTTTAAAAACTCAGAAAATACATGTATTTTGAGATAGATGCCAGAGGATTAATAAATCTTCTGTCATGCTAAATGATGTCTGTTTCCAAAGCCTTCTAAGAAAAAAATAATCCTTGTCCCCAAGTTCAAAAACCGTGTGCAGATAGAATTTGTGTACGTGCATTTCCAACAGAGCTCAGCATACTCTGCCATACATTTACCATAGTGGTATTCAAAACATTTTAAGTTAAGCTTGTGTTAAATTCATATGCTATCAATATGGCTTTCTCAGAATGAACATACATTAAGGCCACTATTTTTATCTTGTTTACTGCATTTGTAATATAGTTACCTGCCCCTGTGAGTGCAATGATTACAAGGACAACTTATGAGACTGAAAATTCACTTCACAGAAAAATGGGTGCAATAAATATCATTATATTATCAGTATCTATCCTATTCTGCTTCCATTTAACTTTTCTGTAAGCACTCAAACCTTGGGTGGTCATTATCTGAGTGCTAAGGTTATGTTCTTCTTTCAATAATTCTACCATCTGCTTTCTTTACATTTTGTATTAATAAAGTCACTGATATTCTAGTACCTAAAAGAAGTTTGCAATCCATTTTATAAAAATGGGTCTCACAGACAGAGAATGCATGTATCAATAACCTGGCTGTGTTGTAATCCTGCAGAGTTAGTATTTCAGGGGTATTTTTATGTATTTCTACAGCTTTGGTTGGAGTATACTCATGTTAATTGCTAATGTAGTTTGGCATGAAAGCTCTTCAGGATTAGAAACAGCTGAACTGTAAATAAGTCTATTAATAAAGTTCAAGGTGATTAGAGTATCAACATGTAAATATGAGGAAGGTGATATGCAAATATCAATGAATTGCACTGTTTTACTTGTAATAGTTGAAAACATTGTTTTCAGTGATCTAGGATTAAATCAATAAAATAGGAATTATGTTTAGTATTGTGAAGCCTAACTTGTAACTGATCTGTTATACTGGAGAATAAAAGCCAAAGTCAGTTGTCTAGACTCTCTACAAAATGTGTAAGAACAGCTAGGAGCCAGAGAATGGGATTCACAAAACCCTGTACACTGAGTGCAAAGTCACCTGAACTAACCCACAACCTCTCTCAACAGCTCTGCCTTCATACATGCAGAATACAAAATCTTAAACATCTATTTGAGATATGTGTTAAAATTATGTCTACTGTAGCTCAAGAAAACAAACAGCCAGAAGAGAGCAACTGTAGCGCTCTTTCTTCAGTCCCATTTTACACCCAATGTCCCAGTTCTTAACATACCCAAATGAAATGCGATACATGTGTTCTAAAATCCTTCTCCTGTCTTCTTGAATCCTCATTGGTCAGAAATATGTGAGAGCTACAGGACTTTTATAAACTCTCTTGTTACTGAAGCAACGCAATATTGTATAAAATAATGATATATTTCTTAATCTATAAAGGGAATTAAAATGAACGCATGACCTAGCTGCTAGGGTATTCCCCTGGGAGCTTCAAGGTCCAGACTTTCTTACAGTAAGAATGGTACAGGGATGTCAAAACAAGAATTCTGATGTGGTTTTCTGTGGAGCAATTTGGCACCATCACTGACCAATTTGGTGGTTTTCAGTTTGCTGAGAGCTGTAATCAAGGTACATAGATGACTCGACTGGCTACAAATTAGGCATTCCATTGTTAAACTGCAGCTGAGCTGAGCAGGTGAGGAATTATACTTAAAAGTGATAATAGGAACCTAGTCCCTTTGAAGACAGAGGCCCTTGGCTTTGTCAAACGTAAAGTACATCTTTCTTATTACACAAGTTTCTGAAGTCTATCAATTCAAACACCATATAAACTTACTAAATCTCTACTAATAAAATCATCCAGAAAGGCTGCTAATTATGAGTTAACATCTTCTTGGTTATACTTACTGTGAGAACAATCCCTTGCATGATTTTTGCCAACTAGCCTTCTCCCGAACAAATCTGAGCTATCATTTGGCACATAGGAAGTAGCTAGTCTGTTTTGGAAGCTAAGAGTTCTTACAATATGGGCATGGACCTTAATGTCAGCAAACAGACCACACATCTTTAATTTGCTAGTATAAATGTAGACAATGAATGCAAATGAGTTACATGGATTAACTGCAGATTGAATTACAGGATTAGTTTCATGGCATTGTGGCCATGCCTTTAATATATGCAGACCGCAGTGCTGCAATGGACCTTTGTTGTATAACAGCTGTTGTAAATTCTGGCAGTCCTCCCAGATCTTTGGTCCACATTCCCTTCTCTTCTTTGCACCGTGCCTTTTTTTCTTAATTCTTCTTGCAGTATGTACTATCTGCAAAGATTTATCATACAAGAAGTGGCTAGCAGCTGAATTTTCCATACCAGAATTAGGTTTACAAGGATTATTGTATCTCAGTGGTGCAGGTATATGGTGGAAACGGTAAAGGGTCAGTATGAGTAAGCTGATTAACTAGTCTAAAGTACTGGGAGAAATCAATAACCATAATAAGGCACAAAAATACAATCTTCCCAGAATGGAGTAACAGGGAGCTGATGTGCACTCCCACTTCTAAAGATTCTTCTCTTATATAACACCAGTTCTTGTCCCCTTTGAAGTACACAGTGGTCTTGTGACCTCAGTTTTATTATGACTTGTGATGAATTTTCTAGTTTTGCTGATGTTACCAGAATTTTTGGTAGGCCAATATGACACCGTACATAAAAACAGATTCTTACAACACAAAATCACCCTATCTTGGAAGATCCTTTATTATAGTTTTCAGGATTTGATTTATAATGTTGCATTGGAATGCAGAGATTTGCTTTACCTCATAATCTCTAACATTTAGACATCTGTTTTCCATATGCATTGCAGTAGTACTGCGAAGACAGTTGTGTATCTGTTCTCTAGAGAGAGAAGTGGTCAAGGTCTGTTGTCTATATGAACAGAAGTACTGTTCCTGAATCTTTGCCAAAATCTACTATAAGTGGTGCTTAAAAATGTAAAGTTTAAGAGGAGAAAATTATTTTCTCTAACAATTGGTTACTGTTAGAGTTAACTCCATGTCCATCTCTTTTGAAGCGTATGTATATTAGTAAGCTTTTCTCTACAGCTTTGTAGATGTCTTTTGCGCAATGTATTTTTTCAGCAAATTTATAATGTTATACTATTCTGGAATTATATCAAGACTGTTTAAATCACAGCTTCTTCACAGGAGATAACATCATGGTAAGAAAAATGAGCGCTAAAATGATGTAATTAATATTCACATAAAGTAATTATGTGTTTAAATTAGCAGGTTTAAATTACATTTCTACTTTTAATTTATCTAGTGATTTAATTAGGTGCCTAATATTAAGCGTCTAAACAAACACTGCGGGAAAACGAATTTATTCTAAAAATCAGGAATTCTGTAAGGTAGGTGCCTTATCAATTATAATACCTGAATAAAATGCAGAGGAGCAAATGGGCATTTTCATATTCTACAACTATGAGGTAACTAAATTTACCTAGCATGTATGTTGTTGTGTGTATAAGTAATCCACAGATCAAAGCTGTGGCTCTCAGGAATTCTGGATAAAACATGGGTGTTAAGACTACAGTCAGGGCCAAGCTGCTGATTTTGCACACAGCATACAAAAGCTAACTCAGAAAAAAAATGGAAGATTTCAGAGTCAGAGTACTTCATCTTACAGATCGTGAGAGTCAATGACAAACTGTTACGTGTTGGTCTCTATTAAATTTATTTAACCAGTTTTCTTCTATTAATAACCTTGCAGGAGGTCAGAAAGACTGACCTCTAAACTGCATAGTTTCATTGCAGAGAGGTCAGGACACCCAAGATATTTGTGAACCTGGAGCCAGTGTTCTGATTTACCCAGAGACTGACAGTGAAAGCTAGAGACAAGTGAAACTCAGAATTTCTCTTCTAATAGTTTTTTTAGTCCAAAGTCAAAACCAAAAGTCAAAAGATCTCATAAATCAGAAACTATTATTTCAGGAATGTAAAAGGAAAATACCATTAGTACAATACAGGATTTCAAATTCATACTAACAAAATATCGTCAAAAAACTTCAGTAACATTTGCTGTGAAAAATATGTCTGATGGGCATTTTCTGAGGAAAAACTCCATTGGGAAATGCTTCACCAGTCTTATCAGAAATTACACATTTTTAATTTAGCTATTTTTTCTTACCTCTTCTACTTTTGATAGATCACTAGTGAATGGCAATGTTTAAATTTCAATTAACATTCATGGGAGCTTTAGAAATGTGCAGACTGTTTAAGAGTACAAATAGAGAACAAAAGGGAAGGTATGCAACACTTAACAGTTGTATTTTTAACTGTCATCATTATTATAAATTCATCTACTGTTTTTTGTTGTACCAGGTGCAGCTGCCCAGGTGCTGGTGGGGGTCAACTACCTCTGTGGTCTCTGTGCAGAGCGGCCGGGGCTGCCCTGAGCCGGACACAGCCGGTTCCAGCCAGTTCCAGCTGGATCCAGCGGCCCCACAGCTGGGCTCAACCTGGCCCCTCAGCACTGGCCGGGGGCCTCTGGGAGAGCGCAGCTCAGAAAGGGCAAAACGCTGCCAGGCAGCAAGGGGTGAGGGAAGGTAAAGCGTGAGGAACAGCCCTGGGAGCCCTGAGGGGAGAGCGGGAGGAGGGGCTCCAGCTGCTCCCGCCACAGAGATTCCCCTGGTGGGTATCTCCTGAGTGAGCTGTGGCCTGTGGGGAGCCCAGCTGGAACAGGGGAGCAGCGTGAGAGGACAGGACCGGCAGAGAGGAGCTGGTGTGGACTGACCGCAGCACCCCATTCCTGTCCCCCTGACCCACTCAGGAGGGGGTGGAGGGAAGGTATAAGACTCAGGAATGAAAGAAGGAAGTTAAGGCTGAGAAGAAGGTGGGGAGTCAGTGGGAGGAAGGCGTTTTAGTTTTTGTCTTTGTTTCTCACCATCCCAATCTATTTTAATAGAATATAGATTAAATTAATATTCCCCAAACAATCTGTTTTACCCATGATGGTAATTAGTAAGAGTTTTTACCTCTACCCACAAGATTTTTTCATCTTATTTTCTCCCCATCCTGTTGAGGAGTGAGAGGGCTCTGGATGGGCGTCTGACAGCTGTCCAAGATCAACTACCACACTTAGAAATAAATCTTTGACAGAAATTTTGAGGCAAGAAAAAGAATATCTCAGAAACTAATCAGCAAATATTGCTTGAGTTCCTTCCATGTTCAAACCTCTTTCTGTTAAAACTTTTTATCATTAGGTCTCTTTTCTGTTTTAATTTGCACCACACTGGTATTGTTTGTTACTTTAACCCATCTATTTATTTCACAGAATCACAGAATCACAGAATGGTCTAGGGAGGGCCAGCAAGTCGGTATGGCATTTAAATAACTCCCGTTCTGTCCTTCTCGGTGATAGCTGAGAAGGAATAAGCTTCACAGAATCACAGAATCATCTAGGTTGGAAAAGACCTTGAAGATCATCCAGTCCAACCATGAACCTAACACTGACAGCTCCCAACTACACCATATCCCTCAGCGCTATGTCAACCCAACTTTTAAACACCTCCAGGGATGGGGACTCCACCACCTCCCTGGGCAGCCCATTCCAACGCCTAACAACCCGTTCTGTAAAGAAATACTTCCTAATATCCAGTCTAAACCTTCCCTGGTGCAACTTGAGGCCATTCCCTCTTTTCCTATCGCTTATTACTTGGTTAAAGAGACTCATCCCCAGCACTCTGCAACCTCCTTTCAGGTAGTTGTAGAGGGCGATGAGGTCTCCCCTCAGCCTCCTCTTCTCCAGACTAAACAACCCCAGTTCCCTCAGCCGCTCCTCGTACGACATGTGCTCCAAACCCTTCACCAACTTCGTTGCCCTTCTTTGGACACGCTCGAGTAATTCAATGTCCTTTTTGTAGTGAGGGGCCCAAAACTAACACAATAATAGAGGTGCAGCCTCACCAGTGCCAAGTCCAGGGGTAAGATCACTTCCCTGTCCCTGCTGGCCATGCTATTTCTGATACAAGCCAGGATGCCATTGGCTTTCTTGGCCACCTGGGCACACTGCTGGCTCATGTTCAGCCGGCTGTCAATCAACACCCCCAGGTCCCTCTCTGACTGGCAGCTCTCCAGCCACTCCTCCCCAAGCCTGTAGCGCTGCTGGGGGTTGTTGTGGTCCAAGTGCAGCACCCGGCATTTGGCCTTATTGAAACTCACACAGTTGGCCTTAGCCCATCGCTCCAGCCTGTCCAGATCTCTCTGCAGAGCCTCCCTACCCTCGAGCAGATCAACACTCCCACCCAACTTGGTGTCGTCTGCAAACTTACTGAGGGTGCACTCGATCCCCTCGTCTAGATCATCAATAAAGATGTTAAACAGGAGTGGCCCCAAAACCGAGCCCTGGGGGACACCACTCGTGACCGGCCGCCAACTGGATTTAACTCCATTCACCACAACTCTTTGGGCCCGGCCATCCAGCCAGTTTTTTACCCAGCGAACCGTGTGCCCATCCAAGCTGCGAGTTTCTCCAGGAGAATGCTGTGGGAAATGGTGTCAAAGGCCTTTCTAAAGTCAAGGTAGACAACATCCACAGCCTTTCCCTCATCCAATAAGCAGGTCACCCTGTCGTTGAAGGAGATCGGGTTTGTCAGGCAGGACCTGCCTTTCATAAACCCATGCTGACTGGGCCTGCTCATCTGGTTGTCCCGCATGTGTTGTATGATGGTACTCTGGATGAGGTGCTCCATCAGCTTCCCATGCACCGAAGTCAAGCTGACAGGCCTGTAATTTCCTGGATCATCCTTCCGACCCTTCTTATAGATGGTCGTCACATTGGCCAATTTCCAATCTGTTGGGACCTCCCCGGTCAGCCAGGACTGCTGGTAAATGATGGAAAGAGGTTTGGCAAGCACCCCAACCAGCTTCTTCAGCACCCTTGGGTGTATCCCATCTTATCCCATAGACTTGTGTGTGTCTATGTGATGCAGTAGGTCACTGACTATCTCCTCCTGTATTGTGGGGGGGTCGTTCTCCCAGTCTCTGTCTTCTGGCTGAGGAGGCTGGATTCCCTCAATACAACTAGTCTTGTTATTAAAGACTGAGGCAAAGAAGACATTAAGGACCTCAGCCTTTTCCTCATCACTTGTTACCATGTTTCCTCCTGTGCCTAGCAGGAGATGGAGACTCTCCCTGGTCTTTCTTTTGCTACTGACATACTTATAGAAGCATTTCTTGTTGTCCTTGATTGCTGAAGCCAGATTAATTTCTAGCTGGGCTTTAGACCTCCTGATTTCTGCCCTGCATAGCCTCACAGCCTCTTTGTAATCACTGTGAGTGGCTACCCCTTCTTCCAAAGGCCGTAAACTCTCTTTTTCTCCCTGAGTTCCAGCCAAACCTCCCGGTTCAGCCAAGGTGATCTTCTCTGTCGCTGGCTAGTCTTACAGCACCTGGGGACTGCCTGCTCCTGAGCCATTAACACTTCCTTCTTAAAGAGTGCCCAGCATTCCTGGACCCCTATACCCTTCAGGACCATCTCCCAAGGGATCCTGTCAAGCAGTTGCCTAAACAAGACAAAGTCAGCCCTTTTGAAGTCCAGGATGTCAGTTCTGCTTCCCCCTCTCCTGGCCTCTCTAACAATAGAGAACTCTACTATTTCATGATCGCTGTGCCCTAGTCAGCCTCCAACTGCCACATCACCCACCAGTCCTTCTCTGTTCACAAAGAGGAGATCCAGCAGGGCAACTTCTCTGGTTGGTTCTCTCACCAGCTGCGTCAGGAAGTTATCTGCCACACATTCCAGGAATCTCCGGGACTGGTCCCGCTCTGCTGTGTTGTATTTCCAGCAGATGTCTGGGAAATTAGTTTCCCACAAGAACAAGGGCAAGCGATCATGAGATTTCACTTAATGCCTATAGAATATTTCATCCACCTCTCTGTCCTGGGTGGGTGGCCTATAGTAGACTCCTACTACAACATCTGCCCTGTTGACCTTCCCCCTGATTCTAATGCAAAGACACTCCAACCTGTCTTCACTACACTTGTACTTAAAGCAATCATAACAGTCCTTAACATACAGCACCACCCCACCACCTCTCCTTCCTTGTCTGTCCCTCCTAAAGAGCTTGTAGCCATCAGTTGGCACACTCCAGTCATGGGAGACATCCCACCCTGTTTCTGTGATAACCAGTACATCATAATTTTCCTGTTTCATCATGGTTTCAAGCTCCTCCTGTTTGTTACCCATGCTGTGTGCATTGGTATACATGCACTTCAGATGGTCTGGTGTTTTGCCCCCTTCCCCCTTCAAATCTAGTTTAAAGCTCTGTCAATGAGCCCAGCTTACTCCTGCCCCAAGATCCTCTTCCCCTTCTGGGACAGGTGCTTCCTATCCAATGCCAAAAGGTCTGGTGTCTTGTACAGCAACCCATGATTGAATAGTCCGAAGCCCATGAAACGTGTTCAATACCATTGTGGATGCTTGTTTGGGTGGAACCACAGATCAGCTGGTGGCAATCTTGTGACTCAGTATGCAACATGGACCACTGACTGCATGACAGGTCTTTGTTTACATGATTCTTTCCTTACATCTAGAGGAACAAACTCCACAGTCTAAAAACTAAAAGTAGACTTTTCTGCTCTAAGACCTGAACTTTTCAGATTCACATTGAATGCCTCCAGAGTTAAAATACCACACATTCTTCAATATATCATGGTAAGATCAGTGTCATATAAAAGTCCTATTGCAACTGCTCCTACTAACAAATGTAATTACAACAGAACCAGTTCAAATCTGAAGTTCACTGACCATGTACATGGCCTCTAGAACAAAACAGTAACAGTTCCAGCTGACCTGGCCTCAACTGCTCCATCGTACCTGCTGTTACACAGTCTAGAGAAGACAAAGAGAAGATGATGACGACATCAGAGCAATTAATTTAGATCATGTAGAAATGCTGTGAGAGATGAAAACAGGTCTTGTTAATATAACTAAGGTTGTGAGAAAAAGTATGTTTCAATATTTGTGTGGGTTTTGTATTACTTGAAATATATGCTATGCCTATCCTTGATTAGTCCCTATGTATTTCTATACTTAAATGTTCTTGTTATCATGTGAGACAAAAGAACAAATTACATAAAAAGCAGTTGGAAATCTGAATAATTATTATAGGTGAAAGAGTATAGACAAGTTATTGCCCAATATACACAAAAACCAAGCTGGAGGATAAGGGTGAAGTGTTTTTACTTAATATTGCAGCAGCAGAAGAGAATTTCAGAGCAGAAAATTATTTAAAATAATATAAAAATCAGTAAAGGGATATTCTGTAAGAAACCTGTTCACCAAACTGTGATTTTATACATGCTTATATGTATGTAGCACAGTGAAAACACAAGAGAAGGATTGTTACAGAAACTAAAAAGCCTGAAAGATAAGTAAACAATGCCTTGCTTGTATCACTTGGATAGTCATGTAATGTGAAAAACATGCTACATACCCCACTTATTTTTGAAAGACTCCTGTAGTTCTCACATTAAAGGTGCCTTGAAGGAGCAGGAAAATACAGCACTGAAATAAGAATAGATTCTCCACGTCTGAGGGATCACAATATTATGGGCAAGATTCCTGCATGCTTGTCAGTTCATGTCAGCCAGGGCTGTGAGTTTGGGCATTCCTAGACCATGTTAGGACATTTTCAACTAGTTGAGACAATTCAGTACACACCTTGATCTAGGCTTAACACTGATGAGTAGGCATATTTATGCTTTCTTTGGTTAACTCTTATATAAAAGGACACAAGGTGAGCTTTCAGTCCAGGTAAGGCATAGGGGAAGTTATCTTTACAATCTTGTTTATTTTAGTTATGGAACTGAACCAGCAAAAGTCATTAGAAGAAAAGTCTGAAGGCAGGGCTCATCAGCAAGCTAACTAGAAACACTGCATCAAATAAAGACTGTTAACTTTCCAGAACGGCCAGGACACAATTGTTTTACTGTCCTTGTATTGGTAAAGCTACACCATTGTGTAAACATTGGAGTACACACATAAATGTTAATTAAACTTTTATTTTGTCCAGTCTACCCACTCACTTAATGTACAAAATATCATGTAAGTAGAGGTTATCAAGTACGGCATTTATACTTCCCAGCTCCTGCACTCCAGCAAAGGTGACAGCATAAGGAAAGGGGAAAGAAGATGCTCACAGCCATGAGCCATGATGCTTACTAATTTATTTAGAAACTTAAAAAAATGGACAAAGGAAAAATGATGCAACGCTGATGCTGATGCATAGGCTTATGGAATTTACTCCTGTGCACTTTAAAAATTCCACTTTGGGAAAGTGCTCCTTGCACTTTCTATTCCCAGATGACCCATCCTCAAAAACCAGAAAACATCTCTTTTTCTTCCTTACTAGTCTCAGCTGGAAAAAAAAAAAAAAAAAAAAAGTGAAATAACTACACTCCTGAAAGATCAAAAGCCAGTCATCACCAGGTCAAAACAAAGGGAAAAAAGACACAGTACTGAAAAACATTGCCAAAATGGTGAAAGCTTGGTTATTATATGCAAGTTAACATAAGTTCTGACAGACATTCAGCCTTCATTTAGAAGCACAGTTCACAAGGCAAATAACAAAAAGAGTTAGTTTATGAGTTAAAATGTTTGAGATTGAAGGGCACTGGCTACAAAACCGGATACAAGTTCACCTGTCAGAGTTTGTCTACAGACAGCAAAACCAGTATTTGTGAGAGGTGCTAAACTACTGAAGTAATTATCTACTCCCCTCTTCTGTTTTCTCTGATTAAATAATTTGTTTAAGAAAAATCACACTTTAAGAAGAAAACTACTGTGTTTATTCCAGGGATTTGATCTCAGGACTATATCAATCAGAAATCATGGCCATTGACACTTCTGTAATAGAGAATTCTATACTACATTTATGATCCATGTGAGATTGAATCTATAATTTGGTACTTAGGAACCTCATCTAAAATTCAAGATTTGGTCTGATTAGAAAAGTGTCTGGGTTTTATAAGATGTTCCAGCCACAGCCTGATTATTCACAGTTCTTAGTTCTATCACTGTCTCTTTCATATCAAAAGAAACAAACATATATCCTTCATCAAATACGACCCTTTATTGAAAAAGATTTCAACTGACAAATTAGAATTCTTGAGTGGAAAAGAAATTTTGTTCAAAAAACCACCAGCTTCAAATGAAGGAGTCCTTCAGTCAAGCTGAACTCGTAATTTGTTAAATATGCAAAAAATTCAAATAATTCTCTCTCAAGATGCCAGAAATTCTTCATAAGTTCAAATAAATATTTTCAAAATACCAGAAATTCTTCACAACAAAAATATTTGGAATTGAGAAGCTTTATAATTTATATACAGACAATGAAAACAGATACTACAGTCTGAAAAGCTTTGCCACAAAGCGGTGGATTTCCTCATCGTATTCCTACCTCTTTTAGAAACAAAATAAGAAAGAACATATGTAATATATTCTGCTGTCCATCAGGTTATATAATCAGAATTCCAAATAGTTTTCTATTGGCTGTATTCTGTTAACAGCATAATATCACTGGAAGGTTGAAGCAAGAGGGAAACCACTGAAATACTATAACTACTGGGTCTGTGTGACTTAATGTGAAAACAGAAACAGATGAACAGAAGTGATGAAAGGATAAGTTCAGTTTGGCAAGTGGTAGTTTTTAAACACATAATTAGGTATTAGCTTTGCAGCCTAAGTGATCTGCTCTACATTTTCGTCCTTATATGCACTTTCCCATCAGTCCCTTTTGTCATCTCCTGTTCTGCCAGGATCAGTGTATCTATTACTTGGTTTTCACAGAAAGAAGAAAACAAAATGTACATCTAGGAGCTTAGATTTCTTGTTGTTTAAGAAAGAATTTTATATGTATGTTTAATATAGACAAGTTGTTCAGGGAGGGTTTTTTCGTACCTTGTAAGGAAGCATAATTCAAGAGAGTGATACATGAAGAACTGTTTCATTTTATTAAAAAAGCTTCCAGGGAGTCATTTCATTATAGTTTACCTGTATGACGCTGTAATCAGTGGTCCAAAGTAGCTGATTTCACTCCTGTTTTGCATAGTGCCTATACATTTCCCTGGGCAATCATAATTATATTGCATATCAGAAGTCAATATAATCTTTTAACACAGAGGTGCAAGTCCAATAAAAATAAATGTTAGACTCCAACATTATTACTTCATTAATACTAGCATGGCAACAGCAATTTTGAAAGACAAAAAAAATCTCAAAACCTGATTTTTACCTTATGGCTCTTAGAACAATCAGAAAAAAATAAACCTTTTAAAAAGACATTTTCAGTTTATGCCAAGTAAAGTATCAGCATAA
This sequence comes from Strix uralensis, assembly GCF_047716275.1. Lineage (NCBI taxonomy): Eukaryota > Metazoa > Chordata > Aves > Strigiformes > Strigidae > Strix > Strix uralensis. The sequence goes on along the minus strand of NC_133972.1, from coordinate 68,712,932 downwards.
TGGCAAAATTCCAATAATTGCCTTAGTGTATAGACAAAGAGTTTGTTCTCATAGTGTACATCATGCCACTCTGTATTTAGCAAGATGATGAAGAGCAAAAAGATGACTGTATTTACTTATGAACAAGTTCATGTTTATGGTCAGCAGATTAGAAAAAACTTTCAGTAACATTGCGTGCTTATCTTTAGACTTTAGGTTATCTGCGGCAACTTCGACTGAGATTTAAAAAGTATTAACAATAATTAAAGGATTTGTTTGTTCTTGAATGTACGGCTGAGTTTGCACTGAAAGCAGATCACCGAATACTTCATTTCAGTTTTGTCGCCTTTTGCACATAGTATCTCTCCTAAGCACTTCTTACCTGTCAAACATGAACATATTTCAGCATCCCACCTGAGGAAGGCATATTAAAAAAGGCAATGTAACAAACAGCCAGCTACCAGAATATAGGGTTGGAATTTATTTCTTGTTACCACTACCTGGCTGTGAAACTTCTGTGTTCCCTACGTGCTGTCTCTAAGCATTGGCTACTATCAGGAATAAGATCCTAAGCTAAATATAACTTGGGTCCAGTGTGGAACAGTTGTTATGACACATATGTATTTATAAACACATATACACATACATACATGTACAAAAAAGACATTTAAGAAAATACAGATAATAGAATCTATGGGTTATCTTAGGCAAATGTATTATTTTTGGCTATTAAATATAACCCCAAACGTGACTTTAAACTCAAAATCCACAAAAAAATGGAGGTAGCTTCTTGAGGAATAAGTGTTAAAATTTAGATTTTTTGCAGACCAAATTTAAACCTAAAAAATGAACTTTTAAAGATCCCAGAGAGAGAGAGACAGAAACACAAGCAGCCAATTGCCTCAGAATTTCAGCTATTTCCTGCTTAACATATTATGGACTAGCACAGCCCATTGGAATTCTTTAGCAAAGAGGGAGTTTCCCTCATATTCATCAAAATCATTCCTGGAAGTCATTCCACTTCTGCAAACCCCCCAGTAAACCCAGGCAGAGCTCCATCAGAATCTTGTCTGCCAGGCATGACAGTATTTTCTTGACAACTGACCTACACATTGGATAAGTTGAGCTGAAAACCCTTGAGTTTGAGAACCAATGGTGAGAGGCTTTCCTGAAATACACATTCCTTTCATCAGAAATGTTTTAAACTCTTGAGATGCATTTTTCAGCTGGATTTGATCCAAATTTGCTCCCTGTCTATTGTGCCCTGGGACATTCTGGTCTCAGTTAACTGTAACAACTGTCACTAACTTCCAAACTGAGCAGTGTCTACAGAGGTCCCCCAGAGTGTGCAACTCACTCTGACCCCTCTCATTCAAGCCTTGCTGCTTGACACTCCTTTGTCCCTACACAGGATTTGCCCATCTGCCCTTGCACGCCCATCCTGCCCTCCCATTTTCCCAACAGAGTGCACTCAGTTTCCCTACTGCAAGGGTACAATTCCCCCCGTCTTTCCACAGTGCACAGAGCCCCACGTGATCCAGAGTGTAGCAGTCAATATGATCATAACCTCTCTGTTTAAAGTTTTATTTTTAAGTGAATAGTGGACATTTACCATATATTAAGGTTATTTTTGTCTTTAAAATAATTGGGGATACAGCTTTGCTTTCTGCTATACAGCCCGTATTTTTAACAAAATATATACTGGTGAAAATTAAAGATTGCTAACTGGGGTACTGTTTTCAAATATCCTTCATTATCTAACCCAGGAAAATTGACAGCCCATGTAAGAAAGGGCATATTCACACACTTCAGAAATGCATAAGATAATGTAAGCTATGTCAAAGTGAATCAGATATAGTCTGTCAATAAAACAGCAGGATGACACTGCATTAAGAAGGAAGGCTAAATAGCTCTCTTATGATGTCTGGCATGATGGAGCTATACTATGCTCAAGATTAAGTTAAGAGTTTGCACAGCACTTGTACAGCAGGGAGTTATCTACTCAAGACTGAACTGGCTCAAACATGTCTGGTCCATGGTTCATAACGTGATGAAATATACACTACCTGTTTTCTCCCTTGCCCCCTTCCCACAAGGCCAAGTCAATGACTTAAATTAGCATCTGGCTATCATGCCACAGTTACATACTTCCTCTGTCACATAGCAGCTAAACTTTGTGGAGTTTTTCTCTCTGCCCTCTTTGCCTTTTTCTGTATTATTTCCTGATCCTGAAACTTCAGAAGTTCAGCCACTCCCCAAAATGGCAGACTTGCATTCAAATCTTACACTGCCAAGGGTCTGTTTCTCAGTCAAATAAATGTTTGCAACAGCCTTCCTTACTCTAAACAACCCAAGCCTTTTTAGATTTTATTGGAAGCTGTTGTCATCTGGTCATTAGTCCCACTGCTTCAGATGGAAAAGACCTGAGGATTAGTTAAATCTGTATGCGACTCCATCTCTACTAAAGAAGTCAGTCACCTGCTAACCCTTTTAGCAAGCGGTGAAAGGACTAAACAGCTAAACAAGTTCATTGGATCAAGTTGGTTGTCAGCCATGAATGAGGAGGAAGAAACAAGGGAAACCAGTTCCTGTGCTTATTTTTCAAAGTTAAAAGAATTTTAAAGTTACAGGCTGAAGACAGGATGAGTTCTCAGAGTTGCATTGAGCAGAAAAATGTTTAATTTGGTCATCAGCTCATATTTCTGTGGACTAGAAGGAACTAAGTATTCTAGGAATGAAAATTATTTAAGTGATCCCTGACTGTTAAAAGTGATGTGCTTGTTTACACTACCCTATCGAGCCATACTAAAATGAGATGTTTTAAATTACCAAACATTTCTGCAATCTTACCACATAAACACACACTCTCATTCCATTTGTGTGTAAATATATATATGCTTAATAGTATTATATTCCCTAGCACATCTATGCTTTTATTTATATAAATAATTTTTATGTGTAGCTTGAGGACTTTTGTTTTTTCCTAGAAAGTGTTTTGCAAAAACACAAGGAAGATAAAGATGTGTCTAGTGTTTTTATTAATTTTGTACTCAAAAGTGACTGAGACACTTTAGAAAAATCCCTAATCAAATATTTATTTTCTCTATAGTACTTTGATAAAGATCACTTTATTTTAATATCAGTTACCCCATTGAATGTAATTCTGGTCCCACTGAATACCAATGTCAAGCCATATTTCCTCCTTGGGCTTTCTGACTGTAAGGTAGAAAAAATTATAGGTTTTTGTTTTTTTTTTTTTTTTTTTTTTTTTAAAGCATTTTAAAATTCAAATTGTTATCAGTAAAGTACTATTATGAAATTCACTGTCTTGCATACTTTAAATCTGTGGCTGTACTCCAGTTAAAGCTTTAATATATAATGGAGATCTATGTAATTGTACATGCACACACCAGAGTTTCTGAGAACAATCTCCTAGATACAACTGTCAACTGAATCCTTACTTACTGGAGGAAAATGTGCTGAATCCATATACTTATCTTTCTCAGTCTGTATGCCATGTCAATGAAATGTGTACATTCCTTAATATATTAAGACTATGTTTTCCAACAAATTAGGCCTTTCAAGCAATTAATGAGGTATGTCAAATGCATTTATTTTTGAAAGACTTTTTTCATAAAACTTACATAGCATCATGGAGCCCACTTTTAAGAGCCCTGACAAGAGCTGCGTGCACCTTAGAGTGTACCTGACAAAATCAGTCACTGGATTTCTAAAGATATCGATTTCACATATGAATAAAGATACAAAAAATATATTGCAATTTTGTTATTTGAATGAATGATAGAAGATAATGAACAAGTAGGTGAAATTTTAAAAGAAACTAAACTTTCAGTTTTCCATAAGATATTTTAAAAACAGATCTGCAGAAGAGATTAAAAAATAAGCAATATTGCATGAGTGAAAAAATTCAGGTAATGTTATCCCCAGTAACTGTAAGTCTGATACACTTTAAAGAAAATACTACTTTTTATGTAATCAAATACTGTTTGCAACTTAAAGAAAGAATATTCAGAATTAAAGGTGATCTTGCCATTCATCTAACGGTCTTCAACAAGAGTACATCACATTTTTGAAACAAATGCCCAGTGAGTTGTTTAGCACAGCCATGATAAGCATATTAACATTCAGTTTATAGGAATTTAACTTTATTTCTTAAATTTTCTTCTAAGAATCCCAATTCTATAACAAACTATTGTCTTCAACAATGGACTAAAACATAGGATAAAGAATTTAGATGTCAAGAGTGTAAGTAAAGGAGTCCAGGGATTTTTATATGTTAGTCTTTAAAATGTAATGTCATAAAGACCAGATAATGGCTCTCTTCCCACTTGTGGCCAAATCCCAAAGGCTTTTTGTTGTTTCAGGAATCTGCAGCAGGCAGAAGTGAAGCTTTGTTGGATCTTTGCCAGAGTTCTTTGCATCTTAATGTGGATGTAATTGCAGAATCTGCACAAAATATGATGTTCAGTTTAAAACTAAAACATACAAAGTTTAAAAATCTATCAGCATTCAAAGACAGTTTTAAAAAGATCCATGTCATTGACCTTCAAATGTTGATGTTAAGATGTCTGTATGTGAGAGAATATCTGGATTGATTTAAGCCTCCTATTACCTTGTTTATGCAACAATATTTCCACTGCCATAGCCACACTGGTATAGCTGTGTCAATGAAGGTCTCCAGTGTACACACAGGACATGCCAGGAGGAGTAAAATGCCAATGTAGTTACATTGCTCTATGAACAACAAACAAACACCAGCTTCTGTCAACAAAAATGCAGGCACAGGTTTTGCTGGTAGAGCTGTGACATCCATATGACACAGCCAAGTATTATAATGTGCTTCTTCAGAGTTTTCTCCTTGCTTTTAGTGAAATTTAATAGCGAAGACTGCTCTCTCTTATTTCTCATTAAAAACTAAATCCAGGCCCAGGGATTTCCAGTGGTAATAAGCTTGTTTCACTGCAAACAATTGTCTTTTTCAGTCACCAAAACTTCTTAGTTGTTCAAATGACTTGGATTTAAGCAATTTCAGCACCAGGAGAGTGGAAAATAAGCTTTATTCTTCCTTGGGAAGAAAATGTTGAAAAAAACAGTCTAAATAAATTGCAATTTCTTCGCTCAGTTCTAATGCAAATTTGATGAAAACTGCTAATTGTCAGAAACTTTTATAATATCCTGATGTAAGTTTTCCTAACAAACTTTACTTGCCGCTGTCATTTCAAGCACTTGTTCTAATAAAGACTTAAAGGTCACTCAAAGTTTGTGCTGTACTGTATTGTAGAACATCAAAATGTCACAACAGCACCAGCTTTTTGGAGTTGCATGATGATATATTGGCACAGCTCCACAAAAGTCAGTGGAACCATTCTAATTTATACCAGTTGAAGCTTGCAGGGCTTAAATTGAAACCAGATTTCACTTATGACTCTAATTAAACAAAAAGAGTCATAAAACCGTGACAATTACAGTGAATTAATTTTCAGGCCAAAAATGCCATTGCCAGTTTGGCACATAGGTAATCTATTTCAATGGCTAAAATCATGGCCCAGTGATTCCAACACTCTAGAACCAAGATTGGTTTTTTCTGACCATAATTTTAATTCTTTTAAGAATACGTCATTTTTCAGGTCCCAGTGGAACAGAATTAAAAAATTAGAACCATCTACACTTATCTTTTCCATACAGTTTCACACTTCTTCTTGCTTTGGATTCCCACAGCTCACTGGAGTCAGCACAGATGCAATTTTGAGGGATAGAATTGAACAAATCAACATATGCCATAAGATATGCCATAAACCAACAGCCTATGAAACTGGAAGTACAATGTAAAGATTAGTTTGCATCTTGAGCTCTCGTTGTTCAAATTCCTCAAGTTCAGTATCAGTGTTTTAGGGGTTTTTTTCCTCCAGAAGGTCCTCTGAACAGAACATTTCTTAGGGTCAGTAAAAAATCTCTCTAACTTGATTTTTGAAACATTTCAAAAATCAAGTTACGGAAAACCTGGCTTGTTTACCCATGCAGGTGAACATTCACTGAGAATCAATGGATTTTATGCACATTTGTCAAGTAAATGATACCTAAGGTAAGATAAAAAATAAAACAGGAAAGGTTTAGGTACCTTGCCTGGAGAAAAATATTATGCACTTGCAGATTTTTTATTGCTTCAGATGCTCAGGGATTTTTTTATTTTCTCACAAAATGCTTTGTTTCAGCCAGGATAATTTATCCAAACTTTGGCAGGGAAGGATAGGATCAGAAGTAATTTTTACATTTGGCAGATTTGCCAAGTATTCTTGATAATGACTAATAATTCTATTTCACCATTATCTGGAAAAGTGTTTTCATAATCAGAACATTTCACCTTAACTGTGCTTTACCTCTGAATATGTGTTTGAGCATTTACTATACTTTTCACAAATATATAACCACTGTCATTATCTTGAAGTGCACAGTTATTTGTGTGACTGATAGGTTTTTGATTTGCAGGACACACTGTTTGGTCTTGCTGAGGATTCAGTAACTTGTTACCACACTGACTGATAAGGCTCTGTTTATATACCCTTTGCAACAGTTATGTTTAAAATAAGAATATCACCATTAAAAAAATTAAGATTAATAATTAAATAAGCTAAAGTTGAATGTAAAATTGAAAAAAGTTTTCAATTTATATGTTTTTCAAGATCTTTTTAGTTGCTTCTAATTGCTCAGACTAATACAAACAGCTACCATCCAAACAGAAAATGCAAAACAGTTTCAAAAGTCTCATCTGAATTACAAGGAGCCAGGAACAAATAAATGACTAAATAAATAGGTAAACACACTGGGTTTTAGATATTTTTTTAAGAGGTTTTTTCTTTTTCACAGAGTTTAATTATTCAAAATATTAAATTGTATCAACCTGATTCTCCATATGATTCTGTGATTCACAGTCTTAAGAACTACTCATTGTCCATTTTACTAGGAATTCTGCATACTACTATGAACAACGCATCTCTTAAAAGTCATTTGCTGGTAGAGAATGCAATACTTATATTCAACAAAGAAACACAATTTGGGAAACTGAAGGGTCAATAAACTTAAATATGGGTGTGCTAATTTATTCAAATTAATGAAAAGTCCAATTTTTAAATAAATTCTGTTTTCATTCTAGTTCAAACATTTCTAGTTCTTTTTTATTGGACCTGTATATTTGATTCCCTACCTTTATTTTTATGAAGGAGTGACTGAAGGATGAAAGCTGATTGACAGAATAATATTGAAGTGAGAAAACTTTTCTTATTTCTATATATGAGAATATGGGAAAAGAGACAGCCTTCAGAATTCATTTATACCTTTGGAGGGCTCCTTTCTTCCTGCCTTAGGAACTACATATTCTGTTTTTCAGTATATAGACTTTTTGATATAATTTTTTCTAGTAAATGATCCATTTCTTTAGTTTGTCTCCTGAATATTGCAAGGCAGGCTGGCTAGCTTGCAGATTGGATACCACAGGTTCAAATATTTCACATAATCCTGAAGAAGTAATAATTGTTTACTCCCAGTTAAGCTTGTTTTCCTTTCCTAAATCTCAATTTAGTTTAAAGTAATGTAAACAGATACAGAATATTTGCAGACTTCTGTTTCAGCTCCTGAGCCAAATACTAAGGTGTCTGCAAATATCTCCTGCCTTTTCTTGAAGCAAGATTCTGCCAATTCTGTTTCTGATGCTCAATAGCATCCATGTAACAATGTAACAGGCTATATGACCTGTCCAAGAATAGTGTTAGTTATTTTTTCCTTTAAAGATCACTAAAATTAAGATATTTATTTAAATAATTCAGTAAATATTTAGGATTCAGCTTAGCATAAATGAGGCTGGTAAGTATAAATATTTCATTACTAGAGACAGAGAATTTGGATCAAGACTAAGTGTTTTCATATTGGCTGTATTGCAGTGGATAAAATTTTAGAGTAATAAATCTAGCTGCAGCAATGATACCAGCAGGCCATGTATCATAGGGTTTGGTCTTGTTTATTTTTACATTTGCTGCTACATTCATGTATCAAAATAATTCAAAGTGATTAAATTCTAGTTTACCCTGCCATAATTGTGTGCCCATACTCTTTGTTTTGGTATTCTTTGTGAGAATGTACTATTTTTATTTAAAATCCAATTTCCATGAATTAATTCAAATTTAAAAAAAAAAAAAAAACCAAAAAAAACCAACCAACTTGAACAATGGATAAACTATTATGTTCCTATAGAAAAAAGCATCTTTGCTTGAAAGTGTTATACATGTGTGTGAATCTGGAAGCTGAAGAAACTGTCATAGTAACCTGCAGTGAGTTTTACAGAATATATCAGTGTTAAAACTGAACAAGCTTGCAAAGCTTTTTATCTGCATGTTCTAAATCTTTTTCTGAAATGTCTGGAGCTTATTTGGCTACGTTGCATTTTATCCAGTCATTCATCACAATTTTTAACATGCTTAGAGCCCTGTAGTTTGAAAAACCTCTCAATAGTGTTCTAATTGACAGAATTCTGCCACGTTCCTTTTCTCTCCTATGTAGTTCCCACATGTGATTGTAACATTTACTTTCATAAGTTTTTGTTGTGTTTCAGAGATGTACATGCAGCAAATGTTTTAAAGAAGTACCAGTTTAGATTTAGAAAGGAACAGAAGTCGGGCTACAGATCTAACATATTCATAAAACCATGTGAAAGAATTGCCAAAAATATGAAAAATGGTAAGAATAAAAAATCTCTTCCTTGCTCAGTGAAATTTTTCAGTATTTAAACTATCTTTTCCATGTTTTCCACCACTGGAAACATTCAGTTTGGGATTCAAGGTGGAATTACAACCATCATTCCACTTTTGCATTGAGGAATGAAAGAAACCTTTCTTCACTAGCCTTCCTGATCATGTAACATACAAGTGCTGAATCGGGTCCACTGAATTGAAAAGTAGGAAGTACGTGCAAAGGCTGATATACATGCACCCATCCTTTTGTACCATGAAACACAGAACACTATCGGAAACAGTGAGATGAAAGTCTTTAATCAGTCTGTGTGGTATCAACAAAGTAAAACCTTTATCCAATTAATAAACTTAGTAGCTAAAACAAGAATGTTGCCTTGGGCTTTGAAAAAGTAGCATGATGGCAAATAAAAACCAAAGTGATCTTTTTTTCAGGCAATCCAAGGAACATTTTGTTTTGATTCAACTTGCTTTTGTCCCGTTTTCTCTTGTCAGGAAGACAATCATGTGGACATGTGTTTTTAGACATTCTCAGACTTCATTTGCTAGTAGGAGTGGCATGTGGTTTATAGAAAAAGGAAGATCAGATGCTTTTCAGATGTTGCTCTTACAGTGCTAAAAGCAAAGGTCATTTATTTTGTCCTTGGTCCCCATGTTCTCTCTTTGTAAAACATTGGTATGTACACTGAAGCCAGCTATTTGTCCCCAGAATTATTTTTTCCTCAGGTTTAGACAGAGACAAAGCAGAAAGCATCATATAAGATATGTGGAACAGGTAATAACTTCTGTAGGAGGAACTTGGGCTAAAATGAAAGGTTTTATCTTGTTTTTTCCATATATATCAAATCAAAACTAATCTTCTAAGTATCTCCAGAAATTATTAAAAGGTCTCAGAACTAATGTACTTAACTTATCTTTTATCTGTGCATAAAAAGGTAACAGAAACCTATCTCAAAATATTTCTGGCATTTTTGCCAGGTCAGTGAATATAATATGCAGCAAAGCAAAAGGATAACACCACAACTAATTCACTGAATTTTGTCTGTGTTTATAGTCACATAAGCAACATTTACATTTAAGCTAAGAAAATAATACGTAACGTTCATATCATCTACAGATAACTAAACTGCTCTGTGACCAAAGAAAAAACCAAAAAATCCCAAACCTACTAAAAATTAATAGTCTACAGATTTATTCCCTACTAGATACTTTCTAAAGCACTCCCTTAAATCAGATGGCTTCACTAAAAGGAAAAAAATAATAAAAAAAGATTAAGAAGTGAAACAATATCAAAAAGAGAAAAAAGGGAAAAAAAAAATGAGAAAAAAGGAAAAAGAGAAAAAAGGAAGAAAAATTCATGTACAGTTCAGCAAATATTATTTGTGGGAGTGGTGGGAATGCAAGGAAAGGAAAATTCCTAAATGCAAATTCTGAAGTTCACATAGATCAGGTCTTTTTAGTACAAGACTGAAAGCAGACTTTCTTATTAACACCTACATACTTGAAGCATTCTAGTAGCTTTGCCTTCTTACATGCTAATTTTTCTTTTCCTTGTAGATAATTCAGAATTTCTTTAATTCTAGCCAATACAACAAAAGAAATGTTTCTTTTCATCTCTGAAGTGTTATATTCTTTTATATATCATCTGATAACAACAACGAATCTACAATAGTATTTTAAAAATTACTGAGGCTTGTCACTATATTTCTTTTGCAACATTAAGTAGCTACACAAGGTTACAAAGCAGTGTTCACATTGTTTTCAATGTCTTGCAAGGGACATTTGTATTCTATCAGCACAGTGTCTGGAAAAGATAAAACCCAAAATGTAATAAATACTTTCTCATGTTTATATATTTCTCAGCTATAATTACAATAATGACTCCTGACTGATTAAAGTATCAACAAAGACACAACCAGATGAAACTCAGCTGTAGTGTCAGCTGGGAAGTTTGTCTGGCTTATAGTGAAGTCTATGGAAGCTTTAGTACAATCTGCCTGACAGTAACACATTAAAAATCTTTTAAAGTCTAGAACTAGGTTCTGTAACAGAGCTATGAAACCACAGTCTGATAAAGCATAAAAGTGAGTTAAACTTGTTCTATATTTTATCTGTCCTTATCCTTTATCTATCTTATGAGAAAGATCATATAAAGAAAATGTCAGATGAGGTTGCAGAGCAAGAAAATTGACATGATGCTTAAAAGGACCATCTGGTCCCTAGAGTTCATGACACTAATGTTCTTTCTGCTGGCCTTCTGAAGTCCTATGATCACATTAGCTTTCATATAAGGAAAAAGACAAAGCGTTTCTGCTTTACAGTTAGAAGAGAAAAAAAATCCACTTCCAAACGCCACCAAATCAAGTATTTCTAAACAGTCTAAAAGAGCTACGTATCTAGATCCTTTTCTCAGGGCTAATGCTTCCAGCAACCCCTGTGTAAATCTTTCTCACTGAAATATGCTCTTTAGCCTGCATCTTTTACTTACGAGAATAGTGCTTTGATGCAAAATAGCTTGAGTTCTTACCTACTGGGACTCATTTTGCCCATACACCTTTCACCTTTTTTATTTCACTTTCTGCTACTAAAAGGAAGTCCAGAACCTCCAAAGATCTTGATAATTTCTGTTCCTCACAGGAAAAGTCCTTCTTGGCCCCTAAGAGTACTGATGACCAGGTACTGCTCATATCATCCATTCCTTCCAGAGTTAGTCAGTCAGTTTGACAGCTTTGTACACTGGCTGGTTAATGTGTAGCAACATCTAAGCAAGGATATTCTGTAAGTAATGATGTCAGAGGTTCTTCCAAATGAACTAAATTGCATGACCCACTTAGGTAAACATCCCTTTCACATTCAGTGGAGATAAACTTTTTTCTTTGCTGTCAGCAAATAAAGAGCAAGAATAACATGAATTCAGCACTTGGAACAAGTAGTCATAGCATTTGAATAATTTAACAGGGCTGTAATTTTCAATTAAATATTAGTATTTATAGCTAAACACAAACCAAATCTTTCTAAAATTTTTCATTAACCTACAGTTACTTATGTTGGGAAGAATTAGCTTAAACCTCTTAGAAGTATTGCAGATCTACATGAGACTTAGAAGGTAGGTGACCACTAGTCACCATTTTAGCAAAGGTAAACAAAAGCACTGGAAGTTTTGATTTGACTTTTCAAAAAATATTATCTAAAGTTTAAATTAACTACCTAAAGTTTAAATTAATGAAAAAAGTTATTTTTTTCTGTTAAGTACAGCAAGACCATATTTAAGATGGTATAAAAGCTTAACAGAAATGCCATGTTTTTTAACTCTTACTTGGCTTCCTGCTACTACTCCTCTTCCCTTCTCTGTGTCTGCTAATGCTCTACTATCCCCTCTGCCTCCCAGTCATTTCTATCTCCTTTTAGGTAACTTATCTAGTCCTCATTATATGTCTCTTTGGATCTGGTATGTCTCTTGTGCTGGTTTCTCTAATCAAATGACCTCTGGTTTTTTTCACTGGTTTCCCTGTAATTACCTGTCGTGCCCCAGTTCATTATTCCCTCACTCTGTTTACAAGGACTATTACAATTTCCAGTCATATTGTCACTTCATTGGATCTTTCCCTTATTCTCTTATACAGATGTGTATCACATTCCCATCATGTACAAACTCACTCCTCTAATAATGCCTTATACCTCATGCTCTTCCCAGTCCTCTCCTTTTTCTCCTTTTCCATCTCTCTCCACGTTATGAGTCCAATGTCTGGAATGGATTACATCTTTTCATTTCCTAAATACCTGACTTGCCTCCACATTCAGAGGACATGTTTCTCACGATAACTCCACTTAAAACCTTTTCTTACTTATGTCTGCTAAACTGCAGCCCATAATCAGAAAATGAGATGTATGCTGTAAAGAAATGGATAAGCATATCTTACTTTAGTATGTTTGCCTACATTTTGATACATAGTACCAATTATTAAACTAAACTATACACTCCTTTAGCCCATCTGTTTCTCAGCTCAGCTTTTTTTTTCCCTGCCAACAGCCAAATCATAATGTAATGGTCATGCTAAGAAAAACCCACAGGCACTGCTGGTTGCCTCTGATCTATGTTTGTTTATGATTAAAACTACATGAAATAAACTGAACCTTGCACTTGCAAAAGCTAAGCGAACGCATGTTTTAATATGCAGATGTTTATTATTTTCTGTCTTTGACAGTCAACTTTTAGAAAGGAAGTTATTTTTTATGGTTCACATTTTTATTTTTTATAGTTCACAAGAAGTCACAGATAGGACCGATTTATGTAAATAAGGTCTTTGGAAAACTTGAAGAGGAATTTGGTGCCAAACTGATAAATCACTCTGAAGTGAATTTTTTTTTATTTAATTTTTTTTTTAATCTTTTAAACATACAAATCAAAGAAAGTAATTTATGAGAACTACTGGGTGACTGTCCAGATAGAAGAGATTTGCACGAGCTCAGCACAAAGAATTTCTTTTGTTTACCAGAATTAATAAAATTTCTTAGCTTTTCAGAATTTGGACAGAAGTGCCAGAAGACCAGGAAGCCTTGTCAGATTCTTGGTACCTCCTGTTTCCAACCAGGCTGTAAATAACACAAGAGCAGCATTTTGCTTGTTGGATTTTGGCAAATTCTGTTCTGCTTAGGGAGAAAAGAACCAGAAAATGTAAAGTTTTTCTATTTCTAAGGTAAAGCAAGAAAGGTCATACAGGTTTCTCTAAGAAAGACATGCACATTAGGTCATTAATCTCAATATTTTCCTTCCAGAAGGAGACAAAAAGTCATATAGACTTATGACTAAGGAAAACCACTCTTATCTGTGTCCGTCTTCATAGAAAGAAGTTCTGCTTCCACATTCAAATACAAACATTGAAAATGAAGGTGATTAGATGAAGAAGTACTTCATTGGTGCTTGGAACAGGTGGTAGGAAAGAGTCTGACCGGAGGGAATGGGAAGCACAGTGGACATTCTCTTTTAAGTTTATGACTGTTCACTCAACTCCTGCTCAGATTTTGGTTAACACAGCTCATGCTAAGGCCTGATGTATGCTGGCAGCAGCGCTACTAGGTCATATCCAGAGCATCTCATAGACAGGACAGGTGGCCAGAAAGAGCTAAAGAGCCATTATGTAGCCATTGTCTCCTGAATAATTACTATCTCCTGCAGCCATCATCTTTGCATATTGGTTGTCTGTCAGTTTTGTCAGAATTCACTAACTTGTGGAAATGGTATAGACCACACCTCCAAGCTGGAAGGTATAAAACTTGAGCTTACCCACAGCTTTTGATGTTGATCCAACAGGAGCTGAACAGCTGAAACTTTTGTGCTTCCTAGTGTGATACAAGGGACGCCCACACTGTGACAAAGAAGGAAGGATAAGCACTCTCACCTTCAGCTAGGTAACTATTTTGCTCATAGGTGCACAAGTTGCGAGTTATCAATTAAAGAATTTGTGAGTGAGAAATCTCGTGACTTAAATCATGGATTAGTGAGTTCACATGACAGGCTAGTCATGAAAAGGGGATTGAGCCCTTGGTGGTCATGTTTGTTTCCTTTCTTAATGAGTTCATAAAGAAACGTTTAATTTGCAGAATATGTTGTCCTGTAAATCTGAGAGATACAAATGGACTGTGGCAAGCTTATAACTAGTTGGCACCTGTGTGAAATAAGTCTGAAATGTATAATTTGTAAAAAAAAAAAACACCAAAAAAACCCAGCAAGTGATCTGGGTTGTATTAGCATTTTTCAAAGAAATGTAGAGATTCCAACTTGGAGTCAGTTCAGTTAAAAATGTTCTAGTCAGATTAGTTCAAGTGAAGGAAGGTCTTGCTTATATTTGTTCGCATGATGAAGATGCTTGTTTTCTAAGAGTTTCACAGTGTTGAAACTGTTGTCTAGATTACCACTTTTTACCATTAATTTTATAATGAATTCTCTACATCATCTCTATTTGCTCCTTAACCCACCTTTTATATTATATTACTAATGTTTCCATTTTTCATCAATACCCATGAATCCTAACTCCACACAAGCAACATGACATGGCATCAGCATGAAACTTCTGAGGCAAACAAGTTTCTCTTAGAGTTCTTGGTACAGAGAGAAGTAAGTATTCTCTGAATTCTGTTTTGTGTGCCATAATACATAACGTTAATTTTTTACCATGTATTTTTCATGTATTTTTCTTCCTTAGTATTTTTTTTAAGGCGGGGGGGAGGAAGAGAAAGAACAAGAGAAACACACACTTTTAAAAGATAACAGCCCAGAGGATGTTATGTACCTGAAAAAGTAGCCAACCAAAGTAGGTGCAACATTGGTGGAAAAGTATGTCTGCATTTACAACTGGTGGAAAAAAGATGGCATTTCCATTATAATCATATCACAATGGACATAGGCTAATTAGGACCCATTAAAGGAGCTTAGGACAGAAAACAGCATAGCATTTAAACCTGCATTTAAGTCGTACTGATTGCAGTAAGAACTCACTGGTTTTGAAGCCCTTAGTTGACTGAAGAGAGGTGGGTTGCTGGTGCTTAGTAGAATTGGGATGGATTTTAGAATGTGCTTAAGCTTTACGTGAAAGATCAGACAGTATGTTTTGAATTTAAACTGTCTAAGAGTTGAAAATAACAAGATTTATATTTGGATTTATAGCTAGAATAGCCAGCAATTTTTGTTATATAGTAACACAATTAACCATCAGTGAAAGGGACTAAACTCTAGAAAGTTTTCCTTTATATTTTCCCCATTCCTTTAAGTATGTGAGGTTTTCTGGTTTTGTTATAAATCCAGAGAAGCTCAGAAGCTAGTCTTTTGTAAATTCATTTTTGTCACAACTCTCTTTGTTCCTTTCTGTAGCTACCAGTACACTTAGTTTCATTCCTCATATTTAAGAGAAAAGGGCTGATTTATTCAGCTGGATGCAACAAACTGGTTTTAAGAAAACAATTTTGTTTCAGCATCTTAATATGATACTAATTTTACATTTCAAAAATGTGTTTCTTTCAGCTTGTACCTACATTTATTTTGGATACCTAAATTAAAAAACCCTCAAATACAAACAACTTGAAAGAAGCTGTTTCTTTAATAGGACACCCAGCAGCAGAAGTACTATGTTCAAAGACAAATCTTGCACTGGTTCACTTCAGCTGATCACCATCAAGTTAAAATACAGAAAGTAAAACAAATGCTCAGGTGGCAGATCCACATATCATTGCTTGGCAGCAATGCTGAGCACTCATTCCCACCTCCTGTGTCTACAAGATTACACTGTGAACTGAATATGGGGAATCATTTAATTGAAAATGTTTGCTAGTATTTTCAGAGGACTCTTTCTGAAGTTTTCTAAAGCCATTTTGATTACCTGTTTAATTGTATACATCACTCTTCAAAAAATTCGATATGCAGAACTGTGGGACAATTTTAAGAATGTGAATTGCAGTAAGAAACAATAGGAGAGTATAAGGTAGAAGTAAAACTCCTGTGTTGGTATTGCTGTTTAATATAGCATATCACCAATATATAGCCTTAACTGTGTTCCGTTCTCATAAGGAAGACCTACTGATCTAAAAGAATGATTTACCCTGCATCTGACATAAGACTAGAAGCCCAGCTGTGCTGTGCATGGAATGCTATGAATTATTTTTTGTCTTGAAATAAATGCAAATAAAAATAAATCCTGAAGTCACAGCAGCTATTCAAGCTATTTTGGTGTCAGCAGACTGCTTTGAGGTGGGACTAGAAGCCTAGGAAAAATGGGATGTATATCTAGATACTGAGTATCCTAGGCTCTGTTTTGTTTCAGTTTTAAGAATGAAATCATCTGCCTTCTATATTTAAAAACATTGGAGAAGATAGCTGGAATAGAGAAGATATCTCTCTAATTTTTTTCTTACATTTTTTCCCAGAGGAGTTTGCTTAAAAGAGTTCTGTCTCCATTGTTTTTCATTTTACTTTGAATCATAGATTCATTGAATCATTTATGTTGGAAAAGATCTTTAAGATCATTGAGTCCAACTGCAAACCCAACACTGTCAAGCCCACCACTAAACCATGTCCCTAAGTGCCATATCTATATGCCTTTTAAATACCTCCAGGGATGGTGACTCAATCACTTCCCTGGGTAGCCTGTTCCAGTGCTTGATAACCCTTTTGGTGAAGAAATTTTTCTTAATACCCAGTCTAAATCTTTCCTGGAGCAACTTGAGACTGTTTCCTCTTGACCTATCACTTGTTACTCAGGAAAAGGGACCAACACCCACCTTGTTACAACCTCCTTTCAGGTAGTTGTAGAGAGCAATAAGGTCTCCCCTCAGCCTCCTTTTCTCGAGGCTAAACAGCCCCAGTTCCCTGAGTCACTCCTCATAAGACTTGTTCTCTAGATCCTTCACTAGTTTCGTTGCCCTTCTTTGGACACACTCCAGCACCTCAATGTCTTTCTTGTAGTGAGGGGCCCAAAACTGAACACAGTGACCAAGGTGCGGCCTCACCAGTGCTGAGTACAGGGGGACGATCACTTCCCTCATCCTGCTGGCCACACTATTTCTGATACATGCCAAGATGCTATTGGCCTTCTTGGTCTAGAGAGTTAAAAAATGTAATTACAGTGTAAATAGAAATGGCAAAAAAAGAGAGAGAGAAAACACAAATACTTTAATTAAAATAGCCATCATTTTTGCATTCAAAACTTATTTTTCACACAATGTTTGCTGGGAAGACAAGCATATGGGTTTTATTGGGCTTTGTGTTCTTCCATTAATGCAACAAATACATTCACATTTTCTTTGAAGAGTTTGGATTGTCCTCATAGTATTAAAAAAGACATTCCATTCCCTGAAACAGATTTAACAATTTCCCTTTTAAAATGTCAGATATAGAAATGCACAAACAGTTATGAAATTTGGGTATGGGTTTGACTATTTCACATACACAATCAAAGTAATTATAATACAGGTGAATTCTCTTAATTTATGCTTTATATAGTGAGATAACATTGTTTAGTTAGTCTATCCATGTTTAGTTAGTGTACCTGTGAGGCCTTTCAAGTTTTTCTGTTCTTTCTGGAACAACAGCACTGCAAAATTCAACATGTGCATTACTGAAGAATTTATTTTTTTTTTTCATTCAAGAGATTGTTTGAATTAACATCAAAGAAAATGTCACTGAATTCTATTACAGTTGTTTCAGAATCAGGCATTTTCTTCAGTTTTCAGCTATGGTAAGAATAGTGCAGAGTAAGATACAAGTATCTTCACAAATGAAACATTCTGATCTGCAACAACAATTGTGAAAAAATATTTAAACAGATCTTGGCTGAGAAATACTGAACAGTTTTAAGATTTCAGATACAAAAAGTATTTTGAAAATCAGAAAAATTCCTGGGAAAAGGCAATTTCAAAAGTAGTTTTCAGACAACTTTGACTTTTCTTCCTGACGTTTGTTATCTATCAAAATTATCTTTGAAAACCAACTGATAATTAATCTACTAAAATTAGCATATCATTTAAAGTATAAGTTAGAAAAGAAGCTGACACTCCTTCATAGAAAAATATTTCACTTTGAAATGCTTTAATCAGAATGAAAATGCAAATTTTTTTGGAAATATATACATTTAACTTGATTTGGAAATATTAAAACAACATGGTCAAAACACAGTGTTTCAGCTTTAGTTGAGTAATTCAAAAGAATAGCTTCATATTTCATTTTATATCTCAGTATCCCCACATAGCTCTTGCTTAGTTGGGGGTGATGTCTAGCACACTGTCAACATTTCTACAGAGTTCCTGAAAATGAGAGGGAGGATTTTCTACATTTCCGTATCATGTAAGGAGGGTCACATATATTTTAAAGGAACACATATAGAAATACAAATAATAAGACAATTGTCAAATTATCTATCTAGCGAAAAAGACATGTTCTTGATAACTGACCAGGATCCCTTCCCTCATCCCTACATATGTGGTGGATCACTTCATCTTCTTTCAATCTTGCACTTCAGTGATGGTTATCTACCTCTTTGCAAAGGTAATGTAGAAACTCTTGAGAGTGCAGAGTCTGGTAGTGTTGTTGCTGTCTTCTTCCACTGTGCTTGGAGAATCTATCCATGGAGCCAGGGGCATAATCTTGTTTCCTACATTTCCTAATGTATTGATTTTTAATTCAGTGAGGATTGTGAGTATCCCTTATGGGCCAAATCTTCAATCTGTAAAACTGTAAATGAAGCAGCGGGTATAGTAGCCTGATTATAGAATAATAGCAAGACACAGCTCACACAGCCAGGTGACTCATATGCATCGGTATAAGGACAATATATTACCTGACCTCTTCTAGAACAAACTTTGTATAAGTATGGATACATCATAGTCTGTAGCCAGTGGATTTGCAAGATGCAACAAATAAAATTTTTCAAAAATTACTCTCCAGATTCTTGGAAATTTAGATGTTAGAAAACAGATGCATTTAAGAAAAACTTGGGTAACATTAGTAGTTATGAAAATCAAATATGCCGACTATCTGTCTGGAAGAAGGATTGCTGATAATTTAGAGTTATTAATGTTACTTACATATGTGAAGAGCCTGAATATGACTTTCCCATCTATCTTTTCCTAGTGTGGTGTATGCTTCATATAAACATAGTCAAATGAGTAAATATATACACAGGTTTGTAATAACAGAAAATATTCAGGCCAAGGTAAAATATTTTTGTGGATGGGTTTGGGGGATTATATTTTAAATAAGTACCTTACTGAGAATGAAACTATTCTGCAAGATATTTCCACAGAATAATTAAAGGAAAATGGAGTAATAGAGACCTGAAGAAAAAGGCCTAAAAATTTGAATATTTACTCCGTAAAGATGATCACATTTACATCATGAATTATGCATTCAGTGCTAATTGTATTGGACAAAATATGTTTTCAAAAAATAGAATAAAAAATTTGCAATAATTAAAAGCAAATCTATATTTTTCCATTATTTATCTTCCTCAAGGGCACACAGAACATCTTAATTTCTGAAATAATTTCTGAAATTATTTCAGTCTATATGGTATCTGACACAGTAGACAATTATCTATTATGACAAAACTGAGTTTTTCCAATATCATCTTCAGATATTTTCTCAAAGGTAAACAGTTGGCTATTTATGAGCTTGTAAGTAAAATAGTAATATTTTCTTTTAAGGCTGCGTATATAGTTTATAGACTACAGCTTAAAGAGTTTGCCTGCCTGTTACCAATAAAACCATCTAGATCTAGTTTCTAGATAACATGCATTAATGAGGTTGAGAAAAGCAAGGTTAATTCAATGAGTCTGGAGAAGTAATCTACTATAGTAATTAATATGTTTCCTTTCTAGGAAAGAAAGGAAGAAACCAATCTGTTGCTACCTGAAGCCGAAGATGACTGTATAGAGGTTTTATATTTTGTTGTTTCACCATTCACATATCTGTTATAGGCTTTGTTGTGCCAAGCAAATCAACATACAAATTGTGCTTGTGACCTTCAAGCAGATGTATTGGGACTCTAATGGTCAGTTCTGGAGAGCTGTTTTCTTCCAAAAGCGTGCCAACATCCATTTGAAAATCATTCTAACCCATCCAGTTCAACCAAGTGTGCTGGTTTGGGCTGGGGTAGAGTTAATTTTCTTCACAGCAGCTAGTACGGGGCTGTGTTTTTGATTTGTGCTGAAAACAGTGCTGATAACGCAGAGATGTTTTCATTACTGCTGAGCAGTGCTTACACAGAGTCAAGGTCTTTTCTGCTTCTCACCCCACCCTTCCAGTGAGTGGGCTGAGGGTGCACAAGAAGTTGTGAGGGCACACAGCTGGGACAGCTGACCCCAACTGACTAAAGGCATATCCTGTACTATGTGGTGTCATGCTCAGCATATAAAGCTGGGGGAGGAAGAAGGAAGGAGGGACATTCAGAGTGATGGGGTTTTTCTTCCCAAGTCACCATTACATGTGATGGAGCCCTGCTTTCCTGGAGATGGCTGAGCACCTGCCTGCAGATGGGAAGTGGTGAATGAATTCCTTGTTTTGCTTTGCTTGCATGCGTGGCTTTTGATTTACCTATTAAGCTGTCATTGTCTCAACCCACAAGTTTTCTCATTTTTACCCTTCCGATTGTCTCCCCCATCCCACCAGGGGGTACTGAGTGAGCTGCTGTGTGGTGCTTAGTTGCTGACTGGGGTTAAACCGCAACACAGAGTAAGTATAACAGTTCAAGTCCTTTGACCTTATCCTTTCTGGCAGAATTGATCAACTGTCAACCCTTAATTGCTTATCTGTAGTTTACTGAAATCTAGCAGATCCTGGAACTAGCACCAGAATAAGTTGAATGTAGACAACACTCATGACAACCTTTTCTCTTCTACCAGTTGCTGCCTTATTAGCACTACAGGTAGAATGATGCCTTACTTAGGTATCTACCTTTTCTGTTACTGCTAGAATTAGAAGAGGAAAAGATTTTACCAAAAGAATTATCTTTTACAGTCTTCTTAGAATTATTATTTATTCTTTGTATCCCCACTCCTGGCATAACTTTTATTAACATGGTGTCTGGATGACCTGCAGAAATACTGATGTCTCATGTCAACAGCTATGACAGTTAAAAAGAGTATGTTGGTACTTTGTTTAATATATCATCTTTTGCTTTTGGAAACTCTGAGTTAATAATTAGAGATTGTTATATTTCTTCTTGATTTTCATATCACATATTAAATATGGCATTTCTGTCTTGGAAGTTACTTTCATTTCATTTGATACAGAAACAGGAGCATGCAAGGGATACCAACAGAAAGATTGCCATAGAAAATGCACAGCAATTTCCTGGTACTGTTTGTTCTTCTGTTAAACTAAAAGTCATCAGATGATACCTAGAACTGGCAAGATCAGCTGCCTCACTGGCTAAATGATGTCTCTAACAGAATCATTTGCAAGACAGAACATGCGTGATATTCATCCCACTGTTCTGTCTTGGACAGTGATGTGAAAGATGTTACTTAGGGAAAGAATGTGAGCCTGTCCACTAACTTCAGTCTATTGCACTCATACTTCCCTCAAATACGTGAGTGCCTCTAATCACTTCCTGAACAGCCTGGTACTATTTGACTTCCCAAATTTCTAGGGCAACTGATGCTCCCAAACTCTTCAACAGTAAGTCTGCAGAGGGCCCTGTCCACCCCCATGTCACAGCACCACCACCCAGCAACGCAGCAATGACCTGGGGAAGTATAAAAGGCAGCATTGTCCATGTCCTGCTGCCAGAGCTGGCCTGGGGGCAGGCCGAAGACATCCAAGAGGAAGTTCTTGAGCAGCTGGACGAATTACTTGGAGAGGGCTGAGGGAGGAAGACCAGAGGCTGAACGAGGCTGCTGGAAGTTCTCTGCTGCAAGGCCAGCTTCTGGTGGGGCCATATTCAAAGCCCATCTGATGTACAGAAATCCTGCTTCAGCCTTTGGTGAACAGACACCAGCCCCTCAGGGGTGCCTGAGGCTGTCAGGCCTTTCATTTGAACAGCAGTGTCAAAGACCAAGGGAATGCTTTCTTGAGGAGCACTGCAGAGCTCACCGTCCTCATCCCCTGCAAAGCCAGGGGCAGCAGCTGTAAGAAATGGGATGCAGAGCTGTTGCTGGGGGTCCCAGTGCTTTGGAGCACCCAGTGGTGCCCTGCCAGGCACAGGAAGGATTCTTGCCCCCAAGGTTGATCAGGCCGGGGCCTTTTGCCACTCTCGAAGCCCCTGAGGTGGCTCCAGGTTGAGGGAGAATAGGGCTTGGGCATCTCCTGGGATGCGTGACCAGCCTGTGGGAGGAGGAGGCAGGTCTTGCTCACATGCTCAGGGAGTAGCCAATCGCCAGCTCTGGGGTCAGGAAGGAATTTTCCCTCGGGGCAGATTGGCACTGGTCCCCGGGGGTTTTTCGCCTTCCTCTGCAGCATTGAGCGTGACCACTTGTCAGGGCTCCTCTGGTCCATTTTGGCTGCGTTACTGCCTGCTGCTCACGCACCACAAAGATGGCCTCTCATGCCTTGCAGCTGGGGGGAGGAAGGGTTTTTTTCCTCCAGGGTGGGCTAGCAAGTGTCCCTGGGGGTTTTTTGCCTTCCTCTGCAGCA